>NC_091469.1:267590779-268308179 GCF_036971445.1 Narcine bancroftii | reverse complement strand
TTCCTCAACTGTTATCTATTCATTTCTTCATCTTGTTTGTAACTTGTATATCTTTTGTGCATCTTCAAAACTGATCATTACTACTGAGCTTTTTTAAAAAAAACACAAATGCTGGAGAAACTCAGCAAGTCAAACAGTGTTTTTATGTAGCAAAGGTAAAGATACATCACCAACATTTCGGGCTCCAGCCCTTCACCAAGGTGTGGGGGAACATGAGAGATGTCCGAACAAAAGGGGTGGGGTGGGGGGGGGGAGTTGTGGTGAGGTTGGGAAATGATAGGTGGAGGGGTGGGGGAGGAATCTAGGCTAGGTGGAGAGAGAGAAAGGAAGTAGGAACTGTAATAACTAGTTAGGTTGGGGGGGGGGGTGGGGAGGCAAGCTGATTAGTGGAATACAGTGAACTCAATGTTCATGCCCCGGGGATTGGAGAGTGCCCAGACGAAAAATGAGGTGTTGTTCCTCCAATCTGCGGGTTGTCAGGGTGGGGTAGTGTGGAAGCCCATGGACGGACACGTGAATTTGAGAGTGTGACTCAGAATTGAAATGGTTGGCCACGGGGAGGTCGCTTTTGTTGGGGACAGAGAGGAGGTGCTGGGCGAAGTGATCTCCTAATCCTCGACTGGTCACTCTGATGTAGAGAAGGTCACAGAGGGTACACCGGATGCAGTAAATGAGTTATTTGGAGGTACAGGTGAAGTGTTGCTTCACCTGAAAGGTCTGTTTGGGACCTCGGACAGTGGTGAGGAGGAGGTGTAAGTGCAGGTATTAAACCTCCTATGACCACAGTGGAAGGTGCCGGGGGTGGGGGGGAGTGGAGAGGGGAAGGGAAGAATGCACAAGGGAGTCATGGAGGTAGTGGTCCCTATGGAAGGCTGAGAGGGGAGGAAAAAGAAAAAGGTGTCTGGTGGTGGGGTCCTGTAGTAAGTGGTGGAATTTCCAGCAGATAATGTGTTGGATGCAGAGACTGGTGGGGTGGTAGGTGAGAACGAGGGGGATTCTGTGTTTATTGTTTCTAAGGGCAGAGGGGGCTAGGCCGCTGAGCAGGGAATAGAGGAGATGTGGGTAAGGGTCGAGTTAATAGTGGTGGAGGGGAAGCCAAGTTTGTGGAAGAAGGAAGACATTTCAGAGGCTCTGGACTGGAAGACCTCATCTTGGGAGCAGATGTGGTGGAGGTGGAGAAATTGAGAGAAGGGGATGGAGTCCTGGGGACAGGGTGTGAGGATGAGTAGTCCAGGTAGTTGTGGGAGTTGGAGGGTTTGTAATAAATGTCAGTGGAGAGTCTGTCTCCTGAGATGGAGACAGAAGGATCCAGAAAAGGGAGAGCATCATCGGAGATGGACCAGGTGAGTTTGAGGTCCGGGTGGAAATTGGCCGCAAAATTGATGAGCTCATTATGGGTGCATGAGGCCACCCTGATATAGTCATCGATGTACTAGCGGAAGAGTTGGGGGGGGTTCTTACATGTGGGCTTGGAGCATATTTTGCTCCACAAAACCCACAAATAGGCAGGTATAGCTGGGACCCATGCGGTTACCCCTAGCTACTCCTTTAATCTGAAGGTAGTGGGATGAGTTAAATAAAAAATTGTTAACGGTGAGGACAAGTTCTGTCAGATGGCGAAGGGTGGTGGTGGAAGGTGACTGGTCAGGTCTGAGGTGCAGGAAAAAGCAAAGTGCTTTGAGGCCTTCTGTGTGGGGAATGGAGGTGGAAAGGGATAGGACATCCATTGTGAAGATGAGATGGTCCGGTTTGGGGAAATCTGAAGTCTTGGAGGAGATGGAGGGTGTGTGAGGTGTTGCAGATGTAGGTGGGGAGGGATTGAACTAGGGGAGAAAAGATGGAGTCAAGGTAGGATGAAATTAGTTCCGTGGGACAAGAGCAAGCAGAGACCATGTGTCTGCCTGGATAGTTAGGTTTATGTATCTTGGGTAGAAGGAAGAAACTGGCAGTGCAAGGATAGGAGATAATGAGGTTGATGCCTGTGGGGGGGGAGGTACCCAGAGTCGATGAGGTGAGATATAATGTTCATGGCTTGATGGGTGATGGTAGTGCGCCAGACTACAACAGCACCTCCTTTGTCTATGGATTTGATAGAGAGGTGAGGGTTGTTGTGGAGGGCGGAGTGTTCTGAGGAGGTGAAGTTGGAGCACGATAGGGGGTAATGAAGTTGAGATGATTGATGACCCAGCGCCAGTTGGAGGTAAAATGGTCCAGAGTGGGCAGCTAGCCAGGAGGAGGAAGAGGTCTTGAAGCAGGAGAAAGGGTCTTGTGGGGGTGGGGGGGGGGTGGTGTTGGAGATTGTGACCAGAGTAGTGGGCTTGGAGATGGAGGCAAGGAAAGAAGAGTTCAGCATTGCTGCGTGTGTGGAACCTATTGAGGTGGGGATGAAGGTGAGATCTCCAATGAGGATAGACTGCTCTACCTCTGAGAGACAAAGGTCAGAGGGGATAATAAAAACCAGGCAAGGGTCAGAGTGGGAGTTGGGGTGGTGGGGGGAGGTGAAGTGTTGGAGAGGTCCGAAGATGGAGAAGGGACGTGGGGGAGGTTGGAGGGGGTGGAGTGTTGGGGGGATTGGCAGGGGGAGAAGGGTTGGGGGTGTAGGATGCATTTGGGAAGTGCGTGGGGGAGGGGGGAGAGAAGGGTAGGATGGGTAGTCTGAGGGAGGGAGGGGAGAAAGGGGATTGGTGGTGGAGGGGGGGGTTAGGTAAGTGGGATCCAATAGGGCTCCAGATGCAGTCTGTGTCAGGAGCCACATTGGACGAGTCAGTGAGGAAGGCTCCAGCGCCTTCTGCAGTGCTTGAATCGGCTGTGGTGGCGTCAGGAGCTGCGGTAAGTGGGGGTGTGTTGGAGCTTGGGTCAGGGTGGGCAGCAATGGCGTAGGGAGCTCTGTCGGGTCGACGACCGGTGACTGGATTCTAGTAGGAGATTGTGTCTGTTGCTCCAGTGAGTAGGGTGGTGGAGTTGGTGGCCGTGGCGGTGGGAGCTCCATGGTGTAGGTGGCTGGGGTCTAGACCTAGGTCAGTGACCGTGGTGGTAGGAGCTCTGTTTTATGGGTGTCTAAGGCTTGGGCTCGGGTCCATAAGGCTGTGGGCTGGGAGCTTTGTGGTTGTGGCAGCCGAGGTCTGAGTTCAGGCCGACAACTGTGGTGCTCTGGAGGGCAGTTGACTGGGGCCGAGATGGGGATCCACGTGGAGGGTTGTAGAGGCTGCGATCTCCAGGTAGGTGAGCTTACGATCCTTGTTGGACGCCAGATGAGTGTGGAACCGGTGGTTGAATGCAGGGATCCAGTGGTGAATGTATTATAGGAGGGGTCCGCTGCAGGCCATGGTCATCGAGGTCCGGAGCTGTGGCAGCAAGAGGGTGAGTTGCCACTAATAACTCCGCATTGAGGTGAAGGTGGTGCGTAGGAGCCATCAAGAGGACGAATTGCCCTATGACTACTGAGTAATTCTGTGTTCTTAAACATTAGGTATCTGCTTCATCTTTCACTCTTGATGTGTCTTTTGAATGGCTCCCAGTAAACTGCTTCAGAAGTACCATGTTCTTTGAGCCATATTGGCTTTGTATCCTTATCAAACTGTCCTACAAAACATTTGATTTTTTTTTTAAAGCTTAACCTCCCTTCACTAACAGAAAACTATTCATTGCCCATTGTTAAATAAGCACCTCTATTGTTAGTTTTGGTTAGACTATTGTCGAATGACCTTTATTTTTACCCTGATTTTACAGTTCCTGCCCTGTTTATTTCCTGTCCAACTGTTAAAACTCGTGTATTTTGTTTGGCCTTTTTATATGCTTTCTTTTGGTGTTGTGTAAGCCCTGATGGGTTCCAACTCTCAGGAAGTAACATGAGGAGTGCAGAATATGCGTCAAGCAAGAAATATGCAGAAGATGAATGACTTGTTTTATGATCTTAGATTGTGCAAGTGTTCATAACAGTTTACTTTTGATCAAATTGTGTCATGAACTATTGCCTCTCTTATTCACATACACATCAATGAGAATATTTGCATTTTAGTTGTTTTAAAGGATTGTCAAAGTTTCTGTTTTTGCCACTGGCACTTCAAACATCAAGTTTAATTTAATTATGAAGAAGACAGTGCAGTTTAAATCATATTTTGCTCTTGTACAAATCTAGTTCTTAATTCCTCTCCTAGTAATCATCTTTAAGTGCACAAATGCCTTTTTCCCCAATTGCTGAAACAAGAATATTAAAATGGTTTTGGAATGCAAGTAGGGTGGTGGCTTTCACATTCATGTGACCTGCGATACTTGTGTCCATCTAGTGGTTAGCTGCTTTCCCACTAAAAATATCCTGTACCTCTGGTGAAAATGTGTTGACTGAGTGAGATCTCTGTAGCTTTTCCCATAATCTTCGACATCTGCTTGAGCCGAGTGAATTGTTGTTGTCCCACTTCCAATGAAATCACAATTCTTTTGCCATTCTTATGCAAGTTTTTGTTGGGTGTTTTGCCTAAACCATACAGTAATTTGTGTTTGAACCTTCAATGCTGTTATGTTGTCTTACTACATCTCTCAGACTGACAATGCATTTCCTAAATACCTCCATTTAATATCTTGTAACTCTTGAACTATTTTGAATGATGCTTTTCTATTATACTCATGAAATATCCATTACATTTCATCGAGCCAACAGATTTGTTTGTGTCTCTCAATTGTCAAGGCTCGCTGTTACCAATAGCTTTTTTTTATTGCTCTGAGATCACCATGAAAATAAGTTGTCTCATAAAAACAAAGATGCAAGTCCCTTCTTCATGCTGGGAGGATGTATCGAATGAAATATCCCAGTGGCCAGTTCGTAGCCCCATTATTAATTATTTCCAAAATTGACTAGGAGGCAGAAACTGATGCAAGGTTACCAAGTTTGCTGTTGATACAGAAATAGGTGGTGGGGCATGTTGTGATGAGGACCATATGATTTATTTTTAAAAAAATTTGCAATGGGATATATATTTGAGTAATTTTACAAACACCTGCCAAATGGAGTTTAATGTGGAGGGTTGGGGGGGGGGTGGGTGGTGTGTGACGGATCATGTAATTTGTCAAGAGGAATCAAAAAAGCAGATGATTATCCAGATGAGTTGACAAATTAGTAAAGTGCTGAGGGTTCCATGTTTTGAATAAAAGATTGACAGATTGGTCCAAGAAGACTTCAAAAAGGCAAAGTGCATTTTGGCCTTTATTGCAAAGGGATTGGAGTTTTAAAATATGGATGTTTTATTACAATTATACTGTATTTCAGAGGTCATTCCTTGTTCCATTTTTAGTTCCTTTACGGGGGGGGGGGGGGGGGGGGGGAAGAGAGAGAGAGGGAGTAGCTAGAAAAATGATGCAATAGTGAAGACAGTCTAAAGGTGATTCATCAAGGTTAATTACTGGCATGGCATAATTGTTCTATGGATCCTAAGATGCAAGCTACATTAATTTGCTTAATAACAGTTTCTTGTGCTGCTACTTCATTCATCTCCATTATTAATTAATATTAATGGAATCATTGCAATTTTTGCTGCATCAAGGCCTGGTTTGGGATTCTCTAGGAATTAAAGTGAAATGACCGATGAGGGCTAAAGTATGTGGGGTTGAAATGACCGATGAGGCTAAAGTATGTGGGGTTGAGTGAAGAAGTTGTTTTTGTGTTGTGCAACCATCACTGGCTATTATAGGGGCTTGCAGGTTCTTCAAAAGAAGGGCGTAGAATTAAGTTTTTTTTTGGTGTAATACCCTTAAGTTGAACCAAAAATGTCATAAGGGAAATATTTCTGGTGTTGAGGCTTGTTAATAAACTTGTGGTTTATGCTTTTTGTGGCAGTTTTATTCTTGAACTGAATGTGTTTATGACAATGGAGCTTTTGTTTATCTTGTCGACATCTTTTCTCTCATTTTATATTTGCAGTCATTGATGTTTTTCTTTCATCATCTTTTTACATTTAGTTCCTATCTGAACAAACGAATGCGAAGCAATAAATCACAAAAATCTGTAGAGACAGTGGTTGAAAGGTAAAAATATATAATTGATGTTTCGGGCTTGAGCCTTCATCAAGATGAGGAAGAATGTTGGCAGGCATCTGAACAAAAGGATGAAGGGTGGGAGAGAAAGGGGGGGGTAAAGGCAGGAGATGATGGGTGGAGAAGCGAGGGAGAGACGGCAGCAATCAAGGGTAGGAGGGATGACTGGGTGAAGGAGGGGGGAGAACTGGAAAAGTTCTCTGCTTTCTGCTAACTTGCTCACCTTTTTTCCATTCCCCCATTCCAGTTCTTTCCCCCCCCACCCACCCAGCCATCCCTCCTTCCCTGATCACTGTTGTCCCCTCCCTCCTCCTCCTCTCATCATCTGCCATTGCCCCCACACCCCTCCTCCCATCCCCACCACCACCATCCTTTTGTTCTGACACCTGCTGACATTTTTCCATACCTTGATGAAGGACTTGAGCCCAAAACGTTTGTTATGTATTTTTACTTTGGCTAGATAAAGGACATTGTTTAATCAGTGGAGTTTCTTCACCATTATGTGTTTTTACTTGAATGGGAAGCATTTGGGTATGAATTTGATTCTAAACTGTTAAGATATGTTCAATAATTTGATCTAAGTAAATGAAATGTACAAACTGTCGGTCAAAGCTGTAGTTGTAGATGAGAGGGGGGTTTGGAAATTGCTGAAAGTTTTACCATCCATACTATTGAACTGCTTCAACCCAATTGGGCTCTAACTCCCCTTGCACAACCTTCTATTTGCTTTGCTTCTATTTTGTTCCTTTTAGAAAACTTTTACATTGGATAACCATCACATAAATAAATGAAACCATGAACAACAAAGAACCTTTCTCATTCTGCTGTTCCGAAATAAAGCATGCATCAAAACTTGACATGCTGAAGGAGCTGGACTGATGCTACCATGGTGATACTGTAGTTTGCAGATGTCTCCTGCTGGTTGTCTTGTTGCCTAGATGCACCAGAGTTTGAAAACCTTTAGATCGTAGGGTTATGTTTTCAGTCCAACTGCTGTAAAGTTCCCACAGTGAATGCTTTCTTAGACTTGAGTCTGTTTCAGTCATTTGGCAGAAACGTTTTCTTATTTAGCCTTTCATCTTAATCCTGAATGCCAGCTCAGTACTCGTCCCTGATGTTGAATTAACAGCCTTGGCAATAGTGATCACCATTGGACGTGTCAGTGCTTGCCAAATTGTGAACTAGGCCTTGTCAACTTAGAACTTGAGTAAGACTGCTGTAATATTAAACGTGCATGCTAACCCATTGCTTTTGAAAGAGCTGAGTTATAGTTTTACAAAGGTCAAGAATTTGACTAATGCTGAATGTCATCAAATAAAGTCCCGTGACAAAACTTGCAACCACTAGGTATTATTTGGTTTCTGTACGTGGTCTTTAGACTGAAATCTTTAGTTTGATTTGGAAAGTCATTTTAAAATCTTAAAATTATGGAAAAGTCAGGAATTAGGAGAGAACAAATGTCAGAGCAACAAGTGAGGTGCTACCTAAACTGCTTGTATACCTCCTATGCACACACTTGCTACCTTACCTGTGATTTTTAAATTCTGTCTCACTCCTGAATTACAAAAGGAATTCTGAAGGTGCAGTATCAACGGGATTTTTCACAAATTTACTTCCAAGTGAAAAGTGATGAATTTGGCAAGTTAAATCTGGGCAGGCCATTCACGCTAAATAGCAAAACCTTGGGGAGTGTGATTGAATGGACAGTTCTAGGGGCACACGTGCACTGATTCCTGAAAAGCAGCATCAGAGCTGGGCAGGGTGGCAAAACCTGCTTGTCCTCATCGATTAGAGCATTGAGTCTAAGAGCGGAGAGGTCATGTAACAACTATACAAAGTATGGTGAGGTTATACTTTGGAGTTTCGGTTGCCCAGCTAATGGGAAAGATGTCATTAAGCTGAAAAAAAGTGCAGAAGAGACGCAAGGATGTTACTAGGTCTGGAGGGTTTAAATTGTAAGGAGAAATTGGATTGGCTGGGGCTCTTTTCTCTGAAGTGTAGGAAGCTGAGGAGTGACCTTGTAGAGGTATGGTATATAAAGTCTTGAAGTGCAAAGATACCCCTTTGCCCCTGCCATGGAAACTGCATTCAACATACCATCAACTCCAAGGTAGGTAAAAATCGAAGTGCCATTGTTTTGAGAACTTCGGTGAATAGCTCTAATTAATGTTTTGTCTCATCTTTGTGAATGAAGCATTTAACATGGAGAAAGACTTGCATTGTTTTAAAATAAGTTCTGTTTCTTGGTGAATTACAGCCAGCACAATGCAATATGAAATAGGATGATGACCAAGTTGAATGAATTGGCTGCCAGAATTTGTTTCCTATCCTTTGGAGTGTTTTGGATATGGATTTATTTTTAGGTTGAACTGCAGGGATAAAGTAGAAGAGGAAATGGAACAATGGTATAACTATTTTTGTATTTCACTTACTGATTGTATCCAGAGCCACAGGCACTTCTTAAAGAAAAAAGACTGTTTGTACTTTATTTCCTGATCTCTCCATTAATCTAATAGTTTGACTCCTTTGTAATGTCCAGTCTTTGAAAAACTAATAATTTGCAATTGTACCCAAGTATTTCAAACACCCAATGTAACTTTATTGGGCCCACCAGAAGTTCTGTATCCATGCTCCTTTCTCATTATAGCATTCTCTGCATTACCCCTCCCCAGCTGCCTTTCGCCAGCCCCCAAAAATGAGCTTACAATCTAGCATCCTTTATTCAGTAAAATTGTCAACTTAAAATATTAACTCTGCACCCTTCGTGGCAGATGTGGCCTACTCACTGAGCATTCCTCTTATTTTTCCTTTTTGGCTTTTGTGTATTGCTCTCCACTGTTTCTTGCTTCACTCAAATAAAATTAAATCCTCCGTGACTTCTCCCAACTCTGCCTCAGTCTGTCTGCTGCTGATGGTATGATATTGTCATCTCCATTCTCTACTGTTCTAATATTGCCTCCATCTTTTCTAACTATGTACCAAAGACAATTGTAAGGTTTTCTTAAACTGATTATAGACTGCCTTGCTTATTCTATCCATGTTGATTTTACACTCCTTCAAGTTATAGTTTTTAATGCTTTTAAAATTTTAAAAAAATTACCTTCATGTCTTCTCCACCTCTTAATCGTCTCTCCAATTTATTCTATCACTTGTAGAGTCAAAAAAAAATGCAACTGAAACATGATTATGGCCTACCTTATCCATGTTGATTGTGGTGCCCATCTACATTCTCCTATTTGCCCGCAATAGACCCGTGTCCCTCTCCTCCTTTCCATTTCAAGTATCTGTCTGAAGGCATTCTAAACTTTGTAATAATATCTGCCTCAATTTTCTTTCTTGGCAGCTCATTCCAAGTATTCCCCATCCCTTATCCTCTTCCCCCCCCCCCCCCCCCCCCCCACCACCTTCAACCCATGTCCTCTCGTTCTGGACCACAGCCCTGGGTAAAAGGCTATGACTCGCTATCAGATATTTAGTAGCAGTATTTAAGAGTCACTGAGGCTTTTACTTTTGAACAATGATTTATCTTTGAGATCCACCACACACATCAACAAGTTCATCTTCTAAATGGGATTCAGTGTCTCAATTTTCCATTTCCAAATCAGTGTAATATCCAGTCAGGTGCGTGCATTTTCTCCAGGTTCTTGAAATGTACTTTAAATTCTTCCCTTAATTTTTCAAGGTGCTTTATGTACATCTCTACATCACAGTCTGAAATGTTTTTCATTTTCTTCCAATTGCCATTAAGTTTGGAAAAAATACTTTAAAATCTCTATGTGCCAATGAAGTTTTAAATAGGCCTATTTTGACTTAGAAACCCATTAGGATTATTCGGGCTTGAATAATTGTAACATCTTTACATTGCAGACGTTTCTGTATTTAATTAAATTTTGAATATAGGTCTGGCAAATAGAACAGATGGCTCTTAGACTTTTTCAACTCATCATAGTGATGGGTCCACATCCGTAAGAAATTCCACAGTTGAGTCATATAAGTCTTTGCAAGCTATCACCTCTTGACAAATACCTTACCTTAGTGTGCAAAAGTAACTGATTCAAAGTTTCATCATTTTTTCCCACACTTCACTGCAAATAGTCGCAAATTGTGAGACATGCTTCCATTTTATTGACTGACCTGATATACACTTTTTAGGCATCATGCAGTTTGCCACTGATATTTTGGCTACAAGATGATGTCTCTTTAATACACAGTGAACAGTTCGTACATTGGGAACCTTTTCCTTGAGTAAGGTGACAAATCCTCTATCGGCCAACCATTGCTGGTGCACTGTCAGTAGCCACACCAGTAATATTCCTGAGGGGAATGGTGTTGCTTCAAATAATCCATCAAACATTGAAAAATTGTTTCACCTTTTGCATCACCTTTAAGGTACTTGGCAAAAAAAAAACTCGTTAACAATGCGCTTTAGGCTTAGACTATAATATCTCACCTAGGTCATGAGAATATTTGACTGCCATAAGTTGCTTCATCGAGTTGGATGGAAAACTTGCAATGTTGAAGCTCAGATGCTAATTTTTTCCACATCATCGGCCATCTCATCAAGTGCACTGTATTTGCAATTAATAGCATGGATTTTAGAACAAAGTCTTAGTTGAAAGTCTTTTTCATAACATCTTCAATCACATCTTTAATTGCTGGTCTTACGATCTCCTCCTTACCAATGGTATATGATTTTTCTTTCCCTGAAAAATTAAGGGAGATACTGTTGGATGCTTTCAGCCCTCCTTCATTATCAGTACTGACAGGTGCTTTAAAAATGTCTTGAAAATTGGTCAATTTTCGGTGTTTTTTTTCTCTTTCAGAGCCTTATTTTAGAAAAAAAATCAAGATCTTTGTTTTTCTTATCAGAGTGAATCCTTTCGAGATGAAATACGCAGGTTTCTTGGCATCATTACTGAAAGTCTTTTCACAAAACAGGCACGTAGGCATTGTTTCTTGAGTAAACAAAGGTACAAATTCAAATTTGAAATGCTCTTGTGAATATTGTCGGCACTTATTCTTGGCATTTGTGGCTGCCATTGTGCTAACTAGAAATGTGGCAAATTTACACAGTAAGAGCACAGCTATTAGTTCCAATAGCTATGGGTGTTGAGTGTGTACTGGATGTCTCTGGACTAGTTGGCGTCGTTGGGCAGGAAATGATGCGGCCAGGATACTTGGCCTCGCATTCCCACAACCCACATTTTTGTTACGTACTTGAAAATAAAGCTAAGACTAAGCTAAAATGTTTTAAAATGTTACAAGACTACAATGCTAATGGTGAATAACATAGTTAATAAGTTTATAATTTAAAAAAGAGGATATGAGTAAGAAAATCCAAGTCAATTCATCCATGTGGAAACTGATATTACAATGGTCCATTGTCTTGATATTTCAACTAATAATAAATTATAAAACTATTATTATCATTATGCCTCTGTAAGCAGAATACAAAATAAATACACAATAAAAAACATGTATAAATCAGAAATGTGCATCAGCAAGTTGTATTTTATGTATTTTTATTTCTTGCACGAACGTTGGCTTTCGACACCAAAATTTCAATTGACCCCTTGGCTAGTCCCATCGACCTCTGGGATTGATATTGACCTCTTTGGAGACCTCTAATCTATCCCATCTATGCATCTTATAATTTTTTTATTAGGAGGAAAACATTTACCAAACTAATAGAATAATGTGTTTAATTCCAGCTTTGGATTCTTGCATTCACCTGAAGATGTTTGGGGATTCACTAACATCTTGAATAAAAATAATCAACATGATCAATAATGCAGAGAGAATTTCATCAATACAGGGTGTTTTTGTGTCTAAATTCCTGAAATATATTGGTATTGCCAATATTGTGCAAGAGATTCCTGCATTTTTGAAAGTGTTCTCCAATGGCAAAATCTCCCTTCCCTGCTCAGATCTCTGGATTGTGTTGTTGCCTCTTGCAGTGGTTCTCGACCTTTTTTCTGGTCTACCTGGCTTCTGGCCTAACATGCCATGGTCCTCTAGTGGTAATGACTGAGCAATATTTTCAAGTCAAAGATAGCTCTTAAGAAACACATCTTCATCCATTGTAAAGTATTTTATTTAACATTTTTAAAGACCCACATGGAAACATGCTGTCGCATCTGTGCATGGCTTTATTTCTCTGACACGCGTTACTCTAATCTTTTATTTAACTCTGGAGTTCCCCAAGGATCTATCCTTGGTCCTTGTTGTTTTTCTTTGACATGTTCTTTGCCAATATTCCCTGTAATTCTCTTTAGCTTCTATATTTGAGTACTTTTTTCTGTGCTCTTGTAGAATCCTGGTTCTTGAACATTGGTCCTGCTTACTAGCCCCGCCTCTAGCTCTAAAATCATTCATTTCTTAAAGATGCCTCTTGAATCAGACATCTTATTAAACCTTGCATAATTGATGTTACTCTTGCGTACTACGTCCTATTCATTGTGATGCATGTTAGAATATGGGATTTCATTGGTGTTATTGGAAAATTTCCTTTCAACTCAGCCTGCCAGCATGAGTTGTCAGGCAAGTGTGTTGGAATATTTCCAAGTAGATAGGAAGTGCTTGCCTCCTTGGGAGGTTCTGCAACCTTGAGGTGAATTGTATAGATTTGGTTTGAGAGGCTAGTCACTCCTCTGGTACTGCAACACATCATAAGAAATAAAACTATGGGTATGCTATTCAGCCCCTGATCCTTGCTCTGCCATTCAGTAAGAAAGCTCCAGCCTCCTCCAAATTTGCGTAACTTTATTTTTCTCAATACTCCAAAAATTGATTTATTGCAGCCTTGATTATACGTGGCATCCATAATCTTCTGAGAGAAGAGTGGTCAGCCTTTCAGCTGTGCTCCCGAAGCTCAGTACAGGCAGGTTCTCACCAGGTGTGTGAATCGGAAATAAAGAGTGTGAGGAAGAGGGTCACACAACAGCTGACCTGAAACTGAGCAGGCACCAGCCAGCCCACCTCACTGACTCGGTGAGTGACTCTGGTGAGTGCTTCCAGCTCTGCTTGGCTTGACTCAGGCCCCAACTATTGTGACTTTGGGTTGGAAGAGAACGCTTGGAGAGATGTCCATTTTGTTTTGGCAGGATGCCTGTAGCCCTGCAACCGTTGGCAAATGCATCCCATCAGTGTCCCATCAATATTGGGGAAGATCTATAATTTTTAAAATTTTTTAAATGTTTACAATTTTTTTAAAGCCTATTTTGTTATTTTATTCACTGCCTTTTAAACCATCATCCCTTCTATTGCAGTGTGCCCGACAAAATGAACTGCATTTATATGCCAGGGCTACTTTCTGTCCCTCCCAGTATCACTAAGAAGAACAAGAGCTGCAGGCATGTGCAAAACCTTGTATCCGCATGTTCTCCAGGGAACCATCCGAGCTTAGAAATATCACATTGCTGGATCCAAATCCTGGAACTGAACACATAATGTTGAGGAGTGCGTTCTCCAGGAGGACTGCAGCAGTTCAGGAAGTTGCCTCTGAAGCATTTTTTCAATGACAGGAACAGCAGATTATGCTTGGCTTGGTAAGTTGTGCCCAGAGCCTTTTAAATTGAATTTATTTGGTGATCCAACAGCCTGTATCTCGGAGCTGCAGCCTCCACTTCCTGCTGTTTTCACTTCTGGAACTCTGCTTCCTGAATCTTCCAGTGTGCAACTTTAAGGGAAGTCTCTTTTGCTTCTTGCCCACCTCTCCATCACATCTGTTGCAGTGAGCAATAAAAAGTCTTTAATTTTTGTATCTTGTTCTAAGTTAGGGTTTTTTTTTGGCCACTCAACCCCCTTCCCAATAGAAAATAAAGCACAAATAAATGAGCAGGTTTTGTGCTATCATGTTTTTTGCTATGCTGTTGGGTTTACCGGAACTGTATGCCCTCAGGAACTCAGAATCTGTAACCATGAGATAAAACAATTGTCTGTTTTAACCCTTGACTGTACCTTTAAAAATCTCCCATGGTTTTTGTTCAAAAAATTGTCCATGTTGTCAGTGAATTACTCTAGTTAGGTTTGGTAATGATTATTTTGGTTAATTGTTTGTGAATCTAAAGCAAAATTGGAGGTGGGGTGTCTATTTTTTTTGATCTTTGGGTATTAGCGTTTAACCAACTACATTATAAATCTGCCAGTCTGTTTATTTGGCCACTGGTTAAAGAACAAATAACGTACACCACTTGGGCAAAAAAATCTCAGTGAAAGCATGAATTAAAATGGAGGGAATTTGTATCACATATTTATAGAAATGGCAGAGTAGGAAAATTAAAGCTTAAAATTAAGTTGGTGTCCTGTTGAGGGAGATTCCTGGGGGTGGGGGAAGATGTACATTATATTCAATTCTTGGTAAGTTGTTGCAAAAATAAGCTTGGCATCAATTTGTTGTGGCAACCATTGATTGTCTTCTGTTTGAGCCTTTATGTGCACCCATAATGAAGGTGCACATAAAGTTGCATCAGATGCAAGGATCGACAATGAGATAGACAACAGACTCGCCAAGGCAAATAGCGCCTTTGGAAGACTACACAAAAGAGTCTGGAAAAACAACCAACTGAAAAACCTCACAAAGATAAGCGTATACAGAGCCGTTGTCATACCCACACTCCTGTTCGGCTCCGAATCATGGGTCCTCTACCGGCACCACCTACGGCTCCTAGAACGCTTCCACCAGCGTTGTCTCCGCTCCATCCTCAACATCCATTGGAGCGCTCACACCCCTAACGTCGAGGTACTCGAGATGACAGAGGTCGACAGCATCGAGTCCACGCTGCTGAAGATCCAGCTGCGCTGGATGGGTCACGTCTCCAGAATGGAGGACCATCGCCTTCCCAAGATCGTATTATATGGCGAGCTCTCCACTGGCCACCGTGACAGAGGTGCACCAAAGAAAAGGTACAAGGACTGCCTAAAGAAATCTCTTGGTGCCTGCCACATTGACCACCGCCAGTGGGCTGATAACGCCTCAAACCGTGCATCTTGGCGCCTCACAGTTTGGCGGGCAGCAGCCTCCTTTGAAGAAGACCGCAGAGCCCACCTCACTGACAAAAGGCAAAGGAGGAAAAACCCAACACCCAACCCCAACCAACCAATTTTCCCTTGCAACCGCTGCAATCGTGTCTGCCTGTCCCGCATCGGACTGGTCAGCCACAAACGAGCCTGCAGCTGACGTGGACTTTTTACCCCCTCCATAAATCTTCGTCCGCGAAGCCAAGCCAAAGAAAAAAAAGAAAGAATGAAGGTAGAAATGTTGCAATACTGAGAGCCAAGCCAATAAATGGTAATGGTTCCAATACTGCATTTAGAATGTAACATACATGAAATTCTTTAACCTTTGTCTACAGTAAGGCAGACAGAGAGTCGCTACTTTTTTTCCCAATGCTCCTCACAGAAACTTCCTCACTTGGTGTTCCTAAGTGGTCTCCCCTCCAAGTACTGACCAGTCCTGTGCCTGCGTAGCTTCTGAGATCAGAAAATCCCACGTGTATTCAGGCTATTGGATGCCGTGGCAGTGGTAACATGATTTTACTGAAATGGTTATCAGCAAATTATACTTGTGTGTTGTCAGCATGTGCGTATTCTTATTTTCCAGATGTAGTTATTATCTGGTTGCTTTTATTGCAGAATGGTGAGGGTAGAAATAATTCTGTACTAAGTATTTGTATTATTTATGCTGAGAGTTCCTGCATTATCTTTGCGACTGCATATCAATTAGTATAGTCAGTAAAGAAAGATTTTCAGCTAGAAACTGAGCTGAGTTTTACTCCATGTAGTGGGTGCCTTAGTTCATAATAAAACTCCCTCAGAAATATTTAGAAGAACATTGATGTATTGCGAAGAATTTGATTTCTGTGAAGCTTATCTGGACTTGAATTTATTTCCATCAGTTCAGGGTGTGAACTTTGTAGTTAAATGAGGTCAGTCAAGGAAATTGTGCTATCCTGGTGTGATGAGCGAAATAATAACATGAAAGGTTCATTTGTTCTTTGGCCCCTTTTGTTCAGTTATTTTCTTTACAAATGTCGATGTTCTTTCATCTCTGTCCAAAAGGGTTTTTTTTGTAATTGCAGCCTGGGATGGTACAGAAAAATTCCTGTTGCTGTTTAAACTTTTTTTAAAAAAAAATAAATCAACATGTCAACTCTTAGTGAGTACTTTTGGAAATTATTTCTCAAGGAGAGTGGAGGCAAAGTCATTTAGTGGGAATAAAGAAGGCACTTAGTTGCTGGAATATATTCAATATAAACCCGGTTAATGGAGTGCAAATATAAAAGTAGGCCAGGTCTTGCTAAAAATACCACGGGAAGAGGATTTGTAGATTGGGAATGGAGAGAATATCAATTAGTTTAATCTGGCTTCTGCATGAATTTGCGTGATTTGTGTTGTGAGGTGGAGATAAGAGATTGATCTGATGAGGCTTTGAAGGAGAAATCCTCATACTGAATGGTCAAGGCAAATACTTGTTTCTCTGATTATGGGTTTGGTAAGATCTGTTTTCCTTTTGTATCAGATGTAGGATAATTAAACTGACAGCTCCCATTCTGGTTTTTCTCTGGTAACATAAATACTGGTACCAGATTTTAAATTATTTTCGCTGAATAAAACCTGATAAATAAGATGGATCAGTGGGCAAGTGCCCAGGGTGGGGGTGTTTACAATGGACTCCCAGAGTTAAGTTCAGGAATGAGAAGAGAAGGCAAGTAGGTCTTTGGCTACATTCAGATGAGTTAACTGAAACTATCCAGCGGAACAAGCATTGGAGCAAGCTTGTGAAGTCAGCCAATGTAAGTGCTATGATCAGGGCAATGGCTTAATTTTAGTACTGTTAGGGGTGGAAAAGGGAGACGAGGGAATTTTCACAACTGTAAGAACAATTGGTGAAGATTGAAAATGACAAGAGCATCCTAGATAAAGTTGCATTGAAGTGGTCACACCCAAGGCTAAGGCTGCAGCTAGTTGAACGACAACAATGAAAGATTGAAGGACCAGATAGACAGTACAGAGTCTTCTTCCCCCCCCCCCCCCATGAGTATGCTGCTTTGGAAACTGTTTGCGGGGGGGGGGGGGGGGAATTGCCTTTCAGGAGACGACAGCAGCAGTCAGTCACACCAGCACAGGGTCTTGGCTAAAGCAGGGATGGCTCAGCTTGGGCAGAGTTCCAAGTAGTGATGATACTCCATAGTTGGAGGGGGTAGACTGGAGGTTTTGTGGTGGCAAGAGAGACACCAGGATTACGTGTTGTCTCGTGTTTACCTGAGTCATAGATGACTCTGAGAAGTTGCAGAGTATTGTCAAGGGGAAGGGTGAGTAGCTGGAGATAGTTGCTTACATTGGCATCAATGTAAGCTGGAGATAGTTGCTTACATTGGCATCAATATGGGTGGAATGACTTGAATGAGCTAGGAAGGAGATGAAAAGAAGGACCTGAAGGGTAGTAATATCTGGAATACTGAAGACAAGAACTTGTCAGGTTAGGAATAGAAAGATAGGCCAGTTAAATGCAGGGCTGAGAAGCTGGTGCATGAGATAGCATGTTGGGTTCTCAGATCATTGGGATCTCTTCTGGAGAAGAGGTGACTGGTACAAGAGGAATAGGTTGCATCTAAACTGGAGGGCAACCAATAATTTGGCAGATGTATTTGCAGGTGTTTCTAGGAAAGTTTAAACTAGATGGGCTGGGTCTCTGTAGAGATGAAGCAGAAGAGAAGTTGGGGTCTAATGTCCTCTTAGAGAGCAAGTGCGGTGACAGGATAGGCAGAAGTGCAGCAAACTGAAAGGAAAGACCTGTGGTTCCACTTCTTTCAATATAAGAGGTCCAGCAGGCAATGCAGACAAACCTGAGGTGTGAATTGGCTCAGGCAGAACAGAAATATGGTTGACAGAAGAGCAAGTCTGGCAACTGATTGTTCCTGGATACAAATGCTACAGGTATGATAGAGGAGGGTGCGAGTTGTATTGTTGATGAGGAAAAACAATGGTGCTGAGAGAGGATATTCTTGGGAGATCTAGCGAAGCTATCTGGGTGGAACTTAAAATAGCTGTGGGGAATTTGATGAGCAGGTGCAGGGAAATTGCAGATATCTGTAAGAATAAAAGGGTAATATTTCTGGGAGATTTAAACTTCTGAATATTGACAGGGGCAAAATATGGTCTTGCTAATTGGAGTGAAGGAGGCTGAGGGGTGATTTTGGAGGATTATAAATCATGAGGAGGTCGGAGAAAGACCAGATTGTCTTTTCCAAGGTAGATGAATCTAGAGCAACAGAACATGGGTTTATGTGAGAGAGGAAAGATTAGGAGGAGTTATTTTCACTCACCAGGTGGTCTTTATTATGAATGAGCTGCCAGAAGTGGAACAATAACAATGTTTAAAATGCATGTGAGTGGATTTATGGATAAGAGGGGTGAAAGGGATTGAACCAGAAATCAACATTGGTCAGCATAGCCTAGGTAGGCTGAAGGACATGATGGATGATCAATGTTCAGGGATGGATCTTGATGACCAGGCTAATGTTGAAGGATTAGTACCTGAGGGGAGAGGGCAATTGACTGTACCCACCTGCAACTAGCTAACAATGTTGTTAGGAGGGACTTTTCATTGTTGATTTTAAGCAGAATGGGGTCAAAGGAGTATGAGATGGGTCTTGTTCGATGAGGCTTATCTGGGACATCATAACAAAATTGAAAGGAAAATTTACAAACATGCAAAATTAATGCTCTTTGATAGTTTGCCAGCTGTGCTTGGGTGTTGGAGGATTGCCACAATTATTGCCACAATCAGCTGCTTTTTGGTGTTTGTGACCAAGGCTTTTGAGGTGATTGGTGAAATTTGAAGAGATGAAGATGTATTTAAGATGTTTTTTTAATGGAAAAAGGTTGGGTATGTCAGAGCTAAACAGTTTCTCCCCCCTCTTTCTCTTACCCCCTACCCCCCCCAACCCCAGTTTCTGAACCAGGACTTTTGGGTAAAGATCATACCAGCTAATTTGTTAAACTATTTAAATGTAATGCAATAATTTGCAGAGTATTATCAGATAATAAGATTGACTTACTGTTGATTTTGTTATTGTAGCGATATGTTAACATATCATTTTTGCTTTCAGATGGACCATTCAATTGAACTGCAACAGAGGAATACTTTGGAATTATAATAAAGGCAAGGAATTTTAAGTTGAAAACAGATTGCCCAAGAAATGTGCATGCAAGCGGACCATGTGTTTTTAAAAAAAAGTTAAATTCTCTTTTCCATTTTTGGGCTCTTATCTCTTGCACTTTTTGTGACAACTGTCATTTCATTATCCTTGTGTGAATGCATCAATACAGTTGTAAATGATAGGCCTGTAGCCTGGGCTAATTCGCCCTCATTTTTCTGCCCCATTTCTATACATTTTCATTTCATCGGTGTCCAAAACCAATCTGTCCAACTCCCAGGGTTGAAAGTTAAAGATTTACAACCCATTGAGTGAAGAAGTTCTGAATGAAACTTGAAGATCAAACAAATGAGCCTGGCAAATGCTTTTAATGTACGTTTCATTCCAAACACCAGGAGATGTAAGCTGTTCCATCAAATCTCTCTCATCCAAATACTCTGTTAAAGTGATTCTTTGTCATGGCTTTGAGGATATTGCATTTTTATTTAATTTGTTATGGACTCATCTGTTTGTAGAACACAAGAGCTATGACCAGTCATTTATCACTTGGAGCCAATATCATTGGCCTGCTGCATCCTGGCCCCTTGGGAGGGGACCATGTGTGTGAACTAGTGCTTCAGGCTGAAGATTACTGAAAGCACTTAAGGCCTTATCAGTTTGCTTGCTGGACCCTGTTATCATGGGCTGTTCATTGGGATATCACATCCTTACAATCATAGAAATCATTAAAGTATGAATATGATACATTAAATGTGGATTACTTGGCTCTATTTAGCATGCTGTTTAGTCTGTTTATTGTCACGCACCAAAAAGCAACAAAAAAATCTAAGTTTTGCACGTTATCTATTGCAAAAATCGAACTTTTGGATTTCAAATTTGTTTTTAAGAAAGCTACATGGTTAAAAAAAACCAAGTCAGAAGGTTAATAACCGTGATCAAACTGAGTTTTGAGCATTTTGTCATAGCTATTTATACCTGTAATGTCCTCACTGGGTAGTCTTTGTTGTTTCCAGCAGGCTATCTGTATCCTCTAAACCAGGTTAAGTCGTCTCACTTGAGGTAGAAGTGGAGTGAGGGATATTCCATTCTAGAGGTTGCAGGTTACAATTTTATTGATCTTGTCCCACAGCACTACCGGCCTGCATTGGTTATGATCTGCTTGTTCTTTTCAAAATCTGTTCCAGTGAGCGAATTATACTGTTACACAACACAATGTAGGATGTCCAAATGTAACGAGAAAACATGGTTTCTACTTCTACCAATATGGCCACGAGCAGTTTGTAGGGTAAACAGGTTAAATATTTGATTAATTGTACATGTGTACATTAATTGTAATTGTACGCATACCTTAGTTGTTTCGATGTAATAAAAGAATTGGCACATGTTTTGAAGAGCTCAGTTTGCTCGAGTTATTTTCAGCAGTTCTCATTAGATTAATTAGTGTATCAACTCAACCTTGGAGTGGTCTGCAGTTGATAATGAGAAGTGAAACAAAGCAATGTGGCACAGCTGGACCTCAAGGTTCCAATTTGATGTTGAGCAAAACGACACATTTCAAGAAAACATCTGGATTGACAAATAGTCAGTAAACTTGCCTTTTGGGCAGCTACACTCTGTTGTACTATTGGAAAACAATTGAACATGGATAAACAACAGTGTGCAGAAATGAATAAATGCAGCATTGTCCTTGTTCAGATGAAAATTGAAACAAGAAATTGTGCAATCTTTGGGAATGTTTGTATTTGGAAAATCAAGTCCATGGGAGCTTCAGATCTACAATGTAGTGTCATAAAGGAATACATAAAGGCTATTTTGCTCACTGAGATGGACTATGGGTCTGAGGTCTGTCATGGTTGCTAATCTTGTAGCCCTGTGAAAAGTCAAAAGAGTTGTCTTGCTAGAAAAAAAGTTCTGAAATTGATTATCACTTCAGCTCATAGCCATTTCAAATAACTGCTAAAATTTTGGTGCAAGTAACGGTGCATTGCATCTTGAACCAGCCAAGATCTGAGTGTGACTTAATTGAATCAATTCATTCTAAGTTGTTCAGCATGAAAAGAATTTGCATTTAAACCAAGTTACAAACTTATAAAATAAATGGAATTGTCAAGTACTAGCAACTCTTACTGCCTGGCCCACAGGAAAAATAAATCTCAGGGTTGTAGGTGATGTCATGTATGTAGGCTGAAAATAAATCTGAATTTGAACTTTATACAGCACTGATCCAAAAATTGATTGTAATTTATAGTCAACATTGTTCCTTTTTGGAAATTAGCTTTGCAGTTCATGTGGCATGAATTCTTGCTGATACAGGTACACGATCCTTTATCCGGAACCCTTGAGGGACAGTGTGTTCTGAATTTCTGATTTTTCCGGATTTCTGAAAGCCAGATTTAAACCCACCTGAATTATGCAGCCGTATCCATCCTGCCTGCGTTGCGCTGCCGGTGTCGCGGCCCCCCCGCGTTGCGCTGCCGGTGTCGCGGCCCCCCCCGCGTTGCGCTGCCGGTGTCGCGGCCCCCCCGCGTTGCGCTGCCGGTGTCGCGGCCCCCCCGCGTTGCGCTGCCGGTGTCGCGGCCCCCCCGCGTTGCGCTGCCGGTGTCGCGGCCCCCCCGCGTTGCGCTGCCGGTGTCGCGGCCCCCCCGCGTTGCGCTGCCGGTGTCGCGCCCCCCCGCGTTGCGCTGCCGGTGTCGCGCCCCCCGCGTTGCGCTGCCGGTGTCGCGCCCCCCCCGCGTTGCGCTGCCGGTGTCGCGCCCCCCGAGTTGCGCTGCCGGTGTCCGCGCCCCCCGCGTTGCGCTGCCGGTGTCGCGCCCCCCGCGTTGCGCTGCCGGTGTCGCGCCCCCCCGCGTTGCGCTGCCGGTGTCGCGCCCCCCCCGCGTTGCTCTGCCGGTGTCGCGCCCCCCTCCCCCCGCGTTGCGCTGCCGGTGTCGCGCCCCCCCCGCCTTGCGCTGCCGGTGTCGCGCCCCCCCGCCTTGCGCTGCCGGTGTCGCGCCCCCCCGCCTTGCGCTGCCGGTGTCGCGCCCCCCCCGCCTTGCGCTGCCGGTGTCGCGCCCCCCCGCCTTGCGCTGCCGGTGTCGCGCCCCCCCGCCTTGCGCTGCCGGTGTCGCGCCCCCCCCGCCTTGCGCTGCCGGTTGTCGCGCCCCCCCGCCTTGCGCTGCCGGTGTCGCGCCCCCCCGCCTTGCGCTGCCGGTGTCGCGCCCCCCGCCTTGCGCTGCCGGTGTCGCGCCCCCCCGCCTTGCGCTGCCGGTGTCGCGCCCCCCCGCCTTGCGCTGCCGGTGTCGCGCCCCCCCCGCCTTGCGCAGCCGGTGTCGCGCCCCCCCCGCCTTGCGCTGCCGGTGTCGCGCCCCCCCGCGTTGCGCTGCCGGTGTCGCGCCCCCCCGCGTTGCGCTGCCGGTGTCGCGCCCCCCGCGTTGCGCTGCCGGTGTCGCGCCCCCCCCGCGTTGCGCTGCCGGTGTCGCGCCCCCCCGCGTTGCGCTGCCGGTGTCGCGCCCCCCCGCGTTGCGCTGCCGGTGTCGCGCCCCCCCGCGTTGCGCTGCCGGTGTCGCGCCCCCCCCGCGTTGCGCTGCCGGTGTCGCGCCCCCCCGCGTTGCGCTGCCGGTGTCGCGCCCCCCCGCGTTGCGCTGCCGGTGTCGCGTCCCCCCGCGTTGCGCTGCCGGTGTCGCGCCCCCCCGCGTTGCGCTGCCGGTGTCGCGCCCCCCCGCGTTGCGCTGCCGGTGTCGCGCCCCCCCCGCGTTGCGCTGCCGGTGTCGCGCCCCCCCGCGTTGCGCTGCCGGTGTCGCGCCCCCCCCCGCGTTGCGCTGCCGGTGTCGCGCCCCCCCCGCGTTGCGCTGCCGGTGTCGCGCCCCCCCCGCGTTGCGCTGCCTTCTCTCTTCCTCTCCCACCTCCCCTGCCGTCTCTCCTTCTCCCCCCCACTCGCCCTACCGTCTCTCCTTCTCCCCCCCACTCGCCCTACCGTCTCTCCTTCTCCCCCCCCAGTCGCCCTACCGTCTCTCCTTCTCCCCCCCCAGTCGCCCTACCGTCTCTCTCCCTTTTCTCTCCCACTCGCCCTGCCGTCTCTCTCCCTTTCCTCTCCCACTCGCCCTGCCGTCTCTCTTCCTCTCCCACTCGCCCTGCCGTCTCTCTTCCTCTCCCACTCGCCCTGCCGTCTCTCTTCCTCTCCCACTCGCCCTGCCGTCTCTCTTCCTCTCCCACTCGCCTTGCCGTCTCTCTTCCTCTCCCACTCGCCCTGCCGTCTCTCTTCCTCTCCCACTCGCCCTGCCGTCTCTCTTCCTCTCCCACTCGCCCTGCCGTCTCTCTTCCTCTCCCACTCGCCCTGCCGTCTCTCTTCCTCTCCCACTCGCCCTGCCGTCTCTCTTCCTCTCCCACTCGCCCTGCCGTCTCTCTTCCTCTCCCACTCGCCCTGCCGTCTCTCTTCCTCTCCCACTCGCCCTGCCGTCTCTCTTCCTCTCCCACTCGCCCTGCCGTCTCTCTTCCTCTCCCACTCGCCCTGCCGTCTCTCTTCCTCTCCCACTCGCCCTGCCGTCTCTCTTCCTCTCCCACTCGCCCTGCCGTCTCTCTTCCTCTCCCACTCGCCCTGCCGTCTCTCTTCCTCTCCCACTCGCCCTGCCGTCTCTCTTCCTCTCCTACTCGCCCTGCCGTCTCTCTCCCCCCCCACCCTCCAACCTCCACTGGATTTTAGATGTCCCGATAAAGGATAGTGTACCTGTAATGCAATAGCAGTCAGATTCTACACTCTCATTCCTTTCTAGGTGGCAAATCAGATGTTATTTATTTTAATGTAATATTACATGAAATTGCCTTTACCCTCTCAAAAGGCAGACAAATATTTGCAATGGGCATTGGCATTGCCCAGCACCCTTTCGAGAAAGAGAAGCAAGAAGAGTCCACCTCCAGAATCACCGAGTGTCTGTGGATTGATCTCCAGTGCTCTTGCAGCCACTGCAGCTGCACAATACTTTAGTTCAAACCATCGGCAACCTGATCCCAGATCTCCAACACAATGAAGCCTTCAACCCCCAGGGTCCTTGCCCTCAGCTTCTTCTTGCATCCCGGTTTTCATACCTTGTTCTTGTGAGCTAGTCTCCAGTAGCCCACAGCCTTTGTGAGTTCCTTGCCCACAAGTCGCCAACAATTCGCCACCTGTGTATGTCCTTCAATCACAGAGTCCCTCGCTGGTCTGCCAACATGGTTACTGATCTTGGGGTTGTCTCCTCTGCTTCTTCTTAAAGGAGGTATTCTCCCCGTTACTGGTGCCCTGGAACAGTCCAGAATCTGATTTCAGAAAAGTCGCACAACAAGGGCATGTAAATCCAACCCCATCACTACTGAACCAAATATGGTAACCTATGCAATTGCCTCAGAGGAGATTTTTTTAAAATTACTTTACTTTTAATTTTCTAAGACTTGCACAAATCCAAACAATGCAATCTTTCTCAACAAAGATATATTACATTTAGAGTTCATTTCCCGCCCCCCCCCCCCACCAACCAATCCTTCTCCCTTCCCTCCCATGCCCTAATACCGCAAGAAAAAGATTATGTAAATTGAAAGAACCAAAAATGTCAGAGGAGATTCTTCAAATAAAAAATAATCACATGAAATTAAACTGAATAAGGTTAAAACTAGTATTGCATCTGTGCTGCAAACACCAAAGGTGGGAACAAATCAGCAGTAACATTGATTAACATCGCACAGATTGCTCCATTTATGCATAGATGCAACCACAATTTCAGTGTAGTTAGTTATGAGTTACATAGCAAACTTTTGCAAGTTTTGTGCAAATGAACACCATGGAATCTTGAATCTATCTGTAATGTAGTGATAGTTATGAGACGAGCAATGACCAAAGGAACTAATGATCACTTAGAAGTGTTCAGTGTTGAAGAACATGAATCACATTAGAGATGTTATTCCTTGAGTATGAATATGTCTTCAAGAATTAGTATATTGCCGTGGCTGCATCACAAGATGTACTGTACCAGTATATCATGCCATGCTTGTATATTGTAATCTAGTGCTGTATTCACTTGTCAAGTGAAAGTTATATTGGATGAGTTGAAGAATGAAGAGAAAGTTTTAAAAATAACACAGTTTGACAACCCTAACTTTGGTAGTATCGAAGCTGTCAAGACGATTAATAAGTTGACAACTATAAGTGATCCATAACTAGTCAATGATGAGCAAATTGAATTCGTGGCCTGAATTTGCTACCACATTGGAAATATGCAGAAAGGTTTATTCTCTTTTGCAATAAAAAAGTATCATACCAAATGGAAGTTTCCTCAGCATTGTGCTTTTACTTCAATCACTGTGTCTGCAAACCTTTGCGTGTCATCATCATTTTTAGCAAATCAAATTTCAGTTTCACAAAGGTTGAGCCTCTGCAAGTCAAAGCTATTAATTATCCAACCAAAACTTGTAACCACTGTAAGTGAAGGAGGCAATTGTTTTCATTTTGAAGCATCTCAAATGACCACCACCTGTTATATTTTATATAGTATGTTTTAAAGGAGATAAATTGTGGGATTTTTTTTAATATCGTGTAGGTCACAAATAAATATAAACACTTCAAAACAGATCTCATTTAAAATGCCAGAGCTCTGCTCAAGCCAGACAGTCCAGATTCTGGGTGCCTTTGCAAAAACTTAGAAGAATGCCTAGAAGGACTTCACAAATAGGTGTTAATTGGGTATCCTGTGGAGTAATAAATCATTGTTTTGGAAAGCAACAGATGAACGGATTCTAAGATTGGGTCTGGTGCCACAGTCCGTCTGAGTGCAGAGTGGTTTTCTCAGTGTGAGTGAGAGAGAATTCAGTTCTACAGTTCAGCAGCAGCAGCACCTGGGACTGGAACAGGACAAGCTGGCAAGCTTGTGGGAAAACCCCATTTTGAAGACTGGTTGTAAGTTCTTTGTTCAGCCTGTTCAAAGCTCTTGTGGTCTATATAAGAGGAGATGGGTGACTTGAAATAAGGGAAACAAAAAGGAACTCTTGGTGACCTGAAAGAAAGAGGTTATCATCTGGAAAACCCTGATGGGGCAAGTTTCTTCAGCAAGACACTTAAGTGGCTGATCAGAAGGAATCAGTTTGTGTCCAATGAGCAACAAATCTCTCTTTTGAAAACTGACAAGAACCTTCCAGAGTGGTAACCATTTACCTTTCAAGCACCAAAGCTTGGTGAACTTCATAAATGTTAAATTCTGTGCACAGTATAAGTATTGCCTGATATTGGTGAACTTGGAGGGGTGAGAAGTGAGATTGGACTGAATCAAAGAACTTTTCTGAACTTGCCACACACATTACATACACCTGCACTTAGAATTAGAAGGGGGTTAAGTTTATAGTAATAAGTTGGAGTTTGATCCTGTTTTCATGTTTAAAGATAATTAAAAGCAACTTTTATTTAAGTAACTATTTGTCTTGGTGAATTTAATTTGCTGCTGGGTTTTGGGATCCTCTGGGCCTGTAACACACCCAAAATAATTAAATGTGCATTTCTTCAAACAGAAGTTATCTAATTTTCATGACATTGAATGGCAAAGGTTTACAGTCTGTCAAAGCCATTATAAAATCAGAGACCAGAAAATGCGGTGACTGCTTTTTGAAACAATTTGTGTCCACATCCTAATTCTTTGCAGACTTGGTGATAATGCTTCCACCATTGCACTAGCTGCTCAAACAGCTTGAAGATCAACATTGTATGATCTCATAGCATACTTGTGGAGTGGCGCTGGGCAATGAACCAGACCACATTTTTGTGAATGCTTCTTGAGGCTCAGTGTTTCAAATGCACTTAATTTCCAGCCAAATATTCTGCATGTAACCTCAAGGTGTTGAAAAGTAGAGTTTTCAAAGGTTCAAGTGTAACTGAATCATTTGTTTTGATTGCATCCTGATCAAGTGTTGGATACCACCATATTCCTCTAAAGGATGCGCATCTGCAGACCTATTGGTGATTGGACTTCCAACATACTTGAGTTTAATGTATAAACAACAGAGGAGAGAGTGGAAAGTCAGCAGATGAAATCAAGGCATAGTGGTAAAATTTTGGGAAGACTTGCAGTTCAAACAATAAAGCACAGCACTAAGACCAGTTCACAAGTAATGAAAGTGAGATATTTCTGAGGGAATACAAGTTAGATTATTTGTTACAATATGGTGGTGATTTGTAGCAATTAAAGAATTGCAGCAAATGATGTAAAACAAAAATAGCTATCGGATAAAAATATAATGACACATTTATTCCAGAAATGAATGTAGAACCAACCATCTGATGACGACTTGCAAATCAATAGTATGTGAGTTAGTATATTAAAGAAGGTTTAAATTGAGAGCTGACAACAAAGCCAGGGATCCAATTCCCAACCAACTCAGAAGGTGCCAGGGAAAATTTGATTTTATATTATATACATCACATACATACATGTGATATGACAGTGTATTTATGCTAAATTGAAGCAAAATAGATACAAGTTTGCAATGGAAAAGTTGGAACAGTCTGCCAAACTCGCTGTCTCACAAGAATATTTTACAACATATGTCATTGGGCTGCATTACGTGCTTGATCCAATCCGCTGTCAACCTTCTCTCTTCTAATCCTGCAACTCTACTTGCCTGTTGCGATGCCCACTGATTGAATCTTGCTGTATGCTTCTTCACTGCACTTTCTAGAGAAGCAGTGAGCATCTCAGGTGGTGGAACTGAAAAAAAAAGTCCTAACATTACTTTGATCAGCTTTGACTGCTCCCTGCTATTCACTGCCTTAAATCTGTGGAATAAATTGGTTTGTTAAAACTGAAAACTTGGGTTCAATTTTATTTCCTGTACAGTTGAACGAAAAAAAATTATTCATCTTAATGAAGATTCCTTCCTCCTCTTTGCACATAAGCATGATGGCAGAGCAGGAGATAAGCCAGCAACTGTGCATCCACAATGCAATGGGCAGAGATTAACAGCAGTGAGCAGGTCCACAGAAAGATGTAATGCAGACCATTAATTTTACTATTCTGCCATCAGCATAACCAAACCTTGCAGTTGTATCCATTGCAGACAATTTAGTTAATCAGGCTTTGCTCTCTCTGCTGTGGGCTCACTATGACAGATCTGCTCATTGGGAATGCTGTATTGTATCCTAGCACACCTCATCTTCAAAGTGGTAAGGTACTGAGTACCACCTTGCATTACAATGTTCTTTTTGGTTTCCTGGTTATATTCCTGATGACTGTATTTACTCTTGTTCAAAGTTTAAGCAAGTCTTGAATGAGACATTATGGACAAAAGGCTTTGTTTTTTTTTCCCCACTTGCACGTGGGTCTACTTTCAGGAAATGTTTTTGAAATTACACCTTCAATTTCCTTTGTCATTTTGAATCTATGTTAGCACATAGTTTTTAAACAAAACCAATTAGTTTAAAAATGGACCTGGTTTCTGGTAAAGTGCTTTGGGTAGTTGGTTCTAATTGTTGCCAACCTGATTTCTAAATCAGACAGTTTGCCAGTGTTCAAACCTTGGTGCCCTGCAACAGGCATAATAGATATATCAAAAAAATATCTGTTTCATCCACGTTTACATTGAGAGAGCAAAAGTCCAATCACACAGGTGACAATGATGTAAGATTGCTCTCAATGAAGTAAAACCAATTTGCAGGGAAGCTCTTATTAAATTGAAATTCCTGCAAGTATAGTACGATAAGGAACAGTGTGGGTGGATCACATTCCTAATTATTTGCTTTGTAACTTCCTTTTAGGACTTTAACCTCTGACTCCTGAGGATTTCCTAGCTGAACATTTGGATTTTCTTTGAATGGAAATCCTTAGCAGTTGACACCATGGCCCAGATATCCAGCAGAAATGGGTTCAAGCAGCCGACCTCAACAGTGGGGCACTCTGGGAAGCAAGCAGTTGGCAAAGAAGAAGCCCTGCAAATGGAGGCAGAGGCCTTGGCGAAGCTGCAGAAGGAAAGACTTCAGAATCTAAAGGAAGAACAGTCAAAGAAATCTGCCAGCATTGCTTTTTCAAGGTCACCAAAGCCCAAGCAGGAGTATGATCTCATTCACTTTCCAGAAGCAGAGAACTCAAAAAAACAACCTGTTGACTTGTTGTCTGACCAGGATATTAAGAAACTAACTTCAGCTGAACTAGAAAAATTGCTCTTGGACCAAAGCTCTGGCCCTAAAAATATAACCAGACCACACACACTACCAAACACTCCTCTTGTGAGCCCATCATTCTCGGGTCACTTTAATAGTCGGGTACCATTGTCTGCAGGTCAGTGGACTGGTGGGTTACAGAGGCCTGCAGTTCAAACGACTGGTTACCACACAACACCCATGACATTCCCTAAACAACCTGATCCATTCTGCAATGGCTTTTGTCTTGGTCAGTCTTCATATAGTCCTTCAGAACCCATGTACGTTGGCCTTCATGCAAAACCGTACATACCCTTCCCACTCCAGCCTGTTGCTCCTAGACATCCTGCAGCAGTTCTACGTGTTTATTCAGCTGTCACACCTGAGCTTGCAAAATTATACGATAAAATTGCTAGTACCTCAGAATACCTGAAAAATAGCAAATCGAGCAATGATTTGGAATCTGCCAGTACTATGATTCCTAAGTTGCCAGACTGTGAAAACTCGAACGATGCCAGCAAGTTTGATTGGCTGGATCTAGATCCACTCAGCAAAGTAAGGATTGAAAGCGTTGAGCTCTCACAAAGTGCAGTAGAGGCAAAGGAAAAGTCAGATATAGCTGCCGCTGCGGGTGATCCTTGGGAACAAGTGCTGCAAAAGCAGACTCCATCAGAAAGCTGCCTGTCTGACGCCAAGAATGAAGAGGTATTACTCAAGCAGCTAACTGGAAAATCCACATCTGGACGATCGGTGATGCGTAGTTTATCACTCAACCTACGGTCCACAAGTTCGCAGGTTTCCCACAGACCACAAGAACCACACACTAAAACTTTACAGGTATAATTCTTTTTGGATTTTTCACCTTTTTCATCTGTAAACATATAATCAAACTTCCTGACTCGTGCCTCTAACAACCTCCAACTCTACCCCACCACCTCTCCTCCCAGGTTTGGGAACACTTTTGAATGCTTATGTGATGATTTGGATTGGCAGATTTAGAAAATAATTTATTTTATGGGTTTCTTTTCTCATTTACGGCTTATTCTCCTTGTCTAAATGAGGCTATTTGGACAATCTTGTCCATGCCACCAGCTGCCAGAGTCATCCATCTATCCCATTCCCCCAGTAATTTCCCTGAACCTGATTTTTTTTTTCTTTTCTCCACCATCCCCCCCCCAATATTAGTGATTTTTAAAAAATTCCCTGATATAAAGGAGATCTGTCTATGCTTTCACAGCAGACAATGCTAGTCTGTTTTGCCCCTATTGTTACCAGCTGACATACCTTGAAGAATAAATAGGTCACTGAACTGTAAGAGCATTTGTTGCTTTAATGAGGTTCACTGGACACTTCCTGCAAATTCTTTATGGCTATCTGATACCATGTATTCAAAGGATAAGTTTGACCTGGAAGATATTTTGTGCAATAAATGAGATTTACTTTACATGAGGGAGCTATGGTCTGGGTGGAATGAAAACTTATATTTTTCATTCTTCGAAATGTCACCTCGTGATCTTCTGGTGGGTCTGAAGCAGCAAGAATTGGAAAAAAAAACTAATTCCAGCATTCCCTGACTTTGCTTTGCAGCCGGGAAATGTTTCAACAAATGGGAGGTCTTGTTCAACAAGCACGTTTCCTGTTTTTGTAAAACAGCGGACTAACTTTGCATTACTCAGGAAAACATAGGAAAAAATGTAATAGTTCCAGGCATCTAATTTGCTTTTGCATTTGTCTTTTCCACTGTTGATTGAGTGTCCAATTTCCCTCATTAGCATTTTTGACATTCCAGAACAGTAGCCAGATGTTTTATTATTCCTTTCTTTTAGATGACGCTTGAGTAGATACCAGTAAAACAAACAGTTCAATCAGGATGTTATTTCTTGGTGGCTTGTAACGTGAAGTGCATTGTGAATTTCCCATAATTGGAACATCATGAGGTCCCTGTTTGGTATTACTTCCTCCTGGGTATTTTTCAAACTTGCTGACTGTTTTTTTTTGGTTAACTGTTCATGTCAGAAAGGATACATTATCAGCCACTTGGCAAAAATAGCCTCAATTTTGAGGTCTCTCCTGATGTACTTACAGCTCTTGAAAATGACATCTTATCTGTCTACTTCTGTTTTCTTCTGAACACACTTTATCAGTGAAGTTTGACGCAAAGCCCTTTCATTCACATGACCACCCAACAATATCTTTTACGAACGTTCTTCAGTTTGGAAACCTGAAGATAACAAGTTGGAATGCCATACCACTTTCCTGCTTGGGGAGAGTGCATGATATGTACAGGGTTCTACATTTAAATGCTTTTAACTGGATTTCTATTTCAATTCAATTTGACCTGCGAGTAAGGTTAAGTTTACAATTGAGTGAAAACATTGCAAAAACTTTTAAGGTTTTAAAGTAATTTTTTTAATAGAGGGATTGGGGTGAGATGGGTAGGGGGTGGGGGAAGCAGAAAAGTTTTATTCTTGTATGCATTATAACTTTTGACATTTGGAAATTGCCATGCCTACACATGAATATTTTGCAAATCTTGATAAATGCAAATTAATACATTGGCTCGATTACACCTTCATTTGAAGTTTAGAGTCTCAATCTACCCGAATTACATTTGCAGTGCTTGTCCTTTTTATGTCTCATTTTTCAAATGTTCAGACATAGTATCTGAGGATGTTAAAGTCGTCTTGCATCATTATTTATTTATTTGTAGAAACTCTTACTGTATTTTTTTAAAATGAAGCAACAAAACTAACAATTCCAAGTTTAGTTGCATTTATTAAACTTGTTTAGGTACACATTCAACAATTCATTTTTTGTAATGTTTCCCTGTCATATAGTTTATGTACAAGTCCATCACATCTTGCTGTGCACCAGGCTAAATGTAGACTTTAATTTCAAGCTTTTTTTTATTACAGGGTGAAAATGGGACCAGCAATGCTATTCCAGGAGACAAGATTCTTGAACAAATTGGTTCACAAAATAGGGAGGTGGCAGCTTTTTGGCAAGAAGTCATTAAGTAAGATTGACTAAATATTTTGTTTACTACTTTGTTTAATAAATGGACCTTCTTCAAATCAACCAGAATGTGTGTTCAGAAAAAAAGATTCAGAACTTCATGTCAATCAGTCATCAATATTTTCAGTCAATTCCATATGTTCCAAATTCCAGGAGAAGTTGAACACAAATTGTAGGATGTGGGATTTTAAAGGATGTCCACATCATTTGTACAGTACTGAAACTCATCTTGGGAATAGCACAGAAGTAGACCATTTGACCTCTTGCACTTGCTCCATCATGGAATTATTCCATGACTAATGATTTGCCACATTCCGGCACTAATCCCCACATTGACAGATTTCAAGATATTAAAGGAATTGAGCTCTATCTTGAAAGTACTCAGCAATGGAACCTCCAGAGTTCTCTGGAAGAGAATTCTTCTCATCTCTTTCTTGAATAGCCAATAATTTATTTAAAGAGGGTGACTCGCAATTTTGGGCAGCCCACCAGAGGAAACATCCATGCTTCTGCCCTTCCTTTCTTGGTTAGGAAGAATGGATCAGTAGATGCAATTGCAGCGCAGTCTCCTTAAGAGTGCTCGATCATTGGACCAAGATGTCTGTAATGCACTCAAATCTCTTGCAATCATAGCCAGCATACTGTTTGCCTTCCAAATTGCTCATCGAACCGCCATACCAACATGCAGTGAAGGGAGTTTTCAATGTCAATCACGTGGATGCTTTGGAATTTTCTATGAAAAGAGATGTGGCTGTGAAAGATGACTTTGAGTTTTCATCCTTCATCATGAATTTATTCATGTACGAGGATCCCCGAATTAATATTGGTCCCTTACTATCAATCATTATTTTAAAGTATATATTTTTCTTCCAACCTTGCATTTTATTGTATTATATTCCATTTGCAATCCTTGCAATTCACCTAACCTATTTCTGAAGCCTTTCTAAATTTTCCATATTGCCCATGCTGCCATCCACTTCATCTCAATAACAAATTGAGAGATTTTTACATGATGACCATCTCAATATTTATTTTTCTTTTTCCTATTTCTTTTTGAATTATTTTCCTCTGGTGTGTTACAACATTCGTGTCCCTGGGAAGCTGCAGCAAATGAGACTTGTTTGCTTCTCTACATTATGTACTTGTGCAGAAAACAGTAAACTTAATTCATTAATTCAATACACAATCAAAATGACTGCTATAATGTCTAATCCAATTTATTGATATAGATTGTGAGCAGTTGTGCTCCAGCATTGATCGGTGCTGCATCTAAATAGTTACAGCTCCCAGATGAAAATGGCTAATTTATTCTTGATTTATCTTCTGGATGTCAGCTGATTCTCAGTCCATGCCAATTTTGGGGGGGTGGGGAGGTGGGGTTTCTGGACTGCTAGCTGAGTCTTCAGCATTATGAGGTGGCTGAGAGCATTTTTCTAATAGTGCAAGCTTTGCAAATGTGGCTGTGAATTCTGAAATAATGTTTAATAACCTTCTATCAATAATTTTAGAAAATTTGAAGGCTCCATAAATTCCTAAATAAATCTAGTGAGCAGTTAAATGTAATGCTTTAGTCAGGTTTTGATAGTGCACTTAAATTTAGTTTGTCACTGGACAGTGAAATGAACAGGAAGCACTGTAAAAAGTTGTGCATTGTAAATTGATATGGCAGGCATTTGGATCTAAATACTTGTCTGAATTTATAACAACTTCTGCATTTTAGATTACAATCCACATTTCCATTTACTGACCACTCCACCAATCCAGGTTATGTTTTGAGCCCAATAATGCTTCACCATGGTATGAATGGAGAAAATACAAGTGTGAAAGTATCCATAGAGATTGAAGAGTTTGAAGAACCAGTCACATTTACCTGCGATGGTAAGTTATTATTTACATTGAAGCAGAGATTGGCCAAAGAGTTACAATAGCAAATGTGCATTAATTTTGTACAATTTCTTAAGGAATGTGTGCATAAATGCTGCATTACTCATCAGGGTTTGAAATTAAAAATTGCCAATCACACATTTTAACCAAATGTTCTGTTTTGGAATTAGAAAATCAATATCACCTTTTGAAATGAGGAACAAATGACAATTGTTTGTGTGATTAACGTAGATGAAATCTTGTTTTAATTTTGGACTCGTTCTGTCAGGTGTAACTTAAATCAAAGCTAAATAACTAAAGTGTAAGTGGAAACCATTGATGAATCAATATGTTAGAAAATGTATTTGTAACCTGAAGAAAAAAGCCAAATAAAATATGCCTAAATTGTGTTGTTTGGCTAGAATGTACAACTGAACCACTTTTCTGTATTCCTGTCACTAATAGGGATGGAGAGCATTGCAAACCTGGTGGAAAGAAACCTAATGGTTATAACTATTTTACTACTCTGACATTGTATAAAATTGAGAGAGAACGAAAACTTACCAACGAAACACATATTACAATCTTAGGGGATCTAAATATGCTTCATGGTCAGGGAAATACTTATGAAGTATGCTCACTGGTGCTAGGGATTTTGTATATTTTTTGTAGTCCTGGTTCAAAAGATCAAATAAATCTGATAATATGGGGAAATTATGCTTTGTTGACTTGAACCATATTTTCCACCTTCCTTTCTATACTTTTCAACATATTTGTTTCTTCTGAAACTTAGCTATGTTATTTGAAATTCTTTCGAAGTAAACTTGCTTTGAGATTTTGGGTCTAATTGAACAGCTATCTTACTGTGTAATCCAGTTGAGGAAATGGTTAAGAAATTTATTGAGTTACTAGGAAGAAGGTAATGACTTTCTTAAACTATTCCAATATGTGTTGTGATATTCCCACTGTCAGTAAAAATGAGGTCCAAGATTTTGGTCCAATTGTATTTTATGTCAGAGTGTAACATGGATAAATGTTTCTCAAACTCTCAGGGTTGATTATTCCCTTCCAGCTGTGTGAAGAAATTGCTCCTCAGCCTGGTGGTTCTGGCTTCAATACTTCTGTTTCTCTTTCCCGACGGGAGTAGCTGAATTTTGTTGCCAGCGTAGTGGTCCCTCACTGATTTTAAGAGCCCTCTTTAAACAATGATCCCAATAAATCACATCACTGAGGGGTGGGGTGGGGGGGGGGAAGACCCCAGTAGTCCTCTCTGCTGCATTTTTGATCCTTTGGATTGACCTCCAATCCAATGCTCTACAGTAACCAGACTACACTGTGATGCAGCCAACCAAGACTGTCTCGATAGAACTTGATAGAATGGTAGCCGATAGCCTTGCCCACCCCAGTCTTCTAACCAAGTTGCTGTTGCACCTTTCTGACAAGTAGGGAGATGTTGTGTCCAGGATAAGTCACTGAAGTAGATTCTGAAAAACATGGTTCTCTTCACTACTGAGCTATTAGTGTGTGGTAGAGGGTGATCATCCTGGTCTTCCTGAAGTTCACAATCGTCTCTTTTATCCATGTTAAGACTCAGATTGTTATATAATGACTATGAACAATGAGATGATACATACCCACTGTCTCTTGACTGACCTCTCACTTCACTGTCTTCTACCAAAAAAAAGCAGGCAGGAAAATTCTAGTTCATTAGTTATCCTTTAATGTTCTTGTTTAGCACCTTTTAATTGGTGTGGGAGCCAGATTGGGAATTTAGCATTTCTGGGATTTGTTTTTTTTCCTTGTGGATTTTTTTTTGTGTGGAAATTGTTTTGTAACTTGCAGGCATTTTTCCAAGCACATAGGCTTCAACAACAGGATGACAGCAGAAGCAGGAATACGATGTTTAATAGAATGGCTGGAATGAGAATGTTTATCTTTCAGAAATGACAAAGCATTTAAGATGGCAATGGTACATTCAGAAGGAATCTGAAAAGTTTTTAAGTATCTAAAGACATTTATTTTGTATTCTCAGTGCCTTTCCCATACATACAGTGCCTGCCATACTGTTGTGACAGACACTTTTTTTCATTTATTGTGCTCCACAGTTTTAAATTTATTATTAAACAATTCACATGTAATTAAAATGTACATTTCAGATTTTATTCAAGATTGTTTGCATACATTTTTGTTTGACCTTGTAGAAATTACAGCACTTTTTATACATAGTTCCCCCATTTCAGGGCACCATAATGTTTGAGTCATTTGGCTTCACAGGTGTTTGAGTACTCGGGTATGTTTAATTGCTTCATTGGGGCAGACAGAGAGCTCGGCTTATTTCTAAGCTTTTGATCACCTTTGAAGTCTGCAATTGCCATTTTTACCAACATGAGGATCAGCGATTATGTCAAAACAGAGGCTACACTGCAAGATGCAAACCACTAATTAGCCACAGAAAGGATGGCCAGATTACATTTTGCCAAGAAGTATTTAAAAGAGCCTGCAGAAATTTTGAAAAAGGTCTTGTGGACAGATGACACTAAAATTAACTTGTTTCAGAATAATGGCAATAGCAAAGTGGGGAGGCATAAAGGAACTGCTCAAGATCAAACCATCTTTGCATCTTGCAGTGTAGCCTCTGTATTTCTGTTCAGGAAGTTTTCTGTAAACATTGGCACATCCACACGTACCTCTTGAAGAATGTTTCTGGTCTGTCAGAGAAGCATTTGGGGATTTTTCTTCATTATGATGAGAATATTTCTGACATCAACAGTGGAGATCTTCCTTGAAATACCAGTCCCTTTGTGATGACTGAGCTCACCAGTACGCTCTTTAAACTGTTGATTTTGGTAATCCTAGGGTTTGGGTGATGTCTCTTAGTGTCTTATTTTTGTTTTTCAGCCTCATAATAGCTTCTTTGACTTCCTTTGGCACAATTTTGGTCCTCATATTGACAAATGGCAACTACAGGCTCCAAAGGTGATCAAATGCTTAGAAACAAGCCTAACTTTCTTATGCCTGCACCAATAAAGGAATTAAATATACCTGAGTACTCACAAACACCTGTGAAGCCAAATATTCTGGTGCCCTGAAATGGGGGAAACTATGTATATAAAATGGTGTAATTTTTACATGGTCAAACTATAACATATACAAATAACCTTGAATAAAATCTGGAATGTGCACTTTAATTACATGTGAACTGTTTGAATACAAATATAAAACTGGAGCTCAGGGGCAAATAAAGGGGAAAAAAAAGTGTGTTTTTTTGTTTCAAACATTATGGAGGGCACTCTATGTGATAAAACTCTTTTAAAGAATCTTGAACTGGAATAAAAAGTGAATTCAAGTCAACTTAACAGCCAGTTGCTTAGCTAATTAAGGTAGCCAATGAGTCCGCTAAATGGAATTACAAGAGTCACGGGACTTTTGCCCCACCAGTTCGTGGATGATATTCTCTGCTAATCTTATTTACCAGCAGTTTGTTCATGGCCAACTCTGCTGTGGCAATTCAATGTTGAGAGTATCTATCACCACCACCTTCTCAAGGATATTTGTCAGAGGTGACCAAACAGGAAAGAGCTAGCTTGTGATCTGGTGATTGATCGGCTGAGCAAGGTTTCAACATGTGCCCTATGATCTTGCTTTGGGAAGGAAACCAAAAAATTTTTTTTTAAAAATGAAGATGCTGGAAATAAAAGCAACATTTGTAAAATTCTCACCACCATCAGAGAGTTCTTTGAAAGGATTTGGAGTTCATTAGTTCAATCAGTGTCCTCCAGGTGCATGTTCTTCTTTTAAGCTGAGACTTTTCAGATTTTCTCCCAAGTGCCAGTGCGTCTATGACTAACTGCAATATCGGTGGAGCTACAGAGGCCCGTTGTTTTCTCCAACCTTTTTCATTTTCCAATCACTTTAGGTAGGGAATGTGGATTTCTCTCTAATCTGCATGAAATCTAATTTGCTGTCATAATGCAGGACCATCTTTTTAAGTATCCTGGAGTCATGTTTTTCATAATTTGAGAATGTATACATTCCCACAGTCTGACTGAGATAGCAACTATGGATTTTGAAACTGGGTAACTTGCTTCTCTTTTCAGTGACTGTTGAGGCAAATCTCAATCTTTCAATTACAGAAGTATTTTCAAATGACAACATGTGCCCATATACAGTCATGAAATCTGCATGCTGGTATGTCTTGGCTTCAAATGGTGTGCCTAAAGTTAACCATTATCTTTTGTTACATCAGCCAATTAATTTAATTTTCAATTGTGTGCTTCCAATAGTTGGAAAGTACCACATGCAGTCTGATGTTTACTGCCAAAACTACTGATCAACAGGAGCAGTATGAAATGGCAAAGAAGTGACATCAAATAATGCATCGCACTAATAATGGTTCAATTATCTTTTTTTTTTAAACCTCTGTTCCTGGTTTGTGAGCAGCTTTTTATTGACCTTTCTGATGCAAGTCATAGATGAAATGAACCTTCAATCCATCAAGCTTTGATCCCCAGATGGAAAGGACAGATTAAAACTCTGATTTTTATGCCATGGCTTTGAAGTCTAGAGGCAAGCCAACCAGAACATCCTTAAAAAATTTTGGTGGGCTTTATTACTGATTGTGAGTGACTATGGCTGTGAAGTAATTATGGACTCAGAATTCCATTCAAATCATAGTCTTTATGAAAATTACTTGGATGGCATGGAAAATGAGAAGAGATGTACTTTAACACAATATCAGGACTTTTATCATTTTGTGCAACTACACCACGGAGAAGCTTACGAACCAATCCCTTTTCCGTTGTATTCCTTTGGAGGAGCTGCAGCAACAAATTTGGCCTCATGGAAAGATACTTTCTCATGACTTTTAGCTTTGCACCTCCTAATAGAGCTTGTCATTTCTATTCCTAGCAAGCACATTCAACCTTCTTTTTGAATTGTGGAATGTTTCAGTGAAACTACCATAGTTTTCATAATTGAAAAAAAATACAGAAGTGATGTCGATGTATTTTGAACTGTACTATGTATGTACAATGAGAAGCACAAAAAATAAAAGGAATTAGCTGTCAAAAGTAATTGTAATTTTCACAGCTTGCAATTTAATCTTGACCGCTAGATAGGCAAGTCACAGTTTTCATCTCTCATCTTGCGTCTGACTTCAAATTCATTGTATGACGTTTTGAGGTTTTATTGTTTCAAACCGCAGCATTGGATGCACAAAACCTTTGTAAACTTTTGCATGCACGCATTGTTGCTATGAAACAACATTTGTTTTTTTCTGTTAATTGCTTCATAAAGTAACTTTAAGGCATTTGTGTATTTTTTTTCTATTCAGAAATTGTTTGACAAACATACCAGAATTAATAACTGCAAAGCATGCTTAGACTTTAAATGGCTTGCTAGAAATAATTTGAATATTAGATCCTGATGAATTCAAAAAGCAGTATGGGGCTTTATTTATTGCTTTCTCAGGCATGAAGTAGTATTATGGCTTGATTTATGGACTTCATAATATTGTACATGGAAACTAGATGTATAATTGAACAAAAATATAGCATGCAATTTGCTTGAATTCATAATAGCATGTTGACACTTGGGTCATTCATGTGGATGTATGGAGTTAAGTATATATGGTATTGCCTGCCAATTTGGATAATGTTATGCTTATGCCAGTGGCCAAAAATAGGAGAGGCATAAATATTTATTGTGATTTAATGCTTGACTGGAGGTTTGAGACTTTGAGGTTTTTAAAAGCTGCCCAAAGATTTTAGTTAAAATAGTCATCGGTCGTGGTCTCCAAAAAAAACAAACAGGATCTTACAATGATATATACTGCTCTTTCAGACACAAAGATGTGATCCAGCCAAATGTTCTTTTAATGTAATGACTTGAGAAAGAATGGGAGTTCTTTCCCTGTCTAATGACAACATTAGACATTATTGATGAAACAATGTACAATGGGTTCTTGTTATTGAATTAATTGTTCATTGACACATGTACTGAAATACAGTGGAGAAACTTTTAATTTGCGTGCCATCCAGGAAAGTCAATTTAAGCTTTAATACAGCAGGTGGTGAATGCATGTAAGTAAAGGATTTGCCAGGAGCAGCTCACAAAATTGTTGTTACATTTCCAAGCCACTCTTCACCATAAATGCACTATAGAAATTTGAGGTAAATGACTTACTTGAGAATGAATATCTTAAAGGAGATTATGATCTGCCTTTTACGATGATTATTGTGATTTTTTTTTTCCCATTTGATGAAGCAAAATAAGAGTGGGGTTGCTTTTGCATCATCACCACACTTGAGCAGTACCATTTGAGTTTGATCTTCATCTAATTTTACTTTGGAAAAGTAGGTTGGGTGTCCTGCTGCAGAAGAATGGTGGAAATGATGTAATGGAGAATTAGGTGGAGGAGGGGGTTGGAGATGTAGGTGGAAGGTCACCCATTTTCATCTTGACATCCAAAATGCCATTATGAAGTTTCTGCAGTGGCTGATAAAATTCTGGTCTTTCCATCATTTTTACTTATTTCATTCAATGGAGGTCCAAGGATCCTGCAAGACTGCTGGGTTCTTGCGTGAATCTTTGAATGAAATGTCTTGCATCGACTGCTTTCTCTCACATAGTGTGGAGTTCTTCTCAATGTTTGCATCACTCTCTGCTATGGAGGTGCATGCAATGCACAGGGCAGGAATAGGCTCGGCCAGCACCATCATGAGCATTGGTCTTCCCTACATTAATGACATCTTTTAAGAGGCAGTACCTTGCAGCATTATCAACGACCTCACCACCCAGGTCATACCCTTTCTCATTGCTTTCTTCAGGGAGGAGCTTGAAAAGACAAACTCAATGATACAAAAATAGCCTCTTCCCCTCTACAATCAGAGTTTTGAATGGACAATGAACCCATGGATACTACTTCAGTTTTCTCTTTGCACTAATTTTTCTAAATCTTGTATTTATATAATTGAAATGTTATCATAATTTTTCACTTTGTTCTGCACCATACCGCTGTAAACCTAATCCTCTCAGTAATAAGCTTTTCTTTATGAGCCATGTTGTTGGAGTGGCATGCCATTGGGTCACCAAGAAACCTTCATTACTTTGTCAGTAAGTAGAATATAGAACACTACAGCACAGTACCGGCCCTTTTGGCCCACAGTGTTGTGCCAACCTATGTAAACCTGCCTACAGTCCATTTTTTCCCTACCTCCCACCCATAACCCTGTATTTTTCTTACATCTATGTGGCTATTCATTGAATGTACCTTTTGTTCCAACCTCCTCTTTCTCCCCTGTCCCCCACTGCTCTGGTGGCAATACATCCCAAGCACCCACCAATGTGGATGTCAAAATATTTATCTCTGGCATCTCCCCTAAACTTTCCTCCACTCACCTTAACCAGATGTCCTCTGAAGGGGGGGGGGGGGGTGTTGGTGGGGGGGGAGTTGCTGGATATCCACCCTGTTTAAGCTCCTGGTCTCTGAAAACCTCCTGAGTTGTCAGATATTTTTAATGATATAGCAACACTTTGTTGCAGTTCTATTTATTGAAGGCTTTTGAATTGAGCCTTGCTATGTCCTCATTCTTAAGATGTTTGGCATGGAACTTGACTAACTGCATGACATTAGCCTCTTTGAAATCCTATCTGCAGTGCCAGAATCACTAATGCAAAATAGCAGATCATGCTCAGGGAGGTGGAGCAGGTAGTGTAATTAGATCCTGGATTTCCTTACCTTCAGACCACAATCTGTAAAGATTAGTAAGACCATCTCCACAATCTCCATCAGTTTTGGAGCAGCATAGGGCTGCGTTCTTAGTCCCTTGCTTTACTCATTTTTCACCTATGTCTGTGTGGTTCAGTACAACAAGAATACCATCTACAAATTTCCTGACAAGACCACAGTAGTTGATGGTTTAAATATAAAAAAAACAGTAAGGATATTGAAAATTTGGCTGAATGGTGCACCAACAACTACCGTGCACTCAGTCACCAAAACCAAGGATCTAATTGTTGACTTAAGGGAAAAACGAGTAAACAATCCAGTGACCATTGGGGGATCAGAGGTGGAGAGTGTGAGCACATTTAAGTTCTTGGAAGTCACTATCTTGAACCATCTTTCCTCGACCCAACACACTAATGACATCACGAATAAAGCACGTCAGTGCCTCAACTTCCTCAAGAGTTTGCATAAGTTTGGTATGACGTTAGAAATCCTGGCAAATTTCTACAGAGGTGTGCTGACACGCTGCATCACAGTCTAGTATGGGGACACCAATACCCTGAACATGATATCCTCCATAAAAGTAGTTGACACAGCCCAGGCTGCACAGGCAAAACCCTCCCCACCCTCAAGAACGTCTACAGGGAATGCTGCTGTTGAAGAGCAGCAACAATCATAATAGATTCGCATCACCCAGCACAAGTTCTGTTCTTGCTGCTATCATTAGGAAAGAAATGTAGGTCCACAAGCCTTGCACCACCAGGTTTAGGAACAGCTGTTATCCCTCCTCCATCAGATTCCTCAACAACAACGTCAATCAGGAGGGATCTTACTTTTGCACCTTATTGATTTTTTTTTCTCTATTCTCTGTGTTGCAGTCATTTTGTTTACATTTCTTTGTTTACATGTGTACGTTGTGCACAGTTTATTTTTTTGGACTACGAATTAGTGGTAATTCTGCCTCGCCTGCAGGAAAAGGAATCTCCGGGTTTTACGTGATGCCATGTATGTACTCTGACAATAAATCTTAAACTTGGAGGCCTTAGAAGGACTTTGGAGAATTAGGAGAAGATTAGGTGAATGGACAGAGAAGTGGCAAATTAAATTCTGTATAATGTCTGAAAATATATGGTTACGCACTTCAGTTTAAAAAAAAAACAGTAGACTATTAAAAATATGGGGAGAAGATTGAAAAAAAATATCCAGATGCAACAGGACCTTGAGCCATCATGCAGGATAGCCTGAAGGTAAGCTTGCATGTGCAATCACTGGTGAAGAAGGTAAATGCAATGCTGGCATTCATTTCAAGAGGAATAGAATAGAAGAGCAAGGATGTGATGTTGAGGCTTTATAAGGCACTGGTGAGACCTCACTTGGAATATTGTGAGCAAATTCGGGCACCTTATTTAAGAAAATGTGCTGACTTTGGAGAGGGTTCAAAGGAGGTTCACTCAGATGATTTTTCGAATGAAAGGGTTATATGAAGAGCATTTGACAGCTCCAGGCCAGTATTCATTGGGATTTAGGAGAATGAGGGGATCTCGTATAAACATTTTGAATGTTAAAAGGCATGGGCAGAATAAATGTAGAATGGTTGTTTCCCATGGTGAGAGATGGTAGGACAAGGGGGCACAAGTTCACGATTGAAGGATGTCCACTTAGAAGATAAATGCAGAGGGATTTCTTCAGCCAGAGGGTGGTAAATCTATGGAATTTGTTGCCACAGGTGGTTGGGGAGGCTGTCATTGGATGTATTTAAGACAGAGATTGATAGGTTCTTAATTGGCAGGGAAGAAGGCCAGGTAATGGAACTGAGTAGGGAAAATGGATAAGCTCATGATTAATGGCAGGGTAGATTCAATGGGCTGAATGGCCTATGTCTGCTTCTATGTCTTGTGGTATGGTGCTTTGTTTGAAGTCAGCAAAGTTGTTCACAGCTTCTGCGAATGGCTTTCTCCACACATGGCTCAGGCCATGAAATCGATTTGTGTTCTGTGCAACACCTCTGGTTGATAGCTTTCATCATGTAGAATGTCTTCTGGAACTCTTGGAAAGGAAGCCCTTCACCATGAATGTGGGAAGAGTAGGCATCCCATCAGATACATCATCAACACTTTTTACAGGCAACAACCCAGCTTTGATATTTAGAGAAAGGACCTTGCTGTCAAATATGAGGAAAATCTTAAAGGTCACTTTTTTTCTTTTGCACAATTGATTTTCATCTCGTGCACAAAAAAGGCATCCTAATCATTCACCACGGAAACACTCTTTAGCCAATTAATTGTACAACAGCTATCAAGCACGCATTTGTACTAATCATACTTTTATCACTTGCCTACATGTTTGGGCGAATGATAACGTCATTTGACTGGTCTATCTTTGGGATGTGTCAGAAGAAAACTGGCACATCGAGCAGAACCCCACATGGGCACAGGGAGAACAAGCAGTCTGTGGAAGCTGGGTCACTGTACCACTCTGTAATCCATAAACCACTCTTGAAGGTCTGCTGAATTATTCATACTTGTGTGATTTCCAGCACACATCAGATGATTCTTTATTGGCCCTGAGTTCACACAGTAGTATATTATTCAGAATATCTTTGTCTCCTGTCACGTTTTGCATTGCATCTGCTAACAAAAAAGTGAGGTGGTCTCTCGAAACCTTAAATCCAGAAACACTTTGCTCATTGGATGTCTGGGTTCTTTATGGCATCTGTTTCGATAGTTATTGAAGGTTAAAGACACTGTCCTCAGATTTGCCCGAGTGGAAAATGCCTCAACAGCATTTTTGTTGGTCTTCTCAAATTCCTGTGTTAGTACATCCTTAAACTCTTTGCAAGGCTTGCAACAAAGGTGTTTTATCTTGTACCAGGGCTGACAGAAAAGCTTTCTTTGTCTTATTCCTTTCAGTTTTTATGGGGACTAGAACTATTTTGCTGACTGGTATGTAATTCTGCTGAAGATCAAGCCATGTGCCAGCCTTTGTTCCATTATGTCCCTTGCTTCACTCCATTGGTCTGTAATCTTGTGTCATGCTGTGTTACAAGCTTTACTTTCTCAGTGATGTCACCGCAGGATAGTCAGCAGTTACAGGCCAGGATAAAAGGAGTGATATCAACACCACAATCTCAATTTTTATTTCACTTGATAACATCCAGTTTCATATTTTTTCCACTGTTGCTTCATTTGAAATACAACCTTTGTACTTGTGATGCATTGTTAAGTGTGGTTGGGAGAATACATAGATTTATAACAGTAAAGGTTAACAAGAATCTCATTGTGTCATAGTGAGAGCTGTCGTCATCCCTGCTTTTCACAGAATTTAAAGGTTCAAATGAATGTTGAAAACTCTTCCTTGATATAGGGCAGGACCTATGGGGGGGGGGGGGGGGGAGGAGAAAGGCAACAATTATGGACACAATGAACAACGCTGTACTGTCTCATTATCTGTGCATGAATCATTCCCAGTCCTGCATTCACAAAACGTATACTGTTTCTTCCTACAAAGGTTCTCCACATATTTGTATTTTTTTTAAACACTGAATTAATTTCCATTCCTGTAAGAGTGTGAACTCCATGGCTGTGCCCTCAACCTTCTGCTAATGAGGCCTTAGAATCCTGGAGTCCTTTCCTAATGTTCTACGTCATGTCTTCTTGTACCCCTTCAGAAAGCTCCTTGAACCACATTCTTGGCTGCTGCTGCTCTAACTTTAGAAATTTCAGATGGGAGATGCACAATTGAAGGAAATCTGCCCCAGCTTAATCAGTTTTGCTCTTTATTCATATCACAAAATGAAAAATAAATTTCAGTTGGAACATTGTAAATTATTTAATGTTAACCAAGAACACGCTCTGTAAACCAGAGGTGTTGTCTTGAATTGGTGTTATGTTGCCTTTAAAATTACATGCATAAAGCATTTTATAAGTGATTCTTGCATGATCTTGCACTGACTGCTTCATACTAAATATAACTTGTTGGTTTTCTTTTCACAGTAAGCTCTCATGTAGAGCTTATTATAATGCAGGCTCTATGCTGGGCTCATGATGACCTAAATAAAGTTGACATCGAGAGCTACTTATTGAAAGTCTGTGGACAGGAGGAAGTCCTGCAGAAGTAAGGTTCCAAATTTCTGGGGTTTTTTTAATATAATTTTTTATTTTTCACTCTGTGAACCACGAAAATATATACAAATGTTTCTCATTTAATATACACTGAGGAATTTTCTCCCTTTTTTTCCCCCTACCCTCCCTCCCCCTTCCCACACCCCTCCAAAACCAATAAATATTCAACATATACAATACAATAAAACCATTAAACAATGTCATCACACAATTAAAAAATAAACAAGAAAAATGTGCCATCTACTTTTACACACTGGATCAAGTCATTTTGTCTTCTTATCATTTTAGAGGGTGGAGGTCTGAGGCAAGCCCTCTCTTATGTTGCATGTATGGTTCCCAAATTTGTTCAAATAATGTGACTTTATTTTTTAAATTGAATGTTATTTTTTCCAATGGAATACATTTATTCATTTCCATGTACCATTGCTGTATTCTCAGGCTCTCTTCCATTTTCCAAGTTGACATTATACATTTTTTTGCCACTGTTAAGGCTATCATAATAAATCTTTTTTGCGCTTTATCCAATTTGAGGTCTAATTCCTTACTTCTTATATTACTTAGAAGAAAGATCTCTGGATTTTTTGGTATGTTATTTTTTGTGATTTTATTTAATATCTAATTTAGATCTTCCCAAAACATTTTCACTTTCTTACATGCCCAAATTGCATGTACTGTTGTTCCCATTTCCTTCTTACAGCAAAAACATCTATCTGATAATGTTGGATCCCATTTTTTTAACTTTTAGGCCGTGATATATAACCTGTGTAACTAATTATACTGTATCATGTGTAACCTTAATTTTATTATATTCTTCATAGTTCCAGAGCATAACTTTTCCCATGTTTCATTTTTTATCTTTTATTTTTAAATCCTTTTGTTTGGGTTTATAGCTTATTTCATCCTTTTCCTTGCAGCTTAATGTACATGTTCGTTATAAATCTTTTAATTATCATTGTGTCTGTAATCACATATTCAAAGCTGCTTCCTTCTGGTAATCTCAGTCTGTTTCCCAATTTATCCTTTAAATAAGCTTTCAGTTGATGATATGCAAACATTGTACCATGAGTTATTCCATATTTGTACTTCAACTGTTCAAATGTTAATAAATTATTTCCCAAAAAGCAATTTTCTATTCTTTTAATTCCTTTTCTCTCCCATTCTCTAAAAGAAAGATTATCTATTGGGAAAGGGATTAGCTGATTTTGCGTCAATAATAATTCTGGAATTTGGTTATTTGTTTTTTTTTTCCTTTTTAAGTGAATCTTCTTCCATATATTGAGTAAATGATGCAATATATCACATCAACTTTTCATCCCACTTATAAAGTATATGTTCCAATACCTTCTCTATTTTATCTAGTTCTATCTTAGTCCAGTCTGGTTTTTCCCTTGTCTTGTAAAAATATGATAAATACCTTAATTGTGCTGCTCTATGATAATTTTTAAAGTTTGGTAACTGCAAACCACCTTGGTTGTACCTCTCTGTTAATTTATCTAACGCTATCCTCTGTTTCCCCCCTTTCCACAAGAATTTCCTTATTATTCTCTTTAGTTAAGGGAATTGGCAACGATTGAAACAAGTATTGTATCCTTGGGAAGACGTTCATTTTGATGCAATTTACCCTCCCTATCAACGTTAGCGTTAATTCTTTCCAATGTTCTAAAACTTCCTGCAATTTCTTTATTAGTGGCTGATTATTTAGTTTGTACAGGTGGCTTAAGTTATTATTTAACCTAATACCGAGGTATCAGATTGCTTGTGTTTGCCATTTAAATGGTGATTCTTTTATAAATTCTGTGTAATCCGCGTTACTTATTGGCATCACTTCACTTTTATCGTTGCTCTTGTACCCCGATATTTCTTCATACTCCTTCAATTTCTTATGTAATTTTTTAAATATTTCTGGTTCTGTTAAGTATACTATGATGTCATCTGCAAATAAACTGATTTTATACTCCTTCTCCTTCATTTTTATCCCTTTTATTTTATTTTCTGTGCTTATCAGTTCTGCCAATGGTTCTATTGCTAAAGCGAACAATGAGGGGGATAATGGACATCCTTGTCTAGTTGACCTACTTAATTTAAATTGGTTCAATACATATCCATTTGCTGTTACCTTCGCCAATGGTCCATTATATAATGCTTTAATCCAATTAATATATTTTTCTGGTAGATTGAACCTCTGTAATACTTTAAATTAATAATTCCATTCTACTTTGTCAGGCTTTTTCTGCAACTTGAGCAACAGCCACTGTTGGCTTCTTATTTCCTTCAACTGCATGAATTAGATTAATAAGTTCACGGACATTATCCGCTGTTTGTCTTTTCTTAATAAATCTAGTTTGATCTTGTTTTGCTATTTTTGGTACACACTCTGCCAATCTGTTTGCTAATAATTTCGCTATTATCTTATAATCTGAATTGAGTAGAGATATTGGTCTATATGATGCTGGTGTTAATGGATCCTTCCCCGTCTTTGGTATTACTGTAATTATTGCTGTCTTACATGAATCTGGCAAGTTTTGTGTTTCTTCTATCTGGTTCATTACTTCCAGGAGAGGAGGAATTAATAACTCTTTAAATGTTTTATAGAATTCTATTGGAAATCCATCCTCTCCTGGTGTTTTATTGTTCAGCAGCTTTTTTAATATATCCTGTACTTCCTCTATTTCAAATGGTTTTATCAGTTTGTTTTGTTCCTCTTCATGCAATTTCGGCAGTTCAATTTTAGCTAAAAACTCTTCTATTTTATCTTTCCTCTCGTTCTCTGTTTGGTACAATTGTTCATAAAATATCTTAAAGTTCTCATTAATCTCTATTGGGTTATATGTAATTTGTTTGTCCTTTTTCCTTGATGCCAATACAGTTCTTTTAGCTGGTTCTGTTTTAAGTTGCCAAGCTAATATTTTGTGTGTTTTTTCTCCCAGTTTGTAATAATTTTGCTTTATTTTCATTATGTTCTTCTCCACCTTGTACGTTTGGATTGTTTTGTATTTTATTTTTTGTCCGCCAATTCTCTCCTTTTTGTTATATCATCCCTTTTTAGTAGTTCCTTTTCCATCTTACTATCTCCCTTTCCAACTGCTCTATTTCCCGATTGTAGTCCTTTTTCATCTTAGTTACATAACTTATTATCTGCCCTCTAATGAAGGCTTTCATTGTGTCCCATAATATAAATTTGTCTTTCATTGATTCCGTATTTATTTCAAAATATGTTTTAATTTGGCGTTCTCTCTAATTCCTGCCTTTTAAGTAGAATGGAGTTTAATCTCCATCTATATGTTCTTGGTGGGATGTCCTCCAGTTCTATTGGTAATAACAGGGGTGAATGATCAGATAGTAATCTAGCTTTATATTCAGTTTTCCTAACTCTCCCTTGAATATGAGCCGACAACAAAAACATATCAATCCTTGAGTATGTTTTATGCCTACTCGAATAATATGATTATTCCTTCTCTCTTGGGTGTTGCCTCCTCCATATATCCATAAGTTTCATTTCCTGCATTGATTTAACCATTAATTTGGCCACTTTATTCTTTTTACTAGTCTTTTGTCCCGTTTTATCCAACATTGAATCAAAATGAAGGTTAAAATCCCCTCCTATCAATATTTTTCTTTGTGTATCTGCAATCTTCAAAAAAAATATCTTGCATAAACTTTTGATCCTCCTCATATATTGAGCAAATTCCAAAATTCTGAATATATCTGACACTTTATCATTACATACCTCCCTGCTGGATCTATTATTTCCTCCTCTATTTTGAATGGTACATTTTTATTAATTAATATGGCTACACCTCTAGCTTTTGAATTATATGATGCTGCTGCTACGTGTCCTACCCAGTCTCTCTTTAATTTATGTTCTACTTCAGTTAGATGCATTTCCTGTACAAATGCTATATCTATTTTTTCTTTTTTCAGTAAATTTAATAGCCTCTTCCTTTTAATTTGATTATGTATTCCATTAACATTTATAGTCATATAGTTCAACATGGCCATCTCATATCCTATTTACACCTCATTTCCGCTTCCTCACCATCATCATCCCCCTTTTCCCCATTTTCATCTGTTTTCCCTTTTTAAACTCAATGTATGACAACACATTTAAAATATAAAATACTCCAACAACTCCCACATCCAATAATCCCTTAACCCCAAATACCCCCGCTCTCTGAGTTGCCTCTTATCCCTTTCCCTTATCCACAACGCCCCTTTCCATTTGGATTGTGATTCTGCTTGCAAGTGTCAATTGATTTCGCAGTGACGGTTATTTTCTCCCCCACAACACCCCCAGAAAAAACTTTTTTTTACACATATAACAAAGTTCACCCTTTTTTTTCCCCTTACTTCCTTCTTACCCTTCTCTTTCCCTTCCTTAGTTCTTTACATATACATTGTTTTTACATCTTTATATATATATATCTATTTTATTGCCGTTCTTCATTCTTATTACATCTCTTCATCTCTCCTTCTGTCCTGCAAGCATCTTGCAAATTCTTGTGCTTCCTCCAGATCCAAGAACAGTCTGATTTGCTCCCCAGGGATAAATATTTTAAGCACAGCTGGATGTCTTAACATGAATTTATAACTTTTTTTCCATAGGATCGATTTTGCTGTATTAAACTCCTTCCTCTTCTTTTAGAGTTCAAAACTTATGTCTGGATAAAAAAATATATTTTTTGACCCTTGTATTCCAATGGTTTATTGTCTTCTCTAATTTTATTTCTTGCCCGCTCTAGTATATTTACTCTTGTCGTATATCTCAAAATTTTACGTTTTTGTTGTATCTGTGGTTTCAGAGCTAGTGTTCTGTGTGCCCTTTCTATTTCCATTCCTTCCTGCATTTCTTTCGTTCCCAGGACCTTCGGGATCCATTCTTTTATAAATTCCTTCATATCTGTGCCTTCTTCATCTTCCTTTAGGCCCACTATTTTTATGTTGTTTCGCCTACTATAATTTTCCAACATATCAATTTTCTGTGCTAACAACTCTTGTCTCTTTAATTTTTTTTATCGCTTTCTTCCAATTTTCCTCTTAAGTCATTTACTTCCATTTCTACAACCGTTTCTCATTCTTTCATATTTTCTACTCTTTTCCCTATTTCTGTCATGACTAATTCTAATCTTTGCATTTTATCTTCTGTTCTTTTCATTTTTATTTTAATTGCACTAAATTTTAGTGACAACCATTCTTTTAATGTTCTCATTTGTTCTTCAAATAAAGCTTTATCTGTATTCTGTCCATCTGTTTTACCTTCTATTTCTCTGTGAAGATCTTGGTCGTCTTCTTCCTCTTCTTCTGTGTCTGTACCTGTGTTGTGTCTTCTTCTCTTCTTTGTATCTGTGTCTCTTCTGATTTTTCTGATGAGTAGCTTGTCTCACTTTGTCAGGTCTCTTCTTGCTTGGCCTCTTGATGTTGGTCCACTTCTTCTGAGTTGCTCATCTGTCGAGCCTCCTGCTGCTGCTCCTTTTCCCGTTCACCCCGTCGACTTTCTTTCTCACCTGGTACTTCACTTCCTCTCCTACCGCTTTCCTCATCTTCCAGCTGAGAGCCCAGTTGTTGGGCATCCCTCAGCTTGTTGCACTGTGGTTGCCCGCTCCTTGGCTGAGCCCCCCTTTCGTCGGTGTTTTCCTTTACCTTAGATTGCGCAGTTGCGCATTTTTATTTGGCTCAGAGAGCCATTTTTTCAGTCCACCAGTCGGGGGGGTCGCGACTCCGCAGGGCCAGCATCAACCTCGGAGTTTGGGCATTTTTCTCTACCACTGCTCCCTGTTCCTTCGTGTAGGTAAGGCGTTCTCCTTTCTTTTTTTCCTGTTGTTTTTACTTTTTCCTTCTTGGGTGCCATTTTCTTTCTCTTCTCTGCAACTTTATCTTTTATTTCTTTATATTTTGTATTTATTGAACTTTGTCTTTTCTTAACTTTTTTTCTTCTTGAGAGGGCTGGTTTTACCCTACCGGCCTCTACTCCATCACGTGACTCCCTGTTTCCAAATTTCTGGTTGTGCATCTTCTCATTACCATGAACATGTTACTTTTCGTTGAGAAAGAACTCTTTCCATTAGAAGGTACATCATTTAGTCTGTGTGGTTATTTGAGTGCTTAATTAAACTTTTAAAAAATATTACTCTTTTCAAGTGGATTATGAATGGATGCAATATGGAATTTTAATTCCATACATTTAATAATTATTTCTGGCCTTGGTTAAAAATCTTTGTGTAATTTTTGTATTGAAGAGCTTTGGCTTTGAATCCCATTTTAAATTGAATCTGATCTTTGTTTATTTAAAATTATTGCTGATAATCCTCTGTGGAGAAAGAGAAAATACTGTACACTGTATTTGGATTTGTATACTTCCTGTCTTGTTCAAACATTCTTTAATTTTACTGCATTGGAAATGAATTTCTAATGGGTATTATAACTAAGGCATATGAACATTGTCATCTTTTGATTAAATTAGTCAATAATCTTTGAAAGAATAGCCTTCATTTTGGTGTACAGAAATCAAAAACTGTCCTCACACTGGCACTGGATGTGGCAGAGGGAAGATGTGAGGGAATAGTGAAGGGAATTAAAATTGTGGACTACTGGAAATTCTGGCTTAGACCCACAGGCAGAGTGAAGGTGTTTGGAAAAGCAATCGTCCAATCTGCATTTGGTCTCACTGATGCAGGGAAACCACAAGGAATACACCAAATGCAGTGAATTAGGTTGGACTATAGTTGGACTTCATTTTATGTTCTTAGTCTAATTATGGAATTTAAAGTAGATTTTTTTAAAATGAAATTTGTTAGTAACTGCTTTAAATGTAATTGACTGCACCATATTTAAATAAAGTTGCACAGGGAACAAGTTAAAATTGCAGTAGATTATTGTGAAAATATAAAACTGTCTGGCAAGAAACATTACAGGATTTCAATTAAACTAATAAACACACATAAGGAATCAACGTGTAGTTAGTTGTAGCCTATATTTTTGAAGTAAATATTTAATCTCTCATTAAAGCATCTGCCAAGGGTTTTTTATTTAAATAAAGTCTTTAAGTATAATTTGAAATGTCTGAAGTTCCTTTATGTATTTTACAGTAAACATTGCTTAGGAAGCCATGAGTACATCCAAAATTGCCGAAAATGTGACACTGAGATTAAGCTGCAGCTATTAAGTCACAGTACGATAAGTAGGGCTCTGGCCCGCACGGTGAGCACAATTTATTGGATGACTTTTTAATTTTTGGGATCCTGCAACATGATTCGGAGGTAATGCAGACTCTAAATCGAAACTAGCTTCAGTCTATTTTATGGTGCAAACTAAACTGAGCCTGGCACAAATTTGCTTGAATGTTGTGAATTGATGTTATGAGTGTTTTTTTTTGGCAGATTAATCAACTGAGAAATCTTTGGAGAGCAGATTAGTAAGAGCTTCACTTGTGTACAGTTACACCAGGTCCAAACACAGAGTTCCTGACATTGACCTTGGGCTTCAAGTGCAGAAGTGTTTTATTTGGCAAGGTTGATGCATTTCACTTTGGCAGAAATTTCATAGAGAAATGAGAAACCTTTACAAAACTTAAAAATATTTTCCCTCAACCATTTTTTCCAAATAGTGCTTCATTTTTTTTAAAACATGATTCATGTAAAATTAAGACTGCACTTAATTTTTTACCATGCTTTTTCTTCTGCACAAATAGCTTCAATTTCAGCCAAACATTTTTAGACCCAATTGTTTTTTGTTTCATCATTCCTTGCACCAATTGACTTGTTTGAATTTTACTGCAGAATAAGATTTTCAAATCTGTTAATTACAGTTTGGTACTTGTTGAATAAAATTTGCTAACATCTGAATATAATTTATGTAGAGTTTGAAACATGAATATGTGACTTTGGATGTTGCTTTGCTTTTATTTCTCTGCAGTTGTCACAGTTAATTGGTTGGGGAGGTGGTTTATTGATAGTATGAGGTCTGAGGTCATGCAGATTGGTGTTATTTAAACAGTTTTTTTAAATTGTCTCGGAATTCAGACGCACCTTCTTTGAAGGCCATTGAATTTATTTGAGGAGCAATCAATGAGACAGTTTCCAAAGTGAGGACAACTAATTATATGCCTCAGCAATTCAATTTGGCATTCCATGACTTGGAATTAAAATACACACCCAATTATAAACTTGAATGCAAAATTCATTGTAAAGTGTTGGAATGTTGTGTATATTGTTGCTTCCTTCATCCATCAAGATGGTTGTAGCCATCAATTGTTGATCTCATGGAAAATAGCAATGTTTTTATGTAAATGTATGCAATGAACAGGCAGAAGATGATGAGATACCTACAGAATTCACCAAGTATCTCCATCAGCTGCAAAAGCCCTTCAAAGAAATTACTACAAGGTAAAAAAAAAACTCACTAACAAATCAGCATCTTTTGAATGCTTACCTTATAAATATGTCTCTCAAATGTATATATTGTTTGCCTAGGCAACGTCTTTCTGAACTTCTGGAAGTCTATCAGAAGCGGGAAAAAGCAGTACTTCAGAAAGAAGTAAGCATTAATCTAGTATGGAGGAGGGTATTTTTGCTGCCTTAAACCAGGAGGGTATTTTTGCTGCCTTAAACCTCTGTAATACAAGAGACAAATAAAGGTGTTGATTAAAATTCTAACTTCATTCCTGCACTATGAAATGGAATGATTTTTTTTGTTTCAAAAACATATGTGGTGAAAAAAGCATTTATTGAGTAATGCTTCTGTGTGCTTGTGCATGGCTGGGAAAGTGCATTTCAATTGATCTCATGGATTAGAAGCATGAAAAAGTTTTAGAATCCGGTTTATTTCCCAATCCAGTTTCTGAAATGGAATAGTCATGGATTTGCATTATTTGTTGTGGGGGGCGGGGGGGTGGTGGAATATTGAGGATTATTCCAGAGTGCAAAGATTTTTTTTGGTTTAGATGACAACTTGTAATGCGTCAACTTGGGATGTTGATGGCTGCAGAAAGTATTGCAAAGCAGCCCAATTCCACAGGAAAGTAACCCAATCTCCTGTTATCTGGAATTCAAGTAACCAGTAATCTCAGGCAACTGGCAACAAAACAGCAGAAAATAAATAGGTAAAAAATAGAGAAACTTAAAATTGGCACACCTCGCCTCACTAATCACGGAACATGCAATCTCAAGCAATTGGAAAGTTCATTTCTCCAGCATATACCAATTCCCATAGTTGCCGGCTACCAGGGGCTTTACTGTGTATTCAAGGTGCTCACTTTATTGATTTTCTTTGTTCTCCCTGTATTATACAGTCAGTTTGTTTACATTAACTATCTGTTTACAGTTCTTTTATTTATTTACACACCGGGGTGTAGGTTAATGGGGTGTAAAATGGGCAGCATGGACTTGTAGGGCTGAATTGGCCTGTTTGTTTAATTTAATTTACATGTTTACGCTGCGTACAGTTTATATTTTGGACTACCAATTAAAAGGAATCCCCAGGGTTGTATGTGATGTCATGTATGCCCTCTGACAATAAATCTGAAATCTGGTCTAAACAAGCTGCAAGATTAGCAACCCCCCCCACCAAACCTGTGAAGGTAATATTATTTGGAGAGTGTCAATTCTTAAGACTTCCAGAGTAAAAGCACAAACTGCTGGAGGCACTCAGCTGGCCGGGTAGCATCTGTGGGAAAGAGAAACCGACCTCGTATTTCAGCTCTGAGACTTCAGCAGTTCTGAGTTTTCCGTGATAAAGGTAAAATGGCAAGAATTTCGTTTGAGCTGTCCCTATTAGCAAAATTAAACAGTAGTTTACATGGATATTATTGTAGTTTTATTATTTAAAAATGCCGATTGAATTTAGCAGCATGGATTATGCTCGCTTACGCTTGAATAAGGGGAATTTGAATGGCTGCTGATTGTATTCAAATTTTCTTTCAAATCTAAACCGGCATTCTTGATGGTATGTTTGTGTTCATCTGAAATAAAGTATGAACTTTAAGTGCCTAATATTTTCTTAAATAACTTACTTCAACAATAGGCTTGTGTAATGTGTTCCTGTGCTGTTTAATTTTTAACCAGGGAAAACAAAACAAAATTGTGGAACAGATTATCCAATCTGTAAAGGACATTTGCAGTGCATTGGATGGCGCAGAGACCAAGGCTATTACTGATGCTGTAAAGAGATTAAAACGGGTTGTTAATTTACCTAAAAGTAAAACCATTGAGGTAAGATCACCACATTTTTGCATGCGCCTTTCTGGAAAAACAAATGAATTCTCTTCCATGTTTAAGTTTATTTCAAAATTCCTAACAAGTGAAATATTTGAAGATACCTAATGGTGCTTTATTATTTCATTAGCGGGCGATGGTTTTTATCTCATTCCTCATTTTAAAGTAACGTGCAGGTGTTCAGCTGGTTAGTGTTCAAATAAGTGTAGCATGCCTGTCATATGTACGCCTTTTACTCTGGTGCCCACAGTGGGAGGAAGGGGGGGGGGGGGATGGGCAGGAAATTACTTCAAGGACAAAGCAACTTTAGCACAACACTTTTCCTCTGTGTGAACTTCATCTAATTGAATAAGGTGACGTGTCCTCTGTAATCAGATCATTGATTTCAAACTTTCTTCTTGGGCATACAATTATCCACAGCACTCTCCAAATAATATTACCTTCACAGACATTGACAGACTTACTTTATTTCTGTCTTTCAGAGTATTTACTTGATGCTTAACTTTTCTGACCGTTCAAGAACCGTTTGTTGGGGGTTGTTGATCAGATGTAGTATTCGATGTCCATTGATGTTTTTGGAAAACCTGATGTATACTATTATATTTGAGCAATGAATTCTTGAAATTGAAGAGTTATAGCGCTCACACAAGTAGCCAAATGTGTTGACAAGCTGGTAAGGTGATCAAGATTGCATCACTTGAAGTTTGGAGATTGCAGTGTTTTTTTTCAATGCAAATATGGCTGCCCAGCAGATTGGATGTAGTGATTCAAAGCTCAACTAGTTCCAGTATTATAGTTCATCACGAACCAGTGTGCTCTATCTTTGTAAAATGCAAAGTCTGAACAACCCATCCATTGAATGTGCTGGAGAATATGGACATCTATTATTGTAGTTTATCAGTGTCTCAGGAAATGCTCAATACTGATTAAGAAGTAAAATGCACCCAGTCATGGTCATTTTTAAATCAAATTTTAGACTCTTAGTCCTCTTTCCCTAACGCAATTGTATTCTGCCCAAAAGCTTTTTTTATTTCAAGCTTCGTCTACCTATCCAACCCTCCTCCACCACTGACTACTTTCAGTTTTGCAACATTCTCTGAAACTCCTGTGCTCACCACTTCTCTAGTTTGATATGTGACAAGAACACAAGGCAAAAAGAGCAGAAATGGTTCATCAGACTCGTGAAGCCTGCCCCACCATCTCATACGATCGTGAGCCCTCACCTCTCTCGTGTGAATTCTCCGTGCCTCTCTATTGGTTAATAACTTAATTGCACCCTCTTCAAAAACTTGTAATGGTCCAGCTTCCACCACCTTCCAGGTCAGTGAATTTCGTAGATTCACCACCCTCTGTGAAAAGAAGATTTAAATGTACCTTGATTTTAAATGATGGGCCTTGGAGAAGTCTCTTCCATCAGTGAAAACATCCCAACATCTACCTTGTTAAGCACGCTACAGATCTTGCATGTTTGAATAAGGTTACCCCTCATTCTTCAAAACTCCCAAGTAATAGTCTCGTGGATACCAAGGTCTCTGATCCCAGGGATTAACCTGGTAAATTTTCTTTGGATTGCCTCCAATGTAACTTTTTACCATATTCCAAGTGAGTCTTCACCAACATCCTGTACAGTTGCAATAAAACCTCCCATTTCTTTCTCAATACTTAAATAATTAATCGAGAGTCCATTTTCCGCCCACCTCTCTCCCTTCCCTTCCATTACCCTAATACCACAGGGAAAAGATTATGTAAATTAAACAAACAAAGAACCAAAAATCTATAGGCATAAACCCTTAAAGGAACCAAATTCAACTAGAAATTCAAAGTAACATAAAGTAAAATGAAAAAAGATATGAAACGAGAGCACATTGTCTGCGCCACAACTTCATTTACCTCAATCGTTCCACCATTAGAATCCAGCTTGGTCTGGATTTGTCAACTTCAGCATTGTGCCAATGTATAAGCCAATGCTTTTGGCTTTAATTTTATAATCTGCATTCAATAATAAAATGGGCCTATAGGAGGAAGGATTCAATGGATCCCTATCCTTTTTTGGGATCACCGTAATAATTGCTGTTGAGAAAGGCTCTGGGAGAGTATGTGTCTCCACCGCCTGTTCCACCCCTTTCATAAGAAGGGGCATTAAGAGATCTTTTGTACTCTTTATAAAATTCAGCAGAGAACCCAAACCTCCCTTTTCTTTTAAAAAAAATAAATCAGATTCCTTTGTAATTAAGACCAAAATGATTTTTGAATTCTTGCTTATTTTTGCACTTGACACCAAGCTTTTTGTGATTCATGCAAAAAGAATACTTAGATCTCTCTCCACTCACTTGCAATCTCTCACTATTTAGATAATCCACCTTTTGATTTCTCCTTCTTGCCTATGTTAAACTCTATTGCCCAGTTTTTAAATCTGTTTGTATATCCCTTGCGGAATATCAGCATTCTTAGCACAACATCCCATTTCACCTCTTTTCACATCACTGACAAATCTGGAAAACACGGTGTTTCTTCCTCCAGGTTGTAAATGTAAACATTGAACAATTGTGGGGAAGAGCTGATCCCTTAGGCACTCCACCACTTGCCTCTTTCCAGTCTGAAGAGGATCCATTTATTCCAGCTCTGTGTTCGTATGAGATAGCAAATTTTTCAATCCATTCTAACGTATTTGACTAGGATGACCAGAAGGGATCTTCATTTTTCCTCAACTAACTTAATTGCAGCAAATGTCTCTGCAAAAAAAAAAGGCCTCTTTGGATTGTAGCATATAAACTGGAGGATTGAGTTGAATTGAATTTTCTTTCTGAAATTCCCTTACATTCCTCAATTTAAAAAAAAGTCCTAGGATTGTGAGGTGAATGATTGCTGTCACTATGTTAAACAGCTATTATTTTTGTGCGTTTTGCACAAATGTCACTGCTGTTGCACACAGTCCACAGAGTCTATGCGTCCATCAATAACCCATTTACACTGATTGTTTCCTGTTCCCATTTTATTGTTTCCACATTTCCATCTATCCCAGTTTCCTCATACATGATTGGGACATTAAGTGGACATTTAACCTACCAACCACATATTGCTGCACTTGGGCCTCCAATTTTACTTCTTAATTGATATGATTAGAATGACTTATGATTGTTTGCAGAGATGTTCTTTCTCCATGGGATTATTATGTTCTCTTAACTGTATAAGATGCCCATTTGAGCAGAATTCTTGCAACATAATACAGTACTTCATTCTCAGTATTCATGATGCACTTCACTGGATTAAATCTGTATTTGAAATAACTCCACATTATACTTATGTTTATGATCTTTAAATCCGATGTAGTCATTTCTCATGGGGACTATTGAATGTAACATGATTGAAATAATTTTAAATGCATTAGAAAGAAATAATAGGCTGCAAGAGGAAAAAAAGCGATGTTGTCATTAGAAGTGAGTGAACTGAAATTAAGACGCTGGGTAAAGCTGTCTGAACGATGTTCTGTATTATGCAGTCCAGCAACAAGTCAGAGAGCCAAAGCTCCCAAATTTCATTGCATGTCCTGTGTGTTACTTTGCCATCAGTGGTCCACCTTTCAGCAATGGACGCTATTACTTCTGATAATGGCTGACTTTTTATATTGCATTCCCAGCCTTTGAAGCCACCTTAAAATTTCAAGCCAAATTCCAGGAGCCCTGATTTTTAAAAAAAATTGCTTCCATGCCATTCTTTTTCCGAATGACCAATAAATGATTAATCACTGCCAGAATTTATTTTTGCTCGAGAGGAAGTCAATAAACACACGGTGCTTGAATATAGGATGTTGAGTCCATATCAGATCATCGACAGTATTTACAGATTGGCCTCAATCTCTCATCGACAAGCAAACTCAGATGACCAGATACTAACTCTCAAAAATTCACTCTTACCTGGACCAATGATCAAGGCAGAGTCTTCCACTGGGAGTTAATATCTCAGATGTCTTGGTCCATTCCACATTGGGTGTTGCCAATCTTATCAGGCAGACCTGAACCACAAAAATTGAGTCACTTCTGCTCCAAGGCTCACAAGCTGCTCAGGGATTTGAATGTTCAAGACATTCACAGATATTCAAAAATTCTTGAAAATTAACAACACTCTTTTAACATCAAAAACACTTCAAAACACAATGAAGATTTAAAGTTCATTCAATATTGCAGTTAAGATAGATTCCTAGGCAACAGTTTAGTGAATTCTTCAGAACTCTGCACTCCATGAGGAGCCCAATGTGTCTTTAAGAGCAAGAATTAGCAATTCAGAAGACGAGCCTCTGGAAGTACAGAACTTGTTACATATCTGAAACTCAGCAGTTTGGAGTTGAACTGCCAGTCGTTACATGGATGATCCAGATAACTGTGAACTAAAATAAGTAAATTGATAATTTTCTCAGTGAAGAGAAATTGTCATGCTTTACCTTGTTCAATGTTCCATGTCTTAGTCTCCCCTATTTCAGGTGTAACAAAATGGTGTAGACTAAGCTTTTCATTGTATCTTGGTGCATATGACAATGAATAATCATTTCAAAAGGAACCATCTCATCCTAACTTTGGAAGCTAATTGTAATATGCTCTTCAATACAGGTCAAACCAAAAGAGAGTGGTGATGCAACAAATACAGCACAGAATGGTAAGTTATCTGTTACTGGAAGTTTTCAACCGTGTAGTAAGTCCGTTGTACCAAACACTCTGCTTTTGGGGACTATTTTGACAAATGTTCTCTTATACTATCCTTTTATCAAACAAATGCATGCAGTTGTGTATTTTGCATTATCTTAATCTATTGCGTGTAAGTACAGTGTGAGTGAAATTTACATGTCCACTGGAAATCCAGAAATACAGCTTTACTCAAGTTGTCTAATTTCAAAAAGGTGGTGGTTCTTTTTTTCCCCTTTTCCTCAGTAATATTTACTGTATTATGTTTACATGCATGGGATATTTGAATTCAGTTATTTGTTGAGTTTCGTATTTTGGATGAAATAACAGAATGCATCCTTTTTGCTGGATTAATTATAGGGAACAGATCCAGTTCAGAAGGCTGAGCAGATAGTACGTAATGTTTGAGTATTTGAATTGCATTCTTTACAGATCAGTTTTCAAAATAAGAACACAAAATGTTGGATGTATTCAGCCAAATCTGCAGGAGAAACAGTGAGTGCTGGAGGGCAAAGGCCCTTCATAACTGGGAAGGAGACAAACTAAGTTTGTTAAGATGCAGGGAGAGAAATAAACAGAGAATGTCTCTGGGTTAAACTGGTGTGACCAATGTTACCTGGTCAACCAGTAGATGGGAGTTAGAAGGTGAGAAAATAGACAAAAGAATGTTGGAGCTGCAAAACGCAGAACAGGAAGATGTGCGAAGTCAGGGGAAAAAGGTGTGCAATCTATAATTGGTTTCTCCAAAATGAGTACGCTAACCACAGTTCAGCAGATTGGAAGAAGCGCAAGACCTGGAAAGGCTGCTTCGGTCTCTAGATTGAGGTATTGAAAGAGGTGAAAGGGAAAATGCCTTAAAAAGGGGGCATGTTTGGTGAGTTTGGAAGAGTGGAATCCTGAAGAGAACCATGCCTGAAAAATGCCGAAAAAGTAAGAGAGAGCAAGATGTGTCTGGTGGTAGAGCCTCTTTTGAAGCTGACAGAAATGGTGGAGAATAATCTGTGGAAGGGGAGGGCCAAGGGAACTTCATACTCATTTCATCTTGGAAGAGATGAGTGAGAGCTTTGTTGCAAAAAAAAAGATAACCTCCAAGTCAGTGACTTTGTTAATAATAGTGGAGTAGAGTCGTGGTTCAGGAAGAAGGAAGAGATACTTGTATGGAAAGCATCAGCAGAGAAAATTCTGCAGAAACTGCATGGTCCTTACAGGAGGGAGGCAAGGATGAAGAGTGGTTGATGTAGCTGTGAGAGAGACTTTCGGCTTGTGATTCACGTTAGTCGCTAGCCTGGACTCGTTCATGGTTATAGCAATCAGGTTGTTTTTTTTTTGAAAATGGCACTATCATGGCTCTCCTGAAATTCACTGGTATGTCTCGTTCTTTGGGCGTCAAACTAATTCTTGGGTCTAGAACTCCTGAGATGGTCTCCTCCCAAATTATTGTTTTATGTTCCTGACATAACCTTTGATTTTATGTGAGTCTGATCTGTACTAGACTTTGTGTAATGTCATGTGTGCAATATAATTGGCATCTAACCAGTGTCATGCTTAGCCAATAAATTCTCAATTGCATATGGACAAAAATTGCTAATACAGTATTCACCAGAATAGCCATGAAACACAAAGAAAAACAAGCACATTAAAATTAGTATGTTTATGAAGGAACCAGTGGATTAATGTTTTTGTATTGTCTGGTTTCTTGAAAATAATACCAACAGTATACAATATTTGGCTGCTTAATTGTAAATTTGGCAAAATAAAACCAAATGTCTACTTTCTGGCATTCACCAATTATTTTTCGTTAAAACAAAAACCAAATTAACGCAGCACAGCCACACCCATAATAAAGTCAATCTTAAGTAATCCTGTTAATTGTGAAACAAGATGCCTTGCTTCCTTCCAGTATTAGTTCCATTTCAATACTACATATCTGAATGAGCTAAAAGGTTAAATATAATATAATGCAATAGTTGTAAAATTCTTTCTTTTCCAAAAACAAGACAATAAGAAAATTGGATGTGATCAATCAGTTTTGGAACAAAGAACTTTTATATATACCTGGAAAATGTCTGGTAATTTTCACACGAAATTTAATTAAGGGAAAGTAAAACAAATTGTGGGATCTGAAGTTAAAAGCAGAAAGCGCTGGAAATGCTGAGTGGGTCGAGCCAAAACTGTGGGCAGAGAAACAGTTAACACTTCCAGTCCAAAGCCTTTTGTCAGCTCTGGAAAGAATGATAAATTAATCATATTTCTGTAATTAGCCCATAGGGGAATTTGTAGCACAATTTGTACATCATAGGGGAATTTGTAGCACAAGCTACAAATCAGCGCAGTCAGACCAGGTATACAGAGGTGACGATAAATGAATTTGTTGGAACAGGAAAATTCCTTGTCTATTGGGCATGAGATTGTTTATTTGCATAATTCATGCTGCACATGGTTTTGTTACATTTAGAAAGTATGGGGACAAAGATGTATCTTATTTTTCATAATGAATCCAAATTTATGTGAATTCATCTTTGGTAATGAACAAGGTAAGAGTATTTGCAAGGTTATTTCCCTGAACATTCTCTTCTAAGGCAAAACATGACTGGATAATGTCAATGCATGGATTTAAATAAGAAGACATTTTGTGCTTCTGATTTCAGGATCTTCACCTGCAGTAAATCCTCTGAAGGAAGGTATCCATGATCTCAGATTGGCTGTCTATGACCTGCTACAATTGTACTTGAGTTCATTTAGCAACAGCTCAGATGCCTCTGGGAATCTGCCACAGAGTACAAAGTGCACAAAAGAAGCACGGACTGCATTAGAACATCTGCAATTCACGCTGTTTGCAGCACATAGAATCCCAGGGATATGGGTCAGCAGGTGAGTGTTGAGGAAAGTTTGAAAGATGATCTCAGTCATCCTTTCAAGTCTGATCAGTTCAGAAATGCTTATAAAAATTAAATGAACATGTAAATAATATGAAAGATATGAAACAGGTTACCTCAGTTGCTTCTTAATTTTCTGCCTTTTAGTACAGAAATTTGACCTTGATTTTGAAATCCCTTTTGTGCATTCTCCGCCAAAAAAAATAAAATGACTATAAAAGTCTGGAACAGAAAATTATGGCAAGAGCCATATGTGTAATGGAGATTGGCCTGTTTGAAATGAGGCCTGAAAGCAGTGAAGTAAATTTACAGCTTCTCCTCAATGCATTCTTTTAGATTGATGTATATTTAAAACATCACCATGCAGTGAGATGATTTAAAACCATCATTGAAACATATTTATCATTTAAAATAATGATCATATCTGAGAATTATAAGCATTACAAAATTTAATTTAAGTTTATTTTTTCTTTTCTTTGGCTTGGCTTCGCGGACGAAGATTTATGGAGGGGGTAAATGTCCACGTCAGCTGCAGAAATGTTGTTTCTATTTTGTATGAGTCTCTCTGGGAATTTCTGTCCCCAACCCCATCACTATTATTATTATGTTTTTCACCAAGCAGGAAGAGGCAGGATAGTCAATACAGTGCATGTTTCCAAGGCACTTTAAAAGTGTGAATTATTATAACACTGCAGATGTTCTCTTATCATGGACTGAGTGCTTTGCCACATGACACTGATCATTTTTCAGACCAGAAACCTGAATCAGAATATATTGTCATGAACATGTCACAATATTTGTTGTATTGCAGTACCATAACAGTACAAATGTTGCTATAAATTGCATTTCAAAAATAAATACTGCAAGAAAATAGGATAAAATGAGGTGGTGTCTGTGGTTCATTGTCCATTCAGAAATCTGATGACAGAGGGGATTGTGCCACTGATTGCTCGTCTGCAGGCTCTTCTATCTTTTTTCTGATGGAAGTCGAGCGAAGAGGGCATGGCCTGGGTGGTGGTGATAATTGAGGATAGAGGCTGCTTTCTTAAGACACAACCACCTCTCGATGAACTCGGTGGAGTGGATTGATGCCTATGATATCGCTGGCCGAGTTCTTCCCCACTGCCATCAGATTCCTGTACAATCAATGAGCCAAAGACCCTCCCTTAGTTTGACTTTTCGTGCACTATTTTTAAAACATTTTTTGTAAGGTGGTATATGAAGGTTTGCATTGTGACGCTGCCACAAAACATCGGATTTCGTGACTTGTTCGTGATCATAAATTCTGATTCTGATATCAGTGAGCGAATAGGTGAAGAACAAAATTTGAAATGGGAGATTTTTTTTTGTGAGTGTAGAGGAGTGGAATTAATCACAAAATAATTGTTCAACCACTGAAACATGGTAGCCAAGCTTTTGTTTTACTTTTGTTTCTTAGTTATGGGGCTATTTTTGTAATAAAATGTGATTCCTTTTCATGTTTGGCCTTTAAGAGATTGAGAGGCTCAGTTTACTCGTTAATCGATATCTGTGTTTGTATATGTAAACCATTGTTAATACAATCCTGATCTCTTTGTATCATTCTTGTGTTTAGTAATCTGAAACGTAATAAAAAGATTGAAAAAGAAAAAAGATTTTAAAAAAACATGATCTTATCCAATAATAGTTTTTCATTCATAAATGATCAAATATTTGGATATAATTCACTCTCTCAGTAATATTGTACTGGAATTAGGAATTGATTCCATTCATCACTATTGAAATTTGATTTATTATCCTTTTGAATTTTATTCCCCAGCCTGTAATCAGAATATGCTTCAGTTAAATGTAATTTTTCTGATCTTTGGTGCATTTTTCTCCTTAGTTTTGAGAAATACTTTCTGATGTGTTCATTGACACACAATGGGAAGGATCTCTTCAAACCAGTACAATCCAAGAAGGTTGGGACATATCGCAGTTTTTTCTACCGCATCAAATGGGATGAATTGTGAGTACAGAGTATTTTCTGCTTCGCTTGCACAAAACAGGCCTTGAAATGGTGAGAATTTGTATCAATAGTCAGTAGCCTTTACAGAAAGAGAAGTAATAATGCTTCAGGGCACTGAACTTTGACAAGTCATTGACATAAAATATTAATTGTTTACTCTCACAATTTGTGTTGCCTGATTTGTGAGGCATTTACTGCATTTTCTCTTGTATTACTTTGACCTGTTGATCGTATCGACTGATTTTTAAAAAAAAAAATATTAACCCTCTTAGAAATGCAGGCAAGTTTAATATTTTTGCATTTGCTATTCAATCTCCTGATAGTCCTATTAATTAAAAAATCAGTTTTTGTCTTGTCCAACTGTTAACTACTGGATCTGTAACTTAACATTCTTTATATGCCGTGACATCTTTGGAGTTGTTGGTGACCAGTTTTAAAAGTTGTTGTTTTAAATGATGATACGCAATTTTGCAATTCTGTATCTTGTGTTAGAAAGTGCATTATCAGCATTTTGGATGAGGACTGGTTTGATTGCAATCTATGTTCATTGATTATCTTGTTGACAACCCTGGTTTAAGCATGGAATAGAGAAATCTGAAAACTGGAGATGCTGGAGTCTTAAGCGAACAAAGAGAAGCTGGAGCAACTCAGCAGGTCAGGCAGAATCCATGGATAGAAATAGTCAGTCAAATGTTTGAGTGGTCACCTTGAGAAACACCTGAATTGTTGACTGACCATTTCAATCTATGGATTCTGCCTGACCCATTGAGTCCCTCCATATTTTAGTTCAAGCATGAAGAATGATTGTTTGGATAAGGTACCAGAACCTGATTTGATTGTGTCAAATCGTATTGGTACTATGCTTACTTCCTGCAGGATAAATAGGATCAGATAGGAAGAGGAGCTAGGGCAACAGATATTGACAAGGGAGAGATGTGGTGGGGGAAGATGGAAGAAAAGATTAATATTCCACTTTGGTTCTACTTGTATAAAGATTAACTGGAACACGATGATGAATTTCAAGTTCTTGATTCCTGAACTTTGTTAGAATGCCATGAGCAGTGATTTTAGTTTCCCTTTCATACAACAATGTATGGTTGCAGTATGAATATCAATGTTACAAAGGTTGTTTTTTCCTTTCTAATTTTAATTTAATCTTGCCATCCACATTTAATTTTTCCAAACATGGGATTCTTTACTGGTTGACCAGTTACATAACTCTTGAATTTCAAATCTTTCTGAAAAAGGAATTATTTCAATATTTGTCATTTTCTCTCCTATTAAGTTTTGCAATCTTTAAGATTGGCATGTTTAATTTGTATTAATAATAACTACCTCTGAGTGATTAAAATAATGACAGGAATGGGAATGATAGGAGAGGAACACCTTAATGGAAGAGATAACATTAAGAAATTAAGTCAACATGGATTTCCAGTAGAATAGAAATGAGTTCACTCAAGTTGACTACATTTACAAAATGGTCAAATGCTTGCATAATTGTCAGCAAGGAACAAAGTTAGTGGAAGTCAATTTTTTAAATGCTCTGAGCTTCCCATAGCTATCTTTTGCATTGACCTGTAGAGATGTTGAGCAAATAAAAGATTTGAAAGAGCTGCAAAGAGTGATTTGTGGCTTTCAATTTGATCTATCATTGTTAACTACTGAGTAAATTTCCACCCAGGTCTTCAGCAGGACCAAATCAGTTGTTTCCTTTTGATATTGTCAGCTTTCTCTCCTTGCAGTTTGAGTCAACCTGCAGGGAGATGGAGCTGTCAGTGAGTATAATAACCAAGGACTTGCTGTTAAGCACTAAAAGTTTATTTTCACATGTACCAAGGTATAGTGAGAATCTTGCAGGTTGTCCAGCTAGACATCCCAGACATGGTACAACAAGCAAGACACACTGCACAAGTGCAGTTACAGTCAAAGATAAGTTGGCACAGAGCAAAGGCAACATAATTTTACCAGCGTGACATTCGTTCAGGTGTCTGATGGAGGAAAAGAAGCTGTAATTGAATTTAGTGATGCATCATCTCACACTTGTGAATCTTTTTCCCAACGGGAAGGGGGTAAAGAGAGTGTGGGAAGGGCCTTTTAATAATTGGTTGTTTTTACAAAGCAGCAGGGAGTGTCGATGGAGAGGCAGCAGTTTTGTGTCGTGACCTGAGCCAGAGAGTGTTGATGGAGGGGCAGCAGTTTTGTGTCGTGGCCAGAGCCAGAGAGTGTCGATGGAGGGGCAGCAGTTTTGTGTCGTGGCCTGAGCCAGGGAATGTCGATGGAGGGGCAGCAGTTTTGTGTCGTGGCCTGAGCCAGGGAGTGTCGATGGAGGGACAGCAGTTTTGTGTCGTGGCCTGAGCCAGGGAGTGTCGATGGAGGGGCAGCAGTTTTGTGTCGTGGCCTGAGCCAGGGAGTGTCGATGGAGGGGCAGCAGTTTTGTGTCGTGGCCTGAGCCACGTTCACAACCCTCTGCAGATTCTTGTGGTCTGACACCTTAACAGTTCCTATACATGCAGTGACGCACCCGACAAGATGCTTCGCGATGGCACTCCATGATTGTTCATTTTAATGTTGGAGAGAATATAATGTATTTCTTTATTATAAAGAGGCGTAAACATCTTTTTTTTAAATTTGAAGATTAGCAAATTTAAAAAATATATATATTCTCATTGTGCTAAATTTCGATGACCCCCAATGAATAATCCAAGTAATATACAACTATTGGATTGATGGAGTTAGGGTTTTCACTACTCTTGAGTAGGAGCAACTTGAATGTTCATGATTCTGAGACAAGGTCAGAATTTGGTCGTAAAAGCAGAGCTGAAGTTTCCCATTAAAACTGGTGAAACCTTATTTACTTTTGAATTTTTTTTGTTCTATTCAATGCACCGTTTGACATTTTTCCAAATGTCCCTCAGTTTAAGTTAGTCCATAGAGTTGCTTTGAAGGCCTTGACATTATCAATGTAAGTTTGTCTAGTTTCCAGCCTGACAGGTCAAGTAAGCATTGCCTTACCAGAAATTTATTGCCATTGCCTTCCAGAATCAGCTTTCCTGTTCAGATTTCACAGTTGGCCCTTGAATCAATGCTGAGTCTTAGGTTGTACGGAGTTCCAAATCCCTCAGCAGCTGGCTCACCAGACTCTAACAAACAAAGAAAAGGACCCGAATACCTTGGCCGAGTCTCGATGCCTCTCTTTGACTTTAATCGGTAATAATCTATTCCTTTTCATCTTCTTGATGCAACGTGATAAAGTGGGTGACTATCCAGTTTCTCCATTATTTTTCAGGATTGTGCTGATCTTCAGCGAGGCAGATCCATAGGGAATTACTAGGTTTCTGTCGTTCTGCACTATCAGGATATCCACATTTGACCACCTGGCTGAATCCAGTGGCAGTTCCTGACGGCACTGAGGCAAAGGGCCAAATTCATTTTGTATCTGGCTGTTCACCTCTATGCCCAGTCACAGATGGAATGTTCCCCATTTAGAGTTAACCACCTTCAGTTAAAACTAAGGAGAAGCCAAGTCGATTGTTTTATTTTCCTTATGTTTATCTTGGATATGTTCAGAACACATTTATTTTGAACATTTCATATTGTTTTATTGAAATGTAGTTCAACTATTTTTGTATATTTCTGATTATTGGAAATGTGCAGAAACAATAAGAAATTCTTTCTTTCTGACCAGATGAACTGAAGGAAGACCATTGAGGTGGTCTTGCTGCCTGAGGTCTTGCTACTTGTAGACTGTTCCACAGTGTGGGGTTACCTCAACAGTGACTCCTCCAAGACCTTGGGACTCAGGTCGCTACACCTGTAAGGTGCAGTTGGATCAAGCTCAATTTGACCTATTATGTTTAATGAAAACAGGTTTGTCCTTTGCCTTCCTATCTGTTTAACAGTGTGTTGACAAGTGGAAGGAAGTTACTTTGTCTCTGGACATTAGACTTCGCTAATCCAAGTGGTGGGAACAAAAAGGGGAGCTCAATGGAGAGAGTTTTGTTGCAGGTGAGTTTAGCTCAGAGTGGAAGAAATTTAATCTGTAAAATTGTTCTCTGGCAATATTTTTGACTCCATGCACTTGTACTTATCTGGTTTGACTTTTTGCAATTAATAACTTAAAATGACACTTTGTTAGCAAAGGGAGGAATCTACCATTTTTAGAGACTGATTAAGCCGATTTTATTTAACTGAGTAAAGTTTGATAATGAGCTTGTCATAAGTAAGTGAAAAACGTACATATGAAATTTTCCTTGTTGCAGCCAAACAGATTACAAATGAATGACCAAAACTGAGGACTATTTCAGTTAAACTTGGTAATGCTGACTTGAAAATTTAAGAGGATAACAATAAACTTCAATGATACCCCCAATACCATAACAAAGTTTCATTTAATATCAAGCTGGCTTACACTGTTTTCTCTCAGAAATGTAGCTGTATGAGCTTCTTTTTAGATTGAAACAAGTACCCATATTTCCTTGCAAGCAAGTCATTACACCTTACGGTTCATTTAATAATCACCAAAGACCTTTGCTTTAATAATTTGAAACGTAAAAATAAATAAATAGATATATATATATAATATTTCTAATTGCAGCTATAAATTTAATTTAATATATCACGGTTTTACTTTGTGTATATTTTGTTGTATGCAGCAAGGAGCACAAGACGGCAGACTCTAAACTTTACCTTCATTTTTAACTCAGGTGGATTTTCCATCATTCGCATTTGACATTGTCTACTATCCTCCAGAGTCCAGTCGAATTGTTGAGCTTGGATTTGAAACACTAGATCAATGTTTCCAGAAACAACTTCTTGGTGTGTTTGCTAAAGACTTGACATTTGAGTACGTTCAGTTTTATATTTGATTTTGCTATATATTCAAGACTCCATTTATTGCAAGGTTTTTAAAGTGTAGCTTATAAAGTTCATAGTGATTTGGATGTTAAATCATTAAGTTTTTAAAATATTTTTATTAATTTTCAGCAATCATAAGTTTGTAGAGTACAATTATGGAATGTGTTGCAGAGAAAAGATGAAGAAAACCACTACAAAAGTAATCATACATACAACCACAATAATAAAGAATGGACAGAATAAATTTAAATTTTCCAAAACCACTACCCCTAAACAAGGATGAAAGTTAATATTGATAAAACAAAGTAGCTCACTCCTGAAGTGAGACAACACTGTGCCAAAATTCTGTATTAACACTGAGCCTAGAGATTATGGTACTTGTCCATGAACAGGCCCCATAACATTAGGAATCTAATGTTTTAATTGCACACCTAATTTTTTTTTTACAAGTTTAAACAGGACATAATGTCCCTTAGCCATTGTGCATGAATAGATGGGGTATTATCTTTCCACTTAATCAAAATAGCATGTCTGGCCAACAACGAAGTAAAAGATAAAATGCAACATTTAGCTGGAGTTAGTAAATCATCAGTTATGGATAAATGAAATGATCATCCTATAAATCTTTTCTTTCTTTGGCTTGGCTTCGCGGACAAAGATTTATAGAGGGGGTAAAAAGTCCACGTCAGCTGCAGGCTCGTTTGTGGCTGACAAGTCCGATGCGGGACAGTCAGACACGGTTGCAGCGGCTGCAGGGGAAAATTGGTTGGTTGGGGTTGGGTGTTGGGTTTTTCCTCCTTTGCCTTTTGTCAGTAAGGTGGGCTCTGCGGTCTTCTTCAAAGGAGGTTGCTGCCCGCCAAACTGTGAGGCGCCAAGATGCACGGTTTGAGGCGATATCAGCCCACTGGCAGTGGTCAATGTGGCAGGCACCAAGAGATTTCTTTAGGCAGTCCTTGTACCTTTTCTTTGGTGCACCTCTGTCACGGTGGCCAGTGGAGAGCTCGCCATATAACATGATCTTGGGAAGGCGATGGTCCTCCATTCTGGAGACGTGACCCACCCAGCGCAGCTGGATCTTCAGCAGCGTGGACTTGATGCTGTCGACCTCTGCCATCTCGAGTACTTCGACGTTAGGGATGAAAGCGCTCCAATGGATGTTGAGGATGGAGCGGAGACAACGCTGGTGGAAGCGTTCTAGGAGCCGTAGGTGATGCCGGTAGAGGACCCATGATTCGGAGCCGAACAGGAGTGTGGGTATGACAACGGCTCTGTATACGCTTATCTTTGTGAGGTTTTTCAGTTGGTTGTTTTTCCAGACTCTTTTGTGTAGTCTTCCAAAGGCGCTATTTGCCTTGGTGAGTCTGTTGTCGATCTCATTGTCGATCCTTGCATCTGATGAAATGGTGCAGCTGAGATAGGTAAACTGGTTGACCGTTTTGAGTTTTGTGTGCCGAATGGAGATGTGGGGGGGCTGGTAGTCATGGTGGGGAGCTGGCTGATGGAGGACCTCAGTTTTCTTCAGGCTGACTTCCAGGCCAAACATTTTGGCAGTTTCCGCAAAGCAGGACGTCAAGCGCTGAAGAGCTGGCTCTGAATGGGCAACTAAAGCGGCATCGTCTGCAAAGAGTAGTTCACGGACAAGTTTCTCTTGTGTCTTGGTGTGAGCTTGCAGGCGCCTCAGATTGAAGAGACTGCCATCCGTGCGGTACCGGATGTAAACAGCGTCTTCATTGTTGAGGTCTTTCATGGCTTGGTTCAGCATCATGCTGAAGAAGATTGAAAAGCTTCAGTGAATTAGTTGACTTTAAAAAGAGCTGAAACAATGCCAAGTTGTAATAACCCAAGTTTTGAAAATGAGTTCTTGGCTCATGGTCTGGCATTCATTGCACAATGACAGATGGCATTTTTTTTTTAAATTGAGACTGAAAAGATTAATTCTGAATCTGAAAAACAGAATGTCTGATTGAATCAGTCCTCCATCAAGACTGAAAATATCTTGCTCTCCTGCCATTTGTTGGTGAAAACAAGATGTCATTTAACCAAACAGACCAAAATAACCGAAGTTCAACATCCACTCTGCTGAGTTAGTTGATCAGAGCTGAATTGTTTATGCAACAAAAACTGGCTTCTTGGCAGGATGAAATGTGGGTGGAGCCAGGATCAAGTTGTTAGAGGTCAAATGCTTGTAACAGATGTACACAATATGTATCTATTTATTTCCTTCCTTTATCTTTTCCAATATTGTCATTTTTGTGTAGATATTGGTAGACAGTTCAAATAACTGAAGTGCCACATCTTGAAGATCACTTTCATTCTTTACCACCATACATAGATACAAATTGAATAGGACTAAAAATATAATTGAGCAGCACATTAGGTGCTTGCAATTTAGCTCCAAATAATACATTGTCTGAATTTCTGTGGTGCAAGCAGACTGGTGCAATGCAGGTGAGTGCAATATCTCTCGTTACTGTCCTAAATAGTAATTCCTCCGAGCATGTGCCTGGATAAAATGTCAGTACGTGTACATAACTATGAACCTATATCACAACTGAGGCTCATAGTGCAAAAAGGAAAACTGCTGGAGGAATGCAGTGGGCCAGGCAGTATCTGTGGAGGGAGAGGAAAAGTCAGCATTTTAAACTAGTCCTTGTATTATGTCCTTGCAGTAACCTCCCATCTGTGGCCATTTTATAACAATATGCAGTCAAGGGAGGGGGCTTTGCAGGCTGATCCAGTATTTCTTTAACCAGCCCTAATTGCCCTTGAAAATGTGGTAATGAGCTGCCTTCTTGAACCACTGAAGTCTTTGAGGTGTGCTTATGTTCACAAGGCTGTTAGTGAGAAAGTTCCAGAATCTTGACGTTGCGATGAAGGAACAGCAATGTATTTCCTAAGCAGGATGGTTTGCGGCTTGGAGGCCAACTTCCAGATGGTGGTGCTTCCATGCTTTTGCTGACCTTGTCTTTCAAGCCGATAGAGGTCACGGGTTTGGAATTTGCTGAGCTACCCGAGGAGTCTTGGTGAGTTGCTGCAGTGCATCCTACATTGATGCAAATTGATGCAACTGCGCTTCGGTGGTGGAGTGAGTGAGGGATTGTGGATGGGATGCCTACCAAGCGATCCGTTCTGTCTTGTATGATGTCAAGCTTCTCGAGCACTGTTGAAGCTGCACTCATCAATGCAGCTCTTGTGTAAAATACATCCCTCTTGGACAAATACTGGAGGAAGGGCTTGTGACTTAAGAATATCCTTGGGGGGGGGGGGGGTGTGGCGAGATGGCGTAGAGACTAGACGTGTAATTCCTGCCCTCTCTCATCAGACTTTTAAGTACCTGTTTTTTAACCCTTTATTTTAAATTTTTTAATTTTAATTTTTAGTTTGATATTTTGGTGAGCCATTATGGCTACTAACGTAAAAAAAAAACTAAGTCTCAGTTACAAAAGAAAATATAGTTTCTGGGTACAGAAGATTTGGGGCCTAAATGACCTGAAACAGCCTCGGGCTCGATTTCAGCGATCCCCAAGCTTCAGCGATCGCCTGTGGGGACAAAAGTTAAAGTAACAGCCACTCACCAGTCTCAAGATGGCGCTGCTTCGACCCGTTTTGTGGAAGAAGGAACGCGCTCCCAAGAAGTTGGGCACGAACCTGGGGGCTTGCCACAAAGAATAACCCTTTTGGAAGAGATGGAAGTGCGGAGGAAGAGAGCTGTGACGTTAGACACACAATCTATAGCGACTGGGGGTTTGAGTAGCGCTGCTAATTATGGAGGATTCCGTAATTTTATTAAAAAATGGTCTGTGGGGGGAGAACAGCGATGACCCCCTGAGGAAGTTGGGGGGGGTCGTCATTAGGTGTCCAAACTCACAGCAAAACGATTAGAATGCTGCCTTTTGAAGTACAACCAGAAGAGGACTTACCTTACTCTACCACTATACAGGAAATGGAAGAAGAGCTGGAAGAAAGTGAGTTACAAATTGTGGAACCGGATCCTGCATTGCAAATTGCATCTCAACCTGTTTACACGATGTTTGAAGGTATTGCTTCTTATTTGGATATCATTACTGGTCAATTCAATCAGCTGGTTCAAATGAATACTGATATGAGTTCAGACTTAACTGTGGTTAAGGCAGAAGTTAAAAAAAATTGGGAAAACTTTTTTAAAAATTTGAAGCTTCCTTTTCTGAATGTAAACAACAGGTACAATCCAATACAGAAACAATAATAAAGGTGGAAAAATCAGTTAAAGATTTAGAAGCCATGGAAAGAGAATTAACAAAAAAAATAGACTATTTGGAAAATCAAAACAGAAGAAATAACGTGAAAATTGTGGGTTTACCAGAAGGTATAGAAGGTCAAGATCCTGTCAAATTTTAAAAAAAATTGGATTCCCCAGATGTTAGGGAAAGAGTCTTTTCCTGATGGATTGGTATTGGAAAGAGCACATAGAGCTTTATGAAGAATACCTTTACCTGGTCAACCTCCAAGAGCTGTGATAGTTCGCTGTTTGAACTGTTTGGATAGAGAGACAATTCTTCGACTTGCAGTTCAAAATGCAAGACAAAGGCAAGCTCCATGATGGTTCAGAATAGTAGAGTTTTCTTCTACCCTGATTTGAGTCAAGATGTTATCAGACGTCAACATGAATTTAATCCACTTAAAGACGTTTTATGGCGTAAAGGTTACAAATTTGCTTTTCGTTACCCTGCTGTGTTGAAAGTGTTTTATGGAAACTATCAGTCTCAATTCTTTGAGAATGAACATGAGGCAATGGTTTTTGCTAATTCGCTACCAGATGTCAGAGGACAAAGAAGAAGTGCACCATTATCTCCTGAAAAAAAATCTGATGGTCTTGGAAATGGGAAAAATGGCAGAAATGGAAAGAACGGGAATGGAAAGAGTTGATCTACTCTTGAAATGAGTTCACCATCTAGACTGGAATCTCAAGGCTGAAATTTTTTTTTTGTAATATGTTAATATTTTTGATTGGCTAGCTGGGGAGGAGGGGATTGCACTCATTTCTTTTTTAGTCATCAGTCACTAGTGGGTAATCCACACCCAGTTTTTTTTAGGGAGTTACTACCTTTTGGTAGTTTTTGGGATTTTTTAAAATTTTTTTTTCTTTATATTAATGAATATTATTTTTATTTGGAGGGCCTATATATTTTAATTTGGGGGTTCTATATATAATTTTTTTTCTTTGTTGTTATTAATTTTGTGATTATTTTTGGTATTTAGTAATTGTATTAGATATGTCAAGTTTGAAGTTTGCTACTTTTAATGTTCAGGGATTAAACAACCCAATCAAGCATAAGAGAGTTTTGGCATATATCAAAAAGATGAAAATTGATATTGCTTTTTTACAAGAGACACATTTGAATGAAAAATAAAGTATGAAATTGAAGAGGGACAAGGTTGGACATTTCTTTTTTTGACTTCATTTAACTCTAAAGCTAAGGGAGTAGCAATTTTAATACATAAAAATTTATCTTTTGAATTACAATCAATGGAAATGAATGCAGGACGTATTCTTAAATTGAGTTGTAAGATTTTTAATGAATTTTGGACTTTACTTAACATTTATGCACCGAATGTAGATGATGAAGCATTTATTTCGGATGCATTTTTGCTTCTGGGACAAGCTAATGAAAATGTTTTGGTTGGAGGAGATTTCAACTGTGTTTTGGAACCTTTATTAGATAAATTTCCAAAAAATGTTAAAAAATCCAAAATGGCAATTTAAATTCGAGCTTTGATGAAAGATCTTAATTTAGTGGACATTTGGCGACGTCTCAACCCAACAGAGAAGGATTTCTCATCGGCACATTTACAAGGGAAAATATTTCAAGCAGAATATAAAAGTAGGGCAATTTCAGATCACTCCTTGTTGTATTTTACTTATGAGAGTTCTGAAAAAATTCATGCAGCTTCTTGTTGGAGATTCAATACGATGTTGTTTAAAAAAAACCGGATTTATTGAATTTTTTTAAAAACTAATCAATTTTTTCTTGGAAGAGAATGTTAATTCTGTTCAATTATTTGACCGAGAGCCTTGAATTAGAGAAACAGATTGATGAATTAGAAAAGGAATTTCAGAGAGATGTGACAGAAAATCAGAAGATAGAGTTATCTAAATTGAAATTGAAATACAATATGTTGCAATCTTATCAATTTGAATGCTTGATTAATAGATCTAAACAACGATATTATGAATGGGGTGAGAAAGCACATAAAGTACTTGCATGGCAGTTAAAGAAAGAACAGGTATCAAGGGTTATTAATGCAGTCAGACAAAATTCAACTGTTACTTATAAACCTCGTGAGATTAATGATGAGTTTTACTCATTTTATAAGAAACTATGTACTTCTGAGGAAAAAACAGGAGAGTCGATCGATTGATTCCTTTTTATCAATGTTGAAATTACCGGTATTAGAAGAAGAAGACATATTGGAGCTGGAGGCTCCTTTTACTGATTTAGAAATTAAATTGGCTATGATGGAAATGCCGAATGGAAAATCACCTGGTGCTGACTGGTTTTCGGTTGAATTTTATAAGGTATTTTATGATGATTTATCTACAGTGTTTGGAGATGTGATACGACAGATTAATGAACATTATGATTTACCTGAATCATGCTCTAGTGCTTTAATTACTGTAATTCCTAAGAAGGATAGAGATCCGTTGAAGGTGTCTTCACATAGACCAATTTCTTTGTTAAATGTAGACTATAAAATAATAGCTAAAGTATTAGCGAATCAATTGGGTAAAATTTTACCTAAGTTGATACATGTTGATCAAACAGGTTTCATAAAGAATAGATATGCTTCAGATAATATTCTTCGAGTGATTAGTTTGATTAATAAATATCGACAGTGCCCTGACCATCCGATGGTGATATCTCTCGATGCAGAAAAGGCCTTTGATAGAGTTGAGTGGAATTTTTTATTTAAAGTTTTAGAGAAATTTAAGTTTGGTCCTTTTTTTATTGGTTGGATTAAAGCTTTATATTAATAAACCAATAGCCAGGGTATTGACAAATGGTCAGATCTCGGAACCTTTTAAATTAACCCATTCAACTCGACAAGGTTGTCCTTTGTCTTCAGCTTTGTTTACGTTAGTAATTGAACCTTTAGCACAGCTGATACGACAAAATGTACAGATACAAGGTATGAGAGTTTTAGTTGAGGAGTATAAAATTAATTTATTTGCTGACAATGTATTGGTGTATTTAACAAAACCAGCTCAGTCACTTTTACACTTGAAGGAGTGTTTAACTCAACATGGATCTTTATATGGATATAAAGTTAATTGGGGAAAAAGTGAAATTTTACCGATAGGTGAAGGAGATTATTCAGTTTATAAGAATATTATTAATTTGAAGTGGACTGATCGAATTAAATATTTGGGTATAAATGTGGATGTTGATTATCAATCTTTTATATAAATTAAATTTTATACCGTTAATGAAAAAGATCAAAGCTGATTTGATTAGATGGAAGGCTCTTACTATAAATTTAATTGGAAGAATAAATACAATTAAAATGAATATCCTTCCACGTATACAATATTTGTTTCAGTCAATTCCGTGTTTACTTAATAAGAATTTTTTCCGAGATTTAAATAAAATGGTTAGGGAATTTTTATGGAAGGGTAAATTTCCGAGAGTAGCTTTGAATAAATTAACTTGGAAATATGCATTAGGAGGATTACGTTTACCTCGTTTTCAAAATTATTATGAGGCAGCTCAATTTAAATTTATTAGTTCTTTAATGGATTTGGAACGGCCCCCTAGTTGGGCTAAAATTGAAATGGTGAACATTTTTGAATTTGAAATGCATCAATTTTTGTTTCGGTGGAATTTAAATTTATTACAACAATATAATGTGCCCATACTAAAGCATTTAATGAAGTTATGGATGAGGAAAAATAGAATGATAAGAATTAAGGGTAAATTATTGACTTTAACACCGTTATATAACAATCAACTTATTCCTTTTTCAATGCATAATCAATGTTTATTACATTGGAAATCTAAAGGTATAAAAAATTTGGGGGATTGTTTTAAAGAAGGTAAATTTTTATCTTTTAATCAAATGAGGTAAGATTTTGGTATTAATGAGAATTCTTTATTCGTTTATTATCAACTTCGATCTTTTGTAAAACAAATATTTGGTAGAGATATGATTTTACCTAAATTGACTAAATTTGAATCTTTTCTTGTGATTGTACCAAAGAAGGGATATATTTCATTGATGTATCAAATATTACAGGAGAGTGTGGAAAAAAAGGGATGGGATAGATCTAAGATTAAATGGGAAAAGGATATTAATTTTATTTTTTCTGAGGATGACTGGTAAGATATCTGTCATGATAGTGTTACTAGATTGATAAATCTTCGTTATGCAATGATTAATTACAATTTTTTACATCAATTGTATTTAACACCTGAAAAGTTATTTAAAAAAAAATGGTTTTAGTGAATCAGACTCTTGTTTTTTGGAAAGCAATTCAATTGTTTTTGGAACATTTGTATTAGATTAAAATACTTTTAGACCCGGCAATATTTTTGTTAGATAAGTTGAAGCCTTTGAAAAATTTGGGATTAGATAAATTTCAGTTTGCTTTTATATATTTAGCTTTATCTGTAGCAAAAAAATGTATAGCAAGTACATGGAAAAATGCTAATGTGATTGATATTAATAGATGGCAAAATGAGATGAAAACTTGTTTGGTAATGGAAAAAAATCACGTTTTACATGATAATTATTCATTTTTTCTTAATAAGTGGTCTTTATATTCAGAATATTTACATTTAAATTTACTTTGATTAGATTTTAGTAAATATATTTTAGTTTTTTTTTCTTTTTGGCTCTCCTAAAGAGAGCTGGCTGAGAGGGGGGGAGTTCTTTTTTTTCCCTTTTTTTATATATTTTTTTTTATTGTTCACAATATGTACTTTTTTTACTGTATGTAATAACCTTGTTGAATGAATAAATAAAATTGTGATATGGTGAACAGTGAAAAAAAAAGAATATCCTTGGAGGAAAAAGAATCAAATAGCAGTTATAATTTTTCAGAGGAAATTGTTTATCCTTTACAATAAGCATAATGGATATTATTGTTTTAACAAGCATTTCTATTCATCTATAGACTGTCCAAGGCAGATAAAGAACTTTTGTGGGACAAGAGGCAGTACTGCTTTTCCCATGCTAACAGCCTTCCCAAGATACTGGCCAGTGCACCAAGTTGGGATTGGGATGCCCTCCCAGAGATCTACTCTCTTCTCCATCAGTGGACACCACTACCTCCCATCTCTGCTCTGGAGTTACTAGATTCCAAGTAAGATTTCTGACTTTTGTCCCAATTACCACTGTAAATAGAACCTTGGTATGACTATGTACCATTTCATAGATATATTCTCTGTTGACGTTTTGGGCTTGAGCCCTTCATCAAGGTATGGAAAAATGTTGGCAGGTGTCTGAATAAAAGGGTAAGGGGGAGATGTGATCTCAAAGGGAGGAGGTAATAGTGGAGAAGGGAGGGAGGGCGCAGCAGCAAGCAAGGGGAGGAGGGATAACTAGGTGATTGGAGAGGGAAAGGGGTGGAGAACTGACGGAGGGCAGGGAAGGGAGGGGGAAAGGAGAGCAGGTTAGCAGAAACCGGAAAACTAGGTTAATGCCGTCAGGCTGCTAACCTGATGGTGATTGTGATCAAAGGACTCCCACCAGGCTGAGGACTGCTGGAGATTGGCTGAACAGGTACCAGGTGTCAGAACAGGGATGTGAGAGGGTGTCGAGGGGCCTCAGGTGCTGAAGGCTTCCTGATCGTGTCAATTTGGATCCGGAGCTCAGGTTGCCAATGGTTTGGACTGAAGTCTATGCAGTGCTGTAGCCACAGGAGCGCTGGAGGCAAATTGGCGGACACTCTGAAGGATCTCCCTTTTCCTCCTCTTTCTCTGACTGTAAGGGACTCCAGGCAATTTCTGCTGATGGTGAATCTTTGCCTTATGACAAACTAAAGGCAATTTTGTATTATGGTACATCTATTTTATTACATGACAATAAAAGAGTCTTGTGGCTCTTCATACTGCAGCCAGTTATGGGATTTTACGATCATTGACCACTTGTACTTCAGAGTACAATTGAATTTCACTTTCTGAATAAAAGGGTAAGGGGGAGGCATGATCACAATAGTGGAGGAGGGAGGGAGGGCCCAGCAGGAGGAGGGATAACTAGGTGATTAGAGAGGGAAAGGGATGGAGGGGGGAGTGGGGTGGGGGGGGAGGGAAGGGAGGGGGAAAGGAAAAGGAGAGCAGGTTAGGCTTTCAGTTCTGTCCAAAGTCCCTTAAATTCTGAAGGTCCTTTCATGTATCCCCACTATTTTGTAAAACCAATAATAACAATCATTAATTTACATACAACCTTCATTACCAAATTATTTAAAAAAAATGCAAGGCAATTAACTACTTGTTCACCCTTTAACCTTGTGACATCTTCCTATCATACCTGTCTGCAGTGAATACAAGCCAAAGTATAATTACCAAAAAAACTTTACATTAAGTCGATGGACATCAGAAATCTTCATATTCAAATTTTTCCTATCCATCAATTTTTTTTGTAAAGCTGTAGGATGTAGTTGTAACCAGACAAAGAAATGTTGAGTGTGCATTGGAGTTTAATGATCTTTGATGCTTAATGTGCTATTTGAGGAAATCCACTTTTATTTACTTCAAAGCTAAGATATTCTTTTTGCGCCCATCTGAGCAATATTTCCCATCCCCAAAGTTTTGGATTCCTTTCATTTTCCTGGTCCACTTTTCTAGGCAATGTTTTCCCTGTCTTTAGCCCACTTTTCCCTCTGCAGGACCATACTGAAACTTGTAACATATTGGGAAAAAATGGCAAAATCTACATGCATTCTAACTTTCTCAACACTGAATTTTTAATAGAACGTATCAATGTACCATAAGGAACAATGGAAGAATGTAAGAATCCTTATGAGATTCATCTGTGTCTGGGACCTGCTCAATCTGCAATTCAACTGTAAACAACTGAGATTATATATTGTATATTTATTTTATTGGAACTGGACGGTTGAAGATTCTAATTCAAAATTCATAGTGTCATATAGCATGGAAACTGGTCTTTCAGCTCATCAAGTTGGTGCCAATTGTCAAGCACCCATTTACGCCAACTCTGCACTCATGCCATTTCATTCCCATACCTTTCCATTAAATAGATGTTCAATAATTTGCAAGTGGTCTCAGTCTGGCATTGCATTAGACCATAGACATAGCAGCATGGGAATGGGGCGGAGAATTGAAGTGGCTGGCCACTGGACGATCCATGCTATTGCAGTGGACAGAGTGAAGGTGCACAACAAAACAATCTCCTAGTCTGTGGCCAGTCTTTTCGATGGAGAGGGCACCACAATGGGAGCATCAAACGCAGTTGACGATCCCTGCACATTCACAAGTAAAGTGTTACTTCACTTGGAAGGACTGTTTTGGACCCCCTAATGGTGGGGAGGTGCCATACTTATGCCCACACCTCCTCCCTTTGTTGGTTAATTGGTGTATTTGGGTAGCATAGTCTCGTGGGCCAAAATGGCCTGTATCTCTATGCTGTATCTCTAAATTAACCTAAAAAGATTAATTTGTCTGAATCTTAAAGTAGCATGCTTTGAGTATTTGGTCATGAAGGTTCTTTACAGATTTGCAGACAAGGAAGTGAGAAGTATAGCAGTGAATTGGATTGAACGAATGACTAACGATGAACTGGTTGATTATCTGCCTCAGTTTGTTGAGGTATGTTATTTTCTTATTCATAATCTGAAAACACTTGAATGATTATGATGTAAATTCTGTCATCTACTGGAATTTTTTTATTGGAGTTTTTATATTACCTCAGAGGAGATTATAATTAGACTAAATCAGATGGGGGTTATATCCAAATTGAAACATTCTGAGTAGTGATAAAGTTATAATCCTTTAATATTTATTTATTCTGCTAAGAAGCCGTATGGCTTAAAAATAGTTACTATTCAAATTAATTAATTGTTCTGTGGGGAAAAAAGATAATTTATAAGAAGCATGAACATTTTTCTGCAGATCACACCTACACCTAGAATATATAACACTATAGCACAGTACAGGCCTTTCGACCCTCGATGTTGTGCCGACCCATAAATTCCTTATTTTAAAAAAGTACTAAACCCTCTCTACCCTGTAACCCTTTATTTTTCTCCCATCCATGTGCCTGTCTACAAGTTTCTTAAATGCCCTTAATGTTTCAGCCTCCACCACCATCCCTGGCAAGCCATTCCAGGCATCCATATCTCTCTGTGTTTATTTTTTTAAAAACATCCTTGATGTCTTTCCTAAACTTCCCTCTCTTCACTTTGTACGCATATCCTCTGGTGTTTGCTATTCCTACCCTAGTGAACAGGTGCTGGCTGTTCACCCTATATATGTCTCTTGTAATCTTGTGGACTCGATTAAGATTCCTCTCATTTTTTTGCACTCTAAAGGGAAAAGTCCCAGTTTTGCTAACGTTGCCTCATAAGACTTATTTTCCAATCCAGGCAACCTCCTGGTAATTTTCCTCTGCACCCTCTTCATAGTTTCCACATCCTTCCTGTAATGAGGTAACTAGCACTGAACACAATACTCTAAATGTGGTCTCACTAGAGCTTTGTAGAGTTGCAACATGACCTGTCTACTCTTGAATGCAATTCCCTATAAATTAACTCAATGCCCCAAGTACCTCTGAACATTTGCAATTTTTGTTTCAGACTTCCAGCATCTGATTAATTTTGCTTTTGAGTTTTAAAAAAAAAACTTCTCCATATATTTCTGATTTAAAATCATTTAGAAGAAAACATCTATACAGTTTTAAATCAGAAATATATGCAGGAGGCGGCATGGTTAGCGTGGCGGTTAGTGAAATGTTGTTACAGCACCAGAGATCAGGAGCGGGGTTTGATTCTCACGCTAAAGAATTTGTACATTTTCCCCGGGGATCTGGTTTCCTCCTACTGTTCAAAACTTACTGGGGCTTGTAGGTTAATTGGGTGTAATTGGGCGGCATGGGCTTGTGGGCCAAAATGGCCTGTTATCGTGCTGTATGTCTAAATTTTAAATTAAAAAAAAATATTAAATCTCCTGAAAAATGCTCATCACTTACAGAACATAATTTTTAAAAAAAAATTAATTGCATGCATTCCTACTGTTTCAGAAATTGCTTTATTTTAAGATCTAGAATTTAATGTTTTCCCTAAGATAGTGTGATTTACATTGTTGCTGTATATTTGATTTATAGGCTATAAAGCATGAGTGTCATCTGGACAATGCCTTAGTGAAATTTCTTTTATCTCGAGCTCTCGGAAATGTTTGTGTTGCACACCACTTGTACTGGTAAGATGATAACATTTGACCATGAATTTTGTGTGCCTAATAAATGTTACATTATCAGCTGACTTGCTTGGAAAAAGCAAGTCCTGGTAGTGGATGATTCATTTTTTGCTAAAGTTGCTTTCTCATTGTACTGAAACAAATAGAAAGGTTATGTAATGGTATTCAGTTCAATTAGATATCTGTATGCAGTTAAATCCCTGGTATCTGGCACCTATGAGGATTAGTAGGTGTTGGATAAATGAATTTTCCGGTTGCTTGAGATTGCATGTTGCGAGGTTGGTGAACTAACTGCTAGGGGTACCAATTTTAAACTTCTGTTTTTTTACCGATTTATTTTCTGCGATTTCTCTGCCATTTGTTTGATGCTGCTGGTTGCTTGAATTCTGGATAACGGGTTTTACTGTATATATTTTATTTCAAGGGACTGTGACTTCTCTGTAAGCTAATTAAAGACTGACACAAACCTCGGTTAACGTTCACTTATGCAGGAATGATTTATAGCACAGCAAGAATGTAGGTGGATATCAGAGGCCACAATGAAAATCACAAAAACTTACAGTGGCATCCAGATATATCATCGTAAAATCATAAATTTTGCTGTTCTCTTCGCAAGTGTTTACAATTTCACAATGAACTCCAGATATTGGTGTTGGTATTGTCCAAGGCCAAGTGTTCTCTTTATGTTGGAGACTACAGGTGCTGGAATCTGAAGCTAAACACTTCCTCACAACTTGAAGCAGGCTGACATTTCAGGTGTCCTGCAACGCAAGGCCTCATCTTGAGAGCTGATGCAGTGAACAGGATGGCATCTTTATAGGAGTTTCCCCCCCCCCCATCCCTTTTTGTTTCCCTTTCCCTACTCACACACTCTCCTACCTATTCTCATTCCCCCCCCCCCCCCTCTTTGGTTCTAACCCATCTCCCCACTGCATTCTTCCATGATACCACCCCTCCTCCAGCCCTCCCACTTTGGTTCTATCTCTTCTCTCTTTGTACCACCATTCTCACCTTATGTACTTGCCAGATTCCAGTACTGACAGCCTTTGTCTTCCACTCACCCACTTCACTCTGTACAATCATCTTCCTCCTTATCAATCTTATGCCCATGTCTGTCATGTTTCACCACAATTCCATGTGCCCCCTCTCCTACCATTTCCACCCTGCCCTCTTAAAACCGCTTCTCCACAATATCTCCCCAATCCAAACAAAAGGGCTTTGGCTGCAATTGTCACCCTTTCAGTTTTCAGCCTCTATCCTCGAAGACCCCCACCACCCAGGCCAGGCCCGTTTCACTCTGCTACTATTGGGGGGGAGCCTAAAGACGAGCACTCAACAGCACAAGGACAGATTCTTCCCCGCTCTCCTCAAATTCCTGAATAATCAATGAATCCAAGACCCTGCCTTACTTTTTGTGCACCACTATTTTTTTTTCTAGTGAGGTTGTAAGATGGTGATGATGTGAACGTTTGCTCTATGACGCTGCCACAAAACACCAAATTTCATGACTTGTTCATGACAATAAATTCTGATTCTAAGTGATCAACACCTCTCTCACTTCTTTCACTGATTCAGTCTGATGACCCATTCTTGAAAACGTTCCTCTGATAAACAAGCAAAATGACTTGAGCTTGTGTAGACTGTAGGACTAAGAGCAGAATGAGTCCATTCAGTACATCGTTTGCTCCACCATTCAAATGACGACTGATGTACTTTTACCTTTTCTTTTCACACCCATTCTCCACCTTCTCCCCGTAACCTTTGCCATAACTAATCAATAATCTTTCAATGTCTGCTTTAAATCTACCCAAATGACTTGGTCTGCAGAGCCATCTGTAGCAATGAATTCCACTGAATCATCACCCTCTGACTGAAGAAACCTAATCCCTGTTCTAAAAAGACATCCTCTTATTCAGGTGCTCTTACTCTGGTCCATTCTCTGCCCTCTGGTCTGTTACTCTCCCATTTCTAGAAACAGTTTCTCCACATCCACTCTATCTAGCCCTTTCAATACAGTGTTTTATTGAGTTTTCTTCCCCCTTATCCCTATAAACTCCAAGTCCAGATGCTGAGCTATCAAACACTGCTCGTATGTTAACCTTCTTATCCCTGGGATGATTCCTGTAAAACTCCTCTGGGGCACTCTCCAATGACAGCACATCCTTCCTGAGATGTGGGGCACAAAATTGCTCACAATCGTCCAAATGTGATCTGACCAGTGCTTTGTAAAGCCTTTGTAGTTTCATTTTTGCTTTTCTATTCTAGCCCTCTCAATGAATTCTAACATTGCAAGTATCCTCCTTACTATTAACTCAACCTGCACGTAAACCTTTTGAGAATCCTGCCAAGTGAAGTCAATTCGGACATCTGGTTTCTGAATTCTCCCCCACCCCCCATTTAGAAAATAATCTACTTTATTCCTTCTTTTAAAGTACATGACCATACACTTCCCAATGCCATCTGCCACTTCTTTGTCCATTCTGTCAACCTATCCTAGTTCTTCTGCAGACTGCCTACTTCCTTAGTATTACCTACCCACTCCTCCACCTATATTCTTACCATCTGCAAACATGGCCATAAAGCTATCAATTCCAACATGCAAATCATTTACGTACAACGTGGAAAGTAGCAGACCTAGCACAGACCCTGGCGGAATACCTCTAGTCATCATCAACCAGAAAAGGCCTCCTGTAATCCACTCTTTGACTTGTGCCAGTTATCCCCAATCTTCTCTCCATGCTGGTACTTTTCCTGTAATACCATGGGATCCTATCTTGTTTAACAGTCCCATGTCAAAGGCCTTCTGAAAATGCATGTGAGCAACCTGTACTCCTTTGTCTGTCCTACGTGCTAATTCTTCAAAGAACTCCAAAGGATTTGTCGGGCATCATCTCCCCTGAAGGAAACCATGTGCTTCCAAGCATTCGAAACCTCATCCTTAATAATGGACTCTAAAATTTTGCCAACCACTGAAATTAGGCTCACTGGCCTACAATTTCCTGTCTTTTGTCTCTCTCCCTTCTTAAAACAGTGTAGTAACATTTACAATTCTCCTGTCGTCTGGAACCACTCTTGACTGAAAAATCACTGTTAATGCAGACAGTCTCTTCAGCTACCTCTTTTGGGCTCTTAGGTATAGTCCATCTGGATGAAGTGATTTATCCACCTTCAGCCTCCCAAGCACCTTCTCCTTAGTAATAGTGACAACACTCACTTCTGACCCCTGACACTCTTGAATTTCTGGTATGTCATGTTTCTGACTCAGCCATTCTTCTTCATGGGTTAATATTGCAAGCAAATTAGATGATTGTTCCAGTTGCATTGCCTTGGCAGATGGTAAGCATTATTGAACCTTGTTATTTAGGTTTTTTTTTGATATTTAATGATCCTCTAACTTTACAGGCTGTTAAATGATGCGCTTCATGACCCATATTTTGGGCTGCGATATGAGCTCCTTTTGGGTGCCCTACTTTGTGTCTGTGGGAAGGGCTTGAGACAAGAGTTTGAAATGCAGACCAGACTTGTATGGAAACTGGCAGTGGTTGCAGAGAAAGTTCGTCAAGCCAGTGGATCAGCAAGGCAGGTATGGCATCAAAGTGAATAGATTCACAGCACTACATGTCTCTGCACGCTTGAGTATCGAACTGATCAAGGTTTGATAAACATAAAGTATGAGTTGGCAACAGCTTTAACTGTAGATCCACTTTGTTTTTTCAACCAGTCATGTGCTCTGCCTGTTTTCCCTTTCTCCCCTTTGTTTAATCTCTCATCCATATAGAATGACATCAGATTATTTTTTTTCAAAGAACATTCCTCTCCTGTACTTGTATACCAGCATATACTCTGCAAGCCTGAGTAGATGTGCTGTTTTTTTTTCGAAAGTGAAATGTCAGATTGCTCCCTATCTTAAAATTTAGGTAATTGAGCAATTGAAGCTTGATCTACTCTTGGAAGGTTTGCTTATATGTTTAACTGTTGAGTGCTGTTGTTCTATTTCTTCTCCATTTGTTACAATATTTTCTTCCTACTGCCTTAAGGACCTTGCGAACCCATGCTACGGTTCAGTGCTGGATGAACTCAGCAGGTGATGCAGCATCCACGATGGGAAGTGGATAATCATTGCCCATCCCTCCCCTTCCCCCACCTCTGGCCCAATGGCATTTTCTGCTGCAAACATAGGAGATGTATCACCTGTATGAGGCCTCTCCCAAGTTCCTCCCACATTGCCCTCTCACCTCCATCCAGGGATGGAAGTCTTTCCAAGTGAGGTAGAGTTTAATATGTGCCTCCTCCAATCGGAGTCCTCGATGAAACCAAGTGTGGACTAGACAACATCTTAAGCACTGTGTCTTAACACATCAGCTGAAGCTTCTGATTGCTACCAATTTTAAATCCTCCTACTATTCCCACACCAACCTGTTTGTCCCTCATTGCCAGAGTGAGGCCGCACAGCGCCTTATATTTTGCTTGGGTGGTTTACAAACCAACGACATTGAACTCTCCAAGTAACCTGCTCTCCTTCAGTCCTTTTCTCTCTCCTCTTCATTCTCCCAGGTCCTCCAGTTTATTTTCCTAACCCCACCTTCTCCACCATCCAAACACACATCCTCTCCTCCATTTCTCCCATCTGTCCTCCATCCCTCCCTGATACAAGTTCACCCAATCTCCTTCCTTCGGCAGCTGTCTCCACTTTCACTCTCTCTGTCTCTCAACTCTACCCCACCCCCACCTCCTCCTATATGGTTCCATCTGCTTGTCATCCTTCACCCCTTCTCAGCCCAAGATCACCTGCTGACCCCTTCCCTTTCTCTCTTTAACTCTGCCCTTCTTCCCTCTCCTTTCTCACTGCTGAAGCTGGTTTTTGACTCGATGTCAATAGTCTATTTCCCTCCAGTGATGCTGCCTGATCTGCTAAATTCCTCAGCAATGCTTTTTTTTGCTTTGGATTCCAGCATCCGCAGTCTCTTCTGTCCAAAATACAAAATGGTTGGCTTTTATCTATTGTCATGCATTATGAGCTTCACCATCCAGTGGGGGGGGGGGGAGCATTTTATCTTAGCCAAATGCACTTGTACTTTGATTTGCATTAAGACTGTAAAATAAATAGACCCTGTCTGCATCGAGAGCCTCCTTTTTAGTTTTGCTTATCCTTGTACTTATCATCTGTACATTGCAATGTAAAGGACACTATTTTACCTGCTAAGTTTCTCCAGCACTGTGTGTGTTTTACCTATACCTTTGCCTTGCTTCTAGAAATCAATACCATTGTTAAATTTGACAGATATTTAGCAAAGCTAATTTACTTGTAAAATGCAAGTGTTGATATATATAGGCAAAATCTACACTGGATCCTACGTTTTGGCTAACAAACAAAGCAAAATATCTTGCTGCTTGTAGTTGATGTAAAATTTCTAAACCAATAATGGTATTATATTGTAAACACGTAGGGTAATATGAACGAGTAAGGGTAGAATAACTTTACAATGTGGCTAAAATACCAGTGTTGTTGTTTTCTCTTAAAAGGCTGTCCTTCAGGAAGGCCTGGAGCGTGTGCAGGCATTCTTCGAAAATAAGTGTCGTTTGCCCCTCAATCCAAGCCTAGTAGCAAAAGAACTAAATGTTAAGGTATCTTAAACCTCATCAAAACTTGGTTAAAATGCAGATTAAACATTGACTTATCTCCTTGTTATGGGCCATCTTTTATTTTGGTAAACCATTCCAAAAATGCCTATTTATTTTGTATTTTTTGTTACTACTATATGCGATTACAATGCGCTGTGTATGTGTGTGCACTTGTGGTTCAGAACAAGGCTGTTTTGACTGATTGTATATGTACAATCTTTGTGAGGTTTTTCAGTTGGTTGTTTTTCCAGACTCTTTTGCGTAGTCTTCCAAAGGCGCTATTTGCCTTGGCGAGTCTGTTGTCTATCTCGTTGTCGATCCTTGCATCTGATGAAATGGTGCAGCTGAGATAGGTAAACTGGTTGACCGTTTTGAGTTTTGTGTGCCCGATGGAGATGTGGGGGGGCTGGTAGTCATGGTGGGGAGCCGGCCGATGGAAAACCTCACAAAGATAAGCGTATACAGAGCCGTTGTCATACCCACACTCCTGTTCGGCTCCGAATCATGGGTCCTCTACCGGCATCACCTACGGCTCCTAGAACGCTTCCACCAGCGTTGTCTCCGCTCCATCCTCAACATTCATTGAGTGCTTTCATCCCTAACGTCGAAGTACTCGAGACGGCAGAGGTCGACAGCATCGAGTCCACGCTGCTGAAGATCCAGCTGCGCTGGGTGGGTCACGTCTCCAGAATGGAGGACCATCGCCTTCCCAAGATCGTGTTATATGGCGAGCTCTCCACTGGCCACCGTGACAGAGGTGCACCAAAGAAAAGGTACAAAGACTGCCTAAAGAAATCTCTTGGTGCCTGCCACATTGACCACCGCCAGTGGGCTGATATCGCCGCAAACCGTGCATCTTGGCGCCTCACAGTTCGGCGGGCAGCAACCTCCTTTGAAGAAGACCGCAGAGCCCACCTCACTGACAAAAGGCAAAGGAGGAAAAACCCAACACCCAACCCCAACCAACCAATTTTCCCCTGCAACCGTGTCTGCCTGTCCCGCATCGGACTTGTCAGCCACAAACGAGCCTGCAGCTGACGTGGACATTTACCCCCTCCATAAATCTTCGTCTGTGAAGCCAAGCCAAAGAGAGAGATATGTACAATCAGATGATAACGAACTCAAATTTCATTACCTCCTCTGGTACCTAATTATTCAGTGGCTCTAATTGGAATTCTTTAGATTTTTGATCTTGGTAGTTTTAGAATGTTTTTTGTTGCTTTCAACTTTCAAATTGGGCTAGGATATGGGCATTTTGATTTGCATGATGAATTCTCTCAAGCAAATGTTGTACTTCTACACCTGTAAAAGTAGAATTTCTAAAATTGTGTATTTTTTTTCTTAATTTACCACAATAAAAGTTCATTTTAATGCAGACATACTGCAGAGTTAATAGATACTTTAGGGATAATTGTGCCAAAGTGCATCTCACTGGAAATCCTACATTCAAACCACATGCCCCCTTGGGGATCTTGCTGATCAGCAAAGTAGTGCAATGCACACAAATATATTTTTGTTTGCAACTAGTGGTTTTTTTTTACAATCGAAACTTGAACTGCATATTGGGCCCGATCATGCTTTATCTGGGCTGCTCTTCACTCTCCCCCACCCTCAAGCTACTCATGTCGCCATGCTTTCTGCAATGGCAATTAGTGGTGGGACCTGAGGTCCCCTTTCTGGACAGTCAAATAACTTTTTTTTAACCCTTTGCTGCTGTCAAGTCCAACTGCTGAGTGGAAGGTCAGTGTGCCAGCATGTGACCAGACTTCTGAATTACATTGCGCAGTTGCAGAAATCATGAAAGCATTGACCCATGCAGTTAACTTTCATTTTTCAAAAAACTGTCACTGGCGATCAGACTGATCTTGCTCATCAATCAGCATCAACTGTATTTAGTTCTCATTCCGGAGATCTTATGTGTATCATGCTACAGTTTATTTTTTTATAATTTTCATACATTCCAGAAAATTTATCCCCCACATTCCCTCCACCATAAACTCAGCACATCAGATTTCTTCGACTCATTTGGGGGTTGGTTTGTGTTTAGCAAAATGCTGAAATTTCGACCTCTGATACTTACAATTATTAGCGCAACTTCCTCTTTTCTAGTTATATATGTCTCCTGTTTGTTCATAGGCTTGCTCGTTCTTCAACTCCAATGCAGTTCCTCTGAAGCTAACTCTGGTGAATGCTGATCCACTGGGGGATGAAATCAATGTTATGTTTAAGGTATGTTAACGTTTGTAGTCAAACCTAAACATACCAAATTTGTGAGTGAAGGACAGAGAAGGTTAAGTAATTTTAGTTCAGATGTCCAAGTCAGCTATGGTCTTGCTCTTTCACCCTTTACTTGATCAAGCATTATTTTTCTTTCCCAACCCTTTTGAACTTTAACTATTGCTTCCACATTTTACGTTCTATATCTTGCTGACGTTTCTTCCTAACCTTCGAGTGTAAAAGGCAATTTCCATAAGAATTAGTTTAATTCACAGTTTGGCGGGCAGCAACCTCCTTTGAAGAAGACCGCAGAGCCCACCTCACTGACAAAAGGCAAAGGAGGAAAAACCCAACACCCAACCCCAACCAACCAATTTTCCCCTGCAACCGCTGCAATCGTGTCTGCCTGTCCCGCATCGGACTTGTCAGCCACAAACGAGCCTGCAGCTGACGTGGACTTTTTTTACCCCCTCCATAAATCTTCGTCCGCGAAGCCAAGCCAAAGAGTTTAATAGATTCTACACCATCAGATAATTGGGGTGAAATTTATGAATATGTTAGATGATATGCCATGTTCACAAACCAGCTTTCCAATAAGATCTGTGCAGCTGTTTGACAGTCATTGGAAAATGTTTTTTTTTACAACTTGCATTGACAATATTTCTTCTTGATCACAGATTGGGGAAGATTTGCGGCAAGACATGCTGGCACTGCAGATGATCAAGATTATGGACAAAATCTGGCTTCAGGAGGGATTGGACTTGCGCATGGTCATCTTCAAATGCCTTTCCACAGGAAAGGATAGAGGTGTGTTAGATTTAGATGTGTGCAAGTCTTAAAACTGCATATTTTTGCAACAAATTGTACACATCTTCTCTGCACTTAATTACAACCGATAATCATGTAAATGTTTTGCCCTTGCACGGTTGATGGTGGGGGGGAAATAAAAGATAAAATTTGCCCAAATTTAAATCCTAGTTAAATAGTTTGGCAAAAAATAAAAACACAGATCTTGTATGTAAATTCTGTTGCCATGTCCATTGTTCACCAATCTACTGGCAGAAATACAGATTTTTTTGGTCAGGTTTGTTGCTTTCAGATCTCCTGCCCCCAGCTACCACCACGAAGGCCACTGATTCGTGGAAACTTGTTGCCTTCTGTAAGCTGCTCAAGATGAGGCCAGATATTGAAATTATTAAATGAAAATCGATTGTGACAGAAGTTAAATGATGAAAGAATAATGGAGGAGTCACGTGATGGAGTAGTGGCCGGACGGTGAACTCCAGCCCTCTCCAGAAAAGTCAGAAAAAACAAAGCAAAACACAAAGGCACAGAAATAAAAATCAAAGTAAAGTGAATATAAAGGTGGAAAGAAGATGGCGACGAAAAAAGAAAAGTCGAAACCAACGATAAGAAGAGAGGAAGAGAAGACAACGGAAGATGAAGGAAAAGGCCTTACCTGTTCGAAGAGGCCCGCGGTGGAGAGAGAAACCTGCTCCCTCAGGTCGGTAGAAAGTGGACTACAAAAATGGCTCGCTGAGCCGAGTAAAAGTGCGCAACCGCGCATGCGCATGAAAAAAAACACACCGACGGGAGGGGTGACCAGCTGGGGAGTCGATCTCCACAGCCGGCAACGACAGCTGCAGAACACCTGCAGCAAGAGGAGAACACAGAAGACAATGAAAACAAGAAAGAAGAGAAGAAAAGGGCAACAAAGAAACAGCAGATGGCCAACCCAGAGGAAGAAGAGGAAGAGGAAGAGTACAGTGAAATAGAAGAAGAAGGGAAAGGCAAGATAAAGGATATACTTTCTCTTATTAAAGAATATATGGAGTCATTTAAAGAATGGCAAGCGCAAGAATTTAATGATTTAAGAAGAAGAATAAACAATACAGAAGAGAAAATGAATAAAATAGATATGACCTTATCAGAAGTGGGAAAAAGAATGGACAAGGTGCAAGAACGAGAAGCAGCAGTAGAAATGGAGGTAGAGGACTTAAAAAAGAAATTAGAGGAATCTAATAAAAAAGTTAAAGAGACACAAGAACTGTTAGCTCAGAAAATAGATATAATGGAAAATTATAACAGAAGAAATTACATAAAGATAGTGGGCCTTAAGGAAGATGAAGAAGGCAAGAATATGAGAGTTTATAAAAGATTGGATCCCTAGGATCCTAGGATGTCCAGAACTACAGCAAGAAATGGAAATAGAAAGGGCACATAGAGCATTGACCTTTAAACCACAATCACAACAAAAGCCAAGATCTGTTTTAGTAAAATTCCTAAGATATACTACAAGAGAAAAGGTACTGGAGAAAACAATGGAAAAAGTAAGAGAGGACAATAAGCCACTGGAGTACAAAGGGCAAAAAATCTTCATTTATCCAGATATAAGTTTTGAACTCCTGAAGAAGAGAAAGGAGTTCAATACAGCAAAGGCGATTTTATGGAAGAAAGGGTATAAATTTATACTAAAGCATCCAGCGGTATTGAAAATATTTATTCCAGGACAACAAAACAGACTATTCTCAGATCCAGAGGAAGCACGAAAATTTGCAGAACAATTACTAAATAGACTGAGAGATGAAGACGTGTAACGAGAGTACAAAAGACTGCAAACTAAAAAGACATAAGTTTTGAACTCCTGAAGAGGAGGAGGGAGTTCAAAACATCGAAAACGATCTTATGGAAAAAAAACTATTCTCAGATCCAGAGGAAGCAAGGAAATCTGCAGAACAACTACAAAACAAACAGAGAGATGAAGACATGTCTTTCTGTCTTTGGCTTGGCTTCGCGGACGAAGATTTATGGAGGGGGTAAAAAGTCCACGTCAGCTGCAGGCTCGTTTGTGGCTGACAAGTCCGATGCGGGACAGGCAGACACGGTTGCAGCGGTTGCAGGAGAAAATTGGTTGGTTGGGGTTGGGTGTTGGGTTTTTCCTCCTTTGCCTTTTGTCAGTGAGGTGGGCTCTGCGGTCTTCTTCAAAGGAGGTTGCTGCCCGCCAAACTGTGAGGCGCCAAGATGCACAGTTTGAAGCGTTATCAGCCCACTGGCGGTGGTCAATGTGGCAGTAAATGACCACGATTTATATGTATGTGGGTAAAGAGGTATATGTGTGTATATGTATAATGTGCATACATGAATGTAACTGTATTTAGAGGAAAATATAAATAGTATAGACAAGAATTAATAAGGGAAGGAAAAGGAATAGAGGGAATAAGGAGGGAATTAAAAGAGTGACCTTTGTCACATATGAAAAGTGAAATCTTTTCTGGGGGGTGCTGGGTGGGGGGGTGTTACGGTCACTGCAAAATCAGCTGACGCTTGCGAGTGAATTCGCAAATCCAAATGGAGAGGGGAGATGTGGTTGTCCGACAAGGGATAAAGGACAACTCAGGAGGGGAAGGGGGGATTGGGGCTAAAGAAGTTTTAAATAGGAGAATAAAGAAAATGTTTGATGTTTTAGGAATGTTGTCTTATAAAGGATTCAAAACAAGAAAACAGAAATGGATAAGAAGGAAAAGTAATGATGGAGAAACGGAAAGGGAAGATAAACAAAGTATAAAATGGCTATGTTGAACTATATGACTTTAAATATTAATGGAATACATAACCAAATTAAAAGGAAGAAACTGCTAAATTTACTGAAAAAAGAAAAAAATGATATAGCATTTGTGCAAGAAACACATTTAACTGAATTAGAGCATAAGAAATTAAAGAGAGATTGGGTAGGACACGTAACAGCAGCATCGTATAATTCAAAAGCAAGAGGAGTAGCTATATTAATTAGTAAAAATGTGCCATTTAAAATAGAAGAGGAAATAATAGATCCAGCAGGGAGATATGTAATGATAAAATGTCAGATATATTCGGAGTTTTGGAATCTATTCAATGTATATTCACCTAACGAAGAAGATCAAAAGTTTATGCAAGATATCTTTTTGAAGATAGCAGATACGCAAGGGAACATATTTATAGGAGGGGATTTCAACCTGAATTTGGATTCAAATATGGACAAAACTGGGAAAAAAAATTAACAGAAAGAACAAAGTAACCAAATTTATAATTAAATCGATGGAAGAAATGCAACTTTTGGATATATGGAGGAAACAACACCCAAAGGAAAAGGAATATTCATATTACTCGGCTAGACATAAAACATTCTCAAGAATAGACCTATTTTTGTTATCAGCTCGTATGCAAGATAGAGTAAAAAAAACAGAATATAAAGCTAGAATACTATCGGACCATTCACCCTTAATATTGACAGTAAAGTTAGAGGACATCCCTCCAAGAATGTATAGATGGAGATTAAACCCCATGTTACTTAAAAGGCAGGATTTTAGAGAATTTATTGAAAAACAAATTAAAATGTATTTTGAAATAATTACGGAATCAGTGGAAGAAAAGTTTATACTATGGGATGCAATGAAAGCATTCATTAGAGGGCAAATAATAAGTTATGTAACTAAGATGAAGAAGGACTATAATCAGGAAACAGAGCAGTTGGAAAGGGAAATAGTAAATATAGAAAAAGAATTAGTAATGAAGGAAGATATTACTAAAAGAAGAGAATTGGCGGATAAAAAAATAAAATATGAAACACTACAAACATATAAGGTGGAGAAAAATATAATGAAGACAAAACAGAAATATTATGAACTAGGTGAAAAAACGCACAAAATCCTAGCATGGCAGCTTAAGACAGAACAAGCTAAGAAAATGGTATTGGCATCAAGGAAAAAAGACAAACAAATTACATATAATCCAAAAGAAATTAAGGAAAACTTTAGAGAATTCTATGAACAATTATACCGAACTGAAAACGAAGGGAAAGAAGGGAAAATAGATGAATTTCTGACTAAAATTGAACTACCAAAACTACAAATAGAGGAACAAAATAAATTAACAGAGCCATTTGGAATAGTAGAAATACAAGAGATAATAAAAAAAAATTACCAAATAATGAAAGAATAATGGAGGAAAAGCAGCTTTAGCTTCAAATGTTTAGCATATTTATATAGATGCAAACAGAACTGTTCATGATCCAGTTCAGAGCAAGATAGAATAATTAAAGGAATTAGATCAGATGGGTTGAAGTATTGTTTCTCACTCGGATGTTATTCTCCCCTCTAGGAATGGTTGAACTTGTTCCATCGTCAGAAACTCTTAGAAAAATCCAAGTTGAGTACGGAGTAACTGGATCCTTTAAGGATAAACCACTAGCTGATTGGCTTAGGAAATACAATCCCACAGAAGAAGAATATGAGAAGGTGCGATGCTGCTTGCAGGAGTGGGGAGGGATATTTTTTCAACATGTGTGCACTGCTCAGAATCCTAGTAGGAAGTTCCTCAGTAAAAGAGGACTTGCTTTAGCTCCAGTTCTGGAGAGCCATGTCTTGCAACATCACATCACATGGATTTGAAGTGATATTTAGGGCCCAAGATAATGAAGTCCAAAACAATTGGAGACCAGGGTTTGCTGCACAGGCTTGGTGTGTGCACACGTGCATGGAGACAAAAAACATGCCCTGCATTTGCGCAGATGCACACATTCACTCCGTCTCACTTGCATTCTCCCTTCCAAATAGGCAAGTAACCGGGCAAGATTCCAAAAATGTTATTTTAATTGTTCGACCTGCAGGCATCTGAAAACTTCATCTACTCATGTGCGGGATGCTGCGTCGCTACCTACGTGCTGGGGATATGTGATCGCCACAATGACAACATCATGCTCAGGTCGACCGGCCACATGTTCCATATAGATTTTGGGAAATTTCTTGGACATGCACAGATGTTTGGAAGTTTTAAAAGGTACTCTTCCTCAGAATTTTAATCTGGGCGGCACGGTTAGCGCAATACCTTTATCTCGCCAGCGATCGGGACCAGACCAAGGTTTGAGTCCCACACTGTCTATAAGGAGTTTGTACCTTCTTCCCATGTCTGTGTGGGTTTTCTCCAGGGGCTCCGGTTTCCCCACCGTTCAAAATGTACCAGGGATGTAGGTTAATGGGGTGTAATTTGGGCACTATGGACTCGTGCTGAAATGGCCTGTTAATGTGCTGTACATCTAAATATATGAACTCCAATCAGTAATTTTTTTCATCTGTTCATTACCTCTAGACTTGGCTATTACCATGCACTGCTAGCTCTTCTGCTTCCCTTTACTCTTTTTAAAACTGTGTCATCCGAAATTCTCCATATCATAGTTCCATTATCTATCTAGCAACTCTATAGTTGCATTATAATTTTACAAAGATTTAAAAACAAGGAGCTAAAGACTAAAATGAGATGTGCAGGGAAATTGCATCATGGAATACTCTGGGTTTTTTCCTTTTGACTGGGAATGTAACCTGTTCATGGATCATGCTTATTTCCACTAAAATATTTTGTATGGTGTGAAACAGTGGGGAGGGAATCTAACGAGAGGCCACAAGTTGAAATTTGAAAGATTACGATAAATATTATACCCGAGAGAAGTTAATAAAGCAATCACATGGTTCATAATGAGTCTTTTGTTTTAAATTTTGAGTATTGGCTGTTTAAATTTAATTTTTTTTTTAAACAGTTTGGAATTTTGATGACAGAGTGGCTGCTTGTTTTGGATTCGAACTAATTTTGTCTCCCAATTCGAAAAACCTGTGGTTTGGTGTGTCAGCTAAAGAAGCTGGTACAATGACTGAAAGTGGGTGGGGATAGGGAAACATATCAGTTGGTTCCCACTCCTTGATCCGCAGCAGTGTTTATTGTTGGAATGTGCACTTGTGCTCAGGTTAAAGCAAGATCTTGTTTTAGAGTTGTATTGTGCAATGAAGCAGCAAAGGAAAAAGTATAAGGATTGTATTAGTTTGTGAATAAAACAGTCTTCTTTCTCCTTCAGAGATCGAGCTCCTTTTGTGCTGACGTCTGACATGGCTTATGTAATTAATGGTGGAGAGAAGCCAACCAGCCGATTTCAGTTATTTGTGGACTTGTGCTGTCAGTCGTATAATCTTCTCCGCAAGCATGCCAACCACTTCCTGAATCTCCTGTCATTGGTAATGCATACTCTGAATGATTTGGCCATCTGTCTTTGCTCAGGCAGGACTTTGGGAAAATGAAGTAGCCATTGCAATTAAATGATGCAAGTTGCAGGGGGAGCATAGCACAGTCTCTTCAACAGACCATGCCATGTTTTGGCTCCAGACTGCGTGTCAATGCACACAAGCCATTGTTTCTTAATGGGACCTAGCCATAAATAAGTTAAAATATCGAGCACTGCATTAACCTTTTGAGGATCGAGTAACTGTATTTGTTTTTGTAAGAACAAAACAGTAAATATTACTTTTTTAATTGGAAAAATACATCTCTCTGTTTTACTCTTCTATTTTGACAATTTGCTCCACATTCTTTTTCTTTGTTTTTGTGTGTCTGTGATACCATGATTCCACACTTTAAATACAGATCACTTCTGTATTGAACATCTGGTTTTTTTTTAAAGTCTTTCCACTGGTGTTTATCATGTTTTAACTTTGTTTTTCCAGATGCTCTCTTCAGGATTACCTGAACTCACCAACATGCAGGATCTGAAATATGTCCAAGATGCTCTGCAGCCCCAGACCAGTGATGCTGAAGCCACCATCTTTTTCACCAGGTAAAGTGACTACTCAAACTCTCCAAACTAAAACAAAATGAAGGTGAAGAGACCATGTAAGGTCTTGCTCCTCTGCTAAAGTACTAAATTGCACTTGGAGGAGTAATCCTCCAGCAGATCACATCCTGGAATTGTGGAGTTCAATAATCCTGGAGTACGCTGAGCACCAAAGATTTGTCCAAGGTGCGGTAAAACCTTTGGTGTTCAGATAGATGCCAGATAAATGTATTTTCCAGTTGCTTGAGACTTAGTCTTACAATGCCAATACAGCTGCACTCAGAATAAAGTGTTTTTAAAAAAAAACAAAATACTTTTTTTGTACTGACATTGAACAAACTTCACTTACGTGAATATATAAACCTTTAAGCATTTTACTTTATTTTCAGCCACATTCTTTGAAAACGTTTAACCATCACTGCACCTGCAGGTTCCTCCCCCTCCACAGAACTGCCTGAAAGATAACCAATAACATTTAAACTCTTCACCCTTTTCTACCCCCCCCCCCCTTCCAATACCCCAAGTTTACAGATAAAGCCTCTGAACAGGGTGACTCTTAGTAAACACGGATAAGCAGACACTTAAAGAGAGTCACCCCAAATGTGAGGGGCATTAACCAGTTCTTCATCCTGGGTGACACCATTGCTTTTCACCAACTTGATTCAAACAGCTGCTATGAGCAAAGCACAACCAAGCCACTCCACGAGCTGAATATTTGCTCTCATCTTCACCAAAGATTTATGTGTTAATTCAGAGAACATATTCTTTTACAATGTAAAACTTACATATTTTTACCTATTATTTAAATTTTTTAAATTAATTTTCCTCATTTTTTTGCTGGTTGCTTGAGGCTTCCAGTTGCTTGAATTTCGAATACCAGGGGTTTTACTGTATTCTGAGTAATTGAAACAAATGCAATATAATTTTTGGGTTTTTTTTTAATCTTTTTTCCCTTCAGGTTGATAGAATCCAGTTTGGGCAGCATGGCCACCAAGTTTAACTTCCTCATACACAACCTGGCCCAGCTGCGGTTTTCAGGGTTACCATCCAATGAGCAAGCCATCCTTTCGTTCTCTCCTAAAACCTATTCTCTGAAACAAGATGGGCGAATCAAAGAAGTGACTGTTTACACCTATCAGAAGAGGTACAACCCTGACAAATATTATGTAAGTACAAGGCAGCTGAGATGCTGTATATTCTACAAATGCACACAACTGCCTCACCCTCAAGTCAGCCCCCAATGGGCTTCTGTCATTCAAATAGCAGCTTTTATCTTGAGAGTGATGGAAGCAAGGGGGAGGGGGGGTATGCATGTGACTTCCCATACAGCTCTGGATGTGATGCTGTATTAGGGACATCAGGAAAAGAAATTTTTTTTGGTGAGGGAAACTGTAGATTCCTTTGGGCTGTGCACATCCAAGAACATTTAAAGATGAGCTTTTGTCATTTCAGTCAAGACCTTTGGAAAGGAAAACTCTTCTGTGCAAAAAGTATGGTAAGCAGTTCTGAGTGTTTGCACAGAAAATGGGGTGGGCAAAGGAGTTACACAATTAGCTGAGTGGACCACAGCACTACAATGAGGTTTCAAATAAATGTAATAATTTTCACTAGAATTGTGATTTGCAACCAGCAGAGATATGGTTGGAAAGCAATTCATTTCCTTAAAGCCCACCTAGAATGAATAATATCTTGGCCTCAGAAATTGCTACATTGATGTATTGAAGTCTGGGGTTCTGATTTTCAGTAGATCTGCTGTGTCCAGCAATGTCAAATCATAGATTGTTTTTATTGTGAAATCATGATTTTCTTTAAGACATTTGGCCCAATGTTTCACAGCAGATTATATTCAAGATGCAAGAAATATTATTGCCATATTGTTTTAAACAAAAGAAGCACTTGAATTTCCAGTTGGATTCTTCTGACAAAACTGCATCATGAGATGTTTAATTGACAGCACGTGTAACAGAGGGGCGAAAATAAAACTTTGGGAATGTGCTGACCTGATTGGAGAGCAGGGAAACTGCTACCAATTGAGCTGCAAAATGTTTCCCAATCAAAGTAAGATGAAGATTGAATTGGGCTTGAGTTCCCATTTGCATTTAACAGACTTGCCAGTAGAATTGCAATCAAGTGACTATTGATCAGAGTTTAGGTTTAGACCTTTGTTGTCTTAACTTGATTAATGAGGTCTTCTTATTTGGCCAGAACCTGTAAGTCTACACCTAGAAGCTATTATAACAGTACTGTTTGTTGTTGAGTCTATCAAAAGATGGCTAATTTCTATCACTCTTCCTGCCCAGATATATGTGGTAAGAATATTGCGGGAAGGACAGATTGCTCCATTGTTCATCTTCAGAACATTTGATGAATTCCAAGAGCTCCATAACAAACTGGGTATCCTCTTCCCACTGTGGAAGCTTCCAGGGTAGGTGTTGAAAATGCAGGAGAAAAATTTTAAGTGATGAACTTTTTTTGTTGATGGGAATTTAAACTAAAGCCTTTGTTTTTCCAGCTTCCCCAGCAAAGTGGTCCTTGGCCGAACACACATTAAGGATGTCGCTTCCAAACGGAAGGTGGAGCTGAACAATTATGTGCAGTGTCTGATGAATGGCTCAACTGAAGTAGCTGAGGTAAGAGTTGAAATGAATTGGGATTAAAAATTAAGACTCTTTAACACCTGATTGGATATGCTTGAGGATTCTTGGGTGCATTAGCCTTATAATTTTAAAAGAAAATCAGTAATGGTATCTTTTCATTCGTGCTCTAACACGCACTATTATTCACTAGATAAAGCTTTCAAACTGAACTACAAAAAAAATATTTTTGTTTACATTTTTCAGTGTGATCTCGTCTACACATTTTTCCACCCACTAGGTCGGGATGAAAAGGCTGAAGGAATAGATGGAATTGTCAAGCCCTCAGGTATTGCAAATGAAATTTTGTTTGCCTGGCAAATACTGTTTTGCAGTGAACTTGTGATGCCATCAATTCATATTTGTTGATCCAATATTTAGCCACTGAAAATTTAACATGTTGAGGCATGCTATTAGAAAAATTCCGTACAAGTTGTTACCATGTTTACTAACATGTTATAACCTGTTAGACAGTTTGGTGTTTCTCAAAATCCAATTTGCAGTCTTGATTTGTGCGAAAAGATGCAGGTGTGCAAGTTTCTCGTGAGTGGAACTTCTGATCAAGCTGCCAATCCTGGATCAGTTGTTAAGATTGCTATCAGACTTGTCTGCTAAAATTGTCAGAAACTGCTTCAGTCAGCAGTTTGTGGTCATGTGGCTGCTTCATTATGGTTTTTGTTCTGAAAACTTTAATCAGCATTATTTTATTACTTGGTCATTATTTTGTTGTGGAATTTACTCAGGGATATTCTGATTTTTGAGCAGGGTTTGGTCCTAAATAAGGAAATTGGACTTTCAAAGACCACCAGTATATCAGTCAATAATCAGGACTGAATGTTAGGCTTCAAAAATGATTGGTGTTGGCCGTTATAAATTTAATTTAGATGTACAGTATGATAACAGGTCCTTCTGACCCACAAGCCCGTGCTCCTCCAGTACACCAATTGACCTACAACCCCCCCATTTGTTTTGGAGGGTGAGAGGAAACCAGAGCACCTGAAGGAAACCCACACAGGCATAGGGAGCACGAACAAACTCCTTACAGACAGCACTACTAAGAGTTCACCATCATTTCATTGGACCCAAGTCTGGTGCTATAATAAACGTTGCACTACCGTGTAATATTGTACACTGCAACATTTTTGATGAATCTTGCTTCACTTGGCGTATGAGTAATCTGCATGAACTTGCATGACTCTAAGTTCATAAACTGGCACCTCCTCTCCTACCCAGACATTGTTCAGTTCAGGATTAAGTTTCTCGACTTGAATGTTTAATCCCTCTGATTTTAGTTACTTTTCATAGATTGTCAGAAACTTACAGGGTTAAAGGGGAAACATAGCTATGGCATAAATACATTTATATTATGAATAATTAAAGAATTAAATAATATTCAGGCACAGAGCCCTTGAAAAACAAACACTGAAGCATTTAACTGAAGATGAAGTTGAGGAAACATTTTCCACTTTTATTTATTTTAAGTTCTGACTCTTTTAATTTGAGCAGGCAGTATAAGGCAACATGTTGTCGTCTGAACAGCTGAGAAGGCATTGTAATGTGAACATTGGGGAACCTATTCCTTTTCTAACCCAGAATGGTATTAAATCTGTACGTAACATCTTAGCCTGACTTTTTAATCAATAGTCTCTCCACTGGAAACTCAAGAGCTTGAACTTACAGAATTCAAATGAAAACGTTTTGGTCGGTATGGAATATTAACTGGGGAGATGATATTCCCTCATTAGCTCGACTACCATTTAGATAAATGCGATGAGATAGAACAAAATGGAAATTAGAAATAGAATTGTGAATTTTTTTCCCATATTTTAGTTATTTTGGACCAATCTATTACTGTTTCCTTATCTAGGAATAGATTTTCATGCTGAGTACTGACAACCACTGAGAGTTCACCATCATCTCATTAAACTTGTTAACTCTGTCAATCCAAACTGTGGCATGTAAAATATAGCAAAATGTTTCCCTTTGTTATCCAATAGTATTACCAGCACAATCCAGGGCAAGTTACTGAAGGCATCAGGAATCGGATCTGTGACTAACTTTTTCCTGTTTTCACTTTGCACGTTCTCTCACTTTCACCATTTCCTCAGGATGCTACACTGTCTTTGCACTCTTCCTACCTTGGCTGAATGAGTTTGGGAGAATTTGGAATTTCCAAGGTTGTATGATTCATTTTAGGTTGCTGAGAAAAATTACTTAAAAATATTACTCTAAATTGAACAAAATTAAAGCAGAAGAGAGTTTGTGGTAGAAATAATTAATCTTGTAGTTGGTGTACAGTGGAGACAGCAAAGAATCACTCAAACAGAGGGAGTTGCAATTGAGTGTGTTGAGTGCAGAGTCATTACGTGAAAATGTTTATCTTGGTGGGATTACATTATCCCTGAAGGAATTTGACTTGAGCAAGGAAATTAATGTTTTATAATTCATTATCAATGGGTAATTTTAATTTTTTTATATCTTCACAGAAATTGCTTCATCTGCCAATGCAGGCCAAGTAGGTGGAGAAGTCAAACTATCCATTTCGTACAGGAACAGCACACTATTCATCATGGTAATGCACATACGAGACCTGGTAAGTACATGTCTGACAATTGCACTCTCAGTTTTTGCTCCCAAGCCATTCCCTTAATTTGTGTACAACCATAGACTGTTTTTTGTGTCCATTAGATGCAATCAAATGAAAATTGGAGTTCAAATTTCCTATTTGCTTACTCTTTTCCCCCCTTCTCTTGCCTGCACCACCTAATAGGTCATTCTCACCTCATGCACATGGGCACCCTGCCTTTCATGGACTCCTTCAATTTTTTGCCTTGTGTGTGCGCTCCCTTTTTCATTTTTTTTAATGTATTTTCTCCTGTCCTCTGATGCAAGAATTTTTGATTTTCCTCCATTACTAATTTTCAAAATGTTACATAAACTTGAGCGTTGGGAGTAACATAATACGCATTTTTTATCAGGCAGGATACCATGTCAGAAACCCTCTGTGTAATGACATTATAAGCATTTGTTGTGCAATTTTATGCAAGTTTTTAAACTGATAAAACACAAAATTTTGATCTTTTTTTTTTAAACCTTGGATATTTTGGCTATAGGTTACTGAGGATGGGGCAGATCCAAATCCTTATGTAAAAACCTACCTAATTCCTGATCCACATAAAGTAACCAAGCACAAAACGAAGGTTTCGAGGAAAACACAAAACCCAACCTATAATGAAATGGTAAGCATTGGTGTTTTGACTTCTGCTAATTCCCACAGTTTCAGTTTTTAACTTTTAGCCTAATGCTCCTTCAGGAAGTGTACCTTTTGACTTGTGAGGAAATGTTTAAAATGGGTAGATTCTGAAGAACAGTAATTGCAATGCTTTTTCTGAATGGCTGAAGTATAAAATCAATCTGTGCAAGAAGGAGAATTCCACTTAATTAAGACAAATTACTGACATAAAATGCTGTGAATTCATTGTAAACTGAGTGAGGTCTCCAGTTTTATCTGGAAATAATAGATCATCTTAACTGCTGCAGATTAAAATATTAGCTTCCGAGGAATTCGATTTACCAAGCAATGGTTTTCTTTCCCATTTTAATATTAGTGAACCAATTGGAATTTTTGATTCCACAGCTTCATAGCCTCTATTACCAATGATTTTTCCATTATTTTCAAATACCAGTTGATAGTTGAAACAATTCTCTCCCAGATTAGCGATTACAGATCTAGTCACTAAATCCTCAAAACAAAATCTGACCAGCTCCAGTTTGTAGTGGTATCCTGAGCTTATAAACACATCTACTGGAGAAAATGTTTAGTCCTGGTGTACTTTAGTGACCTTAGCACTATTAAGAATTAGAACACGTATAACAGCAACCCAAAAATCTATTGGTGTTCCTTTTTTTTGAATACCAGAAAACTTTGTGGCCACTTTATGGCCAGAGTGGTCAGTTGACAGTACAGACTAACCTAGCAGTGTGAATACAGTGTGGTCCCCTCCTTATCCATGGGGGATATGTTTCAAGACACCACCCCCCCAGCAGATTTCTGAAACCGTGGATAGTACTAAATCCTATACAGGGTATACGCCATTTAATGTCCATGCTGCGTTCTGTGAAATTAGGCATTATGCAAACACCATATCATATACTTAGCAAACATATATAGGATACTATAGTGTACTTGTAAACTTTTTATTTGTAAGTGGGGATCAGTGTGGGGACTGACACAGGGATCTGGGGAGAGAGAGAGAGGACAGTGGGATCAGTGTGGGGACTGATACAGGGCAGTGAGATTAGTTGGGACTGATACAGGAGAGAGCGGGGCAGATGGATCGGTTTCGGACCACGGTTGACCTCAGAAAAGCAAAACTGCGGATGGGGGTGGGGGGAGAAACCACTATATTAATTACCCATCCCATAGTTGGGATTGAGTTCCATTCCCTTCTAGCTAGACAGCCTTGGATTTTCGCTCTCATTCAAGTCATCCTTGGGCAATTCCTATCCTCCCTGAATATTTTTTTTTAATATCCTGGTTACTTTTAGCCAAAAGACATGATCTAATTAGATAATGTTCATTCCAAATACCTCATTCCAAATGAAGATTTGAAAACTATGTAAGATCCCTGTCTTTTCTATTAAGCAAACCACTGGTCAATTGCAACAAAATTAATAGATTGCTTGCTATGCAAAATAATACGGAACATACACACCAATTCAAAGGCTGTGTGGATCACTTACCAGAAGTTATCATAATAAACGTCTAATGTAAAGAAAAAAAATGTATATTTTTATAAAGGTTTTTCAGCTAATATTGCAGTGACTTGATGGGGAAAAAAATCTTTTTTTTTCTCAATTGTAAGATTTCTCAACTGCCAACTTGAAGCTCCTGCAAGTCATAGTAGACCGAAATTTACTTTATTTTTTTCTCTTGTAGTTGGTGTACAGTGGATACAGCAAAGAATCACTCAAACAGAGGGAGTTGCAACTGAGTGTGCTGAGTGCAGAGTCATTACGTGAAAATGTTTATCTTGGTGGGATTACATTAACTCTGAAGGAATTTGACTTGAGCAAGGAAACAGTTAACTGGTACAAATTGACTGCTGCATCCAGTAGATAACTGACCACTCCTCTCCCTATCACACCTTGCACAAAGTATGTGAGAAGTAGAACAGCAAGAGAAATCCAACCAGATTCCTGCAATTTACTTGAAAGAAGACTTTAACTGTGGATGAACAGTGATTCCAGCTGATGCACATCACCTATGGGACCAATCATTCTGAAATCACAAAGAAAATAGTTGCATGCACTTAATATCACCTTCATCTTATTTTTTTTTAAATCTCAGATTAAATGGTGGTAGGAAATTGTGTGTGCCAAAAGAAACATGGAAGCACTTCACTATTTGCAACATGATACAATGTCTTTCTCTTTTATGGCTCCTAACTCTCAGTTAAATTCATGGTGCTAAATTCACTGGCTTACTCAGAGAGACACAATATTTTCCAGGGAACAGCACAAGTCAGACCAAGCACAAAGATATTTTTGCTTTAACTTCAAAAGAATACAAGTGTTACTGCCCGAAGATTTATCTCTTTAAAAGCACAGGTAGAATATATGCTTCCAAGAAGGAGACCTATCATCTGTGATAGTAGCATCCCCATGCTTTCTGTGGTTAATGACATTGGAGAAGATTCAGGTCGAATGACCACTGCTGGCAAGCATGATGTAGTAGTTCAAAAATGAACAAAATGAGTACAAAGATGGGCTTGCACAACCATTCACTGTCTCAAACATATCATTAAATAACAATTACATGAAGCTGCAGAGATACTAACCAGAAAACACCAAAGTATGGTATAAGGGTGAAGTTATGAATTCAATTGCAGATCCTTTACTATTCTACTTGGGTCCAAAATCTAAGGTGAAAGATTCTGTGACATTGCAGTCACATAAAAAAGTATTGCTAATAGCAAAATTCAAAAGATTACAACTATTGAATGAAATGTGGATTTCTTGGATGTATTTTCTCTATCGCTTTATTGTTACAGTCCCCGACTTGCATGCAGAACAGCAAATTGTAAAACTGAAGAGGCACATCAAATATGAATGCACGGGTTTCTGTGATTTATATTTTTGTTGCTCCAATTCTTGCAAAGAAGCACCAGGAAGAGCTATTATATAAGCTGCAGTTGACTTTCTAACAACCTCAGTGGCCTGGACTCTGGGGTTAAAATCAATATGTTTGCCAGGGAAAGAAAAATCTTAAAGGGTGACAAGACTCCTAGGAAAGTGCAATGAAGATAATGTATGCAAAGATTTTTCTTTGAGAGTTGTGCATGTGTTTGTTTCTAAGATTTTGAATGACCTGGGGAAAGGTTGCTAACGTTTTCGACTGTACCACAGTGGTTGATTGTACTTGCCTTTGAACATCTTCCCTGAGTCATGGCCCTGCAAATTGACACTCTGTTGATGTACCACTGGCCTGCTATCAGTCTTTTTTTTTGCTGCTTTGTGCAAGATTTGGCAGTTAACTATGGAAATGTGGAATTGTTTGTGACAATAAAATGGAAGGGAGTTGGATTTCCTCAACTCGTCTCACAGTGGAGCTGAAGTCGTCCGTGAAGCTGTTGGACTTAACGTTTGCCTCACCCTGTACATAACTGCAGAAACCCACAGTTGCTGCCTGTGCAACCATGGGTACCTCTGAATGATGGATTTGCACAAACTGACCAAATAGTATTTTGTTTCTTTAAAATATCTTGCTGACCTTGACTGAATCAAGAGCAGAATAGCTTAGTTCATCTGTGCTCATCTTGGAGGTTTACAATTCTTTTGTTGATTTTCTTTTTCTCCACCCCACTTCAATCCAAATATTGATTTGTTGCATATATCACAGCTTACTTTGTACCAGGTAAATGTAATATCTTTGTTGCAAATCTATGTAAGATCTCTCTAACCAACCAAATTCACATCTGCACCTTAGCACATTTTGGTTTCCAATGTGTTAACATCACCTTGGGTTTTCAAGTTTCATTTTTTAATGCTTGCATATGTCCCACTGAAAATACTCTACTTTCAGCGTCACAACGACAGAGGCGAAAAATATAAGTTGAGGTTTGTCTTACGATGTGGTCCAGATGAAAATGTTGCACCTGTGTTTTTTTTTAAAAAAACAAAATCATTTTTGTGCCTTGCTCAACTTTTCTAGCTGAGGGCACACACAGCACACTAATTATTAAACATAACTTTTGTATACATTAATGAAATTTAGCTGCTCTTATCTATTGTAATGTAAATGTCCATAACATTTTAAATGTATAAATCTTCACCCTTAATGAAGATGAGTAAATAACTTTGAAAAGTAATTGATGATTTCTCAACTTGACAGGAGCTGAATGATGAAACAAAAGCATTAATTTTCACTACACTAAATTTAATTTAGAACTCTTTGAGAAAAGGTAAATTTAAGCATTAAATGGTAATAAACTGCCTTTATGTATAACTTTTTCTCTCATTAGAAAAAGATTTGCAGTGATTTTGACAAGCCTTTGCAAAGAAGTTCTTGTGGGAAACTGAAATTTTGCATTTTGCATATGACTTGTGTTGGGGACAGGAGGCCCCCCCCCCTCCCTTATGGTCATTTGATGACATTTCATTTTGCCACCACTTGATGGTATGTTATTAATTGCAACTGGAGCAAAAACATAAACCACAGTGGGGAGCAAAGTTGTTGCCTTGACTGATCTTCATCGCTTTTAGATCTAAGAACCAAATGTATGTCCTGATGATATTTGATCTTTGACTAAGTGAAGATGTACAGTATTTCTATCCAAATCCTGTCCACATCCTAATGGACTAAATGTGACTCCATAACTGGTAAATATATAACTTGTTTTTAATAAAGTTTCAAAAACCACATGTTTTTGTGTCTTCTGACTTGGTTTGCTCTTAATGTCCAGTTGATATTAGACGTATATGCGGGAAATTGGTTCCATTTTAAAATGTAATTTATCAGGCAAATGTTAGTGGAGTGAGGACTTGAAAGACGATTTTTGCAAAGAAATGGGTATGTGTGAAAAGACCTTCCGAGGATACATGGTACAAAAAAGAAATTTAAGAAGATAAGTGGAATTGTATCCCTTAGCTCAAGATAGACTACAAATTAATAGGTTGGATGGTCCTTCCACTGATGCTCAATAACCTGTGGGAAAACTGCAGCTTCAGTTCTGTCAGGAAGGACGGACTGATGTTTTAAGGAGAAGGTGTGTTGATAATTGAAGCCAAGCACTTAAAATCAAGTATTAAAAAGTGGGTTACACAAAAACCTATATTTCCTCTCCTGATAAACCTGGGCACTTTAGTCCCAGCAACTTTGTGATATCTTCCCATAGCTGGGTGACCAGAACGACACACTGTGCGCCAAGTATTGTCTGATCAATGCTTTGCACAACTGTATCATGAGGTCCCAACATTTGTATTTAGTACTTCTTCCAATGAAGGCAAGCATGCCAAATGCTTCTTCACCATTCTGTCCACTTGGGTGGCTATTATCAAGGAAATTTTCACCTATACCCTGTTCCACTTTACCATTTAATGTCCAAGTCCTACCCTGGTTTGACTTGCCAAAGTCAAACACTTCTGCTTTGAGTCAAATTCCATTCCTGCTGTATGGCTTTTATTTAGCTGAGTGATTTGGCTATCTTGATTAGCTACGCCACTGGAAAACCAAAGGCTGTTGAGATTTTAATTTGCTTATTCTAGTCTAAAAGACTCACTGACATATGATGGACACTGAGCTATCAAAAAAAATGGTGACACTGGTGCAGAGATGTGGTGCTCCTCTGTGGGATCCTAATGACGAGTCCTACTGTAACAGCTTCAAACAGTCTTTAAACTGCCAATTAAATGAGCCAATTTTATTTAAAATCCAGTGTGCACTTGGTCTGGGCCTAAGATGATGGGCACCCATGTTCGGCAGCAGCCTTGAGGTGCTGCAGATTCTAGGGGAGCAGTAGACTGTGACAGGGCACCAGTAATGGGGAGTACACCTCATTCTCAACCCCTCCCCCCAAGAATGAGAAGCAGAGGAGATGACCTTAAGGATGGTGACCACAGTGGCAGACTAGCAAAGGGCTCTGCAGCTAACGATTACACAGGTGGCAAGTTGTAGACGAGTTGCTTGTAGGCAAGGGACCCAGATTGGCTCTGGGCTGCTGGTGATGAGGTCAAAGGACTCTCCCCAGGCTGCAGGCCACTGGACATTGGCTCAGAAGAACCAGGTAGTGGAACTGTGATTCAAGAGAGTGCTGAAGGCCTCCTCATCATGTTGGAGGATTGGATCTGGACCCAAGTTGCAGATGGTTTGAACTGAACTGGAATCATATGGGGATGCAGAGGTTATGGGAATGCTGGAGTCAACTCCATGAATACTTTGTGACTTGGAGTGGGGGCTCTCGTTTACTACTTCGTCAGACTGTAAGGGGTGCCAGGCAATGCCATTGCCAATGGCAAAGCTTTGTCAGCCTTGTGCCAGACAAAGGCAATTTTGTGTAATAACATTTCTGTTTTATTACATGGCAATAAATAGTAACTGATTCTTCTTTGTCAAATTCCTTCTAAATTATCTATTGCCATCTTAGGAGTCTTGCCATTACTGCTTTAAATCAAAGACATTTTCATTCCAGTCATTCCATTCTTTCTTCTGCAGACGGCCCTTGGAACGATGCCTACAAATGATAAAATCGAACTTCAGAAAAATAGTCTGCATGATCAAAGAAATCCCTCAAAATATAAAGTTGCAAAAGTAGTGTCCAAATCAACTTGGCGTAATGGTCTCTGAACTAAGTGCTGGTCAGTGATGAGGGAATAAGTCAAAAGGAAAATTAAAACGAGATTATTCAGACCCAGAAATTTATATTCTCCTTTCCCCCCCCCCCCCCCCAATCCTGTAAATGGGAAATAATAGAGAATGTTTCCATGAGCCAAAATTCTGCTCGTGCTCTTGGTTCTTCTTGCTCTCCAACTTTCTCACCTTCCAATATCCCACCTTAGTGCAATTACCACTTTCAGACAATCATAATTTTACTCGATGCTGCACACTCAGCTGTAGCCACCACAATCAAAGTTACCATGTTCCTTCCATGATAGTCTCCAAAGCCACTCCTTCACTGCTCGCTCTTTCCTGAACTGTGTGTATCTCGGATTGTGGACATTCTTGATCAGTTTGGTTCTGCTTGATATGTATTCTTTTTTCCATTCAATGCACTAAACAAGTATTTGCTCAACTTCCTTCAAGACAAATGGCACAGAGGGGATGGGATAGGGTAATATTTGAGAACAGGCAGAGATGGAACAGATCAGGATGGTAGGCAGAGAGGGTACCAAAAGCTAGAAAATTCAACATATGATTGGATTTTAGGCGACCCACATGGAAAGTGGGATGCTGCTCCAAAGGACATGTCTGTGTGGAAATGGTGAGGGGAATTAAAACGATTGAAGGAGGAGAGGACGCAGGAGTCAAGGAGGAGTGGTTCTGCGGAAGGCTAAGAGAGGGGAGGAGAAAGGAAGATGTTAGCTGATGGTGGGATCAGTTCAAATTGGACTAACCTGTTTCAAGTTTGAGCAATGCACGAAGACAACAGGTAAATGCTTACATGTTGATTACAATAAAACAACCCATTGTTGTTACATGCTATCAAATAAATAATGTACACAGGAATGGCTGACGATATACATTGACCGATACATTGATTGCAGATGCAGGAATCTGAAGCTAAACTTGCAGGGTGTGTCCAGATACAGTAACCCACTTCTGATGCTTTGAAAGAAATGCTAAACATGACATTCAGCTTTTTTTCCCTTGGGTTTACTCAAGGTATGGAAAAATGTCGCAGGTGGCTGTGACAAGAGGTCAGAGAGGAGGAGAATGGTCCCAAAGGCAGGAGGTCATAGGTGGAGCAGGAACGGAGGGCACAGCAGCAAGCAAGGGAGGAGGGATGGCCAGATGGTATTAATGCCGACTTCTCCAGTTTCTGCCACCTACCTTCCCCATCTTCTTACCCTCAGCTCTCCACCCCTTTCGCTATTCACTGAGCTATCCCTCCTCCCCTGCTTGCTGCTGTGCTCCCCTTCCTCCACCTATTACCTCCGGCCTACGACCATGCCTCCCCCTTACCCATTTATTTGGATGCCTGTCAACATTTTTCCATACCTTGATGAAGGACTCAATCCCGAAATGTTGGTTATGTACCTTTATTTTTGCTATATACAATGTTTGACCTGATGAGTTTCTCCAGTATTGTGTTTTCACTTGATTGAATGTTATGTTTCTTTTCCACCTTTTCAAATAGTCACAGTTCACGTGAGACCAGCAGCCACAAAATGTAGGAGTGCACGACCAGGGATATCCCAACTTAACCCATTATCATAACATTCTTAATCAGTAAGATAAGGAGTTGAAACTTGTACTGATTCAATAATCCTCCATCTTGAACGAAGTAATCCCAAAGTTTTTGCTCTGGCCATATAACAAAAAAAACCTCAAAAGATCAGAAAGTAAATGAAATTTCACTTTTGTTTAACAAATGCTGTTGTTTTAACATTTTACTGAAAGTTTCAGATTTTTCTTTTACAATTGTATTTATGGCCACCGATTCCACTGACTATTCAGAGTGCTCATTTCCCAGTGTGGCTCAGGTTCGGATAAATAAGCACTCCCTGCTGGACATTTGCTGCAGAACTGTCAAAGAAAGGCGAACCTCGGCAGAATATCACAGGGCGTGGCAGTAGAGGGCAGTAGCAGTGAGCTCAAGAAATGTGAGCCTAAAACTTGCAGCATTGCACCATTCCTCGGTAGTGCTTTGGTTATTAGGATGGCATGGCAGCGGGGAAGAAGTTGTCCTTGTGCGCTGAGTGCTGGTCTGGTCTGGATGGAGATGATGGGGTCTTTTTAATGGTCCCAAATTTTTCTTCTTGTTGGACTTCCCTTAAAAAAGGTTTCTAAAAAGACTGCGTCCCACTGTATTGGGCAGGCTGCACTGCAGCGCCTATTCACAGGCACGATCCCATTACAGATCAGCACGGGGGCTTTGACCTGCTCCGTTTCCGACCTGGGCCGTTTCACCCCTCTTTATCGCACCTGGTGGTTCTAGGTTCCCCTGGAAGCACCATATGGATACTGAACTTAATGCGGATGCCCGATCGGCATAGCCCGCAGCAGCCCAGAACTCCTGGCCTCAAGCAGTCCTACAGCCTCAGCCTCCGAGTAGCCGGATAACAGGCGCACGCCACTACGCCCGGCGAGGGATTCGGTCATCGACGTTCCCCTTCAGTCTTCGCAGTCCGTGACGTCACGATAGAAAGAGGGGGGGTTTGCGTGAGTGTGCGGTCTGACGTACAACGTGGGGTACAAAACCGGCGCAGGCGCAGAGCGGGCCTTCTCGTTCCTTCCTGCCACCGCCGTCATGGGTCGTATGCACGCTCCCGGGTAATTGTTAGCGGCGGGACGGCGCGGGCAGCCGGTCACCGCTCGGGATTGGGCGAGTCTCGGCGGTTCTGCCTCCTCCCTTCTCCCGCCGGGGCCGGGCCTGGAGCCTGGGCCTCGCCGGGCGACCGCCGCCACGTTGGTGCAAGGCCCTGTCCGTTCTGGGCGGACGGGCGACTAGGCCCGCGAATCTCACACGAGGCCCCTGCAGCCTTGGGTGGGAGCTGCTGGGAGACGGTGACCCTGGTGGCGGCGTGTTTCCTGTCTGTCGTGGGCAGACCTCGTCTCCGCTCCCAGTTCACGTTCGAGCAGAAGGTCCTTGAATAGTTTGCGCTAAGTTGTTGTCTTTTCCTTCCAGCAAAGGCTTGTCCCAGTCAGCTTTGCCGTACAGACGCAGTGTGCCCACGGTGAGTGAACGGTCTTGTAGCCTTGGCTGTTAAAGGCAACAGATTATATTCTGAAAACTTCAATTATCTGTTCTGACTCTCCTTCACTTTCGTTTTATCCATACCTACCCAGTCGTTTGTACCCCCTCGTTTAAAGCCCCCCCCATTCCAGTTCGTTTAAATCCCCCCCATTCCAGTTCGTTTAAAGCCCCCCCATTCCAGTTCGTTTAAATCCCCCCATTCCAGTTCGTTTAAAGCCTCCCCCAGTCCTATTTATTTGACTGTTCAGGTGGACCCCATCCCTTCGTCACAGCGCTTTCCCCACTACTACTGCCAATATCCCATGAATTCACATCCATACTGAGCCATGCATTGACCAACACTGTCAATTTGCACGTGGCTCGTGTAGCAATCAGATTATTACCTTTTTGCTTCTGGTTTTCAAGTAGCAGGTGTGAAAGAGAAACCAGATCAGGATTCCTTCCCAGCAAGAGTGGGTCTTGTGTTTTCTTCCCCCCCCCCCCATATGCTTTGAACATTATAAACTGTACTTGCACCCCCACAGAACAGTTGTAAGATGAAACAGGATCCTTGTTAGTCAGTGGACTGACCTTGTTTGAATAGTTTTTTCCAATGGGACCACTTGATTGCCAGTATCATGTGTTCTAATTGAAGCTTCTTGCAACCATTGCGATTGCTGCAAGTCTCATGCCACTTTCCTTTTACCCCTCCATGGAGATGAGGAATTGTGAACACTCGTTCATGTGAATCATTAATGTTTTAAACTGTCAAGCTATGTTGTATTTATATTTATTTTTTTTAGTGGCTTAAACTCACATCTGATGATGTAAAAGAACAAATTTACAAGCTGGCAAAGAAGGGATTGACCCCATCACAGATTGGTAAGTGCAGTTTTTATAAATAGCTTTGATTTGAGCAAGGTTTCACCACTATGGCTTGTCACAGTTGCATCCTGAGAAACCAGGTCAATCATGAGTACGCCTGTCCTTTATGGAGTTTAGAAGAATGAGAGATCTCAATGAAGTGTACAAAATCTTAATGGGCTTTCCAGACAAGATGCAGTAAATATGTCCATTTTGTAAGAAAAATATAAATATCAGTTGAAAGGATTGGAAGGAGTCTTCAGAGAAGTAGCTTCCCAACTTGATTGATACCCCACAGGTAGTTAAGTCTTTTTGAAGCTTGCAGTGTTGGCAATTATAATGGTTATATAATTGTGACCATTTGGAATAATTTATCTTTGGCTGCTCACTGTGATGATTGTTTTTCCAACCATTCGCAGTTTCCCCCAGAAAGACCTGGTCTATGTGTTGGTTTAACCTTCCTTGGATGTCTGAGTGAGCATTCAAATATAATTGCCTTGCAATGCAGAAGGCCCTTGAGTCCATCAACATGACACAAGCTCTCAAAGCCATCCCTTCCCTCGTATTTTCTCTGTAACTGGTTTTCCTTCGTGTGCCTACAGACCATCATGATTCTCCTTCTACCCACTTATATGAGGGCTAATATATAGCAGCCAAATTTGTTTGGGGCATTTGGAAGGGAGGGACATTACCTGGGGCAATTCCTGGCAGTCAGAGGTAGCAGGCAAGCTCCACACAGGTAAGAGAAGAATTTGGAATTTAGTGCTATGAGGCACCTATACTTACTATCCTTGTATTCTCAAGCAACCTGATTTTTTTTTCAGTATTTGTATTGTGATAGGTTAGGAACAATGTTGTCTTTGGGGTTCCAAATATGATGTCAAATGAATATATTTTTATTCAGGTGTGATCTTGAGGGATTCCCATGGTGTTGCCCAGGTGCGTTTTGTGACTGGGAACAAAATCCTTCGGATCCTGAAGTCCAAGGGTCTCGCTCCTGACCTTCCAGAGGATTTGTACCATTTGATCAAGACTGCTGTAGCTGTTCGTAAACATTTGGAGAGGAATAGGAAGGTAGCAGATTTTGCATATATAATGTTTATAATTGATACATTTGTGGTGATTACTTGATAGAGTTTATCTTGGTCATTGGGTATTTTTGAACTTGAAGCTTCAATGGTCTCAAACCATGCTTGTTAGGCAGTTATTGGGTTGGACTTGATCTCTAGAAGAATCCTCCTGATGTATGCGGTGTAAGAAATGTCTTCTTGCAAATCTGTGGAATTGAGTCTTTGCATTCCAAAGTAAATTTATGCGCATCTTCATTGTTGAAGATCTGCTTATCAGTTGTCCAGGGGACAAGTAGGTTGGGAGATTTGAACTTTAAATTTGTAGATAATAGATGTTAGTTGTCTGAAAATCAAGCTGCAGGACTTTAATTTTTCATTTTGAGAGTGATTTCTGTGGATTTGGCTCACAATGATGAATGTTTTATCCACCATTCGCAGTTTCCTCCAGACAGGTTACTCTCTTATGTGTTGGCAAATCCTTCCTTGGCTAATATGCCAATTCTTGATATCTGTTGATGACTAATGCAACCAAATGTTTCTGTTCATGTATTTTAAAATTGTTCTGAATTATATTTTCATTGCAGGACAAAGATGCCAAGTTCCGTTTGATTCTCATTGAGAGCAGAATCCACAGGCTGGCTCGTTATTACAAGTCAAAGAGAGTACTCCCACCCAACTGGAAGTAGTAAGTATTCACCTGCAGAGTACAGTAAAACTCCTGTTATCCAGAATGCAAGCAACTGGCAAAAAATAGGAAAATGGATCAATTAAATTAAATAAGAATAAATTAAAAATGTAAATATTCTCTGAAACTTACACAGACTTCGGTGAAGATAAGTAAAATTTCAGCCAGTGGAGTTGCCTTTGTCATGTTTTGCTTGTAGCAACTGTTTGAATAAAGTGGTGTCACTCAGGTTGACGCTGCTCATCATTGGGGTGATTCGATCAAAGTGTTCCTTATCCTTGCTTAGTAAGAGTTTATTAAGGGGAAGTGAATTTTTCGTGTTTTCACATTTTTAAAATCCACCTCCGTGTTTTATCAGTGTCCTTTGGGTGCCTTGTTTCCTGCAGGATAGCAGTGGGGGTGCATCCCCATGCACCACCCCTCCACCCTCAGTTACAAAGCATTTCTGACTTGTTGCAATGCCATGCCTTTTATGCCAGTAGCGCCCCCTTGTGTTTTAACCCACATCTCAAAACCATGTGTACAGAAATGATTGGGAAAGACTAATTGCTGAAGAAAACCCCGCGTAATAGATAACCAAAGAAATGGTTACATATTTAGGAAGTAACTTTCTGGGGAGAATAATATTTTGTGTAAATTGCTTTGCTTAGCCATTGCATGTATTAAAATAAGTTTGATCCACTGAAAACTGCAGGTGTACATTGGTTGAGTAATTTATCTCGAGTTATTATTGGATGCAAGTTGGACAAGGGTACTGCTATAAACTTGGGGGAGGGGGGGGAGGTTACAGGAATCACCTGATTAAAGTGAACTTTATATAATTAAGGACTCCAATACTTTTTCCAAATTACTTTACATTTTGCATTCTTTTGTTTCATTAAACTCTTTATTCTTAATGTGGATGTATTAGTTAGGCATTGTAAGACTCAAGCAACTGGAAAACTTGCTTATCTGGTATCTACGCATCACGGTACATGCTGAATGCTAAGGTTTTAATGAACTGTGAATCCATTGAATAGAGCAAGTGTTAACTAATTGTTTTACTCACAATGATGATTGTTTTGTCCCACTGGCATCACTTGAGGGGTGTGGACTCTGTCAGAGGGGGTCACACCAAAATGACTGTCTAAAAATTTTTGTGTAGTGCTTCAACAGAAGTTTATCAATTTTTTTGTCAAAATATCCCTGGAGTTATTTATAACAAAAAAAAAAATTTCATAAGCCTAAAACTCTATGCTAATTTACTTTTTGAACCTTCTAATGCGCTCCGGTCAGAGCTGTAATTATTACCCAATTACAATGACACTTCAAATCATGTGGCTATGTCTCTACGCGCTACAGCACTCGCTGTTGTTTTTGTTGCTGCTGGTTTTTATTGTCGCTGCTTTTGTCAGATTTTCTGTTTTTTTTAGCTGCAATGTTGTGGTAATTAGTGTCTTTAAAGTTTAATGATAAAATCATTAAGTTTGTAATATCAAGTTCTATTGTTTTCTTACTGAATTTTCTCTTTAACCACATGAAACTATGTAAATTCATTTAGGCTGTGTATATGATATTGTAATTTAAAGGTGTAATTTTCATTTTACTAGTTTATTTCACTACTGTTGCGATTATATTCAATGATATATGGGATTTACAAGTAACATTAGTACAAAAAAAGCTAGGGATTCAGTATGGTCTGGTACAGGAGGAAGTCCATTGTGGGGGGTGACACCATGAGTTACCACCTTGGGTGACACCAACCCTAGTAATGCCACTGTTTTGTCCAACAATTCTGTCTCTACCAGATAGGTGTATTCCTTTTAGCATTTGCAATATGTCTGAGGTAAGAAGCGTGAGCTTGCTGGCTAGTAATTTTCATCTGAGTGAATCAATTGAAATGGGTGCCAAATAGTATTTTGGGTAAGAGGCAGTCCTTTATGCAGACCTTTGAATGATTGATCCTTTGTGATTTGACTGCTGTTCTCTGGTGTTCTATCAATTTTGTTGTCCTTTGCCCAACACCTTTACAGATTTATGTTTGGGGAAATCTTTTATTTGCTAATTTTTAGCTGCTGATGGCATGAACTAATTCTTTTCTCTCTCTGCAGTGAATCCTCCACAGCTTCAGCGCTTGTTGCCTGAGGAATTTGAGCCTCTGCTCTTCCAATGGGTCTTTGAGAAAATAAAATAATTCTATTTGCTGACAGAATCTGAGTTTTGATTGTCTCTCTTCCCCATGTCACCTGTGTTCACCCATAACCTGCCAACCTGTGCCCTCTGCCCCACCCTTTTATTCGGGTGTTTGCCAGTTTTTTACTTTTCCTCATGAAGGGTTTTGGCTCAATGTTGACTGGGTTTCTTGAAATGTCAAATGGCCTGCTGAGTTCCTCCAATACTTTGTATTGTGCATGTTAATTTGTCTTATTTTTAAATTGCTGGATATTTAATCTTCTTTGCAAGAGAAGGTGCAAATTTTATAAGTTGAAGTTGAGAGAACTGAAAGATGCTATTGGGAACTTTGAGCTAGAAAACTGAATATTAAAGTTCCCAGATATCTTCTGATAAACAAAAGTACTGGGGAATCTCAGCAGGTCATGTACATCGTCCATAGGATGTAAAAGTTGGTCAGCATTTCAGCTTTAGGCTTTAATTGGGAAATGTTAACTCTCTTACTTCCTATGGATGCTGTTTGATCTCAGTTTCTCCAGCACTTTTGTGTATTGCTTTAGACCCAAGTGTCTGCAGATTTTCTTGTGTACCTGGATGCCTTTCACAGTGTTTAGTATAAATAACAATATTTTGGCTCATTTCCTGTTGCTGCCAAGATGATCACCAATAGTTTAGTGTAAACCATGGTTTGAATGGAAAGTTGTATACTTAACATGAGAATTGATGAGAGGCCCACGGTCCTTCATACTGGATCTTTTGCTTTACACTTGAAGTTTAAGACCAAGGGTCCATTTATTCTCTGGTTGTGGGGATTTCACACTTCAGTCTCCTTCCTGACAGGATGGGGGAAGCCAGGGTGGGACGAGGCCTTTGGTATGTTCCCTGCTTGTCTGAACTATCAGGTCATGTAGTCAATGGAGATTTGTTACTCCTGTCATTCAGTCTTTCCACCCCAGGTCTTTTAAGTTTGCTCTGGTTTCAATCTCCTAATTCTCTCTTAGACATTTAAAATGCTGTTTTTGGAGTTTTTAGTCTGCTTCAAACTAATTGATATTGTTAATTACAAATTTCAGAATAATGAAAAGAAGGAATGTTCATCCAGTGGCGTCAATGGTGATATAATGGGTTCAAGTTTATAAAGCATAGATAGGAAGTTGATTTTAAATTGGGAGATTTGTGGTGGGGTGGAAGGAGAAGGGAATAAAGAGCTAACTGAAAAGATGGGCAGAAAGAAGGAATGTCAATAACATTACAACCCAAAACCTGGGTCAATAAGGAATTGTAAATGGAGAAGAAAGGAACCAAATCGCTAAATGCTGGAAATTTTTAAATCAGCTCTTACCTGTGGAAAGATAAACAACCGTTTGGGCTTTGTGACTGTTCATATTTCAACGATGTGGAATATGGAATTTAGAGCTTTGATAGAAAAAAAAATCTTAAAGTGGTATTGGATGTAAACAGAAATGCTGGAGGAACTTGGGTCTTGCAGCATCCATAAGAGGTTAAGATTGAATCTGAATTTATTGCATGAACGTGTGTGGTGAAATTTGTCTTGCAGCAGCATCACTGGTGCAAAATTGCTATGAATTACATTTTCCAAAATAATGTGCAAAAGAAGAGGGGGAAAAGGTAGTTTCTGGTTCATTGTCCATTCAGAAATTTGGTGGTGGAGGGGGAAGAAGCTGTTTTTGTACTATTGGGTGTTCCCTTTCATGCTTCTTCCCCAGCCAATTCCTTGGTGGAGTATTCCTGGGTCAGCCGCGCATCCCCATCTGACCATGCATCACCCTCCTTCCTGCGCATGATGATGGTTATGAGTACGATAGGATCAATCTGCGCTTTGACTACCTGGCAGGTAGCTTCAGTGTACCTAGCCTCCAAGCTGCTGATACGTGCCCTGGGAGGGTCCAATGCCTCCTGCAGGAACCTGTGCTGGAGTTCTAACAATCCAATTTGCTCATCTTTCTGAGTGCCCTGACTGCTTAAATTGGACATGATACCCCACTGGTGCCTCAGTAGGGATATCACTGGCTCCCCTTGGTTTTTGGGGATACCCCAATCCCTCCAGGAGGGAGATATTGTGGTGCACTATCTTCCTTCTGTGGGAGTCCACCGTGCTGCCAAACGGCTGAACCCTTGACTGACGGTCATTGGTCCACCTGGAGATTTTATATTCCAGCACTGGGGTTCCTTTCCTATCTGTGGGTTGCCGCTGTTGGTGAGCAAGAACACAGTAACACCTGCACATACACTCTAGAACAATCTCCCACATAGTTAGGACTCCACGTGTGTCCAGTGAAAATTTGAATCCTGCTTGCAGTGCCAATTGTTAAGAAGAGTTTCAGTCTAGGCACAAATGTTACAACCACAAGTAACTTTAATGAAAACTGGAGAAAAAAAAACAATTACCATGTTACCAAACAACTATGTAGTTGAACTCTGATAGCAGTGGCTGTCTATACTCTACACCAGGTGTGTCAAACTCAAATTCACGGAGGGCCAAAATTAAAAACTTGGACTAAGTCAAGGGCCGAACTAAATATTTATTGAAAATTTTCACCAACATCTGCATGTTTTCTCTTCTTTCAACATATGTAATGTTAAACTTTAGGATATAACTTTAGAAGGATAATGTTACAGGTCAGGAGTAGGTAGCTCAAGTTCACCCTTTGACCTAAGGGAAACATTTGGTCCCTGTGGAGATGTAGTCAGCATTCACAGGCTGTGTCCATTTTGGCCTGCATCAGGACTCAGCATTTCCTGCTCACTCCTCAGGCTCTAAGCCTCTATTCACCCTCAACCCACCATCCCTCTACCTGACCAGTCCTTTACCCAACCTCTACTCACTCCACTCGCTCTGCCTCTACCCACCCCATCCTATACACGCCCCTCTACTGCCTCTCCCCTCAACCTGTTCCTCCCTCTACCTATCTCTCACCCTCTAATCACCCCTCCCCTACTCGCCCTGCCCCTTCCCTTTTATCTTCCCTATCCACCCCTCCTACTCATCCCTCCCTCTAACTGCTCCTCGCACCACCATAACTTCCCCTGCCCATTACTCCTCACCTACACCCTCTGCCCATCCCTGCTTGCCCACCCACTCGGGCCCAGCGCACTGCCGATCAGCCTTTGCGGAACTGCGGGGGCTGTGCGCAGCCTGCCATGTCCGTCGTGCCGACAGGAAATCACAGGCGCTCACCAATCCGCCGCACCGCTCGACAGGTTGGAGAAGTGACTTGTGCGGGGAGCCTTCCAACTGGCTTGCCGGCTGATGACATCGACAGATACCTCGTTTTACAATTTTGTTTTCCCCGTTCTCAAAGTTTGCACGGTCAACCTGCAACACTCTTGCTCCCTCCGTGTCCCATGGATCTGATGCCCGGGTGTTGTTAGGATTCCCAGCAGAAGGTTTGTGGAACTTTACCATTCTGGATTCCTTTTTGAGAATATTCTGGCCATCTTTTAAAGGGGGTGGGGAAGGATGTGCAATGAAGGGGGAGGATGGTGGGGGTGACATTACCAAAAAACAGCATCGGCTCTCGCTGCAGGGCGGGCCACCTCTAATACATTTTTGAAATGATCTTGCGGGCCAAATTTGGCCTGCGGGCCAGAGTTTGACATGTATGCTCTATACGCTCACTCACGTGTACTTGCTCTTCAGATGGACTTTCATACACACTCCTGGTTCCCTGTATCAATGGGATGCAGCTCTCTGCAAGGTCTGATCTATTGCAGTACTATGGCTCAGCTTAAGTGTAGTGCACACCTTGCCCACAATACTACCAGTGATGTCCACAGTCGTTACCTGGCATGGAGTGATGTCTGGGGCTTGAACCACAATGCTATGCATTGTTGCTGTATACAGCTCTGATCTGGGTGTCGAAACAATAATGACTAGGTAATTTTAATGAGCTAATGGGTAGCTGGAGTCCAACCTTGATTGACAGGTGATGTGACTTCTGAATAAGTTTCAGACAGGGAAGACATGTGACCACCTAATTAAATAGTTCTGATTTCAACATTATCTTGTGCAGAGGTATCAACTCCAAAGCATGCCTCAAACTTCGAATCAAATTCATTTCACTGTGGCAGTCTTCTCACCAAATTCCAAAATACTGTCTAACATGAGTGACTTGGTGGCCCCAGTATCTCAAAAGGATTTTTGCTGTCATCTGTGTGGTGACCCTTCCCCCAATGAATGCTTACCTTCTGACACAAAATATTTGAATTCCTTCCTAATTTTACCAGCAGGTCCAGAACCTTTTTAAAAATTTCAATGTGTTTCATATCTTTGAATACAGGCATCTGGTATCCTTCTTTCTTTGTCCTGAAAACATGACCAGGTTTCATACAATACTGGCAAAGTGGACCCTGTTTTTATTCCTTTTCTTGCTTCCCTTCTTCTTTACTCCTAACACTACTTCTCCATTTATTTTCTAACTTAATGGAATATTCCACAGCTTCCTCTACAGTATCCTAATTAGAACTTTATGGATGGTAAGGACAGAATAAGCCTGTTGAGCCTTCCCTCTGATCATGAGAGACCAATGGTTTCTTGGTCATTTTAACGTCTCACCAACTTTTTTTAAAATGCTGAAAGTATTTTTTATCAATCTCAGCCTCATTAAATGGAGGAATTAACTTCACCTCCCTACTAGACATAAAACTCGCAAGAACCAGAGATTGATCTCCTCTCTTCCTTTCAAACTGTTTTTCAGATTCCTGTTTCTAGTTCTATCAAAAACTGCTTTTGCCTTTCAGCTTCCTCTCTTTGTTTCTCTGCCTCATTCACCTCCAATCTACTTTTTTCTAACCCCCAAATCCATTGCAGGTAGCTCAAGTTTCTTTTGTTTTCAACTTTCTCTGCCTCAAATCTTTTTTCTCTGTGTTTCTCAAATTGAAGTTTTTCTAACTCAAACTGTTCCAACTGCTGCCCATGAGATTTACCCTGAAGAAATCTATTTCACCTTCTCCTCTCTAATCTTCCCTTTTATTACATAATATTCACTTATAACTTCCTGGATCTCTTTTTTTTTTACCACTGCAAGTTCCAAATTTTGGGCAGTAGTGAACAATTCATGCTTTTTCAGCCCCTGCAAATCTGCAAAGATTGGCGATGGCAAAACATCTGCTTTTCCACACACACACACACACACAAGCCTTTTAATTGGCTTTCAAAAAAATTAATTGATCAATAAGCTCCAATTTTAGTTAAATCCTGAACGAATCCCCAATTTGTTAAAACCTAGATCAGCAGCAATAGAAATTCACAAAACAATGGTATCTTCAAATAATCATTTTTAATTAATAATTTAATATTATAAAGTGTGAGAAACAGAAGTACCTTCACAGAATTTGCTCGAGACAAAAATTGAGAACAAAGAACTTTTATTATAACAACAATGCAAAGTTGGGTGCTTCCCCTTACCCTGGGAATACACACAGATACTGGGGCTGACCCAACTTTTATACATTTCATTTCAGTACAGAGATACCTTCCCCCCCAACATTCTTCTGCCTCCTGGATTGGTTTAGCATTAGGTAATTCTGCCCACGTGGATTCTAACTTCTTATCAGTTTATGTGTCTTCCTGCAAACTTGTTAGCCAGAGAAGTATCATGTCTTTGTTCTTCACTCATTAATCAATCCCTAAGACTTGCTAAAGCTATCTACTTGTTATCCTGTTTTGAAGATCCTTAGTATATTACACTTTTACAACCCTTCCTCTTATTCCAGCATCCCTTCACCCTGATTTCACCCATAATACTTCATCTCTAATGAGCACTTGCTTGACTCCTCACATTCCAGTATCCCTTCACCTTAAGTTAACCCATAATACTTTATTCTTAATTGGCACTTGCTTCCAGTATCTCTGGACTCCTAACATTCCAGTATCCCTCACAATCCACCCTTTTTCTTTAGCTACGCTTAGTAAATCCCCATTCGGTAGTGTTCTGTTAAGCTTGGTCCTTTTCCCAGCGTGTGAGTAAACGAACTGCGGCCTCAGCATCATCAGACGGAGTTTGGGAAGCATACATCATTTGGGTTGTAGTGACCTGCCGAAGGGCCCGTTGGATTAAACACTGCACACAAGTCTTTAGGCAGGGGAGCACCATAATGGCCAGAATAGTGAGTCCAGCTGCTATAAGGGCAATGGATATCAGTCTCCAGTTACCAATAAAAAGTCTAGTTCATCCCACACCGGACCAAGTTTGCCCCGTCTGAACCTGGGCATGGGAAGATTTTCGAACTCCTGAAGAAGTGTCTTTAACCGCCTGACCGTTGTGAGCATTGTCCTTAACCAGTCTTTCACAAATGCTGCCTTCAGCAGCCAACGAGTAATCAAGAGCCAGACGGTTTTGTTGAACTGTGGCTCGTATCTGTTGTCTTTCTTCAGCCCATAAATTCAGGGCCATTGCTGTCTGTTCGGTGATGATCTCCAAGGCTGCCTGGAGTCTGATTAAACGATTCAAATGCCAAGCAGCTTTAGTATTCTGGAGCAGCTTACTTCGTTTACAGCTGGAACTCCCCTTACAGTGGTGGTTTTTTTAACATTCCGAATGTCTGTGTGACCCAAAGGATGATTTACAGGAGACCAAGTTGGGGTGGGGCGTTTCTTGTCACTTAACCTGAGAGTTGCAGCTTGTCTGCGAACATTAGCATAAGTATCACTGAGCCTGTGAGTTGCAGCCTGTCTGTGAACATTAGCATATGTATTAACTCTATCTCTGCCACATGTACAATCCTGACTACCATTCTCTCTGTCTTTGTCCCACCATCTCCTTTGTGCTATCCCTTTAAAACTCCTCTCTTTAATACCTGTAGAGGCCTAAATACAAATCAAATCTACTCCTCTAGAGCCATTCTGTTCCCCTGGTCCATGTTGGGATCCTATATTAACCCATACCCCACTATGACTATACTTTATATCTATGCCCTGTCTATATTCTAAAGGTAAATAATTGTCACCTCTGCTGCCCCTATTCCAGGAGGACTTAATACATCGTGAGTAATTTAGGGATGTCCCAAAAACGGGGAACCAACAAGTAAACAATACAGTAAATGGTAAAAGCAACATTACAGCACTTTTTCCCGGTGTAGTGTAACTTTCAGATCAGAAGGATGAAGGACAGCACGCCCGGTGGAGGGTAGATTATCAATGTCTTTAGTCCATGGATCAGCAGCTTGTTTAATTCGTTGTATTTGAGTTCACCCCTTTTCTTTCATTCACACTGCAGTGTCTGTAATCAAAAGTACACAATAGGGGCCATCCCAGACAGGTTTTAGTTGGTGATCTTGCCATGCTTTTACATATACCCAATCACCAGGTTTAATAGAATGAATAGGATACTCCAGGGGTGGGCAGTAACAGCTGCATGTCTATTATCCCCGTGAGCGCAGCCTGTTTGGCAGCTGCATCTGCCTGTCTGTTCCCCTGTGCTTCAGGACTGTCACCACTTTGATGGCTCCGTACATGAACTACAGCTATTTCCTCAGGTAATGTAAGAGCATCTAGAGATTGGACAATTAAGTTTTCATGGATCAACTTTTGTTCTTTTCCAGTTATCATTCCCCGCTCTTTCCAGATCTCCCCAAAGGTGTGCACTACACCAAAAGCATACTCTGAGTCTGTGTAGATCGTGCCCACCTTGTTCTCTAGACCCTGGAGAGCTCTACAGAGGGCATACAATTTACAAGATTGTGCTAACCAATGACCGGGAAGGTGACCGGCTTCAATCACCACTCCTTTCCCATCCACTACACTATACCCGCTATAGCGAGTGCCATCAATGCAACGAGAAGATCCATCAATAAACCACCTTTCACTCTCCTGTAAAGGCTCATCACTTAAATCATCTCTAATTTTGGTCTGTAAATCTATTACCTCTAAACATACATGCTCTAACTAATTTATGGTATTGTCAGAATTTGGAGAAACCAAGAAAGCTGCTGGATTGTGTTCTTTATTCGTAATCGGGGTCAAATCATCCCTATCCATTAGGATCACTTCATATTTTAAAATTCTAGAGTCTGTGAGTCACCTTCCAGCATGTTGTAAGAGAATATTGCGGACTGTGTGAGGGGTGTGAACTATCATCGGGGCACCAAACATAATATTTTGTCCTTCCTCATCTAAAATAGCAGTGGCTGCGATGGCTTGCACACACTCTGGCCAACCACGACAAACAGGGTCTAAAACTTTTGACAGAAAAGCAACTGGCTGTCTACAGCCTGCCCTCTCTTGTGTTAGTACTCCGGTGGCTACACCTCCTTTCGCATTGGTATATAGGTCAAATGGCTTATTTAGGTTGGGTAAAGCCAACACTGGGGCACTAATAAGGCACTGTTTCACCAAGTTAAAATCTTTAATCTCTTCCTCTGTCCAGACAACAGCTTCGCCCCCTAGAATTGTGAGTTTATCATAGAGAAATCTGACCAGACTAGAATAATTTTCAATCCAGATTCTACAGTATCCCACGAAACCAAGGAATTTCCTAAATTCTTGGGCATTCTGGGGGGGGATCTGTAATATACCACGTATCCTCTCTGGACTTATTTTCCTAGTTCCCTGACTTACCAGATGACCTAAGTATTTAACTTCTGATTGAACAAATTGTAATTTGGATTTGCTCACCTTGAGACCCTTATTCTCCAGAAAATTCAAAAGTCCAACAGTATACTGTTTAGCTAATTCATATGTTTTTCCCGTAATTAACAAATCATCAACATATTGTATCAACTGACAATTCTCTCTCCGAGGAGCCTCATCTAGTATTTGTTCTAAGACCTGACCGAATAAATTTGGTGATTCTGTAAAGCCCTGGGGAAGGACCGTCCACCGATATTGATTCTTGCGTCCAGTAAAAGGATTTTCCCATTCAAAGGCAAACATGTCTCTGCTCTCTGTTGCTAACAGACAGGTCCAGAGAGCATCTTTGAGGTCAATCACACTAAACCATTTACTATGTGGATCGATTTTACCCATTATTGTATAGGGATTAGGTACAACCGGGTGACGGGTGAGAATAATTTTGTTCAGCTCCCTCAAGTCCTGCACTAATCGATAGGTACCGTCTGGTTTTTGGACAGGTAAAATTGGAGTATTAAAAGGTGACATACAAGGTTCGAGTATACCATCTTTCACCAACTGGTCAATTACTGGCTGCAGCCCCTTTCGGCCAGCCATAGGAATTGGATACTGTTTTCGTCTAATTACTTGTTCAGAATCTTTTAAAGTAACTTGCAGGGGAGGAACATCTAACCCTCCTCTATTTCCTTTTTTTTTCACCCATACTCTAGGATTTATTATTTTCTGATCCTCCTCTGTCAGCACATAAAATTGAACCCCGATACCTGATCCCTGTGGTCTGGTACCGATAGCCAATTGGTCCTGTAAATCACGTCCCATCAAGCAAACCCCAGCTTGGGGAACTAGTAAAATATCCTCTGTTATTATCTTTTCTCCCATTTGCATTCTTACATCTCTTAATACAGGGACTGTAAAGTCTCTTCCTCCTACTCCCGAAATCATCACTGTCCCCTCTATCTTAACACCCTCGGGTGGTTGTAAAATACTAGACCGGGCTGCCCCAGAATCTACTAAAAAAAGGTCATCTTGTCACTGTGGAGTTCTATGCTTAAATTTACCAATGGTTCTCCGTGCAGCCCCACGGTGTGTATTGACTGAGAACCATGACGCCCCCCTATTCATAATCTGCTTCCATCTGTCTGACTCTGGCTTTACCCTACCCTTAATTTAGTCTATGTGTCGTCTGAGTCCAGCATGTTCATTAAATGAAGTGAAAGGAGAATCAGTTTATTTCACAGCATAAGAATAAAGTTTAACAGAGCTCTGGTTCAGTCATTAGTTCATAGGTCACCTGCACAGTGAGCTATTCCCCAAGACTGACCTCCACTGACCGGTCTCTACAGTTTATATAGATCAACCTTATACAGAACAAAAGTTGGCTTCCTTTGCTAGATTTCTTGCGTAAGATTTATCACAAGTAATTTCCTGCTCTGCAGTTATCTGGGGTGTAGATCTCCCATTTTTTTTAATCCTCAAGGTCAGAATATCCTGTTGTTTTGATCAGAAATCAATTCATACCCCATATATTTCTAATTATTTCTTTGTTCTCATCTGGCCATATTCTTCTGTTCTACTAAACACCTCCTTCTGTCTTAGCTTCTTACTGATTCCATTCTCTTTGTTTCTGACAGTCTCTGTCAGGATTCTTTTTGTTTATGCTAATCAACACCTCCTTTTGCCTTAACCTTCCTACTAAATTGTTTCATACATATCCTCTCTTTTGTATTTTGGGAGCAGGCAATTCTAAACCTACTGTAATCAGCCAACTTTGCTACATACTGTGGCTGCCTCTTACTTACATTACTCTTTCCCTTCACCATGAGGTAAATATTAAATTGTTACATAGTACTGAATTCATGTATACAAACTGAATAGTACATAAGCATATATTCTACATATTTTCTATGATTAATTAACCCCTATATCCAATCCCAACCCCAACCAACCAATTTTCCCTTGCAACCGTTGCAATTGTGTCTGCCTGTCCCGCATCGGACTTGTCAGCCACAAACGAGCCTGCAGCTGACGTGGACTTTTTACCCCCTCCATAAATCTTCGTCCGCGAAGCCAAGCCAAAGAATATTCCAACACATCAGTGCGTAAGGTCGCGTCTCCCTGGCTTGCATTGGGCATTCTCTCTTAAAATAACGCACCTCCGGACTAGTCAGGGGCACATTTACAAAACCGAGACCCCCCTCCCATGGGAACTTCCCGTAAAGGTCTCATCCAATTAGTTTCTGGCTTATCCTCTCCTTTATAATGTCTAGGTTGCTGCTCTCTGGGAAATGAATCAAAGGGTTCTGCCCTTTCTTCCCTGAGGGTCTCGCACTGCTCTCAATTAAAGTCGCCTCTCTCTCTTGTCAATAGAGGTGGTAATCGAGTACTTTGTGAAGGGTCATCATACCACCCCTACTTTCTTCTCCTTTCTTTAGCTGTGGGAGAGGAGGGGAAGGTGCAGAAGGGTAGAGCATAGGAGGGGGGGGGGAAGATAGGAGCTGGCATAGCAGGAGCATAAGGTGGAGGAAGGAAATGTAACACATCCCATCCTTGTGTTTCAGGGACAAAAGGTTCCTTATCTTTCTTGCATTCCTTTTCATTCAAAACCAGTTGATCAAACTATCCCCTGAGCCAGCAGGCTGCATATTCTCTGCTCTCAATATTATCTCTTTGATTTTGATAGAGCCAGATGTTCAGTGCCTGACACATCCAGTCATCCTCGGATCCGAGCTTTGGCCAATATACCGAATTCCCTTTTATCGGGTTTTTTAACCCATTCCAGACAGCAATACCTGACCATGGTCTGTTTGTCTTTCCCATGGGTTTTCCCCGCACCCCAATCAGATAGCATTAATCCTAACGGACTTTGCTTAGTTATCTGATTGTCCCGTCCTTCCTTAGGACTATTTCCCTTGCTACTCACACCTCCCATACTAACAAGTAAGTAAAATTTATCTTACCGGGATCCAGTAGCTATTCCTAGCGCGCTTCCTTAACATCCTCCCGTCGTTTGTTCTCAATGCCTCTTCTCGGATATCACTCGCTTCATCCACTGACAAGTCACCCGCCGTCCATGAGTCCAGCTGAATCAGCCGGGGTGCACCTACCCTCGTCGTCGGGCACTCTGTCAGTGGAGGGAGTGGGATCCCGGACGAGCCCCCATTTGTGAGAAACAGAAGTACCTTCACAGAATTTGCTCGAGACAAAAATTGAGAACAAAGAACTTTTATTATACTATTACAACAATGCAAAGTTGGGTGCTTCCCCTTACCCTGGGAATACACACAGATACTGGGGCTGACCCAACTTTTATACATTTCATTTCAGTACAGAGATACCTTCCCCCCAACATTCTTCTGCCTCCTGGATTGGTTTAGCATTAGGTAATTCTGCCCACGTGGATTCTAACTTCTTATCAGTTTATGTGTCTTCCTGCAAACTTGTTAGCCAGAGAAGTATCATGTCTTTGTTCTTCACTCATTAATCAATCCCTAAGACTTGCTAAAGCTATCTACTTGTTATCCTGTTTTGAAGACCCTTAGTTTATTACACTTTTACAACCCTTCCTCTTATTCCAGCATCCCTTCACCCTGATTTCACCCATAATACTTCATCTCTAATGAGCACTTGCTTGACTCCTCACATTCCAGTATCCCTTCACCTTAAGTTAACCCATAATACTTTATTCTTAATTGGCACTTGCTTCCAGTATCTCTGGACTCCTAACATTCCAGTATCCCTCACATAAAGTTTCTTACTTAACGACACACGATGGGGAAAAGGGGCAGCTTGAGTGTGAATAATTGTCTATAAACGTTAACATTGAGTCACTGGAAAAATCTGAGCGAACCAATGACAATTTCGCTCACACAGGGAGGGCTGGGATTCTGAGAAGGGGACTTTTTGTTTTGAATTGGACTGGTAAATGTACAAATGTCCCCGAAAAGGAAGCGCGATTTCCACCACGGGTGAATTAACCGCATGTATCGTTGTGTAGGGCGGGAAGGGGTTCATCCGGGGTGACCCGTTTGCTGTGATCTCTTGCTCTGGTTGGACTTTCCCATTTGACATTATGGAAACTGCGGCGCTTGACCATTTTGCTGATGTTTGCGTGTGATATTTCTGTAGGCGGCGGGGAGAGGGAGGGGGACTTCCCCGATGGCGGCAGACGAGAAATGCCATCTTCATTCTTTCTCAGTGTTCCAGCTTTGATGGTCGAATACAGGGCACGGCAGAGCCGACGTTCTGTTGTCCGCGGTGTTACTCCGGCCGAGTGAAAGAACCCGCCCGCGACCGTGGATTAACGGGGCGAAGCTGCATCCGTGACATGGTCCTCGCCCAGCACCTCTGCCACCGGGAGTCGGCCGCCTTCCTGGCCCGGTTGAGCCGCTCGCTCTCCGCGCTGTGGCGGGGTGCCCTGGTTCTGTGGCAACAGTGCAGGCTCCTCCTTCTCGGCGCCTTCATGAAGCTCCACACCGGGCAGCGGGAACCAGCGACGAGCAGCGGTAATCTCACCGTTTCCCACTCCATCCAGCTTTTTTTCTGTGCATTGCACTCGACACCAGCACCTGCAGTTGTGGAACTCGACGTTGGAAAGTGTTGGCGGGGTCTTCTCTCATGCTGTGCAGCGGGTGGTGGGAGAGGACCGCCGCGTTGTTCGTGGCATCGCCTGGGTTCTCGCTCCGACTGCATTGCTCGTCTGCCAGTTCTATTTTACGTTGGCAGGCTGTTCAAGACCCTGGAAAGAGATCGTGGAAGACAATCCGGCCACCTTTCAGTCTTGATGAGGGGTTGCGACCTAAAGCAATCTTCCCTCCTTCCCTCCTGTGATGCACTGCTGCAGCAGTAAACAGACAGAAAACTCAAGAAAGACTTTATTCAGTTAAAGTCTCTGTTACAGTGGCAGCTGTAGCTCGCGAGTGACTGGCTCAGGATTATATCCCGGATGGTTGATTGACAGCCGGCCAGGTGGAGTTATGTCTATTCAGGTCAGGTGATTGACAGCCGGCCAGTTGTGGCTTGTCCTCCTGTAATCTTCCCTGCAGGTACAGAGATCGCCCCCTGCAGTGGGCTAGTGATGTATCACCCCCACCCCAACTGACCTGTTGCGTTCCTCCAAGAGTTGCTTGATTTGTGCCGGAGTTATGTTTGTTAGTAATTTTCATAAAATTAGCTTACCATGGAATTAAATACCGTTGCTTGCTATTCTTGGGCAATCTATTCCTGACAATAGTTTTTTTTAAATATATTTGAGTTGCCATGAATTTGTGGAGGTAGAGGGTCCTGAGGATTTGGAAGTTCTGCTTTGCCTTTGTGGTGGTATGTATCTACTGTTCAGTGTATAAGTGGCTGTCCCTCCCACTTATGACTCAATGCCCTGTAACCCCTCCCCCTGTGACCTGGCCATAAAGGTTGACCACCCTACCCCTTTCCATTCATTGGAGCACATGGAGTTGGGCCAGATGAAATGTGTATTGAAGCCTATGGCTCCTCACATAGCCTTTGGAATCATTGATACTGCGTATCAGCCTTATCTCTCCCTCACAACTGTCCCTCTGACTCTATATTAGTTGGAGAAGATTTAAGGCAACACTGCTTCTCCCAGAGAGTAGTGAATCTGTGAAATTCTCTGCTCAACACAGCAGAAGAATCAGCCTCATTTGAATGTATTTAAGACGCAGATAGATTATTGAGTCACAGAAGAATTAGTTTGTGGGGAACAGGCAGGTAAGTGGAGCTGAGCCTCCAGCCAGATCAGCCACGAGCAAGCTCCGAGAACCAGATGGGCAGACTCGTGCTCTTATTTCTTGTGTATAAACATCTACGACTTTCAAGTTAGCAAAAAGGGCATGTAATGGCAATATTGAAATAGTTCTGTCTTCAGATTTTATTTGAAACTGACGTTATTTATATTCTACTATTTCTTCCATTGAATCTGGTCAGCATCAAGGTGTGCACATTGGTGGCATTAGTATAAGCTGTATTATTAGGAAGGGGGAAGGAGGGGTTTTGCTGGAAGATCCTAGTTGTGATAATTTACCTCAGGCTTGGACAGTCCTCACCATACTGTATTCAGGCTTACATCATTTAGTTTCAGATCTGGAAAATTGATTCATTTAATAAACATTTGAGATTGAATATATTAAATGTTTCCAATCCTTTAGGATGAATATTAAAGTTATAGCCTTTAGTTTTAATGTTTGATTGGGCCACTTCCCTTTTGAACATTTTTTTGGGGAAAAAAGTCAAAATAATTTTGAAGACTTTTTGAATGGTCTCATTTTCAGTTTGTTTCCAGCCTAATCTTTTGTACAAATTAGTCATCAAAATTTGTCACAGTCAATTTCATCTTAATCTTGTTTTGCAGATCTTCTGCTGCCCAGTTTATTGCATCTGAAGCTTACAGAAAATACACCATCAAACAATGGACAAGTGGTTGCAGCCAAAAAAGAGGGTAAAAACTTACTGAACTGGTATTGCAGTACCATTGATGCAGGTAATCTGCAGTATGGATCCATACCACCAGTCAGAGGAATTAAATCACAGTTGACCTTGAATGAATATAGTTTAAATGGTCACAAAAGAAGCTCTATGACTCCATTTATATTAGAAAATATTGCACTGCCTAGTACAAAAAATGACTGCAGGCAATATTATCTGAATGATAAATTCAACCAAGATCTCTGGATGACTGATGGCAACTATATGGATGACAGACACATTTTCAATCAATACACAATTACGAAAAAAGCAATGAGAGAATGGAACATTATAGTGGCTGATCAGGAAGAGTGCAGTTTCACTGATAATGAAGAATGGGGTGACTCTGAGGAAGAGTCTGATACCCAGTGCAACAGTGATGAATCACTTAGTGATGAGGATCAGAATGGAATCATCTGGAAATCTTTCTTTACATCAGACATTTACCATCCACTGAACTTCACAGCTCATTTCACCAGTTCTTCCTCAAAAATAGTGGGTGAAGAGCTCAAGGAACAGTGTTTAGAAGAAAATGAGAAGAACCACAGTCTAACTAAAGTAACTTTATCAACTGCACAGAATCCAATCTTATCACAGAGAGATTTGCAATATTTCTGTACTCTGAGCATGAGAGAAAATGTCAAATTATGTGTATGGAAAAAGTCATCAAAATGCAGTAAATCCGAAGAAAGCAGCAAGGCAGTGCATAAACCAGCCAGTAAAAAGGTGAGCCCTTCTCAATTAATTCTTCCTTCCTGCCATTCTGTGACCAGTCACAGGTTTTGGGCCTATCTTTAATTTCTATTAAAAAAACATATTGAAAATGCTGGAACCCTTAAGAAGTTGCATTTATAGAGATTTTCTACCATGCTTTCTGTAAAATTGGAGAATTCCAACCTTCCACACTGTTGTGAATTCAAAATGTTGATAAAGCAAGTTTATCTCTTCTGGAATCTCCTCTTTTTTGTTTGATATATTTTAATGTTTTCACATTTAGTTGGGATTTAAATACAGTGCCAATAGATTGAAGGAGAGGAGAAAATAAAGGATAAATGGTTAATATCAATTAAATTCTTGTACTCCTCAAGGAGAAGATCACAGCACAACATAAAGTGGTGAGGGGAGTGTGGGAGAAGGTGGGAATGGGAGACAGGTGTGTTCTTTGTTTAATTCCTAAAATAAGAGCAATGCCTAAAAAGATGTTCATTAAAGGCACACTTTTGTCCTACAATATTTGCATCACTCATAAGTCTCAGTTACAATAGCAAAGTAGTGGTTACCATTCTAACAGTTAGGAATGGCCTATGATTTTTGAAGGCACTATAGGTGGATGTGAAAGTTTATGGAGAGTAAGCTGTCGCTTAGGGGTATAAAAATGGGTAGGATTTAATAAATATTTAACAAAGCTTACTACAAGTTATATTTTGAATGAAACACATCACAATGAGAAATTTTTTTAAAAACTTTATTTAAGATTTTATAACATGAATAACATACAGGATTGCATTAAAAAAAATTAAGAATAAAATAATAAAATTACAATACAGTATCAGTAATCTAAATAAACTATACCCTCCCCAATAATTATTACACATTAATAACCCAACTCAAATTAGTCCAACCCCCCTTTCCCCCCCAAAATAAAGAGTGAAGAATTAATAAAGTTAATAATATATGTGAGAAAAAAAAACCCACTTACCAAAAAAAACAAAAACATAACCGATTAAAATACTAACAAAAAGAAAAGTAATTAATACTAAGATATCAGACTTAAAAAACATATTTAAATCAAACTTAAATGCATATATTTAACAAACGGAGTTAAGATGAAACATATATTTAACTCAAACTTAATATAAAAAATTAGTAAAGTTAGTAACATTATCTATCAAAAATTCTTAAACAATAATCAATTCTTAAAAAAATTGTTCTATAACTAAAATAGCAAAATAATATACACCAGAATTACCACTCCTTTCACCTTAAAGTTAAAGTTAAAGTTAAAGAAAAAATATATAAAAAAACTTATCCATCCCATTCACATTTAAATTTCAGATATTCCTTATCTACTGAATAAACTTTACAAAAAAAATCACATCAATTTTTAGTTTTTTAAACAATCAAATACTTTATGCTTTTTTTTTAATATTTAAAAAAAAACCTTCACTCTTTAATCTAATAATACAAAAAAAAGGAAAAAAAACGGGTAGGAGGTTAAAAATACCCCCTCCCGTCTAAACCTCGCAATGCGGTAACTCCCAAAATAAAATGGGTATGAGATAACTCACACGTAGCAGATGACTTTCAGGAAATAGTGCCTATCCAGTTCTCTCCCCCAACTCTCACTTCATCTTAAACTAACATCATCATTATTTAATATCCCTTTTTTTAAAAAAAAACATTAGAAAAAAAAGGACAACTCTTCTTTTAATCAGCTCCAACTGCCGAGTCACCATTACAACCATTCCTTCTTGGAGCACGACTCTTTTCTTCCATCTCTTGTCTCCTTAGAGATCGCGGCGGACTACGTCTCTGTTGAAACTGAGTAATTGGCAGCTCTTGAGCAAATGCTATAGCTTCCTTTGGAGAATCAAAGAACTTTGGTTGGTAACCATCTTGAAAAACCTTCAAAACAGCTGGATATCTAAAGGTTGCCTTGTAACCTTTCTTCCACAACAACTCTTTAGCAGGATTGAATTCCCGTCGTTGGAACATAACTTCTTGACTCAAATCCGCATAAAAGAAAACTCGATTATTTTGAATCATCAAGGGTGATTTTCTCTGTTGTGCATTTCTAATAGCCACTCGTAAAATTATTTCTCTGTCGTAATAATTCAAGCAACGAACCAAAACAGGTCTTGGACTTTGACCTGAAATAGGTCTTCTACGCAAAGCTCTGTGAGCACGTTCCAGTATTATACCTTCCGGGAAATGTTCTTGACCCAGCACCTGCGGAATCCATTCAGTAAAAAATTTTCTTGGGTCTGGTCCCTCCATACCTTCCGGCAAACCAATAATCTTTATATTGTTCCGTCTGGATTGGTTTTCCAAATAATCAATCTTTTTCACCAAATTTTTATTTTGAGTTTGTAAGTCTTCGACCATTTTGGTCACATCAAAAACTTGATCCCGTATTTTGTCTATATCTTCTTCACATGAATTAAATTTATCTCTCACTTCAAGCTTAAAAGCTCCAAACTCAGCCATCTGTTGAGAATGTATTTTCACCAGGGTATTAAACCTAGTACCAAGTTCAGTCATAATCTTAGATAATCCCTGCATTGTATAAGATAATTTAGATTCAAGATTCACAAGAATCTTTTCAATTGGAAGAGATTCTGGCTCAACAGATTTCTGCTTCTTCTGCATAACCAAAGGATCTTCTGTTCCTTCCTTCATTCTGTTTGCCTTCCTTGTAGTATGACTGCATGTGGAAACCCCAGCCACAGCCTCTCCAGCAATAACTGGAGGACGCTGGCCGGGGTTTCCCCAGTCCATAATGCATTAAGTTCTCCCAGTACATCAAGTTGTATAGGTTCTTTTATCTCAAGAGATGCAGTTTGCAGCGCCATCTCTACAGTTAACAAATGCCTTTGAGTAACTCTTTGTTCTAAAGGCTGTTTGGCACCCTCTTTAGGGGGCTCTACCAATGTAACATAGAGTTCTACATCTGAACACTGTACCTCTCTCCTGGGATCCATTTCACGCTGAGTCCCGGTGTCTTTCCTGTAGGTAGGCTCCAAAACTTGAACTTTTGGAAAATGTAGTTTTTTGATGATCTGTTGTCGTTTTTTTTGCTCTTTTCCACCAATTGTACCATCATAAGTTAAATTAACAGCACTGAAATTATCTAAACTTTTAAAGAATTTTAACGGGCATTTCTAGACAAAACAATAAGATAGAGTCAGGAGAGGACTGGAAGGCACGTCTGATCCTTACGCCATCTTGCCACGCCCCCCCATCACAACGAGAATTTGATTGTGTAAGTTTTGAGTCAGGCATTTTTAGCAGATACAGGTGTTTGGAAGCAGAAGCATTAGGCATTTAATACTGAGGGCTTGTGAGGAATATTTAATCAATGTTAACTAATTTAATTAATCAGTTAAAAAGCAAGTGGTAATTACAAAACCTATGATAAAATGTACAAAGCTCAATTTATAATAGGGTATGGGAGGTGTGCTCTATCTGTAGAATTTGTCAGCTAATGACAGGAGAAGGAAAATTAGGATGATTTAGCATTTTATCAGAGAACTACATTTGTACTTATTATTTTGAACAAGTACAAATTGGGAGAAGGAGGAGAGAAGGGGACAAGCACAGGCTTACAGTTAAGAGGTAATAGGTGAATACAGGTGGGAGGGAAGAAGAGAGCGGCTGGGAGTGACATGGCAGTAGGGCTCTCCGATTGGATAGGGAAAGGGGTGGGGAGCTGGAGTAAAGGAGACAGTGGGGTAAGGAAAGAGAGAGACCAGGGTAGAGGAATGATGCAAATTGGAGGTTAATATTGATGCCATCTAGTTGGAGACTGCCAAGAATATAAGGTTTTGTTCCTCCTAGTTGTGAGTGGCCTCAGTTTGGCAGCACACAAGACCAAGGAATGACATATTAGTGTGGCAGTAGTTCATATGATCATCATCAGACAATGAAGTATGGTAGTAACATTGATAAGGTCATGATATTTTGAGGGAGTTCCGCAGCCAGCAGAATGGGTGGTTTGTGGTGCCAGCTGAAGGTGTTGTACTTTCTTATTTTTAATCTATTCTGAAGGACTTAACCTGGCTCCTGGCACTGGTATCTTGCTAATAGATTGACTGAATTGTTGGTTTGATGCTGTCATTGCTGTACTTTCAGAGACAAGTAGTTTTAAGCATACAGTTACGAGCCCAGAGGACTCCAAAACCCAGCAGCAATAGAAATTCATCAAGACGATGGTTACTTAAACAAAAGTTCCTTTTAATTTTCTTTAAACATAACAATAGGTTCAATCTTAAACTTATTACAATTAACTGAACTTAACCTAACTTAACCCCCTTCTAATTCTAAGCGCATGTGTATGTTCAGGAAAGTTATCTGTTTCACTGTCCAATCATTCACTTTTCAGTTCTCTAAGTTCACCAGTATCAGGTAATTCTCATACTGTGCACAGAATTTAACATTTATGAATTTTCACCTGCCTATGGTGCTTAAAGTTAAATGGTTACCCCTCAGGAAGGTTCTTGTTGGTTTCAGAGAGAAATTTGTTCTTTGTTAGACACGTACAAACTGATTTCCTCCAATCAGTCACTTCTGAAGAAATGTGCCCCATCATGGGTTTTCCAGATGATAACCTCTTCTTCCAGGTCACCACAGAGTTGCTCTTGTTTCCCTTATTTCAGGAAAAACACTCTAGCCAGACATTTTCTCTTGTAAGGACAACAAGGGTTTTGAACAGGCTGAACTCAGAACTCCCAACCCATCTTCAAAATGGGGTATTCATCAAGCCAGCTTGCCATCCTGCAGCCTCAACTGCTACTGCTACTATAGAAATCATCTGTTTGTTTTTTTCTTCTCTCTGCTTGTAAAAACCATATGACTTCTTACAGGGCTCCAAACCCAATCTTTGAAAGATCTTATCAGCCTCTCTGAGCCTGGACTTTATTTCCCATACACAATAGATCAGCCTTCTTCATTGCTTCTGCAAAGTTAACTGGAGCCTCAATGTCTAGCTTCAGCAAAGCTCTTGCATTTTAAATGAGATGTCTTTTGTGGTGGTACTCTGTTTGTGAAGTATAACCTACACTAAATCCCCACAATCTATCTCTTTTAAAGACACATTTTACCCATAACTATTCTAACATCCCCTGTAACAATACACTGTTAGACTGTGACCAGGAACACAGCCCTGATCTTTATTAATCTTCCATATGGCTGTCAGGTGTTCAAATCAAATTGGTCTGACATGGTTTTCATTTTCAATATTTGTTTATGGGTCGCATGTGGGGGAAGGAAAGGAGCTATCAGAGAGGAAACTTCTTTAAGCATCTTTCATTAGTGTCGTCATTGGTGAAAATCTAGAGCCATCTTCCACAAATGCTGCAATTGCAGTTAATGAAAATTTTCACCAGGATATCTGATAATTTTTTGTTGGGCAAAGATGTGAAGCAATAAGAATTAGAATAGTCAAAGTATAAATCTATCACTGTCTGACTGATAGACTTGAAAGGGTGAATAGTACACCTTTGTTCCAGCACTGTCTCTCTGCTGGACACTACTGCAAGCATTACAATCACTCTGTAAACCAAGAACTTTCATTTTGTTTACATTTCAAATACTTTTGATTATTGTGTCTTTCAGCTGCGATTTTCTCCGATTGTTAAAGTTCACACGATGGTTGCATGGTCCTTTGCATTGCGTGAAGCTCGGAAAGGCCATTGGATGCAAATGGCTCATGACAGAGTCAGATTTATGCACAGGATTCAGAACACAGAAATGGCAATTGCTTATTGTCTCCAGAAGGATCACCGGATGAAAATTTGGGAAAAAATTCAGAGTAGAATTATGTAGTGTTTTCCACTATCTGTGACTCCAGGAAGGACTTGATAGACTCTGGTACTCCCTCCCTTCTACCATTTTACCATACAACATACAGTTGTAAAGTTGCAGTAGCAATCATGTCCTGCTGACAAGTGACATGGATGGATCTTTCCAAACTGACCTTGAGAAGATTGCCAAATATATGTAGGCCAAATGCTGAGATTTCAGGAATTTTTAATTGACAATGGTTTCCAATCTTTCTTTTGCACTGTAAACTGAGTAGATTCTCTTTCATATGGCTAAATTGCAAACAAAATGTATAATTTAACATGGGGGATGCTTTGTTTGTCATATTTTATAATATAAGATTTATTTCTTAATTTATGATAAATGTTGAAACATTTATGAAGATGTATTTTGATTCCCATGAAGTCAATGCAATGCATGAGTTTTTTTTGTTGGACCTGGTATTACACTTTGCTGGATGCATTAATATTGATACAGTGTTGCCGAAAAGTTCCTTTTATTACAACAAAGCTGTGTGTGCAGATCCACATGGTTTTGATGCGGATAAAAAAATAATCTGAACAAGTAAAACTATCTTAAAACTTAAGTCGGTAAATGTTTTAATTTTGTCTTCCGATGAGAGATTTCCCCAAGTTTTCCAAGGTAAGAGAAATAATAGAAGTGTGAAATAAGCTTTTTCTTTTTAATTTTCTTTATTGAGTTTAACATATAAATCCTACATACAAAGTCTTCTAATTACACAAATAACAGGTCATATCATCTACAGATTACAAATGAATATAAATGTAAATCAAATATCTATCCATATTATTTATTTAACAATATTTCTTAAAAATAATTTTGGATTTAAAAAAAAGTAAAACTCCATTAGACAATCTCTAGATCTAAACAAAGGGTAAATTCTGTCTAATTTAATGATATGATCTATGACAATCCATATTTAACAAGTTAATCTTAAGTAAAAAAAAGAAAATAAAAAAAACCTAAATCTAATCTATCCCCACCCTCTAATCAAGGTTACCTTGCATAAAAGGATGTAAAGATGTCGATCAAATAGCGACCTTCAGAAACTAGACAGAGAATCACTGGAACATCCAAAGTTCTAAAATCTTCCAATCGTGATCGTATTTTATGAATGGGGCCCCACATCTTCTCAAAATGAAACTTTCTATCTTTAATGTGTTACAGATTTCTGTGTTGTGTATTGACCTATGTGTTGTGTGGTTTTATGTTAAAAAGTGACAGTTTGCCTTTGAGAGCCAAGGTGAAGGTGGACTGCTGGGAGTGAGAGAGAGAGTGGGAGATGGACTGGGCATGTGCAGAAGATGATCAAGAAATTTCTGGACTTGGAAGACAAACCACCACTGGGTGTGGTTGTGGAGTGGAAGGGGTCCCAAGCAAGAGTCAGTGTCTGGGAGGCAGTTTAGAATGTTGGGCATTTTAAAAGGGAGGAACATCCCAAAGGCAGCCAGAAGGATCCGGACCAAGCCATTGTTCCTCTCTCAGCAAGCAACACAAGAAGGCCACTTCGAATTTTGTGCTCTCTCTCTCTCTCTCTCTCTCTCTCTCTCTCTCTCTCTAAAAGATCTTTTGGCTTCAGTTTATCAAACAAACTGAATTTTGTTTATGATCTTTATTTCGATTGTAATCGAAGTTTTGTGAGTCTTACGTGTTTTGTGTCTAAGTTTTTATCTGTGGGCTGGTTGGAAATATAACAGACTTTGATTAAGTATGTTATATTTAGTCTGGGGAATTTATTAGTTTTACACTGTTATAGAAATCTGTATAATAACCAGTGGGAATTGTTTTATAAAAGGGGGGATTTTGAATTAAAGTTTGAAGGTGAAATTTTGTTAATAAAGTAATTGTTCATCTTTACCCCTGTGTGATATGCCTTCTTTGTGGTTGCTGGTTTGATCTTGTAACAAACGTTGTATCTAATTTTCTCCAACCTTAAATAGGACACAACATGATGTAATGACTGTGTACGAGTCGGTGAAAAGTCATCTTTCCATTTCATTGAAATTGCTCGTCTGGCTATCAACATGATAAATCTAACATTTTCTCCTGGGAGGCAGGCAGAGGTATATTTAGTTCACGAGAAAAAACAAACAAGACAATTAAAGGCCGTGATTCTACTTTAATCTTAAAAATCATTGATAAAGTTTGGAAAATGTTTTCCCAAAATCTTCCTAAGTTCCTGCTGACCAATCAATATCACTGTTGGAGACAATTTAGGGCCCTTTCAGATAGAAAAATCAACTGCATTTCAGGAGTTTCCATATTTTAGTTTATTGAATTTGGTTAGCAGTTGTGATTTCCATTGGATCTGTTAGACTTTGACAAGGTTCACATGGTAGACTCATTCAGAAAAATCACAAGGCATGGGATCCATGGAATGTTAATTCAGAATTAGCTGCCTGCAGAAAACAGGGGGTAGTAGTAGATGGACTATATTCTGCCTGGAGGTCAGTGATGAGTTGAATTCTGCAGCAATCTGTCTGGGACAAATCTTTATGATTTTTATAAATGCCCTGGACAAAGAGGCAGAAGGATGAGTCAGTAAATTTGCAGATGACAAAGATTAGAGGTGTTGTGGATAGTGCAGAAGATTGTTGGAGGTTACAATAGGATATAAACAGGATGCAGAGTTGGGTAGATAAATGGCAGTTGGAGTTCAATCCAAAAAAGTGTGAAGTGATGCATCTGGCAGGTTGAATTTGAAGGAGGAATGCATGGTTAATGGCAGGACTCTTAGCAGTGTGGAAGAACAGAGGGACCTTGGTGCCCAGATAGATCTCTGAAGGTTACTGTGCAGATTGGTAAGGTAGTTAAGAGGGCTTATGGTCTGCTGGCCTTCATTAGACAGGGGATTGAGTTGAAGAGCCATGAGGTAATGTTCCAGCTCTGTAAAACTGTGGTTAGACCACACTTGGAATATTGTGTTCAGCTCTGATTGGCTCCTTACAGAAAGGATGTGAAAGTTTGAAGAAGTTTCAGAGGGGATTGACCAAGATATTGCTCAGATTGCAGAATGTGTCTTGAGGCAAAGTTCACAGAGCGAGGACTTTTCTGTTTGGAATGAAGAAGGATGAGAGATGAATTAATAGAAATTTACTAGATTCTGAGAGGCATAGACTGGGTGGACAGCCAGAACTTTTTCCCCAGAGGAACAGAAGCAAATACAAGAGGACATAGAAACATAGAAGATAGGAGCAGGAGTTGGTCATTCGACCCTTCGAGCCTGCTCCGCCATTCAACGAGATCATGGCTGATCTTAAAGTTCAGTACCACGTCCCCACCTTCTCTCCGTAACCTTTAATACCCTTACACTGAAGAAATATATCTAATTCCCTCTTAAATATATTTAATGAACCTGCCTCTACTGCCCTCTGTGGCAATGAATTCCACAGATTCACCACCCTCTGGGTAAAGAAATTCCTCCTCATCTCGGTCCTAAATGGTTTGCCTATTATCCTCAAACCATGGCCCCGGGTTCTGGATTTTCCCATCATTGGAAACATCCCATCTGCATCCACTCTGTCCAGTCCTGCCAGAATTTTATATGTCTCTATGAGATCCCCTCTCAATCTTCTAAACTCCAGCGAGTACAATCCCAATTTGCGCAATCTTTCCTCATAAGTCATTCCTGCCATTCCAGGTATCAGCCTGGTGAATTGCCTCTGCACTCCCTCCATTGCAAGAACATCCTTCCCTAGATAAGGTGACCAAAACTGCACACAATACTCCAGGTGTGGTCTCACCAAGGCCCTGTGCAGCTGCAGTAAGGTATCCTTGTTCCTATACTCAAACCCTCTTGATATGAAGGCCAACATACCATTTGCCTTTTTAACCGCCTGCTGTACCTGCATGCTCGCCTTCAGAGACTGATGTACAAGTACCCCTAGGTCTCTCTGCACTTCCCCATCTCTTAATCTATTGCCATTCAAATAGTAATCTGCCCTCCGGTTTGTATTACCAAAGTGGATAACCTCACATTTATCCATATTGTAGTGCATTTACCATGTATCTGCCCAGTCCCTCAATTTATCCAAATCACACTGGAGCTTCCTGATCCCCTCTTCCATGCACACAACCCCTCCTAGCTTAGTGTCATCTGCAAATTTGGAGATATTGCATCCAATCGCCTCATCCAGATCATTAATGTAAATTGTGAACAGCTGGGGTCCCAGTACAGATCCCTGTGGCACCCCACTGGTCACTGCCTGCCACTCAGAAAATGAGCCATTTATCCCAACTCTCTGTCTTCTACCTGCCAGCCAGTTCTCAATCCACATCAATACTTTGCCCCCAATCCCATGAGCCTTGATTTTGGAAGCCAGTCGTTTATGCGGGACCTTATCGAAGGCCTTTTGGAAGTCCAGGTAAACCACATCCACTGGCTCTCCCCCATCTATTTTACCTGTCACCATCTCAAAGAATTCCAATAGATTTGTCAAGCACGATTTACCTTTTGTAAATCCATGTTGACTCTGTCCGATTCCTTCTCTGCTAGTCATATGCTCCGCTATTACATCCTTAATAATGGATTCCATCATTTTGCCCACTACTGATGTAAGGCTCATCGGCCGATAATTCCCCGCTTTTTCTCTACCCCCCTTTTTAAATAGTGGGGTAACATTAGCTACCCTCCAATCCGTGGGTACTGATCCTGAGTCTATCGAGTTCTGGAAAATAATTCTTAAAGCATCTGCTATCTGAATGGCCACTTCCTTGAGTACCCTAGGATGTAGATTATCAGGCCCTTGGGATTTATCTGCCTTCAATCCCATCAATTTCCCCAAGACCATGTCCTTAGAGATGCTGATTTCTTTCAGTTCCTCCCTTGCATTAGTCTCTATGTTTCCCAACATCCTTGGGAGGTTATTTGTATCCTCTCTTGTAAAAACAGAACTAAAGTAAGAATTTAATTGGTCTGCCATTTCCTTATTCCCCATTATATATTCCCCTGATTCCGACTGCAAAGGACCTACTCTGGATTTCACCAATTTTTTCCTCTTGACATATTTATAAAAGCTTTTCAGTTGGTTTTTATATTTGCCGCAAGCTTACTTTCGTAATTTATTTTTGCTCTCTTGATCAATCCCTTTGTCCTCCTTTGCTGCATCTTGAACTGCTCCCAGTCTTCGGTTGCGGTACTTTTTTTGGCCAATTGATATGCTCTCTCTTTGGACCCAATGCTGTCTCTAATTTCCCTTATTATCCATGGTTGAGTCACCTTTTTTGGTTTATTTTTATGCCAAACCGGTATAAACGATTTTTGCAATTTCTCTATTAGATCTGTGAATGCTTTCCATTGTCTATCCACAGTCAACTCCCCCATAACACCACCCAATCAATCTTACTCAACTCCCGTCTCATACCATCATAATTCCCTTTATTTAAATTCAGGACCTTAGTCTCGATTTTAATTTCATCACTCTCCATGTCGAGTGAGAATTTGATCATATTGTGATCGCGCCTACCCAAAGGGCCTCGCACAACAAGATTGCTGATTAGCCCCTTATCATTGCGTAATACCCAATCTAAAATGGCCTGCTCCCGAGTTGGTTCCTCGACATATTGGTCTAGATAACCGTCCCGTAAACATTCAAGGAATTCCTCCTCCTCAGTATTGTTACTAATTTGGTTAGTCCAATCTATATGCAAATTAAAGTCTCCCATGATGACAGCTGTTCCCTTATTGCACGCTTTTCTAATTTCTCTTTTAATGCCTTCCCTCACCTCTACACTACTATTTGGAGGCCTATATACCACCCCCACTAACGTTTTCTGCCCCTTGCTATTCCTCAGTTCTACCCATATAGATTCCGCATCTTCTGAGTTAATATCCTTCCTGTCAATCGTGTCGGTCCCTTCTCTCACCATCAATACTACCCCACCCCCTTTTCTTTCTTGCCGATCCCTCCTAAATATCATATACCCCGGGATGTTAAGTTCCCAGGCTTGCCCACCCTGCAGCCATGTTTCTGTAATCCCAATCAAATCATATTTGTTTATCTCAATTTCCACATCTAATTCATCTACCTAGTTCCGAATGCTTCTTGCATTAAGATATAAAGCCTTCAGATTTGCTTTTTTCACCCTCCTTGCTCTTTCTGATTTTTTACTTTCGCTGCCTAACCTAACTTTTCCTGTTTTATCTTTTCTGTCCTTTGCCCTATCATACAGATTCCCACCCCCCTGCCAAATTAGTTTAAACCGCACCCGACGGCTGTACCAAACCTAGCTGCCAATATATTGACCCCTTTTGGGTTTAGGTGTAACCCATCTTTCTTGTAGAGGTCATGCCTTCCCCAAAAGAGATCCCAATGATCCAAGAAGCCCAAACCCTGTCTTTTACACCAGCCCCTCAGCCACACATTCATTTTTATTAACCTTCCATTTTTGTCCTCAGTTGCACTTGGCACAGGTAGCAAACCAAAGATCACCACCCTGGCTGTCCTATTTCTTAGTTTCTGTCCTAGCTCTCTATAATCCGTTTTCAGTACTTCCTCCTTTTTATCTATGTCATTGGTACCCACATGTACCAAGACATCAAGCTGTTTGCCTTCCCCTTTTAGAATACCCTGGACCCGATTTGAGATATCCCGCACCCTCGCACCAGGGAGGCAGAACACCATGCGGGCATACCTATCTGGCTCACAGAATCTCCTGTCTGTATTTCTGACAATGGAATCCCCAATGACCACTGCATTCCTCTTTACCTTTTGGTCCACCATGCCAGGCTCAGTGCCAGCGACCTGGTCACTGCTGCCAGCTTCTGTCAGGTCATCTCCCTCAACAGCATCCAACAAAATATACCTGTTACTGAGAGGGATATTCACAGGTGTGCTCTCCATTTTCCTGGTATTTTTCTTCCCACCCCTGACAGTTACCCACTTACCTGACACATCTGGTCTTGGGGTAACTATGTCCCTGAAAGTTGAATCTATCAACTCCTCACTCTCCCTCACCAGCCGTAGGTCCTCAAGTTGCAGCTCCAGTTCCCCAACTCGGTCCTTAAGGAACTGCATCTCGGTGCACCTGACACAGATGTGGCTATTTGGGAGGGTGGGACTCACCCATGGTTCCCATATCTGACATCCAGTACAAAGCACTAACCCCATGGGCATGACTGAGCTAAAATAATGCCACTTACCTTTCTCCTCGCCTGCTTTTGCCTAAGCCTGTTGAGCCAAAGGCTGGAAGTCCCACTCCTTCAGTGCCCCACTCACTCAGTGCGCCGCTCCTCGCTGGCCGCTCCCTCCCCTTTTACTCCTTTTACTGGCCCCTTGACCAATTAACCTTTGACCAATTAACCCAGTCACTCTCTCCAAGCTCCTGCTCCTCTGACTCACAGCTCAAACTCCAGCTGCTGCTGCCTGCTCAGACTCCCAGCCTGATTTGAGTAGGCCCAAGCCCCAGTAAGCCCTTGTATTTAACTGCTTACCTCCACGTCACTCTCTCCGAGCTTCTCCTCCTTCGACTCCCAGCTCGAATTTACATATAGATTGGACTAGCCAAATTATTTATTCTACTCACCCTCTGATGCTGTCTCTTGGCTCCTCCTCCTCTCACCCAACACCAGGCACTGACTCACTGTCTCCCCCGACCCCGAGTCTGACCTTTCTGTATAAGGTGAGGGGAGGAAAATTGAGGGGAGGAATCAGGGGTAAGAGTAGTGGATGCCTGGAATTCATTCACGGGTTGTGTTAGAGGCTGGTACAATAGGGAAATTCAAAAGACTCTTCCACAGGCAAATGGATGCAATGCAAAAGAGTTATGGGTAAGAGATAGGGAAGGTTTAGATAGTTGAGTAGGTTTATGTAGGTCAGCACAATATTGTGGCCTGAAGGGCCTGTACTGTGCTGTAATGTTCTATGATCATTTCAGCACGGTCATCCATCTGGTCTTCCCAAATAGAAGGCATTATTGACAGAATACAAGGTTAAAATGGCTTATTTGAAGTGAAAAATCCAGTTTGCTTTAACTTCTAAATCAATTTCAAGAATGTTATTACTTTACTTCTTTCCAACTGAACAGATTCTGCATCATGAGGGGTGCACTGAGCAGTATGTGGATGACGAGGATGCCATTTCCCCTCACAGTGGAGGAGAAATTGTGTTATTTTGTTGGATGACTGTGTGGGTAATGGAGCATCCTTTCAACAAGTTTTATTTAATTGCAAATTTATCATAAATTGCTCTAAGGTATTTCCTGGGAGAATTCCAAATATTATGTAAACTTTGAAATATTGGGGAAGGCAGCAGTCACACAAGTAGATTTTTGAGCAGAAGTGTAGAGAGAGGATGAGGGTAAGGAAGATGATTTCAGGGTTTCAAGCTGCAGCAGCTGAAGATACAGCTGCTAATAGTGAAGCATTCCATAATCTGGGAATGATGAGAGGGTGGAGTTAGAGGATAGCTGGATTCGATAATGGGGTTTGACAAGGATGTGGTTTTTTTTTAAGAGCGAAGCACTGAGGTAGCCTAATAAAGGATTGCACATTTTGAGAATTCTTTGCAATGTCTTTGGTATCTGAATACATACTCATATTGAAATGATGGTGGCACCTCTGATCGGCAGCAGCCATGAGAAGTTGCAGACTTTGGCAGGGCCGGATTGAGGCTGACTGATGCCCTAAGCACAGCCCAACAATGGTTCCCCCTTGACTCTTCCATTGTCTAACTGACAAGACATGAAGATTATTGGGATAAAAGTGAAATTTTGCCCTGAATGAAAGGTGATTATATTTAAAGTCAAAGGGATAGTCAGTTTCAAATGGCCAAAAGAGGGTATTAAATATCAATGTATACTTATGGACACAATTTGAAGAATTTTTATAAATTGAATTAGTTGTCTTTACTTGAAAAGATTGATTTGAAAAAATGGATACATTTACCAATAACTTAGTTGGTCAGTTAACTATTAAAATGAACATATTTCCAAGATTGCAATATCTTTTTCAAACATTACCTATTTTAATGCCTCCATTTTTTTTCAAGAATTAAAAAAAACAAGTCAGGAAATTTTATGGCAAGATAAAATGTCAAGAGCCTCTATAAAGAAATTAACATGAAAATATGAACTTGGAGGTCTACAGCTTCCTAATTTTAGAAATTATTATTGAGCAGTGCAAATGAGATTTCTTGCTTCCTTTTTTTTTGAGAATGAAAAGTCAGCATGGATTAACATAGAAACTGAATAAGGTAGGGGAGAGGAGAGCAGAAGAATTTGTATATAAGTGGCAACCGAAATTGATGGTTGCAGATAAGGAGACACCATTACTGAAACATTTGCTTAATATTTGGAATAAAATAAATGATGAAATTGGTGTAAGAGGGTCTACATCACCTAAGATGCCATTGATTCAAAATCCCCTTGTAGCCTTTTCAAGGAATAATCAGTTTTTGAATATTTGGTCTCATAAAGGGATTGTAAACATTGAAGATTGTTATGAAAGGGGTCATTTGAGGAATTGAAGAATAAATTTGCTATACCACATAATAATCTTTATTTATATTTTAAGTTAAGGGCATATTTAAGGGATCAGCTTGGACCAAGTTTTTACCAAGTTGTACCAAAATAGAACTTATTATTACGAGATGAATTGTTAAAATAATTACTTCTATGATATATTCATTTTTACAAGCAGGAATTCCCAAACAAGGACTTCATAAATCTAGACAGAGATGGGAAATAGATTTGAATATTATAATTGATCAACAAATATGAGATATATAAAGATTTTATGACTAAACACTATTAATGTTAGATATAGATTCGTTCAATATAATTTTTACACCAGTTATAATCTTACACCTCAGAAATTGAATAGATTGAAATCAGATTTATCTGATCGATGTTTTAGATGTGGCGTAGATATAGGTTTTTTACATTCAACTTGGTCTGGTCCTAATGTAGGGCCTTTTTGGACAGATGTACAAAAATTTTGGAACAAGTTACAGGATTTGATTTTCCATAAAGTCTTGATTTATATTTTTATTAGATAATATTGAAGGAATAAGACCTAATTTAAAATGATCAGTTTATTAATTGAAATTTGTTAAATTAGCTTTAGCAGTAGCAAGGAAATGTATGCAGTTACTTGGAAGTTCAACACATCTTTGGGTACGTTAGGTGGCATGCAGAGATTCAAAGCTGTATTCCTTTGGAAAAAAATTACATATAATTTGAGAATCTATACCATACAAAGTTGGCACCCGTACGCCCAAATAATAAGATTAAATTCCTATGTACCTCGACCCACGAGATTCTCCTAAGTAGTTATGAAAAATTTTGAGATATGTGCCAGATATTGCTTCTCTAGGCAATCCAAAAACTCTTTCCACTTCTTTCTTTTTTTTCTCTTCATTTTATACTTAGAGTTTTATAGCATCTATATTACATATTTTTTTGAGGGGGAGGTTGGGTGGGGTGGGGTTTGTGGGATGGGGTAAAAACCCTCATGTATGTAACCCTATTTTGGTTATTTGAAATCTTTATTATTATATAAATATTATTACTATATGTATGGACAATTTTTAAATGTTAAAAAAAGACCTGAAGATGCAGTAAGTACCAAATGTAAAATAATACATTAAAAATTCAGTTTTCTTCCAGGGTCAGACCCCACAACTATATTAAATGTAACCTGTATATATATGGTTTTTTTTCATCTATTGCAGGACTCTAGTTCAGCTGCACCATGGCAAATCCAGCACTGGAAAAAAAAACTCTGTGGTTTCCTTTCCCTAAGTACATGTTTATTTTACTTAATGGTTAATCCGGGCTTAGACTCTGAGGAAATAGAGGATTGGCGCAAGGTACCAAAAAGTGGAGAGACCTCTCCCTGTTTGAAAAGGAGAAGCAGAGGAGTTGACCCACAGGACAGTGACCAAGGTGGAGAACCATTGAGGGGCTCTGAGGCTGATGAACACACAGGAGCCAGCCTGTTGGCGACTCAAGGCGAAGTACTGTTGGCGACTGCAGACAAAGGGCTCATACCAGGCTGTGAACTGCTGGGGACTGGCTCGCGACTGGCAGAAGGAGTACCAGGAATTGGTACTTGTCTGTGAGAGGGTGCTGGAGGCTTCCTAATGTCAGAGATGTGCATCTGGACCTCTGGTTGCTGATGGCTCAGGCTGAAGGCTGTGCGACTGCGAGAGCATTGGAGGTGAATCCATGAACACACAGTGATCCTGGGTGATTCTCTTTTGCTTCTCTTTCTCTGACTGTAAGGGCCACTGGGCCATTTTTGCTGACAGCAAATCCTTGTCTGCCTTAAAGAAATTTTGTGTTGTATCACATTTTCTGTTTTATTACATGACAATAAAATAATCTTGAATCTATTTGTTATTGCTGCAAGAGCTGGAGGTCATTTGGCCCATCAAGCCCATGCCAGCTCTCATAAATATCCTGCCCTCCAATTTATTTTCCTTTAACCTTCACCGTCTCACGTACCAATCTAATTTGGAGCAATTTAAATTAAATATTAATCAGAATGTCTTTTGGATATGGGACGAAACCAGAGAGGAAGCCACGTGGTCTCGGTGAGAAGGTTCAAACTCCATTTTCTGTGTCTTTTTCCTTCCTGTTTTAAATCTAACTGTCTCCATAAGGACAGGTTTTGGCACACAGTGAACAGGCTGAGGCAGCTGATTGCAATTATTAACTAATCCACACGGCGGTGCTGTGCATTAAAAGATTGGACTTTTGAACCAATTTCTTCCACTTTGGATTCACAACAGAATCTACAGTCCCAGAATTGGTTGTTCATCCAATTACAAGATTATTGTCAGTTCGCCTTGAACTGTTGCAGTCTTTGCGATGAGTGCTGAAGTACAAAGGGAATAGTTTGCATTTGTATAATTACAGTTTCAGAGTCTTCAGCTCATTAACTGTTTCTTTGAGCAAGTTTTATTTTGTTGTAGAAAAAAAAGTAGCAGGCAACTTCCACAATAACCTCAATGTGATGCATTTAACAGTGTGGGTGAGAGCTAATCTGCTCCTTGTACTCTGAGAAATTAAACTTTCACCTGAAATGATAGATGAGGTTCTCATCTAAAATCTGGTGCTACATTCTCTGTGACTTTACTATCTTGATCCAAATTCATTTGCATTTTTCTGTGTTGCCTTTCTTAATTCCATTTGATATCAGCTGCAGAAATGCAAAATTGGGTGCTTGAATACCATTATAAATGGTAATGGCTCATGGTAATGGGAAAAATACTCTTTTTTTTTGCATTTTGTTTTCATTTCCATAAGTTGTGTTAGGAGACAATTTTGCAGTGAATCAGAATATTTTTAATAATTTTGAAATTCAAAAGACATTAGGACAAATTTATGGATAAGAAGCATTTGGACCAAATGTAGGAAAACGTGACTAGCCCAGAATGTCGAGTCAGCATAGGCGGGTTGGGCCAAAGGGCATGTTTGTTGCTGTAATTGATTCGACAGATTAATAATCTGTCCAATAATCATGGAGAAGAAATAAAGCAATAGTGAGTATATACTGAGTTCAAAGCACATTCTGTAAGAACAGGCTATTTATTTTGTTATTCCAATGAGCTAGTTTGCATAAATTACTTTTCTTTGTGGAAGATGAAAAGATTTATTTTGATTAGATCAGCCTGACCATGTAATAGGACACATGTGACACCAGAAAATGCATCAGATGAATTATTGCAGAGATTGCCTCAATTGTATTCTTGCCAAGGACAGGATGCAATGCTACTTGATGAGGAAGAGATAGTTCATTCTCCTGGAGGAAGCAGATGTGAGCTGCAGTTTAGGTAGTCTAGTGGCAGAGGCACAACACAATATTTTGAAATAATCAGTTGACAGCAAAGCAAGTAAGTATTCCTGTATTTAAATGGAACAGGTTACTTGTAGAACTGTTGTGTTTTAATAACATGAAAAGGTAGCACTGTTTGAAATTTGTATTTGCAAATGTAATTTGGAGAAGGAACATCTAGGATTGATGGAAATTTGAATTCTATCTGTGTGATGGAAGTCTTCAATAGGAAATGCGCCAAAATGTATGTTATTTTGAGTTGTTCCTTTCTTGTCTTGTAATCTCATTAGTCCAGTTAATACATTTAAGAACTCAGCATGTTAAAACATCACCAGCTAATAAGTCACACCCTTCCCACTGGTTTCAGCTCTTCAGATGGCATTGACTTGTGGGTTGAAGTCTTCTTCTTGTGATTACAACATAAAATCTAACCTGGCACTCCAGTGGGGAATGGGCTAGGTCTGTACTTCTGGTGTCCCTGGCTTTGAATGGAATGTTAAAACAAAACCATAGCTTCATGACAGTTGACGGTTGGTCACTGTGACTGGTCGAATTGAAAGGAAAAAGGAGGAAAGATTCATGGGCGTGTGGGGACTCTGATTAAGGGGGCAGTGGGTTGATTTGCCCGAACTTTTACACAGATAAAAACACAAGTACCATTTTCTCATAAAAAAAATATTTTTAAATCAATTGACAATACATAGTTAGCACAAATCACATCACATGCAACCTAAAAGAAATATTGTTTTCCTCACTGTTTTGTCTGAATTTTTTTTGGGGGGGGGGGCAGGTGGCGGTTGTCCCCCTGCCCCCTGAGTCATATTCTCATGGAAAGAATAATGACATTTTCTTGGAATGTGATGGGAAATATCTTGCAGCCTTTCTACAGTGATTTATCATTTCAGCTTTATTATGACCTGAGGCCTGAATGTTCAATGGATTTTTTTAAAAAACAGATAAAACTACCTTAAACTTGACCAAATCATTTAAGGCCCTGGCACAGATACCTTCCACATTTTAGAGACTTGCTGATTTTAATAGGTTTGAAGCGACCTTTTGTGGAGACCCAATCAGTGAGAGGTTGTGATGAGGGAAGTGATGACATTCATAGTATGTCCAGAGCAGAAGTATCAGAGTGGAGGCAGATTTTATTTGGTTAGAGACCTGATTTCAGTGGCAGGATGATGGATGGCATCTGCAAACTGCTGGGTAATGTGGGGGGCAGGGGGAGGGAGGGTGAAGATGAAGACAGCAAGAAGGATTATATCCAAGTGTGAAGAAATTAAAATTAACTGGCTGCATTGTGGCTCTAATGTATGATATACAGTTTCGAATGATTGAAATAGCAATGACAGTAAGATGTAATTAAGAGTTATTGATGAGAATGGCATGGATTTGCATGACATCCAATATATCATTGTGGTTGGCTGCTACTTAACAGAAATGCTTGGAACAAAATTACAACATTCAAATTAAATAACTGAATACTTCTGAAACCATATCTTTTTTGGTCAAATAAAGCCCATTAGCAGGAATCCATTGTTGGAATTTATATTAAATTTATCTTCTCAAGGATAAATTAATTAACAAACTCCAGTTTCTCTTATCTTCACGTTGAAATACAATGAAATAAATCTTCATTGTGAAACATGTATGCTTATTTAAAATACTACGGTGTGACAGATTCCCAGTACAGAATGGTACTAAATTCAATGTAATATAATTTTATGCAGGGAATTAAAGATGCAACATGTTCTGTTTAGAAGTTCATGCAACTAGCAGAGATTTCTGGGTTGATGTATACTGTATTTAATATGGCATGATTTAACCTGTGATTTCCAAGTTTACCTGTTAAAACTTGTGTTAATGAACTTGATATCTGGTCCTAGATCATAGCTGAGCCCAGATTCGGGAAGGACTCTTGGATCCTTAGCTACATGAATTATTTTCATTGTTCAATGGCCTCAATGATCTTCACTCAAATCCATCATCCACACCCTGATCCTGTGCTAATCCCGTAGCCCCATTTACTGTAGTAGCATGCACAGGATGGACCATGCTGGAGATGTCCACACTGAAGCAGGCTGAGCAAAGAGTGGCAGTGACACTGAGACCTGCCACCAATCTGGCATTCGATAGCCTGTTGCTGTCAAATACATTTCCACTATCATTTAAAATCATTAATATTCACAAACATTTAAAAATTGTAGAAAATTATTTAAATAATTGGACTTTTATTATTGAGGATAACAGCGCAGTAAACTAATTAATTGGAAGTATTCAATGAAATAAAGAAACTAAAACATGACTTAATATCTCATTTTAAGGTACAGATTTAACCAGCCGCTCAGCTCAGACTATTCAACAGCTATTGAAGACTCACTGTTTATCAATCTGGTGGCAGAAGGGATAGTTCTGATCTAGAAATAAGACAACACATCCAGCACTCCATTGTATGATTAATGCATCTTATAGGAAGGATTTGATTGTTGCTTTGGTGGATTTTTTAGGAAATGACATCTCCTTTGTCTCCTTTTTGAATTTAAAGACATGGATGGTTGGAAGTTCAGATTGTGGTGATCAAGAGGATCCTAGATGTGTGTGAAATAACCTTCGTATTCACTTTTCCTAATTCTTAGGCCTCACCATCTATTCCTCTTTTCAGAATGATGTGTAGGTTTGGATGTTGCCTGATCATCCAAGTGAATATTGAATGCTGATTTCCACCGTCTAGAATAGTGAACACTAATAATGTTCACATAGAACTACTTTCATAGGATTAATGACCTAGAAACAGGCCATTTGGCTTGACTAGTCCATGTGAGCACTTGAATTCATTTAAATTACTTTTCCTCTTGATTGTAGGCCATTACATCCAACAAGGCAACAAGGCTGAACACCATAAATGGCTGTGATGTTGAGCTCAACATTTTTTATGCTCACTTTGAGAAGGAGAACTCAATGATTCCTTTGAGAATCCCTGCAGAAGCTGAAGTCCCTGTGATATCTGTCATTGAGGCTAACATTTGAACATCCTTCAAGAGGGTGAACCCTCGAAAGACATCAGGGCCTAATGATGTACCTGGCAGGGTACTGAAAATCTGTGGCAACCAACTAGCTGAGGTACTCATAGACTTTTTTAACATCTCATTGCTGCAGTCCAAGGTTCCCACCTGCTTCAGAAGGGCATCAATCATCCTGGTTCCCAAGAAGAGTAGTTTGAGCTGCCTCAGTGACTATCGCCAAATAGCAGTTACATCTGCTGTGATGAAATGCTTTACGAGGTTTGCATGGCCAGAATTAACTCGAACCTAAGTAAAGATCTGAACCCTCTGCATTCCACCTCGTGTTACAATCGCTCCACTTCACTGGCTCTCAACACAGCCCTAGAACACCTAGACAACAGTGACTCATACATCAGCCGACTCTTCGACTACTGCTCAACTTTCAACACCATCATATCTTCAGTACTAGCCAATAAGCTCCAAAGCATGGATCTCTGCCCCCCACCCCCCCCCCCCCCCCCACACACAACTGGATCCTTGACTTGCTCATTGGAAGATGACAGTCAGTATGAATTGGAAACGTCTCTTTCTCACTGATGATTAACACAGGTGCACCTCAAGGATATGTTCTTAGCCCACTGCCCTACTCACTATACAATGGCTGTGTGTCCAGGCACAATTCAAATACTGTCTACTATTTTGCCAAAGACACCATGGTTGTTGGCAGAATCACGGGCGGCAATGAGGAAATGTATAGGAGTGAGATAGATCAGCTAGTTGAGAGATCCCACAATAACAACGTTGCACTCAAAGACAGCAAAACCAAGGAGCTGATTGTGGATTTCAGGAAGGGGAAATCAGTTGAACACAAACCAGTCTTCATTGATGGCTCAGCATTTGAAAGGGTTAAGAACTTCAAGTTCCTGGATGTCAATATCTCTGAGGATATGTTCTGGTGCCTCCATGTCAATGCAATCATGTAGAAGGCTTGCCAGGAGCTATACCTCATGAGAAGATTGAGGAGATTTGGTGTAGCAGCAGAGACTTTTCCAAATTTCTGCAGGTGTTCTGTGGAGAGCATTCTGTCTGGTTGACTGTCTGGTATAGAAGTGCCAATGCACAGAGGTTGTTAACTTAGCATCTGTCTCCACTCTATTGAGGACATCTACATGAGGAGATGCCTTAAGGAAGTAGCCTCTATCCTCAGGCATCTTCATCACACAAGCCATGCCCTCTTCACACTGCTACCATCGGGAAGTAGGTACAGGAGCCTGAAAATGAATACCAAATAGCACATTTGCCATCAGATTTCTGAATGGAAAATGAACTACAGACACTATCTCACTTTCTTTTATTTTTGTACTAATTTATTGTTCTTAACTGTAATTTAATGGCAATATTTTCACTGCAACCCTGCCGCAATACAACAAATTTTGTGACATGTTCATGACAATAAAATCTGATTCTAAATGTATTATCAACTCCCCCTCCCTCACCCCACTGAGTGCATCCATGTTATTTGCCTTAATTGCTCATATGGTAGAGTGTTTCACATTCTTGTCGCTCTTTGGGTAAAGAGGTTTCATTTGGATTTCCCATTGATGTTATGGACCTAGTGGAAATAATTGCACAATTTAAGGGAAAATTGGCCTATGTATCCAAATGACTGTGTTCCTGTAAAATATGTTTTGGTGGAGTTATCATTCTTTCATGCTATTATTTTCTTCAATACCTTTAATAGTTTTGCATTCATGTCTTCAGGCCTTTATGCCTAATTTATTGCTTCCTCTTTGGGATGTTATGCAAATTATCCTATTCCTCTATTTTTAAATCTGGACACAAAGTAATCATCCAACATTCCCAGCAATCCTTCCTTTCATTAACAATGTATTGATAATGATGTTTCAAGGGGACACTGTTGTCTTGAACATCTCATTTAATGGTATGTGTTGATATTGATATTGCTTGTGTTTTTAAAATATATATTTTTTATGATTTAAATTTTATCGAGTTCTTAAAAAAATTCCCAAACCCTTGAGTCAGTGTTAAAGATACAAAATATAAACTTATCCATAAAATAGAAATAAACATAGCAGCAAAAAATGTCAATATAATAATCATATGTGTCTATTTAGACCGCTAATAACAGAGAAAAAACTGCTGTTCATTAATATGCTTCGTCACTACATCCACTACCACCCAGGAAACCTAGATATTCGCTCTGTTTTTGTGTAGCTATCAAATTTATCAAGCTGTAAAACATGCGTTCAACACACTGCCAGTTTGACCATCCTGAAATGATGGTCCCCCCAAATTCTTCCAACCTCTGTCTTCCTACCATTATAGTTGTTTGAATCCAATTTTGAGAGTATTTATCCCCAAATGACCCAAGTGTGTCTCCCAAGACAAAGTGTCTGAGGAAAAAAGGAATTTGAATACTTGAAACTTCACCAATGTACTTGTGTATCATAATCCATAAATGCTTGAATTATGGCCCTCTCTATCCACCTCACAGCTCCAGTATTCAAGGGTATTTTTCAGCCCTAATCTATATAACCTTGCTGGAGTCCAATTGTGCAGAATCTTAACCTGAATGAGGTGCACTCTCCGGTCTCTTGACGTTATTTTGATATTTTTTACAAATTTTGTCCCTTTCTTTCATCTCAAACACCACACAGGTCTATATCCCATGCTCTTTTAAGACCCAACAGAAGTTTATCCCCTGAGACTTGAATTAAGGCTGAATATTAAAAAAGGAGCCTTCGTGACCTTTACCATATGTAGCCAGTACAATAGACAGAATCGCAACAACTTGTGGGGGGATTGATGTTTAGAACCAAAAGTTGTGTGTAGCACATGACACAGTTGAAGATATCTCCAAAATTGTGACCTAGATATATCATACTGTTGGATTAATTGATTAAAAGATTTTAAACTGTCACCATTATAAAAGTCTTCCAATTTTTAATTTTAACATTCCCTCCAGAAAAAAAAGGGGACTTATCAATACACAACTTTGGATTCATCCAAATACTCGAATATGAATTAAATCTGGCTAACTATTCCAGAACAAATGCACATGCAATATAATTGGGTGAAATCTTGCCTCAGGAGGTAACTTGATAGACAAACATTGTAATGGAGGGATAGGAGGAAAACCAGAACACTCAATATGATCTTTTTAATTGTGCTTGTTCCATTAAATTCAAGTATCTATGCTTATTTCTGCTTTAATTTTGCTTTTCATTGTTTTCCTTGCCCCTTTTGTCTTACATGGCGTTCATTTGCTTATCAAATTCTTGATCTGTCACAAGATTTCCCCATTAACAATGGATGGGTTCAGTTTCATTCCTAAAAAAAAATCAGTTTTACTTAAAATAAAAAACAATTAAATCATGTCCCTTCATTCTCAGCAGTTTGCACTGAGAATGAGTCTCTTGTGGACTTTTTGGGTAAAATCACAGCTTGAGTGCCATCATGAGACACAAGATGGAGACAAATTTCTGCAGGCAAAACCAAACCTGCAAATAACCACTAGCATATCTTGATTGCTAGAGACAAAGGCTTTGTGAGGTCAATAAAAATAATGATGTTAATGCTGCACTTTTCTTTGCTCTTTGAATTTACCCTTGGTGAAGAATGAGTCCCTTTTACTTCTGGATGACAAAATTCCATGCTGTGATTTGGGAAGCAGTTCTTCAGCTAGGAGGGAGAGGAAATTGGCAATGACTCTTCCACTGCGAGACTCCTTTCTAGTAACCACAGAAAAAGTTCTCTCATTGAAATTATTTTGATCACAGCTATTGGTTAGTTACCATTTTGTCAGGTTTATTTCTTTAACTAAGTCTCATGAATACAAATGTTGCTTTTCTTTATTGTGCATTTTGTCCTCTTTGATCACTCTTAAATGTAAAAAACAATTGCTAGCTCCCTTGTACTTGTATCAAAGTGTTCTAGGTTCACATCACTCAGAGACCTGCATGTACTCGACCGCATTACCCAAAATGATGCTTTATTACTGTGTGAGATGTCAAACTGAGGCCGGTTGTGGTCTTGCAAGTGGAAGTGAAGGATCCCATAAAATCATGGCTATGGTAGTGGCTGAGATTGTGATCTGGCAGTCAGAGTCCTGCACTTATTGATGAGGAGAGTCCTGCAAGGTAGTTGGGAAACTTAAATTCAAGTAATTAAATAAAACTGGAATAAAAGCATAATTTAAAGCCATTAAGAAATGTGCAGAAAAGGTGGCTATAGAATTTGGTTAGATATTAGTTATAATCTCATTAAATTAGGGTTTGAAGATTGAAAAAAGTCCACTTCCATTCATTTGTTGGAAACAATCAAACCACCTTAATATATATATATATATTTTTTTTCTTTTTTTTCTTTGGCTTGGCTTCGCGGACGAAGATTTATGGAGGGGGTAAAAAAGTCCACGTCAGCTGCAGGCTCGTTTGTGGCTGACCAGTCCGATGCGGGACAGGCAGACACGATTGCAGCGGTTGCAAGGGAAAATTGGTTGGTTGGGGTTGGGTGTTGGGTTTTTCCTCCTTTGCCTTTTGTCAGTGAGGTGGGCTCTGCGGTCTTCTTCAAAGGAGGCTGCTGCCCGCCAAACTGTGAGGCGCCAAGATGCACGGTTTGAGGCGTTATCAGCCCACTGGCGGTGGTCAATGTGGCAGGCACCAAGAGATTTCTTTAGGCAGTCCTTGTACCTTTTCTTTGGTGCACCTCTGTCATGGTGGCCAGTGGAGAGCTCGCCATATAATACGATCTTGGGAAGGCGATGGTCCTCCATTCTGGAGACGTGACCCATCCAGCGCAGCTGGATCTTCAGCAGCGTGGACTCGATGCTGTCGACCTCTGCCATCTCGAGTACCTCGACGTTAGGGGTGTGAGCGCTCCAATGGATGTTGAGGATGGAGCGGAGACAACGCTGGTGGAAGCGTTCTAGGAGCCGTAGGTGGTGCCGGTAGAGGACCCATGATTCGGAGCCGAACAGGAGTGTGGGTATGACAACGGCTCTGTATACGCTTATCTTTGTGAGGTTTTTCAGTTGGTTGTTTTTCCAGACTCTTTTGTGTAGTCTTCCAAAGGCGCTATTTGCCTTGGCGAGTCTGTTGTCTATCTCATTGTCGATCCTTGCATCTGATGAAATGGTGCAGCCGAGATAGGTAAACTGGTTGACCGTTTTGAGTTTTGTGTGCCCGATGGAGATGTGGGGGGGCTGGTAGTCATGGTGGGGAGCTGGCTGATGGAGGACCTCAGTTTTCTTCAGGCTGACTTCCAGGCCAAACATTTTGGCAGTTTCCGCAAAGCAGGACGTCAAGCGCTGAAGAGCTGGCTCTGAATGGGCAACTAAAGCGGCATCATCTGCAAAGAGTAGTTCACGGACAAGTTTCTCTTGTGTCTTGGTGTGAGCTTGCAGGCGCCTCAGATTGAAGAGACTGCCATCCGTGCGGTACCGGATGTAAACAGCGTCTTCATTGTTGGGGTCTTTCATGGCTTGGTTCAGCATCATGCTGAAGAAGATTGAAAAGAGGGTTGGTGCGAGAACACAGCCTTGCTTCACGCCATTGTTAATGGAGAAGGGTTCAGAGAGCTCATTGCTGTATCTGACCCGACCTTGTTGGTTTTCGTGCAGTTGGATAATCATGTTGAGGAACTTTGGGGGACATCCGATGCGCTCTAGTATTTGCCAAAGCCCTTTCCTGCTCACGGTGTCTTGCTGCCAAACCATTCTTGCTCAATAAATCTGCAAGTGGCTTAAAATATTCTTGGGCTGGATTTGAGTTTAGTATTCTATTAATTTTGACAGTGAAGCTCTGACCTGGAGGTTATGTGTACAAAGACAATGATATTATTCTAGGAACTGATTGATGCTATTGGTTTGAACAGACAATCTTTTTTTTTTACTGTATTTGCAAGAATTTGATGTGAATTATTTTTTTTTTGTGGCAGGTTTTGCTTCTGCCTTGGTATCCTGTTTTTTTTTAATGGCATGGGGATTGTTGTGCCTGTTCAGGAGTAAATTCAATGTTAATCAAAAAATGTATTTAGCAACTCTTGTCAGGGGAAGGAGGTGAAAGAAAAGTAAACAAACAATTGAGGAAAGGCAATGAAAGGGGGTCTAGTCAGTCAGATGTCTGAAAAGTTTTATCCTATAACGTTGGTTCCAGCTGCACACACACACACAAAGGGTTTTAAGATTGTCTCCGCAATTCAGGGCTTGCCAGCTCACATAGTTTTTCAGGTTTAATTTTTCTTTGGGTTGCAAGTATTGTGGGCGATGTTTGGCTGGGTGCAAGTAATGGATTGAACATCCCCAACCTGCAATAACTGAAATAACATCCACTTGGATAGCACCAGCGATCAGAGGCGGAGGCCTCCCCACCAATGAGAACATCTGCAGGGAATCCTGCTCTGGGAGAGCAGCAGCCACCATCAAGGATCCACACCACCCAGCACACGCTCTGCTCTGGACAGGATAGAGGTAGGGGGGTGCCCCACCAGGTTCAGGAACAGCTGCTCCCCCCACCACCACCACCATCCGACTCCTCACCAACAAACTCAAGCAGGGACTCATGTAAGGACTTTTCTACTTGATTGATGTCCCCCCCCTCTGTTTTGCACAATCAATTTGGTGCTTTTGTGTACAGTTTTTTTTTGCACTATTAACAAGTGGTAATTCTACCTGGCCCGCAAATATATATATATATATATATATATATATATATATATATAAATTGGCATCACATACAACCCTGAGATTCTGCGGGCCAGGCAGAATATATGCAATCAATCTGAAATCAGATACGAATTCTATTACAATTCATGCAGTAAAGGCAAGTCATGGAATTTGGCTGCAGCCTGTTTGATACAATGACAGGTGGAGATAGTGGGCAACAATAAACCTGACAGAATGGGTGTGATAGCTGCTCGCTATCAGTTAAATGTTTCCGCCCCCTTTTCTCCGCTGACAGCTGACGTGTTAATTCTCCCTTTAAAGGGGATTTGCCGGGGTGTTTTCACTCTCTCTCTGGCAATTGTCATTTTCCGTCGGCGGAAACCAACCTGTCCTGTCCCTTTAACACTGGGCCGTCCCTTGATCGAGGGCTGATAATCCGGGAGACGGAGCAGTTCATGGCGGCTGAGTTGAGGCGGGAGATGCTCCCCGACCGCTGGTCTTTCGGGGTTTGCAGGGACGGCCGCATCTTTTTCATTGAGTACGTTGCACACCCACCCCCACCGGCGCCAACTTTCACGCCGCCCCGCCGAGTCCCCCGCGCTTGACGTGAACCGACCCCCCCCCCCCCCCCTTTTAGTTTTAATCTGTCTGTGCCTTGTCCTCTCTCTTTGTTTCCTTCTCCCCGCAGCGATCAAACGCGGACCACCACTTGGTTACATCCCCGGACGGCTCGACCTGTCAACTCCGGCCACATGATCCGCTCAGGTGGGAGAGTTTGCCCAACTTTTTTTGTCGGGTTAGGGGTGACCTGCCTCCACCTGCTCCCTTTGTTGCGGTCTGCGACGAGTTGCGGCTGCTTGACCCGTGTCCTTCTCGCTCCTTTGCAGATCTTCCCGAAGGCTGGGAGGAAGGGTTCAGCGAAGAAGGGGCCAGCTACTTCATCAAGTGAGTTGTGTTGTTGAAGCTTTTTTTTTCTTGCAAACTTTGCAAGTTGATGATATCCCCCCCCCCCCAAGTTCTCAGGTGCGCGGAATAGACTCCGCTCCTGCTGCCAACCCACCCCTCCGACTTCAGTTCGCCCAATCTGCTTTTTTTTAAAGAAAAGCCTTTTTGTTCAAAAGTTGGATGCAGCAGGTGACATTCACTCCCGCTTCCACCCCGTGGAGAAGCGTGTAAATATCTAAGGACCCCCGCCGCCGTCCATCTGATCGTGGAATTTCAGCAACAGGTCGTCACGTGGAAGTTGCAGCCTGTGAGATCGATGTGGGGCGTTTGAACTTGGAATTGTCTCTCTTTCTCCCCCCCCCCCCCCCCCCCTCTCGCTCCCAACAGCAGCACATTTATTAGTGGCATTTCCTGGTGTGGTGCGTTTACCTTTCTTTATATGCACGTTGTAGTCCTGGGGAGGGAGGGAGGCAGGTAAAATCATTGCCCGTCAGGCTGATGTGGTAGCGTTTTGAACTTGGCATTGCCTCTTCCGAGCAGCGCATTCATTGATTTGTGGCCTTTTTTTTCTTTTCTCTGATACGTATTGAGGAAAGAAGGTAGGTAAATTCCCATTTTCCTGTTCTAATGCAAATTGGATTCCAGTTTGTGCCCCCCCCCCCCCCCCGGGTGCACGAAAGACAGCCACAATGTGCAAATTCCTTGCCTTGCGATCAAGTGGATGGGGTTGGCATGGTGGGTCACAGAAGGAGCTGGGAAATGTGTGGGCTGCTCCAGTGTACGACTAATCTTGGCTTTGTCGTTGTACAAGGAAGGTGGGGGGGTGGGGGGGAGCGTTGCAATGGCAAAATATTTTCCACTTTGCAATTTGGGAATTTGTTTAGTTGCTATGGTGATAAATAGCCCTTCATAGTGAAGTGTTCACAGGCGAATTTTAAAATGCTTTCTTCTCGCTCTTTACTCAAAGTGATGATTTTTTTGGGGGGGGGGGCATTATTTCGGGTAATCTGTGTTTGGCCGTCTTCGTGAAACCCATGGGGGTGGACTTGAAATTGTTTCACAGATGAGAGTCTGATTATGTAACCTGTCGAAACACTTACAATGGAGAAGCCCATTTATGTTCCGTCCCTGAATTTTTAGCAGCCTGGGTTTGAAAAGAATTAAGGCACTAGGTAGACTGTGATGTTCATAAAGGTTTAAACTGAGTGATTTTTTAAAAAAAAAAGTGACTTGAGACTTTCTTCTTGCTTGGCAAATAGCAAATTCTTTGGAAGAAGATGTGTTGATGCGTTATTTTTGAAGAAACCGTGTATAATCTCACTGTTGTGCCCAGGCATATCTTGTAATGGGTGGGTCTAGTTACTGTGCAATGAAAGCAGACCACACACAAGAAATTATGTCTGCTTCTCAAACTTGCCTTGAGTGAGCGAGGCAATGGAATTGGACCACACACCATGATTACACGTGCCCCGAGTGAGCGAGTTAAAGAAAAATGCACGTAGACAAAAACATATGCCATTATCTTTGTCAATGATTTCAGAATGACCTGGTTGGCTGGCATTTTCACTTTAGAAACATAAACTGCAATTTTTGGACAAAGTTGATTATTCAAGAGCTTGAGATGACTTCTACATGATGAAAGGACGCAGACAAGCCTTGAGAGGATGCTACCAGGACCAGAGGATGTGAGTTGTGAGGAGAAGCTGGACAGGCTGAGATGCTCGGGAGGCTGAGGGGTGATCTCCGACAAGTACCGTGAAACAAAATTATGAGTGGCAAGGATACGGTGAATGTCTTTTTTCTCGAAGGCCAGGGATATTTAAAATGAGAGGGGAATTATTTAAAAAGAAACCTGAGGAGCAGCTTTTTCCTCAGTGTGGTGGATATAAAGAATAAATTGCTGGTGGAAGATGTAGAGGCAGATACAATGGTGGTATGTAAAATACATTTAAACAAGTACTCGAAGAGGAAATAATCCATGGGATGTGTGCCCATGTCGAGTTGCACAAATGTTTTGTACTCACACACACAGCCTGTCGCTGCCAATTGACTGTGCCTGTTTCTGTAGGGATTCCAGGCACCTGGAATCTTTTCCTGACTTCACTTTTTGGGCAATCAAAAACCTTTTATTTGGATGCTATCAGCTTAAATGTTATCAGTTCCCCAAGTTCACAAGAATTCATTTGAATAAAGCAAACCACAAATAGATATCTGCCTATTGTTGCACCTTTCAAATCTCCTAATTTGTATTGAAAGGATGCAAATTACTCGTGTAGATTGATATTGGAGCAAATAATTGATCACCAGTTGACATGATTTTCTTTCTTTAATAAAGAAAGCTAATCTAGTGGCAGGAGTAATCCATTTAGCCCTTGAGACTGTGCCATCGTTAAATAAAAACCTGGCTGATCTGATATTGGCTTCAGTTCCACATTCTGACAGTGTGCCTCATTGCCTTGAATATATTCATTTAATGCAGTATCCACATTTCTTTTGAGAATTTGAAAGACTTAAGACCCACATCAAAAGAAATGTTCTCGTCGTCAGATTCTTTATCCCCTAGGAATGCCTGGCCCTCCAATCTCTCCGCACTAATCCCAACTTTTGTAGTCAAGGGGGTGTCTCTTTCTGGCCAAAGCCAGGTGACAACTCTCATACACTTCTTTCCACTTACCCCTCCAACAGGACCCCACCAAAACTCATCGGACCACTATCTCGCACCATCTCTGAACCCATAATTTCTGGTCATCTCCTTAGCGCGGCCTCAACTTTCTTGCTTTCCAACACTGCACTGCCCCTCTCTATCTCCTACCTAAGATTCACAAACCCAATTGTTCCAGCAGACCTATCATGTCCATGTGCTCCTGTCTCCACCTATATCTGGGTCATTTTGCATACCCTCCATCACTTCAACAACTTCCACTTCCCTGAACCTGATTGCCTCAAGTTTACCATGAACATCCAATCACTGCACACCTCCATCCTCCATACTGAAGGCCTGAAAGGCCTTTTTTTTTCTAGACAACAGACCTAACCAGTCCCCGTCCACCACCACCCTCCTCTGGCTGGCAGAACTTTTCCTCTCCCTCAATAATTTCTCCTTTGACTCATCCCACTTTCTCCAAGTCAAAGGGGTAGCAATGGGCTCCAGCTGTGCCTGTCTTTTTGTTGGCTATCTGGAAAAATCCATGCTGCAAGTCAAAGCCTATCAACTCTTCCTCTTTTACATTGCTGTATATTCTGGTGCTGCCTCGTGGACTTCATCCACTTTGCTCCCAACTTTCACCCCGACCTTAAATTTATCTCTAGAAATGCTCTCCCTTTCCTTGATCTCTCTGTTTCTACCTTGGGAGACAAGCGCTTGTCAGACATCTTCTATAGATGTGTGCAGGGTGGAAGGGTCCTCAATGATCTTGCATGCCCTCTTCAGACAACAATCCTGGTAGATCATGGCAGTAGGGGGAGGGAGACTCCAGTGACCCTCTCTGCTACACATGGTCCTGTGGATTGACCTCCGATCCATTTCTCTGCAGGAACTGTACCACACTATGATGCAGCTGGCCAGAATGCTCTCGGTAGAGCTATAGAAGGTTGACGTAATGGTGGCTGGTAGCCTTGCCTGGTTCAGTCTTCTCAGAAAATGCAGTCACTGTTGTGCCTTCCTGATGTGAGGAGATGTTGAGTGTCCACAATAAGTCACTAGTTCAGTGAACTCCATGGAACTTGGTGCTCTCCACTCTTTCTATGATGGTTGTTGATGTGTGGTGGAGGGTGGTTGTTTCTGGTCCTCCTGAAGTTCATGATGATCTTCTTTGTCTTGCCCACTTTGAGACTCCGGTTGTCTCTCTCACAATATTTCACAAGATTTTCCACCTCTTCATCGGTGTTAGTGAGGTCATCTACTGTTGTATCATCTGCAAACTTGATGACACTGTCAGAGCTGGATCTGGCATTGCAGTCATGGGTCAGTAGCATGAACAGGGCTGAGCACACAATCCTAGAATGCACCAGTGTTCAGAGTGATGGTGCTCGATATTTTGCTAATGACCCAGACAGACTGTGGTCTTTCTGTGAGGAAGTTCAGGATTCAATCCCAGAGAGGGCTATTGAATCCCATCGAGGACAGCTTCCCCACCAGCCTCTGGGGAATGATCATATTAAATGCCGAGCTGAAGTTGATGAAGAACAGTCTGGCTTATGAGGCATTGTTCTCCAGGTGGGCCAGGATGGAGTGAAGCGACAAGGCTATTAGCATCATCTGTGGAATGATTTCTTCTATAGGCAAATTGAAATGAATACAGCATCGCTGGGAGGTGCGCTTTGATGCATTCTATTACCAGACAGTCGAAGCATTTCATAATTGTGGTCAGTGCTACAGGGTGGTAGTCACTGATGCCTGTTATTTGACACCCTCTTGTGTACCGGGATGATGGTAACTGTCTTGAAGCCTGTGAAAATGATGGACTCCTGCAGTGAGGTGTTGAAGATGTCTCTGAAGACCCGTCAATTGGTTTGTGCAGTCTTTCAGTACCCGCCTAGGCATGTTGTCTGGTCCTGCTGCCTTGTGTGGGTTCACCTGCCTTCTGCTGAGCCTCTTCTGAATGGTCTATAATTCAAGTGCATCTCTGCCCCACCCATTGAAACTGCGTGCAGAACCCCCAGCTTCCCAAATTAGAGATGTGGCAAAATGTTCTTCCTTTTAAACTTTGCATTAAGGGATGTTGTTCCATTTGCCTTCAGAAGTAGTTGCTTAACTGCAGGCTAATTTTTGTTTCATGAATAAGGTTATCCAGATCCCTATAGTCCACAGCATTATATAGTCTGTTTTCACTTGAACAATATTCTGTTTTCAATTTTTAAATGGATTTAGTTACTCACCCTTGAATTATATACCTAGCAAATTTTCCCATTTGTTTCACCCGAGTTTTCCTTTGCAACCTCTGTATCCTTTGCAACTCCTATATCCTTCCAGTAACATGTTTGTAATATGAACAATTTTAGCTACAAATCAATTGATCCCTTCATCTTGGTTGTTCACATATGCTGTAAATAAAGGCAAAGCACCAATACCGACATGGCAGTCAGCGAGTTACAACTCGTCAACCTGAAAATGATCTATTTATCCTTGCTCTCAACTATTGGAATCGATGAAGAATTTGCTTCCAATAGTAGCTTTTATTGTGCAGAATCTCGTGAATATTCAAATGGATTAGTTCTCCTCTATCCCACTGTAAATGATGAATGCAAGGTCTCCACTCAATTTGTATTTGAACCAAGTGTCTGTCTCACTTTTTTTTTGACGGTGCATAAGAATTATTGCCCTCCTCTTTGCTAGTTTGGTGTTATTTCTTCAGATGGGTGGGCTATCTTAACCATGTATGGAATCTTGCAAAATCATAGAACCAGCACGTGGCCTACAGCATCAAGGACTGCAGTGCTAATTTTTTTGGTGCTGGGGCCGTGAGACCTGGACTTGGTGGCTGTCGTGTTATATTTGGCATTGTATAATTGAGAGAGAACAGTATGATGATTGAAGACTAATATACCAGTCATGGAAAAAACAGGTTCCTTGTATGTCCAGAATAGTGCTCAGCAAAAGGGTGGGGGTGGGGGTGCAGAGTGGCCCCCAACTGCTTCATGATGACAAGCACTCATCTACTCTATTAGGTTTTGCGCTCGTTGCCAACATTTTCCCCACCTCTGCCCTCTATCCCCAACCCTTCAGATTCTCCTGCCATCTGCCAGTTCATGGGACAATTTGACCCATGTTAACCATGAAGGGGGAGCACTTGAGCAAAATGCAAATTCCAAAAGCACTGCACCCAAGGTTGGGATCAAACCAATGTCTTTAGAGCTGTAAAGCAGCAGCACCAACTGCTGCATCTCAAGTTATATTTTGTGTTTGACAATTCAGGCACTGCAGAGTTTTTTCCAGTTTTTGTTCCACTGACATAGATGGGATGACTGGTATGTCTCGGTGCTGTCTTCTTTCTTTTCTTTCTTTGGCTTGGCTTCGCGGATGAAGATTTATGGAGGGGTAAATGTCCACGTCAGCTGCAGGCTCGTTTGTGGCTGACAAGTCCGATGCGGGACAGGCAGACACGGTTGCAGTGGTTGCAGGGGAAAATTGGTTGGTTGGGTGTTGGGTTTTTCCTCTTTTGTCAGTGAGGTTGGCTCTGCGGTCTTCTTCAAAGGAGGTTGCTGCCTGCCGAACTGTGAGGCGCCAAGATGCACGGTTTGAGGCGATATCAGCCCACTGGTGGTGGTCAATGTGGCAGGCACCAAGAGATTTCTTTGGTGCACCTCTGACACGATGGCCAGTGGAGAGCTCGCCATATAACACGATCTTGGGAAGGCGATGGTCCTCCATTCTGGAGGTGTGACCTACCCAGCGCAGTTGGATCTTCAACAGCGTGGATTCGATGCTGTCGGCCTCTGCCATCTCGAGTACTTCGATGTTAGGGATGAAGTCACTCCAATGAATGTTGAGGATGGAGCGGAGACAACGCTGGTGGAAGTGTTCTAGGAGCCATAGGTGATACCAGTAGAGGACCCATGATTCGGAGCCGAACAGGAGTGTGGTATGACAACGGCTCTGTATACGCTTATCTTTGTGAGGTTTTTCAGTTGGTTGTTTTTCCAGACTCTTTTGTGTAGTCTTCCAAAGGTGCTATTTGCCTTGGCGAGTCTGTTGTCTATCTCATTGTCGATCCTTGCATCTGATGAAATGGTGCAGCCGAAATAGGTAAACTGGTTGACCGTTTTGAGTTTGTGTGCCCGATGGAGATGTGGGGGGGCTGGTAGTCATGGTGGGGAGCTGGCTGATGGAGGACCTCAGTTTTCTTCAGGCTGACTTCCAGGCCAAACATTTTGGCAGTTTCCGCAAAACAGGACGTCAAGCGCTGAAGAGCTGGCTCTGAATGGACAACTAAAGCGGCATCGTCTGCAAAGAGTAGTTCATAGACAAGTTGCTCTTGTGTCTTGGTGTGAGCTTGCAGGCGCCTCAGATTGAAGAGACTGCCATCCGTGCGGTACCGGATGTAAACAGCGTCTTCATTGTTGAGGTCTTTCATGGCTTGGTTCAGCATCATGCTGAAGAAGATTGAAAAGAGGGTCGGTGCGAGAACGCAGCCTTGCTTCACGCCATTGTTAATGGAGAAGGGTTCAGAGAGCTCATTGCTGTATCTGACCCGACCTTGTTGGTTTTCGTGCAGTTGGATAACCATGTTGAGGAACTTTGGAGGGCATCCGATGCGCTCTAGTATTTGCCAAAGCCCTTTCCTGCTCACGGTGTCGAAGGCTTTGGTGAGGTCAACAAAGGTGATGTAGAGTCCTTTGTTTTGTTCTCTGCACTTTTCTTGGAGCTGTCTGAGGGCAAAGACCATGTCAGTAGTTCCTCTGTTTGCGCGAAAGCCGCACTGTGATTCTGGGAGAACATTCTCGGCGACACTAGGTATTATTCTATTTAGGAGAATCCTAGCGAAGATTTTGCCTGCAATGGAGAGCAGCGTGATTCCCCTGTAGTTTGAGCAGTCTGATTTCTCGCCTTTGTTTTTGTACAGGGTGATGATGATGGCATCACAAAGGTCCTGAGGCAATTTTCCTTGGTCCCAGCAAAGCTTGAAAAACTCATGCAGTTTGGCATGCAGAGTAATATTCATTAAAAGACATGAAAAAAAAATTACACAAATTGGAAGAACACCACCTTGTATTCTGTTAGGGCAGTCTTCAGTTAGAATCCACTTATCCAATTCTTGTTAACTCCCTGCCCTGGTTTGTCTCTCTCTTTGCCCTACCCCTTTCCTTCTCTCTCCTAAGAGAGATCTTCCCTTCTTGACCCTCTGCCTTCTCGCCTTGATCTACGTACTATTAGCCTGCGTTCCTCCTTCCACCCCCACCTAATTTGGTTATCTATCTGTTTTTCCGCATTACTGACAAAGGATTCAGGCCTGACCTGTTGGTTCCCTTTTATTTCCTTTGAATGCTGAGTTTCTCCAACACATCTACCCCAGCATCTTCATATTTTTTTGTTTACCTTCATGAACTAAAGTCAACTTGATTTTTTTTGTTCAGCACAATTTAAAGTAAATTGCTATTTGGGGTGTATTTAAGAGAATATAATCAAATATTTGACTATTGAATAGCTTCACACTTTACATAAATGATCAGCCTTTATCTTGAGTAAATAGCAACATTTGAATGGCAAGTTGCAAAGAGATAGGAATATCCTAGCTAAGTTGCTCCATGTGTGTTCACTGCTTCAGGGGATAAAATAGTCTTTGTTAACCACAGAAAGTTTTAGTTGGACTTTATTGAAATTGATCAGCACAGTAGGATAAAATGTGAAGGTCTCTGGATGATTATCTTTGGCATAAATACAATGAGGCATTGAAGTTTTAGGTTGCCCCTGCTGGAATGTTTTGGCTGGTCAGCAGTGTTTGAGCTAAAACAGAATATCCCCTTAGTTATGAAGATGCTGCAGTCGTAGAGAGCTGGCTTTATCTGTCACAAGAAGACTTGCATCAAATAAATTTTTCTCCTCTGCTTCCAAAAACCAACACAACCAACTTCATAAACCATTTTACCTCCACCATCATTCAGTCTGAACTTATAATCTTTTGTATAAAACATTGGAAGTATTGGTCCAACGTCAAATGAATTCTGGATTTAACTTTTCTATCCAGCACATTTTTCGCTCTTCAAAATTACCCACAAAAATATTTCATGCTCATTGTTTCTGTACTTTTAAATCAGATCACAGTGGTGGGGTTGGTGTCACTACTCCATGGACCTCCTCCTGTGCCAGCCTTGCAGAATCCTTAGTAATTTTTTTGCACTAATCCCTGCTCTCTCCATCCAGAATGAAGATCATTCCAAACCCAGTCATCAAGTTCCAGATACCTTCAACTTTGACTTTTAAATGACAAAGTTGACCATGCTCATTCCCAAGGGACCTGATTGGTCGTAAATTGTAATTGCTGTATATCACTGAATATAATAGCAATAGCAGTGAGATAAATTATATCCTTAAATTACAATATCATGCACAAACCCTAAATGTATTTACATTTATAGAGTTTCATGTGGTTATAGTGAAAATTGGATAAGAAAACAATAGAATTTGAAATAAATGTTTAAGAACTACATCAAAATTATGTTGATTTTTAATATTAAGAGAAACATTCATGGATTAGCTTTTTTTTATTTTCTCCTTTTCCTTTAATTACTGGTTCATTCTCAAAAATTATTGATAACGATTCACAAGTACTAATTACTGCACTATTGTAGCTAAAACACCAGAAAATTTGACAAAAGAAACAACTATAACAACACCAGCAGCAACAAAAACAACAGCGTGTGCTTGTAGTGTGTACAGACTAAACTGTGATTCGATGTGTCATTTTAATTGGGTAATAATGTCAGCTCTGACCAGAGCGCATTAGAAGGTTCAAAAGTAAATTGACATAGTTTTAGCCTTGTAGGTATATTGATGTAAGCCGGGCTTACGAAAAAATGTTTTTGTGTTCTAACTAAGTACAGGGATATTTTTACATTTAAAAAAAAAAAAAAAAAATTCTGCTGAAATACTGCACAAAAATTTGTGGACAGTCAATTTGGTGTCACTTGTGTAGTCTGCACCCTCTAGTAATGTCGGTGTCCAATCACAAACCCATGTATTTAAATATACAGAAACAATCAACGCTTTTCCTATTTTCACTTTGACTTGTAGAGCCTAAAAGTTTAAAAAAAAAGTTTGTGTCAGGAAAATGGGACCAATCAGGTCCCTTGGGAACGAGCATGGTCAACTTTGTCATTTAAAAGTCAAAGTTGACGGTATCTGGAACTTGATGACTGGGTTTGGAATGATCTTCATTCTGGATGGAGAGAGCAGGGATCAGTTTCCCATTCATCCTGTAAAGTGACTCCACTCTAGAAAAGCTTATATTTTGTGATATCCCATGCTTCAGAGAAAAAAATTGTTTTGGAGCACAATACAGCTTTCCTTGGGTGTGCTTTCCTTCCAGAGCATTCGGGATTTTACTGTGTGGTTAAGGCAATTGGGATTGTCTCCTTAGTCAAGATTAGAATGTTTGCAGTTATAGATCATGTTGTTGTTTTTCTCTTTCCCAGCTGAGCTGAGGAACTTCTCACAAATTTGCAAAGATTTAAATTCCAATTGCTCCAGTTTTCATATGAATTAGAAACTTTGCAATCTTTATTTTTAAATTTTTTTAAAATTTAAAACTTTTAAGAACAATGTAAAATCAATAGCAATAACAGAAAAAAAAAGGCTTGTATACAACATAGTAAACCCCCCACTCAGCCAGCCCCCTCAAGGGGAGCCAAAAAAGAAAACCTAAAACCTATGCAATATTTTAAGATATTTCCAAACCCATATATTCTAAATAAGATGATCACATTTTAACAAAAAATAATTATCATGTAAATTGTTATTTTCTCCATATAAATACAAGATCTCAATTTATTATGCCAACGAGCTATATTAATCTCTACATTGTCTTTCCAAGTAATTGCTACACATTTTCGTGCCACAGATAACACCAAACATACAAATGTTATTTGAACCTTATCCAACCCCCAAACCAGTCAAAGAAACCATATAACCCAACAAAAAAATCTCTGGATATAATGGTAATTTGATGTTAAATAATTTGTCCAAAACCAACCTAACTTTTTCCCAAAATGGTTGTACCCTATCACAGGACCAAACTACATAAAAAAAAAGTTCCAGTACTTAACCCACATCTAAAACAAAGATCCGAATTACTAAATCCGTATTTTTTTCAATTTCTCAGGAGTCAAGTATAACTGATGCAAAAAAAAATTATAATTAACCAAACCATATCTTGCATTAGTCAAGTTAGTTACCCCTTCATTGACACATAACCTCCCAATCCTCTTGAGGTATAGCACAAGTTAAGTCGCTTTCCCATTTATTTCTAGATTTCTCCAAATTTGTTTTTTTCAGTTTCCTGTAACAATCGATACATATCTGAAATAAAACCTCTCTTTGGTATAAAGGAAATCACAGATTTTGCAATCTTTTCTCAGTTTGGGAGGGCATATGACTGGACCTGACAGTGTGCTGGATCTACTTGAGAATAGAGAGATCTTGGCAGTAAAGAATGAAAGTTGATCTGTCATGTCAACCCTGGGACATCACTGGTGTTGTTCCTGACACTGAGGCCAATCTGCCTTAGGCTGCCTCATTGATGTCTGCCTTCCTATCATGAGGGCAGAGATGGGGATGGTTGCTGATTTAAAAAAAAAATTAGGCATATAGTAATGGGACCTTCCAGCCCATAAGCCCGTGCCACCCAAATATCCTAATTGACCTACAACCCCGTACCTTTTTAAAGGTGGGAGAAAACCGAAGCACCTAGAGGAAACCCATGCAGGGAGAACGACAAACGTGTTGCAGACAGTGCTGCTTTCGAACCTGGGTCGCTGGCACAGTAATAGCGTTGCATTCACTAACTGTGCCGCCCAATGTTGTAATGACGATCTTGCAATTCAGCTCATGCCTGATTTGACCAACACATCTGACTACAGGTACAACTGGATCAGCCACCTAAATGCTATAAAGATCAGGGGCCAGAGACTGGGTATATTGCAGTAGGCAACTCTCCTCTAGTCACCCAAAACTTTTGTTATTCCAACAAGGCATTGGTCAGGAACGTGGTGAAATTTTTCTCCACATTGCTGAATGAATGCATCGCTAAAAATACTTGAGCAGCTCTGAATCATCCAGGACAAAGCAACCTCCTTGATTTGGTACTCTAATAAACCATGCTTAACATTCGTTCTCCCTCGACCACCAATGTTCATTTGGCAATTATATGTGAAATCAACAAGACTATTGTTCCTATGCCTGACAGCATTGTCCAAACCTGCAACCTCTTATGAAGAAGCAAAGCTGCACGAGACCACCATCACACATGCAGGTTCATCTTGATCCTGATTTGGAAACCTTTCTGATTCTTCATTGTTTTTTTGTCTAAACTCTGCAAAACCAGTTAGGTAGTAACTTCATCAGAAGTACTGCAATGTTGAGAAATCAGCTTGTCAGTACATTTGAGGGCGGTTGGGAATGGACAATGAGTCCTGGCTTTGCAATCACAATGCAGATTCCGAAGAATGCTAAAAGCCCAATCTGCAACATTTGCACGCTGTTCTCGTGACTGAAGCTTGCATTAATAGCAAGTGCGGAGAATATGCAAATCCACCAATGATGCAGCCATAGCTTTTTAAAATCACTTGTAAATGACCAAGTATAACTGTTGTGATAATACTAATTTGCAGGTTTCCAACTGGTATGAAAGGCTAGAAAGCCACTGGGATCAAAGCAGACATTTGTGTTAACACCTCAATCAGCTGATGAATCAGTGTTTGAATTTCTGATTAACAGAAGAGAAATTCAAATCCTCGAAAACGTGACACAGCAAAAAAAAATTAAACCTTCAATTTATGGTGAGCTCTTGCTGATTTGAGTAGATTGTTTAGAATGGAAACCATGTTTTTTCTACAATTGCTCAGCCTATGCAATTACTTAATTGTATGCTAATCAGCTATAAATTGGTATGAATTGAAACTTTTTTTCCTGGTCTGGAACTAATGTTGCAGATAATATTCTGGATTTGATCTCTGTCTCATTCTTGTGTTTATAAAACACAACTTGCTTGTTCACTCAGCCAAGCCTTTGCATGTTTGACATTTATCCACTTTTTTTTGGTGAACTTTACTCCAAGTTAACATGTATGGGCCTTGCTGCTCTGCATTTTTTTTGAGAGTTAGCATTTTAGCTAATTCTATGAACTGTTACCCATTGGAATCATGATGTGCTGCCATCTGAAATAGTTTACCACTATAAGAGCTTTCAAATTGTGGTACATGTATTTGTGTACACAAGTAATCCTTCCCTCAATCACCCTTTTAAATTGCAGCACCTGGGTAGCCCTCCTGAGACCCTGGTGCGATTACTGGGGCAAAGGTGCTGGAAGCACCTTTCAAATTGCAGGCAGATCTACCCATTAAATCACCAACCTGGCAATTTAAGTGGGATCTCGCCCCTGCAATGACACATCATGAACTCATCGGAAGTACTGCTGGATGTTCTGATGCTGGCTGCCCGGTGACGCACTCCTTTAGCCACTGATGTCAGCGGAATAAGTGGGTCAGCCATTTTGCTTTTCAAATCGGCCGTGGATGAGACCTAGTTAAGCTTAATTGGGTTCCCTGACTACCGGTTGGGTTCCCTGACTACCGGTTGGGTTCCCTGACTACCGGTTGGGTTCCCTGACTACCGGTTGGGTTCCCTGACTACCGGTTGGGTTCCCTGACTACCGGTTGGGTTCCCTGACTACCGGTTGGGTTCCCTGACTACCGGTTGGGTTCCCTGACTACCGGTTGGGTTCCCTGACTACCGGTTGGGTTCCCTGACTACCGGTTGGGTTCCCTGACTACCGGTTGGGTTCCCTGACTACCGGTTGGGTTCCCTGACTACCGGTTGGGTTCCCTGACTACCGGTTGGGTTCCCTGACTACCGGTTGGGTTCCCTGACTACCGGTTGGGTTCCCTGACTACCGGTTGGGTTCCCTGACTACCGGTTGGGTTCCCTGACTACCGGTTGGGTTCCCTGACTACCGGTTGGGTTCCCTGACTACCGGTTGGGTTCCCTGACTACCGGTTGGGTTCCCTGACTACCGGTTGGGTTCCCTGACTACCGGTTGGGTTCCCTGACTACCGGTTGGGTTCCCTGACTACCGGTTGGGTTCCCTGACTACCGGTTGGGTTCCCTGACTACCGGTTGGGTTCCCTGACTACCGGTTGGGTTCCCTGACTACCGGTTGGGTTCCCTGACTACCGGTTGGGTTCCCTGACTACCGGTTGGGTTCCCTGACTACCGGTTGGGTTCCCTGACTACCGGTTGGGTTCCCTGACTACCGGTTGGGTTCCCTGACTACCGGTTGGGTTCCCTGACTACCGGTTGGGTTCCCTGACTACCGGTTGGGTTCCCTGACTACCGGTTGGGTTCCCTGACTACCGGTTGGGTTCCCTGACTACCGGTTGGGTTCCCTGACTACCGGTTGGGTTCCCTGACTACCGGTTGGGTTCCCTGACTACCGGTTGGGTTCCCTGACTACCGGTTGGGTTCCCTGACTACCGGTTGGGTTCCCTGACTACCGGTTGGGTTCCCTGACTACCGGTTGGGTTCCCTGACTACCGGTTGGGTTCCCTGACTACCGGTTGGGTTCCCTGACTACCGGTTGGGTTCCCTGACTACCGGTTGGGTTCCCTGACTACCGGTTGGGTTCCCTGACTACCGGTTGGGTTCCCTGACTACCGGTTGGGTTCCCTGACTACCGGTTGGGTTCCCTGACTACCGGTTGGGTTCCCTGACTACCGGTTGGGTTCCCTGACTACCGGTTGGGTTCCCTGACTACCGGTTGGGTTCCCTGACTACCGGTTGGGTTCCCTGACTACCGGTTGGGTTCCCTGACTACCGGTTGGGTTCCCTGACTACCGGTTGGGTTCCCTGACTACCGGTTGGGTTCCCTGACTACCGGTTGGGTTCCCTGACTACCGGTTGGGTTCCCTGACTACCGGTTGGGTTCCCTGACTACCGGTTGGGTTCCCTGACTACCGGTTGGGTTCCCTGACTACCGGTTGGGTTCCCTGACTACCGGTTGGGTTCCCTGACTACCGGTTGGGTTCCCTGACTACCGGTTGGGTTCCCTGACTACCGGTTGGGTTCCCTGACTACCGGTTGGGTTCCCTGACTACCGGTTGGGTTCCCTGACTACCGGTTGGGTTCCCTGACTACCGGTTGGGTTCCCTGACTACCGGTTGGGTTCCCTGACTACCGGTTGGGTTCCCTGACTACCGGTTGGGTTCCCTGACTACCGGTTGGGTTCCCTGACTACCGGTTGGGTTCCCTGACTACCGGTTGGGTTCCCTGACTACCGGTTGGGTTCCCTGACTACCGGTTGGGTTCCCTGACTACCGGTTGGGTTCCCTGACTACCGGTTGGGTTCCCTGACTACCGGTTGGGTTCCCTGACTACCGGTTGGGTTCCCTGACTACCGGTTGGGTTCCCTGACTACCGGTTGGGTTCCCTGACTACCGGTTGGGTTCCCTGACTACCGGTTGGGTTCCCTGACTACCGGTTGGGTTCCCTGACTACCGGTTGGGTTCCCTGACTACCGGTTGGGTTCCCTGACTACCGGTTGGGTTCCCTGACTACCGGTTGGGTTCCCTGACTACCGGTTGGGTTCCCTGACTACCGGTTGGGTTCCCTGACTACCGGTTGGGTTCCCTGACTACCGGTTGGGTTCCCTGACTACCGGTTGGGTTCCCTGACTACCGGTTGGGTTCCCTGACTACCGGTTGGGTTCCCTGACTACCGGTTGGGTTCCCTGACTACCGGTTGGGTTCCCTGACTACCGGTTGGGTTCCCTGACTACCGGTTGGGTTCCCTGACTACCGGTTGGGTTCCCTGACTACCGGTTGGGTTCCCTGACTACCGGTTGGGTTCCCTGACTACCGGTTGGGTTCCCTGACTACCGGTTGGGTTCCCTGACTACCGGTTGGGCCCTTTCAAACTGCTGCATAACTGGGGTGCTCACCCTGCAAATTGCCTGGTTAACCCCATTTTACATGGCAGTTTGAAAGGGTCTACTGGAACCTGCCACCTTTCATTTCGGTAGTTCTTGGCACATGCTTCAACAATCTGCCAAAACTGAAAGTTTCCTCAAATGTCTATCACTTGTGTTGTACAGAGGGAATCAATAACCTTGCCATTACTTGCTTCTTTTGATTGGGATAATAGGCTACATACACAACCATATTGTGTATAACCATCTTCCTCCCTGACTTCACAATGATCACAGAAGTCAGGCATCAGCTCATTTGCTTTGGTTAATGAAATGTTGAGCCACTGTACTCTTGCTGTGAAATGTTTGCTGTGATTGTAGTAAATAGACAAAATTGCTGGAGAAACCTGGGTCCTGTAGTGTCCATAGGTGTTTTGGACTTGAGCCTACTGTCCACATCTAGCTGTGGTTCAAGGCAGGGTCTAGCTTCCAGACAATTGTACTTGTGTCAAAGAAGTCGTCTGTGTCCTGCCTCAACGATTACTGCCCCGTTGCACTCGTATCCATCGTCATGAAGTGCTTTGAGAGGCACATCGTGGGGCACATCAAGCACCTGCTGCCCCCCCTCCCCCGCCCCACACTGGACCCCCTGCAGTTCGCATATAGATCCAACCATTCCACAGACAGTTCTATCACCACTGCCCTTCATCTAGCCCTCACCCACGACTAAATTAAAGACACCTCTGTTTGAATGTTGTTTATTGACTTCAGTTTGGCATTTAACATGATCATACCTCAGTTGGGCCTGCTGGGTTCAAATGCCTCCCGATTCTCAACTAAAGGGGAGACCTCGGGCCATCCGGATTGGAAACAGCACCTCCAAGACCATCGCACTGAGCACGAAGCCCCCATGGCTGTGTGCTTATTCCACTGCTGTTCACTCTACTAACTCACAACTGTGCAGCCAAACACAGCTCGAATCACATCAAGTTTGGTGACAACACAACAGTGTTGGGCCTGATTCGTAAGAACGAGGCAGCACCATACAGAGACGAAGTGCAGACATTAATGGACTGGCGCAGAGCAAACAACCTGAATATAAACGTTTTTAAAAAAAAGTTAAAATGGTTGTTGACTGGGATGGCGTGACTGAGATCACGCTCCCCTGACTATTGATGGCTCTACCATTGTGGTTGTCAAGTGTATCAAGTTCCTTGGAGTGCACTTGGCAGAGAATCTCACCTGATCCTTTAACACCTGCTCCATAGCCAAGAAAGCTCAGCAGTGCCTCTACTTCCTGCGAAAGCTGAAGGAAGTCAATCTCCCACCTGCCATCCTCACAATGTTCTACAGAGGATGTATTGAGAGCATTCTGTGCATCTGTATCATCTGGTTTGGAAGCTGCATCACCTTGGACCACAAGACCCTACAGAGGATAGTGAAGTCAGCGGAAAAGACCATTGGGGAACCTCTTCCTACCATAAAGGACATTTACAACACAATGCAGGGGGAGGCAATAAACATTTGTGAAAGACTTCACACATCCTGCATGTAAACTGGCAGGAGGTACTGAAGCGCTTGATCCCTTGTGTCCAGAGTAGGAAACAACTCTTTTGCCCCCCCCAAGCCATCAGGCTCCTGAACTCCTGGTACAAAGGTGGATAGTGCGCTGTGCACGTTCAGTGTATATGTCTTAATACCTTGATATTTTAACTGCTTTCCTAACTTGTATCAATGTAAATGTGTTCTGTGGTCCTGGAGACACGCTATCACATCCTCCCGTGTGAACATGTTATGATTGTTAAATAAAGTTGACTTTAATGTAGAATGTTTCCTGGGTACAGCTTGTTTACAAAAAGTAGGACACCTTCAATTGAGCACATTACCACCCAGTCATCGGTATAATAGAAGCTGTCACTGACAATTGCCCACAAACTATTGACTGAGTTTTATTTCGGGACTACATAGCCCATTCCTTAACATCCCTGGACTAAAGGGCTGAATTCTAGAGACAAAGTGGTGGTGCCTGTTCTTGGTAAGACCAGAACCTCAAATGAAACTGCCTCAAGTATTCTGTCAATAGGAACATGGCAGAGGATGGGTATCGTGGAAAATGACTTCTGTTTGACACCCAGGCATTCCCATCAGTTAGAAAACTGAAGACCGAGTGTGACGGAACACTACATTTGTTTGGCTCATCAAAGTTCCAACAACACTTTAAAGCTGCTTGAATGACGAAACTGCCACCATCAAAATCTTCATTCCCTCCACCACTGATACAGTATGCACCTTCTACAAAATCAGCTGTAATTTCTCACCTGGTGAACACTGACCTAAATCTATTTCCCAAACCTATTATCTAGAACAGGAGTGGGCAACCCTTTTATATATAAAAAAAAACCTCACATTCCACCTTGAGTAATCCCTATGCCATAAGTGCTCTGTGATTAGTAAGGGATTGGTTAAGGTGAAATGTGCATGGACAGAAAGAAGGTTTCAAAACCACTATTTTAATTGTACCTAATTGACTCATTTTCTCAAGCAAAATATTTCAGTAACAATTGGGTCTAGAGCAGTGATTCTCAACTTTCCCTTCTGACTTGCATACAACCCTGAGCAATCCCTCACAGAGCACTTGTGGCATAGGAAATATTTAAGGTGGAATGTGAGTTTTTTAAAAAAAAGGTGTTCACTCCCAATCTAGAACTACCATTCTCAACCATTTTTTGGCTATAGCCCCCTTGGGATTCTGCTCAAAGTTCATGGGCACCTTCCTTGTGAAGCAGTCAAGTTTAGTTGTTTCTGTTGTATTACTGACTACATAAAAATATGATTTCAATCCATGGCACTCCTTAAATGTACTGGGGCCTCTGTTGAGTGGCTAATCTAGAAGAACAAGAGAAAAATTAGAATCAAAAATTTATTGCCAAGAACAAGTCATGAAATTTGTTTTGCATCAGCAGCTTGGTGGAAACACTCATATATAATCATCTCAAACACAACCTGTAACTTTCTTACCAAATGATACACTTTCCTGATTTGGGGAACCACTGGTATTTGTCATCCTTAACTGGGCCAAAACCCAGGACCTCCCACTTCAGCAGTACTTGGGTGGTTCCTTTACCATGAGGCCAACCTTACAACAAGTTGGCTCAACATCATTATATTGAGACTGAGGGAAGTTCGAGATGGTCAATAAATACTGGCCTTACCACTAAAGTCCAGATCTTGGAAAAAGGAAGAATTAATAATGAAAATAAAATTGATACTATTAAACAATTTTATGAGTAGCTATTTAAAGTATTTGATGCAAAAAGATAACTGCTTTGAAAATCAATTTTAAAGCAAAGCACCATAATTAAGAGATTGCCTAGTATATGTCATACCTGCATCTGACAAACAATGTCCTATCATTTTCACTATTGTTTTCTTGTGGACTTGCACGTTATTGTGGAGAATCAGTCCTGTTCATTTGAAAGTGTTTTGCACATTTGCTCTTCTGTCATACTGTTCCCTTTAAGGATGGTACACATATACTTCACATTTATTTAAAAAAAAATGATTTCCCTGTTCACATTTTCCCTTTTTTGAGGGAAACCGGAGTGCGACAAATGTAAATTATCATTAATACTGACATCTGAATTAAAAGTAAAAGAATATAGAAATGCTCCAGGTGACATAGCATCTGTAAAGAGGGAGAAGCAGCTGGTTTTTTAAAAAATATTGTAAATATTGCTACAAAAATTGGAGACTGAGAATTAAGATAATGGCAGTAAAATATCAGCAGGGGTGACATTGCCAAACCATATTGCATTATAGGAGAATAGTGGATAAATCCTCAGGGCCTGACATGGCATCATCCAGAATTCACGGTGGGACATGGCAGGAGACTGCTGGGAAGTGAGCTATATGTTGTCAAATGCTTTGGAGAACAGCAAAGGTGGTTCCTTTTGTGTGTAAAGTATGTAATGATAGTGATCATGTTTGCATGGCCACTAGCAAGGCCTTGATTATAGTTCCTGTATGATTAGACTTGGCTGCCAGCAGGGGGCTGACACAGAGCAAGACGCAGTATGTAAGATCTGTAATGGAGACTTGCAGCCTCATAGTGCTGTTTACAACTTTAAAATAAAAAACCCTTTCCTTCATCCATGTGTTGTCTAAGAACACACACACACACACACACACACACACACACACACACACACACACACACACACACACACACACACACACACACACACACACACACACACACACGATGAAACATGGTGTCAGAAGTGGAACGAAAGAAATACTTCAAAAGAAAAATCTAAAGTCAGCAACTGATCAGTGAAGAGAAGCTAACACAGTGAAAAATGGAAGGATTACATCCACCAGCGAAATTTCAGCTGGCAGGTCATGTGGCTGAAAATTGGAACGGATTTAAACAGCATTTTGGATTGTATTTAGTGGCAGTCGGAGCTGACGAGAAAAGTGATAAAGCATCAGTTTTATTACATGTCATTGATGATAAAGCCCAGGAGGTATATATAACTTCACATTTTCTGCTGAAGGAGACAAAATAAAACTGGTAAAAATAATGGAACAGTTTGAGGCATACTGCATACCTAAGTGTAATGTGACATTTGAGAGGCACAGATTTTTCACGTGTACAGAAAACGGAATGAAAGCATTGATCATTATGTGACTAAATTGAGAAACAGGCAAAATGTGTGATTTGGTGGGCAGACTGACTTGCTGATAAAAGACAGACTTGTGTGTGGAATTCCTAATAATAGCCTAAGGAAAGACTGCCAAGAGAGCAAAATCTAGACCTGGAAAAAGCTATAGCACTCGATAGGGCTACAGAAACTGTAAAAACAGCAAAAGAGCTGTTCAGTGAAACTATCTGCAATGTGGATGCAGTAAGCAAGAATTGACATAACCTGTTTAACAAAAAGCATGCCAAAAATGGAAAGAGAGGAGTAGCCAGCGAACCAAAATGAAAGGGACAATGGAGAGCCATGGTGTTGAGGCAGTACATAACACCTACCAAAAAAGTACCCAGCATATGGTAAAACATGCTATATGTGCAACAAAAGCAACCATTATGCCCGTTGCTGTAGGAACCAAGTGCAACAAAGTAAGGTTCATGCAGAAGATGAAAGGGAGATAGAGGAATTCTATGTAGATGTTGTGACTGAAAACAAGAAAGAAAACAGAGATTGGGTGTTGAAATTAAAAGTGAATGGATACTGAAGCACAAATTAATGTAATATCAGAGACTGATTTTTAAGAAGATTAGACCGCGACCAAAGATGTATGGAACAAAACTAAAGGTAACATGATATTCAGGTACTGATATACCAGTGTAAGGAGAATGCATAGTCAAAGTGAAACTCAAGGACAAAGAGCACATCCTATCATTCATCGTGGTACATACTAGATTTAACAGCCTGTGAGAAACTGAACCTGGTAAAAAGAGTTCTCATTGTGGAAAGTGAAGGAGAGATAGTCTATGATGAACCTTCCAGGAGAACACATGATCAGAGTTGATAAGTGTATGCCACCAATAATACATCCATACAGAAAAGTTCCATTTGTGCTTCAGAAGTAACTAAAGGCAGAGTTAGACAAGATGGAAAGCCTGAACGTGATTCCAAAGATAGATGAACCAACAGAGTTGGTGAGTTCACTTGTCATTGTGTACAAAAAGAATGGAAAGCTTAGAATTTGCTTGGATCCAAGAGATCTAAACAGAACAATAAAGAGAGAACACTTTAAACTTTCAACGGTGAAGAAATCATGTCACGGTTTGCATAAGTAAAGTTTTTCAGCAAGTTAGATGCATTATCAGGATTTTGGCAGTTAAAATTGGATGAAGCAAGTTCAAGACTAGTCCATTTGGCAGATACAGATTCCTAAGGTTACCATTCGGAATTTCCTCAGCTCCTGAAGTGTATCACAAAACTATCCATATGGTCTATGAGCACCTGGACGGAGTTGAGAACTCAATGGATGACATCATATATGGGGAACCACGAGAGTGGAACATGATGAGAGATTAAGGAAAGTGCTTGAAGTAACAAGGAAAACAAACCTGAAGCTGAATAGAGAGAAATGCCATCTTGGGGTGACAGAATTAATATTTGTATGAGATATTATTGGCAGTGAGGGCATCAGACCAGATCCCAGAAAGGTGTCTGCCATTGGGAACATGCCAAGACCACAATGCAAAAAGGATATACAGATGTTTAGTGGAATGGTAAACTATATGGGTAAATTCATATCCAACCTCTCAGAAAAGGTGGCTTCATTGAGAAGACCAACAGAAAAGAATATTGAATAGGAGTGGAATATTGAGCATGAAAAATCATGGAGCGAACTAAAGAAATTGCTCACAGAGGAACCAGTTCTGAGGTTTTACGACCCAACGAGACCCATCAAGATATCATTAGATGCATCAAATAGTGGGCTCGGTGCAGTTCTTCAGCAAAAATATGATGACCGGCAACCCATTGCATATGCATCACGCTCAATGACACCCTCAAATTATACCCTCAAATTGTAAAGGAGCTGCTCAGGATCACATAAGCCTGTGAAAGATTTCATCAGTTTGTGACAGGACAAGTAATCAGTGTAGAGACTGACCTTAAGCCCTTGATTGCATGGTTCCAAAAACCATTAAATGAATGTCCACTTAGAATACAAAGACTGATGATTAGGCTGCAACGCTATACACTGAATGTAGCGTACCCTCGGGTAAGCTAATGTACACAGCAGACACATTGTCTAGAGCTGTTGACAAGAGAGAGCCTGCAAACACCAAAATGGATGAAAATGTGAATGGCTTTGTGGACATGATCACAAATGCACTACCCATATCAGATGCAAAAATGGAGCTCACAAAGTCAGAGACAAACTAAGATGAAACATTGAGACAACTGAGAAAAAACATCGTGGATGGATGGCCCAACATGAAGCAGGACTGCTCACCTGATGTTTCAGAGTACTGGAACCTCAGGGCAGAATGATCAGTGGTTGAAGACATCATCTACAAAGCAAGCAAAATCCTTATCCCAAAGATTCTGAGTAAAGAGAAGCTAAAAAGGATCCATGAAGGACATCTCAGAATTTAAAAGTGTAAGAAAAGAGCACAAGAGGTGATATACTGGCCAAGAATCAATAATGATATAACAAATGAAGTGTCAAACTGCACAATTTGCTGGAAATATCAAGCAAGCAATCCTGCAGAACCACTAAAGCCACAACCAGCACCATTCAGACCTTACCAGAAGGTAGGCGCTGACCTATTCGAATGTCAAGGGAAGAACTATCTTGTAGTCACAGACTAATACTCCCTGTATCCAGAGGTGTGTAAACTGAACACCACCACTACAGATGCTGTAATAACAGGTATGAAAGCCATATTCTCCAGTCATGGCATGGCAAGCGAGGTCTTCATAGATGATGGACCCCAGTTTTTCAATTTAAAGTTCCAACCCTTTGCCAAAGAGTTGGACTTTGTACGCACCATGTCAAGTCCTCATTTTTAACGTCCAATGGACTAGTGGAAAAATCGGTACAGACAGTGAAAAGACTGAAGAAAAAGGTAAAAGACAGTGGAGCAGACTTCTACTAGAACATGCTACTATACCGCACAATGCCTTTTGAATGTGGTATGTCACCAGCACAACTCCTTATGGGACGTAGGCTAAGATCAAACCCACCAATTCAGGAGAACCTCCTAAAAACAAAAGAGGGGGAGAAGGTGAGGAAATTCAAAGAACAAAAGAAAGAAAAGCAAAGTATTATTTTGACAGAGGAACAAAAAAAACCTACCGGAACTCTACACTGGTGACCAAGTAAAGCTAAAAGACAAAACAAACTTATGGACTCAGAAGGGAACTATCCTTGGCGAAGTCCAACCAAGATCATACACCATTCAGACAGGTGAAGGTGCTGTTCTGTGAAGAAATGGTTGACATCTTCAAATGGGACTAGTCACAGTAGATGGAAAGACTGATACTGTTGAACAACCTGAATACACAGCTGAGAAGACATCATCTGAGGCAACAACTCAGATTCAAGGACAATCCATCAGGAGATTGTCAAGAGACGTGAATCCTCCTAAGAGACTCATTCAGCAAATTTAAAGACTCCTGTTAAAGAATGAAGTAGTGCTATCTTATTCGCTCTTCAAGTTTTAGTTTATGTAAATGAAACAAAGGGCAGCGGGGATAAGCCAGGTACTTGCAGGTTATTGAAGCAAGTTTTAAAATGAAGAAGTGAGGGGAAAGTAAATGGGAAGATTGGTGATAATGGAAGGTGAGAAGGTAAAATGCAAGAAATTAAAGTGGAAGATGGTCATAATCATGAACTGAAGCCTTGATGTCTTTTTTTTTGGGGGGGGGAAAGGAAATGATGTAGAATAATCAGAAGTTACTAGCACAAGTATTAGCACAAGTATTAACAGGAAATGTGTATTGGGGTTCGGTGGAAGAGATAGCATTTTAGGAGCTGGTGTTCATGTTCAAATCTTGTTTGATCTCCTATGCTATGATATTTTAATGTTGCAAAGCAAATCCCCAAGACCTTTGTCAGTTGTTGGATAGACTGTTGGGGGTTGGTGCCAGAAAAAACTGGAGGCCTAGGTTGAGGATGGTTGTAAAAAATAAGGAAAAGTGCAGAGAAATTCCTAGTGACAATTCTGGAGATGTACATGTTTTCTGGTGGCGGGAAGCACAGAATTGGAGAAAAACCAGTATTTTGGGGTGGAGAGTCAGCGGTATGTGGGAGGGAGGCTGTGATCTGAAATGTTAGACTCCTTGATTTTTAAGTTCTAATCCTAACATTGCTTGCCTCTACCATTTTGGGTAAGGAGCAGAAGGCATTTGAAAGGATTTTTAACATGGGAGGGGGTTTGAATCTGTGGCCTGTGAATGGGTTCTATTATGGGGGTGGAAGAAAATAGCTTTGTTCCAGTGTTTTTGATTGAGATTATGTATAGTAAACAGAGAGTCTGGGGGGTGGGGGGGGGGGTGGTTAAGAGACTGATTAAAACTTGTGGAATATTCTAAGACTGACTCCATATATTGTTTGAAAAAAATAATAATCTTGTTTCAGACATAATAATCAGAAATTTTATGGATTTCTAAATAGCATAATACAAATGTTTTTCTCTCAACAAGAAGGCAATCTGCTGCACGTGAAGCAGATGGACCTCATTCCGGACCCACCAATGTGGTTGATGCTTACCTTCCCTTCGAAATGGTGGAGCAAAACTGCTAAGTTCCAAGGCCATTTGGACATGGGCAATGTGTTAGTTAGCCTTGTCGGTGAAATTTGTAAATTAGAGAGAAATTATCTTGCAAGACGTGCTTATAAAAGGAAGGTAAAATGAGCTGGCAATACCTCCAGGTGTTCATAATTATTGAGCTGTCTGCTGAAGATGGTGGGTTACAGTTTGATGTCAGTAAAAACAGTAACTTTTCATTGGGAAAACCAATGAAAGGAGCTTGCAACTTAAAAATCTATAAATATTCTAGCTTTTCCAAGGGACTTCTAGCTGTGGCTTGATCCTGTCCTCTGTTGTGGCTTGATGCATTGTAATGGAACTAATGAAGCTTACTAGTGCCACTTAAAAAGAAAATTAGTCTCTGTGGATGAGTTACTTAAGTTTGTGAATGATAATGGCCCTTGTTGAGACTTCATTGCTGTTGACTGATGGATTCCGTTGCAATTTCAAACTGAAGCTATAAATTACTGATCAATGGTTCAGTGCAACATTTATTTAAGACAAGAACTAATCTCATATTTAAGTTTGAGAGAAACACTTGAGCCGCTTTCAGACCTGTGGAATTGGCCACCTGAAAGGGACATCTGCATGGGAGGCATCTCGGAGCGCATTCCGGCTCCTGTCCCTTTGGGATGTCAGGGTTTGGACAGCCCGCGCCGGCCGCCCTGCCCTGACAATCAGGTGCTCGCCAGCTAATTGTCATCCCCTTAGTAGCTGCTTTCGGGTAGCTGCATTCAGGTGCCGGGGGGGGGGGGGTAACTTGAGTGCTCCAGTGTTTTTTTTTTTCTTTCTTTCCCCCCCCCCCCCCCCCCCGGAGGAGGGTTACAAAGTGTGCCTCACAGGCGTCTCCTGAGCTTTCAGGTGGCCTCCTGACAGCTGGATAGGGGTATAATATGCGACTTTACAGCGGGGTATTTTGGCCATTTGAAAGTGACTTAAGATTTACTTGCAGGGTTTGCTGGATGGAAGCTTAAAGGTGGGCAGATAAGTCATACTTGCCCACATTTTACTTGCTTTGCAAAGCTTCTTTGCACTCAGCAGAATAATTTATTTTCTCAAAATGCTGTGTTTAAAGAGTAATTGAAGTCTTTCAATTCTGATAAAAATAAAGTGGAAATCAATAACATCTAGAAAGAATGTAGGATGGTGTTTCAAAAATATTGATTCTTTTCCCTTTTCAGCATTAGTAAACTTGAATGTTTGCATTTTTCTGATTTGATAAACAATTTGCACTAAAATGAATCCAATGTTATTCTCTCATAACAGTAGTAATTTAAATGTGTGGAGGAAACTGATTTGATCCTTTTTCAATAAATAGAAATGTTGACTTCAATTCATTTCACCATGCCTTCTAAATTTTCTCAGTAGAAATGGGATGGGGTTTCATTGGTAAAGTCAGTATTTTATATCTATGCTGAATTGCCCTTAAAAATGGAGTTGAACTTGCTCATTTAAACGACTTGCAATCCTTCATGTAAGAAGAGGTACTTACACAGTTGACAATTCCAGAATTTTGACTTAACAATCTTCTTTTCAACTCATGATTATTTCTGACTCCTGCAGCTCGCCAGCAGAACTGAAATGTTATGTAAAATATCAATGGCATCCGAGACAGTGAATAAGTGAACAATTTAATTATAGAAATGGGATGGAAGATTAGTTTGGTATCTCTGGAGCAGTTGGAAAGAGAAATCGAACACTTTGAGCTGAGTTCATAAATGCCAGAAAGCAAAGTAACCTTTCCTGATTTTGTACTTGAAGCATCATGGAATATTTGCTCACCCTATTTTAGAAATACAGTAAAACCCCTGTTATCCGGCACCTATGGGAATTGATAGATGCCGAATAAGTGAATTTGCTGGTTGTTTGAAATTGCGTGTTGCGTGGTTGGCAAACTGACCATTAAGGGGTGCCAGATTTAAACTTTTTTTTAAAAAACCTATTTATTTTCTGTGATTTTTTTTCACTGGTTGCTTGAGGCTGTCGGTTGCTTGAATTCTAGATGATGAGGATTTTACTGGATATCATTAATTTTGATGAGGGAGTGTATGATGACATTGAATTGAAACATTTGCCTCTTGTAATGGTATTGTGATGTTATGTGAACATTTAAATCTGCTGTTTGATTCTCTATGTATTACCGTATTTACATTCATATGGCATGCACCCACATATAATGCGTAGAAAAATTTGAAATCGTGTTTAAAAAATTCTCATATAGTGTGCACACACATATACTGCTTGGATGGACACCTACATAATATGTCCTATAAAAGTCACAAAAAAACAGTGATATATGTGCAGACACCATTGTCAGCCTGCATAGCGATCACCTGTATTCAATTTAGCCTCATCACCCATAATCCAAACATTTGAATAAAAGGCCCTTGCATTTTGTGCTCCACACGTTACGTTTGAGATCTAGAGTCGTTTTGGCAATGCAAGGAATCAAACACAAATTTTACACCATTATCTTCAAACTGAAAGTAGTTATGGAGCAGAATAAACTGGCAACAGAGCGACAGCAAGAAATTCAAAGTTGGCAAACCATCCATTTGCGAATGGAGGAAAGAGAAAGATGAGCTTGAGAGGATGAATCCATGAAAACACGCATGTTGTGGCCCCTGTTAAAGTTTGACTTGAAGGAGTGGGTTTTTAATCGAAGAAGGAAAATCAGGCTGTATTTACAGTCATCATCCAGATGAAAGCAAGGCTATTGGTATGTTAAAGAGGCATCCTAGATTTAAAGGCGAGTTTTCCATGGATATCAAAGTTTATGAAGCAAAATCTTCTGTTGGTAAGAATGAGAAGAACTGTAGGTCAGCGACTTCCAGATGATGAGGAACAAAAAAACCCATTGATTTTTGCCGCTTTGTCGCCAATGAAATTTATGAACTTAGATTCACACCTTCGGACATTATTAACATGGATGAAGTCCCAATGGCCTTTGACATCCCTGCCACAAGAACTGTGGGGGTTTCTGGAACAAAAACTGTGGCCATAACCACCACTGGACATTAACTTTACTGTGCTGTAGTCTTTGGCTGCACTACAAGTGGTGCTAAATTGAAATCAATTATAGTTAAAAGAGTAACATTGCTGTGGGAAAACTGCCAAATACTGTACTGAGCCCCCTGCTCTACTTACTTTACAGCTACAACTGTGGGGCTCGGTACGATAACAACACCATCTACAAATTTGCTGACTCTACCAAGGTAGTGGGTTTGATAAAAAGGGGCAATAAGTCAACATAAAGGACAGAGATTGAAAAAAATGGCGCATCAACAACAAACCCACATTCAATGTTCCCAAAACTAAGGAGCTAATTGTTGCCTTCAGGAAGGGAAAACCAGTGGTGTACAATTCAGTGATCATTGGGGTATCAGATGTGGAGAGGGTAAGCAAATTTAAGTTCTTGGGAGTCACTACCTTGAAGGACCTTTCCTGGACCTGACACACTAATGGCATCATGAAGAAAGCACATCAGCACCTTTACTTCCTCAGGAGTTTGTAAAGATTTGGTATTACACCAGAATTCCTGGCAACTTTCTACAAATGTGTGATGGAAAGTGTGCTGACCGGCTGCATCATGGTCTGATATGAGGACGCCAATACCGCAAGTGCAAAGCCCTGCAAAAGGGAGATGACACAGCCCAGGACATTACAGGCAAAACCGTTCCCCACCATTGAGAACATCTACAGGGAATGCTGTTGTCTTAGAGCAGCAGCGATCATTGAGGATCTACACCATGCAGTACACATTCTGCTCTCACTCTACCATTGGGGGAAAAAGGTACGGGTGCCACAGGACTCGCACCATCAGGTTCAGGAACAACTGCCACCCCTTCACTGTCAGACTCCTCAACAACAAACTCAATCAGGGACTAATTTTAAGGACTCTTACTTGTGCACTTTATCATTTTTCTCTCTGTATTGCAGAGTCAGTTTGTTTACAATTCATTATTTTTTTTACCGATGTACCTTGTGTACAGTTTTTTTGCACTACCAATAAGTGATAATTCTAACTCAGCTGCATTTGTATGTAATCTGACAATAAATCTGAAACTGAATACCCAGAAAGAAATGACATACAACTGTCTGAATGGGGCTTCCTTGTGTTTGATGCATTTGGGAAATGAGGAAAATTAAATAATCAGAAAAATGGGTAAGAGGTGAGCATTGGTGAAATGCTGGAAAATTTGAATTAGGAACCAACTCTGGAGAATTAGTCCCTCTGGATGGAGAACAACTACTGCAATTCTGAAATGATGGGTGAGACGTGCAGAATGTCACAATTGGAACAGGAAGCATTTGATGGCGTCGGAGGTGGGGGATTGTACTTTTCTCCTATCTACTTGTGGAACGATTCTTTTGTTAGCCACCTAGAATGGTCTTTAGTGTCAAACAAGTTTGGACTACAGATTCTGACAGGAATATAGATTTGGTTTGAATTTTTATCAGTCCACTTTACAATCTATTGCAACAGGACACTGAATGTTACTGGTTTCTTTGGTTGGCTAGTTGGGCAAATGAGCCACATGGGCCTGCTTGTGAGAGCCATGGGGGCTTCAAAACCAAGGATATTGGCCTGGGAGGGGACACTTTTTAAAATCTCATTCCAGTGGATTTGGTGAGTGTATTGGTGATTATCCCCAATCCTTCAGATGTACCTGCTTTTGGTAGGAGGCTGAAGATCACTGCTGCCCTGCAGACTGTCAACTTTGGACTAGGTTTGAGGTCCTGGCTTTAAAAATCCATTTTGCATGAGATGGCCAAAGGTGCTGGTACACCACAGGCGGTGGTGAATTTTGTCATCAATGCCTGCAGACCTGTGGAAACAGGCACCTTTGTAATGAGTGGCTGAAGATGTAGGAATCTTTCTGCATCTCTGTTTCTTGATCCCTTGCATTTGTAACATTGGGGCCACGTGGAGTGTGCCAGGATACCAAATTGGAATTCCTTGGAGACGGCAGATGCTGGAACCTGAAGCCACATGCAGTCTGCAGGAGGAATTCAGTGGGCTAGGGAACATCAGTGGGAGAAAATAAAATGGTCGACAAATCAAGCCGGAACCCTTCATCAAGACTTGGGTTACAGAGAAGTCTGTACATAGAGTACAGGGTGGATAAATTTGGGAGCAAAATAATGTCAAGCAATTCCAAAAAAAAAAATTTTGAATGCTTTGTTGTCAAGTTGCTTTTAATTGAACTGAAGGGAGCTAAAGGCAGTATTTTAGTTGGAACCACAAAGCAACCTTCTTTTTAGCTGTTTCAGTCATTTTCTTGTTAATTCTTTCATGTTGGCCCAGGGAAGTGAAATACATCTTCTGAGCTATTATGAAATGCCATAGGGTAATTTTGAAAGTCACTGATCTGTCTTTGATGGATGTGACGTGCTAACTAAAGAAAAACAACACAGTCTTTTGCTGAGATGCAAGGAGTCTAATTGAGATTTCTCAAGCCTGATTCATTATGGATGGCAATTAATGTTTGGATTCCAAACTTGTTGCTTGACTAAGTCAAAATTGCTTTCAGTATTTTGTCCCTTTGGATTTAAAAAGCCTGTTTTGAAGATGTTAACTTGTGTTGGAGAAATAGTTATTGTTCTAACATTGTGCTCAAAATTAAATCTCATTCCTTAAAACCCTTTCAATTCTTTTGGAATTGAATCCTGTAAATAGCTGCCACCTACTTGCAGCTCCACTTGAGACATTTAAAAAAAAAATCCTGGACTCTTGGTCCTCTAATTCAGACATTTGAAATTTATCCTGCATTCTCAGAAATGTGATACACTGTGCAGGATGTAATGGAAAACCCTGATCCTCAACCACTGCAAATTTTCAATCACCCCATCTTGAAACAAAAAGTTCTTTGTCCCATAAGTTCATTTCGACTTAATGCACAAATTAAAACATGGCTTTTATAAACATCATCTCTAAATAAAATTGAAGAATTTATCTTTATCCTGTCAGTTAATCAACTGGTCATTTTGTTGTCTTGGATAGCTGTTATTTAGTATTCCCAAACCCATATAATATTGCCCAATATTTAATGCTTAGCATTAAATGCTTAGCATTTAATAAAATTATAATTTTTATATTTTCATCAAAATATCCTGCTCTCCAAACACTGAATCAAAGTGTTTGGTAAATGTTCTTTTCAATTTCTGCTTGAATTGAAACATATTGGGAGTCAGACTTCCTATTAGCAAATATGAATTTCCATTTTTTTTTGGGTAGAAAACCTTATAATTACATGAAGTTGTGCCCATATCATTCCAACTTTTAAAATGTCTTTATGTCCTGAACACCTTTTGGTGCTTCTGCTTTCACTTGGAAGACTTTTTTAAACCCCATTCAAGACCTGCTGAAACATGAAATAGCTTTTTTAAAAATAGTTTGTTCTGCACTTTTATCATCCTGTTGTTTCAAAGTACCCCTCTGTTGTTGTGCAATCTGTATCCTATCTGTATCCGTCATTGCTTCAGTTTTGTTAAGCTCAGCTTTAAACGTAAGATCTACAATGTATTTTTACTAGTGCAAGCTCAATAAATTTGGTACCTGTTAAATTGATTACTGTATGCCTCTGAGCTCAGTTAATTTTCCGCAAAAGGGATGAAACAGCAAGTCCTTTACCTCAATTTCACAACCACATTCTGGGACAGGAAGAGGGAGAAATAGAGAAGATTGCCTGCTCACTCACTCCTGTTGTGAAATGTATTATTGGGTGGGAGCAGAATGGAAGAAGCTTTGTGTGAGTTATACGCATATTGACAAGAACTATGTTGGTGTCAGGATTACAGTTAGAGTCTTATGTTAAATGGTGTCAGGAATTGCTTCCACCTCTCTCTCAAATAATGTATTGCAGGAGTTTTCTACTCTGTGTGGTAACAGGTTCTCCTCCAATCCCTTGTATCAGTTGTTGGGGAGGTTGCTAGAGAAGTTTCTGAGGGACCATGTTTGTGTCAATTGGAACAGCAGGGATTGATTTGGAGGAGTTGGCATGGTTTAATGTAAGGAAAATCATATATTACAGATTGAGGTTTTTGATGAGGTAAGAAAGAAAATTGGTGGAGACACTGATGGAAAGTGGTTTATGTGGACCATTAACGCTTTTGACAAGTTTCTATGTAATAGGCTGGTTTGGTAGGCATGTGATCCGGGATTATGGATTCGACAGTTGGCTTGGTGATAGGAGACCGAGCGTAGTGGCAGCTGGATATTTATCTCACTGAAAGTCTGCAATTGTGGTATCCCAGACGATTGGTACTGGAATTTTTACTTATCTATGATTTGGATGAGAATACAGGGAGTCTGATGAGAAAGTTTGCAGCTAACATCAAAATTAGTTGAATCACTGATGACAAATAAAGGTTTTCTAAGAATACAGAGAGAGGAAGATCAGTTGGCTGGAGCGATGGCAGATGGAATTTAAGACAGACCAGGGTGAGGTAGTGCACTTTCTGATGAGATGTATCAAATAAATAGTAGGGAGGTAAGGAGTGTTGATGTTCAGAGAGGCCTTGGGGTGTAAGTCTATAGCTCCCTGAAAGTGGTGATACAGATGATAGGGTAGTGAAGAAGGCATTTGTTATTCTTGCCTTCATTAGCAAAGGCATTGGGTATGAGAATTGGGATGGACTGCATTTGGAGTATTGTGTACAGTTCTAGGAAGGATGTGATAGCATTGACAGTGGACAGGAGATTTACCAAGATATTGCCTGGATGAACACAGCATTGGCTGTGTTTATTCTTAATGCAACATGGAAAGCTGAGGGCTGACCTTCATAAGATTATATAATATTATAAAAGCTTTTCAAACTATGAAGGTGATAGAAGTAGCTTTAATGTATTTTTGCCTCAGCTGTGGAGTCTATACCTAGGATATACAGGTAGAAGGTGAGAGGAAATAATTGTAGAAGATCTGGATGCTAAGTTATAACCCTTTAGTCTGAGAGATCAATATCAACAAATTCATCAGTCTTTGTGTCATCTCACTGATCATGCCTCCTGCATCCAAATCGTTGATTTGTAATACAAACAGTAATGGCCCCATTAAAATAGAATATGACTGAGGTTGGAGATAGTTTTTTAAAAAAATATAGGTTGAATAAATTAAGTTGTATCTCAGTTGTTCATTTCTGGTTAGAGAGAGACCAGGTTTCTCTTGATCTCGTTCGGTTAGTTGTCCAAATGCGGGAAATCATGGTCAATGAATTGAGAGGTTCTCCCCACCAAGGCCATTGTTCTGACATCCGTGGACCCCCGCAGACCCAACAATTGGTTACATTAAAAGTTCCTGCAATTTTAGTTGCCAGATCTACAAAAAGGTTATCTCCCCCAATTGCATTACCGAAACTTACATGGTTATTTGGATGGACTCGAACTAAGTCCGGCTGTCTTAAAGGGACAGGCAATTTCGAGTGTGGAGTGTAACTTCTCATTGGAACAGTACGTTGGTGTATGCAAAACCAGAGTCCATCAGGGCATGGTGGGCTTGAGTCACCTTTCCAACCGTTAAGAGGGAAAGGAGTGGTATTAGGAATCTGTATATAATGACCCATATTATTTCCTTCTTTTTCCACACAAGGGGTATATGGATGTTGGGTGGTATTTTCTGCCCAGCATTTCTCAGGAACTGAGGTATGGGAAATGAAATTACCTTCCTTTCTTCCCCAAATGTGGTCCTGAAACAGGACCACTGTATCTCTGCATTTCTTACATTTCACACCTGATAAAGACATAGGCAAACTAAGAAAAATCAAAGAACATAACAATAACATTGTGAATTAAGTCTTTTTGCGAAATCGTAAGGTAAGAGGTTTTTCTCCAGGAATACAAGTCCAATCTGAGTTCGTATCAGGGTCCTGTGGCGCCTCTACAGGTCCCTTAAATCTGGATGCGTGTATCCTCCCCTTCTCTCTTGTTCGTGCTGCAGCTTCTGTAGTTAAGAGAACTTGGTATGGACCTTCTCACTGGGGCTGGAGTTTTTCAGTCTTCCAGGTCTTGATAAGAATCCAGTCTCCTGGTTCCACTTTGTGTAAAGAAAAGTCTAGAGGCGGTGTTTGTGCCAATAGTCCTCTCTTTCGTAAATCTGTAAGAGAGCGTGATAGTGCCTGTAAATAGTTCCTAACAAATATATCCCCTTCCCCCAAGGTGGGACACCCCTCAACTGTACTCCAGAAGGGAAGCCCAAACATCATTTCATAAGGGGACAGCCCTACATCTTTTCGTGGGGCAGTACGAATTCTCAATAAGGCTAGGGGCAGACACTTTATCCAAGGCATTTTAGTTTCCACCATTAACTTTGTCAATTGGATTTTTAGTGTTCCATTCATACACTCGACCTTCCCTGAGCTTTGTGGATGCCAAGGGGTATGTAATTTCCAAGAGACCTGTAATGCATCACAAATCAATTGCTGGATTTTTGAAGAAAAATGTGGACCCCTGTCTGAGTCTATAGAATCCATTATACCATATCTGGGGATTATCTGCTCTAGGAGGAGGCGAGCTACTGTAGAGGCTGTAGTATTTATTGTTGGGAAGGCTTCTACCCATCGGGTAAAGTGATCTATTATCACCAACAGATATTTCCATCTTTGAACTTGAGGTAACTCTGTGAAGTCGATCTGGATACGTTGAAAAGGGCGTATGGCTAATGGTTGACCTCCCATGGTCCCTGTCCTCATTATCTTCTTATTAATTTTTGTGCATAGGTAACAATTTTGCACCTCTTGTTGGGCCAAGGTGTAGATTCCCTTACACACATATTCTCGAAGCACTGTGTCACATAAGGCTTGGGTGCCCCAGTGGCTCTGTTGATGCAGGTGTTTTAAAATATTGCGAGTTATTTCTTTATTTAGAACAATTCTTCCATCTGGTGTTTTCCATGTTCCATCAGGTAACTGGCTTGCGCCCAGCTGATCCATGTTCTTTTCTTCCTTAGCAGTGAAAATGGGAGCTGTCTTTATGCCTTGCCTTATTGGGATTAAAGTCAGCAAACGGACTTCTTGTTGCATGGCTGCTCTTTTGGCTTCTTCATCAGCCAGTCTGTTTCCAATTGCTGTCGGGTTATCTCCCCTTTGATGGCTTGGTATGTAGACCACTGCTATTTCTTGGGGTAATGTTAAGGCTTCTAGAGTCAGAGTAATCATCTGTTCGTGTGCCAATTCCTTTCCTCTTGATGTAATTAGACCACGCTCCTTCCAGATCTTACCAAAGGTATGCACTACCCCGTATGCGTATTTGGAATCTGTGTAAATTGTTCCAATTTTCTTTGCCAGTATTCTGAGGGCTCTCTGCAAGGCATATAGTTCACAGGATTGTGCTGACCAGCTTCCGGGTAGTCTCGTGGATTCTACTACTTTCCAAGTATTTCCTTCTATTATAGCATACCCATTTCTTCTCATTCCGTCAACACATCTGGCGGAGCCGTCAATGTAGAATTCATATCCTTCTCCCAGCGGAGTATCGCAAAGGTCTTCTCGGGTCTTGGTCTGAAGATCTGTCAACTCGACACAGTCATGCTCCACCTCTTTCTCTGTTTCACTGCCGTATAAAAATTGAGCTGGGTTGCAGCTATTAATTTTTGCAAACTGTAAATCTTCTCCAACCATTAAAATGGTTTCATACTTTAATATGCGAGAATCAGTCAGCCATCGATGGGCAGTTTGTGTTAATAAAACACTCACAGAATGGGAGGTGTACACAGTCATCTTTCCTCCAAAAGTAAGTTTACGTGCTTCCTCTACCAACAGAGCAGCAGCCGCTACTCCCTGGATACACGTCGGCCATCCGCGAGACACTGGGTCCATCATTTTGGAAAGGAAAGCTACTGGGTGTCGCTGACCGCCTTTTTCCTGTGTTAAAACTCCCACAGCTGTTCCTTGGTTATGAGTGACAAATAGCTGGAAGGGCTGTTTTAAAGAGGGCAGAGTGAGCACTGGGGCTCGTGTTAGGCGATGTTTCAAGTCCTCGAACCATCCCTCCTCCTCCTCCTGGGTCCATTTCAATGGATAGTCATTTTCATTTGTCAGTTTATCATACATAAACTTCACCAAAGCTGAGTAGTCCTCTATCCATAACCTACAGTATCCTAAGAGTCCCAGGAATTGTCTTATTTCCTTCTTATTACGGGGTAAAGGCATTCTAGTGATTCCCGCAATTCGTTCAGGGGTAATCCGTTTCTGTCCTTTACTTATCTGGTGTCCCAGATATATCACAGTTTTCTCAACAAACTGTAACTTGTTTCTGGACACTCGTAGACCCTTTTTCCCCAAATAATTCAAGAGTCTAATGGTCTCTCTCCTCATTTCTTGTTCCTTGGGTCCTGATAATAGTAAATCATCCACATACTGCATTAGTTGGGAATCATCAGATTGTGGATAGTCCATCAGGATTTGTTCTAGCATTTGTCCAAACAGGTTTGGAGATTCAGTGAACCCTTGGGGCAATACAGTCCACCGAAACTGTCTCCGTCTACCTGTCCATGGATTTTCCCATTCAAACGCAAACATATCTCTACTTTCCTCTTCTAACGGACAAGTCCAGAAGGCATCCTTCAAGTCGATAACACTAAACCACTCATGGTCTGGGGGAATCCGACTCATAATAGTATAGGGATTAGGCACCACTGGGTGGCGGGTCTGAACAATAGCATTCAAACTTCTTAGATCCTGAACTAGGCGATAGGATCCATCTGACTTTTTTACTGGGAGTATAGGGGTGTTATAAGGTGACATGCATTCTTCTAATAGTCCGTCTCGTATTAAAGTCTCAATTACCGGCTGTAGCCCTTTTCTCCCTTCCAAAGAAATAGGATACTGACGTTTCCTTACCGGCTGATGACCTGGTATTAATGTAACATGTAAAGGTGGGATGTCCAGACCTCCTCGATTTCCCTCCTTATACCAGACTCTCTCGTCAATCTGCCGTTCATCCTCTTCCTTTAAAGCGCAGAGGTGGACTCGCACTTCTCCGTCCACAGGGAGAGCACCCAAACCTAGGAGAGCCTGTAAGTCCCTTCCTAGGAGGTTAAATCCAGTCGAAGGTAATAACAGGAGGTCTTGTACCCCTTCTCTTTCTTCCAGTTTCACTGTTACTTGGGGAATTATTGATACCATTCTGGGAGCCCCTTCTATCCCAGAAATTGTCAAATTACTTTTTATAGGCTCAGTTCCGATTGGCACAGTTATTACACTACTTCGTTCCGCTCCTGTGTCCACCATAAACACTACCTCTTCTCCCTTGGGACCAATTTTTAGTTTTACCAGGGGTTCCCTCTTATATTTGGTCCCTAACATTTGGACCCCCTGACACCCCTAATCTTCTTCCATAAGTTCGAGGGCACGCAATTCCCTCTTGTATCGGGGGCATTCCCTCTTAAAGTGTCCTTCCTCATTGGAGTAATAGCACTTAACGAACCTCCGGGGTCTTCCCTCTCTTGGATATTTTGGATTGTTTAGAGGAAGGTTTTGTTTTCTTTCCCCTCTGGATTCAGCATTCATCTGTCGGATAGTCTGTACCATAACCTTTGTCGCCTTCTTTTGATCTTCTTCTTCTCTCTGCACATATACTTTTTGTGCCTTTTTTAACAGTTCACTTAGGGGTTTTTCACTCCAGTCCTCCTCCTTTTCTAGTTTCTTTCTAATGTCTTGCCATGATTTGGAAACAAATTCAATTCGAATAAGCTGTTCACCCATTGGTGTACTAGGGTCCACACCAGCATACTGTTGGACATTCTTTCTCACCCTCTCCAAAAAATCAGTAGGGGACTCGTCTTTCCCCTGGTGGTTCCCAAATGCCTTGGTAAAATTGTGACCCTTTGGCACAGCCTCCTGTATCCCTTTAATTGTCCACTCTCTATATTGTCTCATACTTGCCAATCCCTCGGGTGTTCGTTTGTCCCACCTGGGTTCATTTAAGGGATATTTTTGTTCATGGGGTCTAGGGTCCCCAGGTTGTTCATATTCCCACATGAGGAGGACAGCCCGTCGAATCATCTGCCTCTCCTGGGGTGAAAATAATGTTCCCATTATTGCCTGCATCTCTTCCCACGTATATGTGTTTGGTCCCAAGAATTGGTCAAGCTGTTCAGCCAGTCCTATAGGATCTTCCAATAACTTTTTCATTTCTTTCTTAAATCCCCGCACCTCTGTACTAGTTAGGGGAACATTCACATATCCCGTTCCCCCTCCCGGTCCTCCCATAGGAACTTCTCTCAGGGGATTTAGGTTTATTGAAAACTTTGATGGTCCTGGACCAGTCTGGGATCTTGTCCAGGGTCGGTTTACCGGTGGAAGTTTAGGGTCCGACTCCCTTAATTCATCCTTTTTATCCCGGCCCCCTTCGGGGCAATCAGATTCATCACCTTTCCCCTCCGGTAATAAGCTTTCCTCGGGCGCAGTAGGCACCGGGGGAATATAAGGAGGGGGAAGGTTGTCCAGAGGTTCCCATTTCTTTTCTCCTGCCACTCTCAATTTAAAACATTCTGTTAAGGATCCTGGCCAGGGAACCCAACAAAATGCATATGCTGACTCTTCTTGATTCACCTTTGGTCTCGAATTTACATATATGTTTAATGCTTGTCTAACCCAATCCTCATCAGATCCAAATTTCGGCCACCAGACCGAGGAACCTTTAATAGGTTGTTTTGACCAAAGGAGACAATATTGGACCATCTTTTTCTTGTTTTTGTCCCGATATCTTTTACTATCCCAATTTTCAAACATTCTCCCCAAAGGGCTGTCAAGGGGTACTCCCAGGAATTGTCCTGAATTTTCAGACGAGCCCTTAGATTTTGATCCTCCCATTTTCCCACCTAGATCTGTTTATTGTTGCTGAGGACCCTCTCGCTCTGGACCCTACTCCCTTCCTCTCAGACGCCTCGTCGGAGGTGCTGTCCCTCCTTCGGTTACCGCTGAGGTTTTCCTGGGGTTGACCCCTCTCTTCTCGGCACTTCGTCGGAGGTGCTGTCCCTCCTTCAGTTACTGCCGAGGTTTCCCTGGGGTCTATCCTAGAGTCCCGCGACAGGGTCCTCACACAACGACAAAAGATCTATACTTAATCTATTCCGTTAGGTTTTTATCCAAACAGGTGTATCCCGTTACACCTGTTACCCAATCCCCACACCACAATCGTAAGTCGTCACTTACCGGTGTCTTCCCGGGGATTGAACCGTCACCCTTTTCCTCTCCGTCTTGTCGTGTCACCCTGTCCGGATACCACTCGCTCAAGCCGCCCGAAGCGACGAGCAAGGGACTAGGAGCCGCTGAACTCAGCGGGGTGCACCACCTCCGATGTCCCTCTTCTCGCCTCCCCTCACGGCCGGAGTGTAGATCCCGGACGAGCCCCCATTTGTCAGAAATAAAACTTCTCACACATGAGTCTCTTTAAAACTGATGACACGACAAGCTTTATTTACAAGTCTGCAGAGTTGGACTCAACTGGTTTCTCACCAGTTAAGCCCCGATACATACAGTGCATTGATTTTTATACCTTTATTATTTGCCCTTCCCCTTCTTATTAATACTGTTTTAATTGGTTAGTATTACAAAAACATTCTAAGTATAACTGCATTATTAATTATCACGTTCGTTACGTACGCTGTGAACTCTACATTCACTGAATTCTGTTTCTCACACTTCTTATCAATCCTTTGTCTCCTGCATGTCTCTCACTATGACCATGAAAAGATAGGTTTAAAAAAAACATATTCAGCAGCTCCTTCTGTCCTTGACTGCTAGTAAACTCTCTGTCCGTTCTGGCTTCCCTGCTTATGATTAATCATCACATTTTAACTTAAGTCTTTTTAACCTAAATTCTCTATATCACATTCTCCCTCATTTGTTATTGGAGAATGCAGTACTTGGTAATTTCCCCCTGCTTTTTCAGAAGGTAAGTGATGAGTGTTCCAGAAATTACTTTGACATTTTATTACATTCAAAATGGTAAATGCCACACTTGGCTCCTAATTGAGCTGCAGAGTGAAATGCATCCAATGAGAAAAGTTTATTTTCTGTTTATTCGAGGATTTCCATTCTGTTTAGGATTTGGTGCCTTTTTTTTTAAGGCCAGCATTAATAGGTTTTCTCATTATTCCGTCTGGGTCTGTTGATGTGGAACAGCTCAAACTTTGAATTTGAGTGCATACCAATAAGGATCTTTTAGGTCACGTACTTCTATTTCTGCCATTGTCCATTTTGTGTATTCTTTGCCTTTATTCATGTCTGTGTTCCTGGCTGCCCTTTCTCATTCTGTCCTCAAAGTTGAGCCATGTCCTTTCAACAAAACCTCTCCACCAACTTGGACAAAGGCATCTGATGCCTGGCTATACCAGAACTTGCAGGTTCCCGTCCTGACCTAATGTACCCCTCATCATTGGGCTTAAGTATCCAACCCAACAGCATTGGCAGAGTCGGCAGGAGGAAGGCTGTGGTAGTTCAGGAAGGCTGGTCACCTTGTCCTGCAGGAGAATTTGAGTTGGCTAATAAATTCTGATCTAACCATTGATACTCACATCCTCTAAACAAATAAATAATGAAGCCATATGAAATCTGACCTCTGATTCCAGTTATGGGGAAACTACTTCAGCTAAAAGGATGCTAAACCCGAGAATTTTAAAAAAAATTTCTTGTTTTTCCATTATCCGACATTGACCTTTGCATTAATGTGGTTTGGTGCCAGATTATATTTGTAAAGGAAAATATTGCTTGGAATTGTTAGCAGGCCAGGAAGCACCTGTGAGGTGGGGGGAGGGTTGTGGAGGGAGAGAGTTGATGTGTTAGTTGATGATCTTCTATCAGTATATGGAACCAGGGCCAGTGCTAGGAATTGTTGGGCCCAATTAGAAAATTGATAGCGGGGCCTCTACTCTACAAAAGTCGAAATTGATGTTTTATATTTCGTGTAGTATGCCAGTCTTAGCCAAAAAGCATTAAATGCTTGATATACTAAATATTGAAAGGCCATATGAAAGTTTAAATTTTTTAATACAAAGTTAAGACAATTACAGACAAACTGTTTGTGCACAGGTCTTTTAGAAACAGACTTTTCTGGCTTTTGTATTTGTAAAATCTTTCAAAATAATTTCAAAGTCAATGGTTTTAGTAATGTCATTTTCTATAGATAGCATTGCCAAATTGTTTAGTCTCGCTTGTGAAATTGTTGACTGTAAGTATGTTTTAATCAGTTTTAGTTTTGAAAAACTTCTTTCGCCCAATGCGACTGTTACAGGCATTGTTAAGTAAACCCTCAAAGCAATAAAAACATTAGGAAATCGATTGTTAATGTCCAGGTATTCAAACAGAGCTTGAGGCTTAACGACACTGAAGGGAAGAAAAGTTTTCAGAGCTTCAAGTTCTTCGGCCAACAGGTAACCATCCTCGTCTTTAGTTGTTTCAGTAACTACCCCTCCATCAGTGCTCTGTTTCAGTATGGTGTCAGTTAAAGCTGCTTCAAGGACTGCTGTGTGTTTCCTTTTGTTATTTAAAAATCCAAATAATTTTACATGGCTTTTAAGCTGCTTAAATCTAGACTCTAAAGATTGAATAGTTTTGTCTAGCACTAAGCTGAAGCACTGAACTCTGTGCTTCTTTTGGATCATCTAAAGCTTGATCTTTTGCCTCATATGAAAACATTCTCTTCCTTCTACGTAGTTTTTTTTCTTGAAATTGTCTAAACTCCAATGGTAATTCAACAGCTTCAGCCAATTTATTTGCGCCTATTAGGACATCATTAAAACTGCCCTCTCTATAAATTTTTAGCCATGATAATAGTTTTTCAAATGACTCCATGCCTTCATCAATGTCCTTTGTTTCACCTTGTAGTTCCTTGTTTACATAGTTAACTTTAAAAAGTACTTCAAGCCAAAATATCAAGAAACTAAAAATTTGTAGTCTTTTAGCTGGTTTGCTGAAGATTCAGCTTTTACTTTTACCTTGGGCTCATCTGTTATCTCTGATATTTCCACAAGTGCATCATATACTTCTCCAACCTGATAACGAATAGCTTTAACACTATCAATCTGACACTCACACTTTGTGTCTCAAGGGTTTCACTGATAACTGCTCACCTCTAAGTTGATGCTGAGAACAATATGTAGATCCTTTGCAAGATCCCAAAAAATATAATAGCTTCCGGACAACACTTGGCTACATCTCTGAGTAAAAGGTTATAATTGTGATATGCACAGGGTACAAAGAAAGCTCTTGAATTATCCTTCCAACAGTCATGCTTGTACTCCAGATGTGTGACCTTTCATGTTGCTACCGTTGTCATAGCCTTGGCTTTGAATGTCTTTCACCTCTAAATTTAATTCCTTCAGTGTGTTTAATAATGTTTTATATAAATCTTCTCCTGTGCTACTTTCAATCTGCATAAACTTTATGAAATGTTCATAAACACCTGAAGGAGCCAAGTTACCATCAGACACATACCTAATCGTTAGAGGCATTTGTTCTTGGTGACTCATGAGGAGTGAAGTCTAAAATTATGGCGTAGTACTGAGCTGCTTTTACTCGTTTCAGTATCTCATTCAAAACAGTTGTAGCCATAATGTCTCTTAGTTCATTCTGAGTATCTTTTCCTAAATAGTGATTATGAATTTTGTGGGTTTTGACTTTTCGTAAATGTTCTTTAAGAACAGGGTCAAACTTTCCAAACAGCTCAAAAAGACCTGAAAAGTTTCCATTGTGTACACTTTCATTATCAACTTTTTCCTCTGTTCCTCTAAATGCTAGATTTCTGTCAGCAAGAAACTGCGCTATTGCTACTAGCTTTTTGGATACTTTCTGCCAGTGCTTTGCATGTTCATTGACGATTATTTCAAGTTCTTTGTCAATTGTCTGTCCACTACCAAGTCTTTGGTGTAACTCCCAGAAACTTCATGTGGCTTCCAAAAGGTTTTTTAGAATTTTCATGCTCACACAACCTTGTATGAAGATTAGACCAGTTGTTGAATCCACTTGTTGATAATGGACTGGTTGTGTTCTTACTAAAAAGTTTACAATAAAAACAATAAATTCTATCAGCAGACAGAATATATAATCCAAGATCTTTCAACACACTCCCCATTTGAAAGTTTCCTCTTACAGTGAAACTTTGAAAAACACAATCCTTTTTCATTTCATGGAAAGTTGTTCACTGGAATAGGAGGACCTTTCATTGTTAAATAATCTCTTACATTTTGATCTATATATGCTGGCCAGTTGGCTGGGTCATCATAAATGTTAATTACAACTGTACTCATGGATGATCCATCATTGTGTGATGTTTGGGCTTGGTCTTTTTTGGCTATAAATGAACTTTCAGCTTTGGGACTGTCTTCTGGTGTATTGAGATCATCTTCAATTTGATTCACAGCTGCGTCATCCTTTTCTAACTTGTTATCAATTTCATCATTGTATTCATCAACTGTAATTGGACTCAAGGCTGATTTGTCATTTTCTGAGTTGTTTTTGTTCATCCTCAATACATGGACGCTTCAAAGATGGAGTGACAAGGAATTTTGTGATAGCACCTCTGTTTTTCATTTTCAGCTACCTTAGCCTTGGCCAGTGCTCATTTCTGGTTGCCGCTTAAATACTTACACCCTTTGTCTCTATCTCTGCTTGTGCTTGCCATGTAAAATGACATACAAATTTTAAGCTGCTAATTCTCTGGGCTATATTTTTAAGGTAAAAGAGGAAAAAGAAGTATGTTTTAAAATGTTTAGACTTAAAATAACACAAAAAACTTGATGTTAGCAATTTGTTATAAAATTGGACTCGACATCCCTGATAACATGTCTACGTTGTTCTAACAGTGGAACAATGTTGTTACTGTTGTTGGTACAACATAAGAAACCAACGTCATACCCACGTCATTTTGCTTGTTGGCTTTACGTTGTTCCAAAGTCAGCTGCTGATCTTGGAACAACGCACCCAACTCTCAACTTGTGAATGTCACTGAACAGCAAAACAAGCAATCGATTCTGGATTTGTTGAATGACGACAACTTCGAATAAGGTAAGGATTACCTCTATTTAGTAATGGTTAGGTTATGTTAGTTAAGGATACATTCCAGAACGGGGTGAGGGGGGGGGAAAGACGCACTTTAATTTTGCTGTTTTTTTAGCTGATTTTCTAGTCAAATGTCTAGCGCTAGTTTGTCACTAGATATTTGGCTAGAAAAACGTCAGAAAAACTGATGCGTGTAACGGATGAAATTCGCCCCGAAGAAAACAATTTCTGCATGGTCAAGCTAAACTGCACCTGTTCCAAATCACCAAAAACATGAAATAGGCTATATTAAGCCCTACCAGTGCAATAGCATAGTTAGTAACAGTAGCCTAGTACTATTTTGATACTAAATGAAACCACTGCAAAATTATGAAACAATGATAGAGGCAGCCTTGCTAAGAATATCTGGATCTTGTAAAGATGAATAACCCCAAGATGTACAGTACATACCCCTATAGCTGAATAACCTTGTAAACCAGCTCGTAAAGATGTAGCCTATAACCCCCACAGTGACCTAGCCTAGTAAAGATCAACTAAACTAACCTAACTTCGGGGTTATTCAACTTTTCAAGGCCCGAATATCCTCACCAATTCCATCTACGATTGCTAACATTGTCAGAAATTCTACGCTTAGGGCCTAGGCTATTTATGTTCAGACTAACTGCTTAAGCCTGGGCTATAGGCTAGGCCCTAGGCTAGCATGACGCTATCTCAATCTCATAGTTCTCTTGTTGATTAGCCTATAGTCTGTCTTGATCTTGAATATTAAGAGATGCTTCATCAGCTCCAGAACACATCTATCTTACTGGGTCAAATGAATTCAAAACTTGAAATTTTTGGCTAGGGAGACAAAGGAGGCCTATAGCCAGTAGTTTAATTGAAGACATATTTCCTAAAAATATTTCACTGAGATAAAATGTTCAATTAAGGGCAATAACTTCACGAGTTCACTGACAAATCCCTCAGTTTATAAGGCCTATAGTATTATTATTTTCTTACCAGTTTAAATGAAGTTCGTCACAGTGTTCTCTGCTCAAGGCCTGGGCTCAAACACGTGCGCGGGGCCCAATTTGATCAAATTGGTCGAATAGGCTTAAAACCGGCCCGGTATGGAACAATGCATGAGGTTAAATGTGTCGTTGAGATCAGCTGCTGGTGGGTCATAATCTTATCAGAGTGGAATTTTAATCTTTTGTTAATAATTCTGTAAAATTGACATAACTTCAAGTGAAAATTTCCCATGAGGAATACTTGTTATCAAAAATAAAAATGCAGAAGGCTTGACTCCCTTCAATAAATGTAACTTGATAGTATAATTTTTGAATTGGGCCCTCTGCAAGTAGAAGGAAATTGCTTAAAATGTATTCCATTCTTATTCACAACTTGATTAACTTCAGAATATCATCATCCCCAACACCTCTGTAGGCACTGTATAATCTATTGATAATTGAAAGCCACACTGCATCCAAACCTATCATTATAAATCGTTAGATTAATCTGAAGGTTCTTTTGTCGAGTGGGTGAGTGCCTTAACAAGATTATAGTTTGTTGGCATAGAGGCAAATTTACGCATTTATTTTAGAATGCTCTGATCTTCAAAGGGAAATTGAATAAATGTTTGGAAGGGGAAATATTTATGAACTTGGTGAGAGAAAAAGGATGATGTGGTAAGTGTCGCAGTCGAGCACGGTGCTATTACAGTGCCAGGTTCGAATCCGGTGCTGTCTGTAAGGAGTTGGCACATGCCCATGTAGGTTTCCGCTTTCCTCCCACGTTCAAAAAACTGTACAGGGTTAGTAGGTGGATCACGTGAGTGTATTTGAATGGCACAGATTCGTGGGTCAGATGGGTTTGATGCTACGATGTTTATAAATTTAAACAAAATAAGGCCAATGGATGGGGACCGAAGAGCCTGGAATATCATAATGGGTACCGTGGCTTTCCTTCCATTATTCTGTGTTGAAGTTTTATATTGTGAGGGCTTAAATTACATATATATGTTTTAAAATTTTTAAAAAAATTTTCACACTATGAACCAAACTGACCAAAATACACACAAACATTTCCCTCTTGAATATACACAGTGTCATTTTCTCCCCTTTTCCCCCCCTCCCTTCCCCCCTTCTTCAGTCCCCCCTCCCCACTCACTCAACGTTCAACAAATATGATACATTAAACCCATTAAACAATGTTATCACACAATGAAAATAAACAAGAAATTTGTGCCTTCTACTTTTACATACCGGGTCAGTTCATTTCGTCTTCTCCTTCTGTCATTTTAGGTGGTGGAGGTCCGCGGTAGGACTTCTCTGTTGTGTTCCATGTACGGTTCCCAAATTTGTTTGAATACTGTGATGTTATTTCTTAAATTATATGTTATTTTTTTTCCAATGGAATACATTTATTCATTTCTATGTACCATTGCTACATTCTCATGCTATACTCTAATTTCCAGGTTGACATAATACATTTGTTTGGTACAGCTAAGGCTATCATAATAAATCATTTTTGTGCTTCATCCAGTTTGAGGCCTAATTCTTTATTTCTTACATTACTTAGAAGAAAGATCTCTGGATTTTTTGGTATGTTGCTATTTGCGATCTTCCCAAAACCTTTCCACTTTCTCACATGCCCAAATTGCTTGTACTGTTGTTCCCGTTTCCTTCTTACAGCAAAAACATCTGTCTGATACTGTTGGGTCCCATTTGTTTAACTTTTGGGGCGTGGTGTATAGCCTGTGTAACCAATCATATTGTATCATGCGTAACCTCGTGTTTATTGTATTTCTCATAGTTCCGGAGTATAGCTTTTCCCATGTTTCATTCTTTATCTTTATGTTTAGATCTTGTTCCCATTTTTGTTTGGGTTTACAGCTTGTTTCCTCGTTCTCTTTCTCTTGCAATTTGATGTAGATGTTTGTTATAAATCTTTTAATTATCATTGTGTCTGTAATCACATATTCAAAATTGCTTCCTTCTGATAACCTCAGACTGTTTCCCAATTTGTCCTTCAAGTAGGTTTTCAGTTGGTGGTATGTAAACATTGTACCGTGAGTTATACCATATTTGTCCTTCATTTGTTCAAAAGATAATAATTTATTTTCCGAAAAACAATTTTCTATTCTTTTGATCCCTTTTCTCTCCCATTCTCTAAAGGAAAGGTTATCTATTGTGAAAGGGATTAGTTGATTTTGCGTCAATATTAGTTTGGCAGTTGATAATTTGTTTTATTCCTTTCTACGTGAATCTTCTTCTAAATGTTGAGCAGATGGTGCAGTACTGGTGAATTCCTATGTTGCACCAGCTTTTCATCCCACTTATATAGTATATGTTCAGGTACCTTCTCCCCTATTTTAACTAGCTCTAATCTGGTCCAATCTGGTTTTTCACTTGTTTGATAAAAATCTGATAGGTATCTTAATTGTGCTGCTCTATGATAATTCTTAAAGTTTGGTAGCTGTAAGCCCCCTTGTTTGTACCATTCTATTAATTTATCTAGCACTATCCTCAGTTTCTCCCCTTTCCATAAGAATTTCCTTATTATTTTCTTTAGCTCCTTGAAGAATTTCTCTGTTTAGGGAATTGGTAACTATTGAAATAGGTATTGTATCCTTGGGAAGATATTCATTTTAATGCAATTTACCCTTCCTATCAGTGTTAGTGGTAAGTCTTTCCAATGTTCTAAGTCGTCTTGTAATTTCTTCATTAATGGCTGATAATTTAAGTTGTATAGATGGCCTAGATCGGGGTGTCAAACTCAAATTCACGGAGGGCCAAAATTAAAAACTTGGACTAAGTCGAGGGCCGAACTAAATATTTATTGAAAATTTTCAACAACATCTGCATGTTTTCTCTTCTTTCAACATATGTAATGTTAAACTTTTTCTTATTAAAATAAATGTTTAATAATAGTTTTGGATAAACTCTTTCCAGAAGCATTAACAAATGAGAAATAAAATATTCAATAAATAATATTTCTCTATAGAGGATTTGTCAAATGTTGCTAGTGTGCTGTCGAATAGTAAAATCTGAGGGCTATTGAGAATGTGGGAGAATAACATGATTCCTGAAACAATCAAATGGGTGACTGATTGTGGGCATGAACTCTAGCAGGGTTATTTGCCATGCCCTTTTTCCATTGATATAGATATCCTTTGATTGACACACTTTTCAAGTTTTATGCCTAATGAGATTGTATCCAGGTGCAGGACCATTTTTAACCAGGAATACATTTATCACTGTGACGTGAAACTATTGGAAGATCGTTTTATCCTGAGATTAAAGTTCATAATCTTTACTCAGGCCTGTGTGCGGGAGGGCGGGGGTTTGCGGGCGATCGGGTTGGACAACGACAGTGCGGGGGCATCGGCTCTCGCTGCAGGGCGGCATCTCGGCGGATCAGCGGCCCTGTCACCGTGAGTCACCTGTCGGCCTGCGGAAGGGAGGGGGAGTGGGCAACGGTCCTGGCGAGGTCAGGCCCCCCCTGAGTTTCTGCCGGACCCCCCTTGACCTGCTGAGTTTCTCCCGGACCCCCCTTGACCTGCTGAGTTTCTCCCGGACCTCCCTTGACCTGCTGAGTTTCTCCCGGACCCCCCTTGACCTGCTGAGTTTCTCCCGGACTCCCTCCCCTTGACCTTCTGAGTTTCTTCCGGACCCCTCCCCCTTGACCTGCTGAGTTTCTCCCGGATCCCCCTTTGACCTGCTGAGTTTCTCCCGGACCCAATTTGACCTGCTGAGTTTCTCCCTTCTGGTGTTTTTACAAGAACCACAGACTTTTGCTCATACATTGATGAGGGGGATCAAGGGCCAAACATTGTCAGGTACCTCTCTGCTGGATATAGCATACGGTTTAACCCGCTGAGTTTCTCCAGTGTTGGGTTTTCACGAGGTAGAGCAGGCCTGTTTCTGATCTGTAATGTTCTACGGACCCTGCTCTTCTTTCCGTGCCAGTGTCCCAGGACCTTTCCAGGGCAGTCTCCGCGCTCAGGACCGCGCTGGGATCCCGGTCAGCGGTGGAGGAGCAGGAGAGCGCGGCTAATCCCGATCTAGCCCACGTCACTCCCGAGATTGGCGGGGGGTTCCACCCTACCTGCCCGTCCAGCCTCGCTCTCCACGTGTACTCCGGGCACCCGCCATTGGTCCGGTGGGAAGGCGCAGGGCGGCCGGCGGCCGGCGCCCCCATCGCCTGGCGGGGAACCCCAATCTTCTCTCCGGTGTCCCGACTCCATCTGCAGCTCCAAGATACGCTGTGCCACTGGGGTTCCGGGTGCTGGGAAGTGGCCTTGGCTTCCCCTGACACCGGCCAGGCCGCGCTGCGGTGGGGGGGTGGGTGGGGGGACACAACAGCATGTTTATAAAACCACCCACCACTACTTTTCAAGGACCAGGATTTTTCTCTCTCTCTCTCACTCTGGGACACAGCGGTTACTGTGCATGTGCTATACTGGCGCGGCGGCCAGCGGGCCACCTCTAATACATTTTTGATATGATCTTGTGGGCCAAATATAATTGGCCCGCGGGCCAGAGTTTGACATGTGTGGCCTAGATTATTATCTAATTGTATACCAAGGTATCGAATTGCTTGTGTTTACCATTTAAATGGTGATTCTTTCTTAAACTTTGTGAAATCCACATTATTCATTGGCATTGCTTCACTTTTATTTGCATTGACCTTGTACCCTGATACTTCTCCATATTCCTTCAATTTCTTGTGTAATTCTTTTATTGATATTTCTGGTTCTGTTAAGTATACTATGATGCCATCTGCAAATAGAGTGATTTTATATTCCTTCTATTTTATTTTTATCCATCTTATTTTATTTTCTGTTCTTATCAGTTCTGCTAGTGGTTCTTTCGCTAAAGCGAACAGTGAGGGAGATAGTGGACATCCCTGCCTAGTTGACCTGCTTAATTTAAATTGGTTTGATATATATCCATTTACTGTCACCTTCGCCAATGGTCCCTTATATAATGGTTTAATCCAATTAATATATTTCTCAGGTAGGTTGAACCTCTGTAGTACTTTGAATAAATAATTCCATTCTACTCTGTCAAAGGCTTTCTCTGCGTCTAAGGCAACCGCCACTGTTGGCGTCTTGTTTCCTTGTACTGCATGGATTAAGTTAATGAACTTACAGATATTGTCTATTGTTCGTCTTTTCTTAATAAATACAGTTTGATCTAGTTTTACTATTTTTGATACACAGTCGGCTAATCTGTTTGCTAATAGTTTAGCTATTATCTTATAATCTGTGTTAAGTAGAGATATCGGTCTATAGATGCTGGTGTTAGTGGATCTTTCCCCGTCTTTGGTATTACTGTAATTATTGCTGTTTTGCATGAATCTGGCATGTTTTGTGTTTCTTCAATCTGGTTCATTACTTCCAGGAGAGGAGGAATTAATAAGTCTTTAAATGTTTTATAGAATTCTATTGGGAGTCCATTCTCTCCCGGCATTTTATTGTTCAGTAATTTTTTTAATATATCCTGTATTTCCTCTATTTCAAATGGTTTTATTAATTTGTTTTGCTCTTCTTGCAATTTTGGTAGTTAAATTTTAGCTAGAAACTTACTTATTTTGTCTTCTTTCCCTTCATTCTCAGTTCGATATAGTTGCTCGTAGAATTCCCTGAAGCTTTCGTTGATCTCCGTTGGGTTATATGTAATTTGTTTGTCCTTTTTCCTTGATGCCAATACTGTTCTTTTAGTTTGTTCTCTCTTAAGCTGCCAAGCTAGTATTTTGTGCGTTTTTTTTCTCCTAGCTCATAATACTTCTGTTTTGTCTTCATTATGTTCTCCTCCACCTTGTATGTTTGTAGTGTTTCATTTTATTTTTTTGTCCGCCAATTCTCTTCTTTTTGTTGTATCTTCCCTTGTTGCTAGTTCTTTTTCTGTACTTAGTACTTCCCTTTCCAACTGTTCTATTTCCCGATTGTAGTCTTTCTTCATCTTAGTTACATAACTTATTATGTGCCCTCTGATGAAGGCATTCATTGCATCCCATAGTATAAACTTATCTTTCACTGATTCCGTATTTCTTTCAAAGTACCTTTTAATTTGTCGCTCAATTAATTCTCTAAAATCCTGTCTTTTAAGTAGCATGGAGTTTAATCTCCATCTATACGTTCTCGATGGGATGTCCTCCAGCTCTATTGCCAATAACAGGGGTGAGTGATCCGATAACAATCTAGCTTTATATTCCGTTTTCCTAACTCTCCCTTGGATGTGGGCTGACAACAGGAACAGGTGGGCTTAAATTATATTAATGCCGAAAAGAATGGTAAAACATGATAGTCAAAACTCAGAATCGGAATTTGTAATGAAAAGTCAGAAAATTTGTTGTTTTGTAACAGCATCACAGTGGAAACATTCATATAAAACCACCTTATAAAAATAGTGCACGAAAAGTCAAAGTAAAACAGAGTCTTTCGTTCGATATTCATTCAGGAATTTGATGGCAGCAGGGAAGAAGCTGTCCTTGTGCCAGTGAGTGCTCATCTTCAGGTTACTGTACCATTTTCCTGATGGTAGCAGAGTGAAGAGGGCATGTCCTGGGTGGTGATGGTCATTGAGGATAGAGGCCTCTTTCTGAAGACACCATCTCTTGATGGAGTGGTCTGGTGCCTGTGATGTCACAGTCTGAGTTAACAACCCTCTGGAGTTTTTTTCTTGTCTTGGGTGTTGGCACATCTATGCCAACAGAGATTCAACCAGCCGGAAAACGCTACGGTACACCTGTGGAAGTTTTCAGGAGTCTTTGGTGACATACTGAATCTCTTCAAGCTTTTGTCATGACTGCCTTGAAGTGGAGGCTCCAGGACAGATCCTCGGAGATGTTGACACCCAGGAATTTGAGGTTCTTGACCCTCTCCACTACTGATGAGGACTGGATTATGTTCTCCTGACTTCCTCCTGAAATCTACAATCATCTCCTTTGTTTTGCTAATGTTGAGTGCAAGGTTGTTGGTGTGACATCACTCAATGAGCTGATCTCTCCCCATCCTGTACACTTCCTCATTGCTGCTTATTGTAAAGGTTAAAACCTTGTGTTTTTGATTCTTGTTAATTTTGTGCCTATCTCTTTAAGAAAACTATTATTTGTAGTGTTACTGTAGTGATTATGATATACTATGTCATAATATCTGCCCAGGCTAAGTGCTTGCTCTTTTTCTACAAGATGTGAAGGAAGCATGAGCATGAGAAATTTTTCTTTAAATTTTGTATCTTTATATACCTTTTGTATCTCTGTATCTTTGTATTTTTATAGCAATCTTTAGCTATTGCTTTTGTTATGACAACTTTTCACTTATGATTCTGCTGTCAACCATGGTGTCATCAGTAAATTTGTAGATAGCATCCTCAATATTCATTGGAATGACTTCATCACCAACATCAAAGTACTCGCGCTGGCAGAGTCCGCAAGCATCGAATCCACGCTGCTGAAGACCCAACTGTGCAGGGTGGGTCACGTCTCCAGAATGGAGGACCATCGCCTTCCGAAGATCATGTTCTATGGTGAGTTCTCCACTGGCCACCGAGACAGAGGTGCACCAAAGAAGAGGTACAAGGACTGCTTAAAGAAATCTCTTGGTGCCTGCCCCATTGACCACTGCCAGTGGGCTGATATCGCCTCCAACTGTGCATCTTGGCGCCTCACAGTTCGGCGGGCAGCAACCTCCTTTGAAGAAGACCGCAGAGCCCACCTCACTGACAAAAGACAAAGGAGGAAAAACCCAACACCTAACCCAAACCAACCAATTTTCCCTTGCAACCGCTGCAACCGTGCCTGCCTGTCCCGCATTGGACTTGTTAGTCACCAACGAGCATGCAGCAGACGTGGACATACCCCTCCATAAATCTTCGTCCGCGAAGCCAAGCCAAAGAAAAAAGATAGCATTGGAATTATGCCTGGCCACACACTCATAGGTGTATAATGAGTTGAGTGTGAGTAATGAGTAAAGGGGGGCAGAAGGCCAAGGTTTGAAGCTTGTTGTCCAGCACTGAGGGAACAATGTTGAAGGCTGAGCTGTAGTCGATGAAGAGCAGCTCTATGTATAAGTTACTGTTTTCGAGGTGATCCAGAGCTGAGTGGAGAGCCAGTGATATTGTATCTGCTGTGGAGTGATTGTAATTTTTCTCACTATTTAGTATTTCAGGATAACTCTCTAATGTGAACTCATTCGCTGCATGCCTGTTGTATTCTGTAACATTTAATTTATTCAAGTATTTGTGTTGTTTTTCAGAAGTCCATATTGTATTTGTTTGTATGGTTTCTGTGAGTTAATTTTGTATTCCCACAGTACTGTGTTTTAAAAAAAAAAAAAAAAAAAATTCTTTGTCAATAACTTAGAATGAAAACCCTTTGGCAGATTGTGCAAAGAGTGGGTTGTTCCCTTATTCACTTTAATTCTTTAATTCTGATATGGATAACTGTTCATCTCTGGGAAGTCAAGTCCACACATTAATCTGAATGCATTTATTTACCATGTCATCCCAGTAAATTTGGATTTGGAATTCCCTAATGGGTACTTTGGGGAACCAAAATTGGAAGTTTTCTCTCTGTGATTCTGACTAGAGTGCACCAAAATTAATACTACTTTCTTGTACATTTTGCATCTCTTTACAGTGAACCCCTGGCATCACATGAACCTTTCTGATGCTTTTTGCATAGGCAAGTTGGTTACTCCATTGACTTTCTCCATGCCTTTCTTCAATAATTTTACCCATGATTCCTTCTTTTGATTATATTAGCATTTCTTGTGTTCAAAATATGTCTTGTTTTATACTTTCTCCAGTCTATTGTTCACAGTTTTGTGAATGCACAAACTATGTTGTCATCTTTTCATAAATATTGTCAAATTCAATCATTGAAATGTCGTGCAAGGTGGGGTGGGGGGGGGGGGGTTGAAATGAAGCCAAATGTTTCGATGTTATTCTATAAGAGTTAGAGTCTACGAGAATTGGGGGGTGGGGAAGGATAAATACAGACTCTGTATGTTACATGTATGTTAAAAATATATTGTTTGAATCTTGTGAGTCTATGAAAATCAAAATATTCAAAAAAAAGAGTTGGAGTGTAGTTGGTGGTACTTGCTTGTTGATCTGTTTGCTTTCTGTTTGAGACATTTTTGTTTGTTGGTCAGAATCCTCACAATTAAACATAAGCCACATTGGAGGCTTGTTAATGAAGTTGTGTGAGTGAGTGTGTGTGTGAGTAACCCCATTTCCATATAAATATCCAGAGAGTGGAACAGTTACTTGTCATTTGGAGCCTTGATACTATTTGCAGATCAGTCAATTAAATTCAGGTAATCTCAGCAGTGATCTGCAGAGTGCGGGCAGTCGTAAATGGGGGTAAAAGTGAGTGTGGGCAGTAGGAATAAGTCAACAATGACGTTGATGCAGTTGCAAGCCAGGCACAGATTTTCAGTAACTGGGGTGTTTCTTTTCTGTCAAATCTTTGCTTTATATGCTTTCAGTAAAAATGAGTATAGGTTTCAGTCATTCTGGGATTTGGTGAAAGAAGTTAGCTCTGAATCTGGTAAGTAATTAAAATGAATTCTATTCCTAACATTGAAATGGAGGACCATCGCCTTCCCAAGATCGTATTATATGGCGAGCTCTCCACTGGCCACCGTGACAGAGGTGCACCAAAGAAAAGGTACAAGGACTGCCTAAAGAAATCTCTTGGTGCCTGCCACATTGACCACCGCCAGTGGGCTAATATCGCCTCAAACCGTGCATCTTGGTGCCTCACAGTTTGGCGGGCAGCAACCTCCTTTGAAGATGACCGCAGAGCTCACCTCACTGACAAAAGGCAAAGGAGGAAAAACCCAACCCCAACCAACCAATTTTCCGCTGCAACCGTGTCTGCCTGTCCCGCATCGGACTTGTCAGCCACCAACGAGCCTGCAGCTGACGTGGACATTTACCCCCTCCATAAATCTTCGTTCGCGAAGCCAAGCCAAAGAGAAAAATAACCACTTACAGCACAGAACAGGCCAGTTCGGCCCTACTAGTCCATGCCGTAGCAAATCCCCACCCTCCTAGTCCCACTGACCAGCACCCAGTCCATACCCCTCTAGTCCCCTCCTATCCATGTAACGATCCAGTCTTTCCTTAAATGTAACCAATGATCCCGCCTCGACCACATCTGCCGGAAGCTCATTCCACATCCCCACCACCCTCTGCGTAAAGAAATTTCCCCTCATGTTCCCCTTATAATTTTCCCCCTTCAATCTTAAACCATGTCCTTTAGTTTGAATCTCCCCCTTTCTTAATTGAAAAAGCCTATCCACATTTACTCTGTCTGTCCCTTTTAAAATCTTAAACACCTCTATCAAGTCCCCTCTCAATCTTCTACGCTCCAGAGAAAAAATCCCCAGTCTACACAACCTTTCCCTGTAACTCAGACCCTGAAATCCTGTCAACATTCTCGTGAACCTTCTTTGCACTCTCTCTATTTTGTTTATATCTTTCCTATAATTTGGTGACCAAAACTGTACACAGTACTCCAAATTTGGCCTCACCAATGCCTTGTACAATTTCATCATAACCTCCCTACTCTTGAATTCAATACTCTGATTTATGAAGGCCAACATTCCAAATGCCTTCTTCACCACACCATCTACCTGAGTATCAGCCTTGAGGGTACTATTTACCATCACTCCTAAATTCCTTTGTTGCTCTGCACATCTCAATACCCTACCATTTAATGCACATGACCTATTTAGATTTGCCTTTCCAAAATGTAACACCTCACAGTTATCTGTATTAAATTCCATCAGCCATTTCTCAGCCCACACCTCCAGCCTTCCTAAATCACCTTTTAATCTACGGTAATCTTCCTCACTGCCCACAACACCACCAATCTTTGTATCATCCACAAACTTGCTTGTCCAATTCTCCACCCCTTCTTCCATATCATTAATATATATAACAAACAATAGTGGACCCAGGACCGAACCCTGAGGAACTCCACTCGTCACTGGCCTCCAATTGGACAAACAATTTTCTACTACTACTCTCTGACACCTCCCATCCAACCACTGCTGAATCCATTTCACTACCTCTTTATTTATACCTAATGCCTCCACCTTTTTTCCTAACCTCCTGTGGGGAACTTTGTCAAAAGCTTTACTAAAGTCCAAATAGACAACATCCACAGCTTTCCCTTCATCAACCTTTTTTGTAACCCCCTCGAAGAACTCAATCAGGTTTGTCAAGCATGATCTACCCCTGACAAAACCATGCTGATTACTCCCTATTAATCCCTGTACCTCCAAAAATTTGTAAATAGCATCCCTCAGAACACTTTCCATCAACTTGCCCACCACGGATGTCAGACTTATAGGCCTATCATTCCCAGGTTTGCATTTGGACCCTTTCTTAAACAGAGGAACCACATGCGCCACCCTCCAATCCTTTGGCCAGTGACATCCTAAATATCTCTGTTAATGGCCCCACTAACTGTCCACTAGCCTCCCTGAGTGTCCTAGGGAATATTTTGTCCGGTCCGGGAGATTTATCCACCTTTATCTTTTTTAACACAGCCATCACTACCTCCTCGGTTATCCTTGTATGCTTCATGACCTCCCCACTATTTTTCTTTACTTCAACTGGTTCAACATTTTTTTTCCCTAGTGAATACCGAGGCAAAGAAATCATTCAAAATTTCCCCCATTTCCTCTGACTTCTCACTCAGCCTACCCTCGTTATCTACAAGGGGGTCCAATTTTTTCTCTCACTAATCTTTTACTTTTAATGTACTTATAGAAACCCTTTGGATTTATTTTTACTCTGTCAGCCAAAGCCTCTTCATGCCTTTTTTTGGCCTTTCTAATTTCTTTCTTAAGATTCCTTCTACACTCCTTGTAGTCCTCCTTCAACTTCTCAGCTCCCTGCTCTTTATACCTCTTGTACACCTCCCTTTTTCTCCTAATCAAATTTCCAATATTCCTCGAAAATCAAGCCTCCCTATGACTTCCAGCCTTTCCTTTGATCCACACTGGGACATAAATACTCTGTACCCTCAAAATTTCTTTTTTGAATATCCTCCATTTTTCATTAACATCCTTACCTGAATTGGTAAGGAATTGGTTGAAGGTAGTAAAAATCTAAAAAGATCATTTAAATTGTAATGACAGTGGTATGTAGGAACTCCTGCACATCAGTGTTATCCAGGACACATGTCTTCAGTAAATGTTGTTTGTGGTACATGAGCTTTGACCCTCCATCATTGAGCTGGCAACCAAGCAGTAGATACTGACAAATTAGGAAGTGGAAAATTATGTTCTGTTAGGAAGCACTGGTATCCCATGAAATGGGTTTTTAGATTTGGTCAAGGACAGGTGAGTGCCAGGGACCGTAGAGGGGAGGCAGTGCAGAAGCTTTTGGCTTTGTTCATTGTCAGCATTTCAATGAGAATGAGGACTGTGGGGTGAATGAGGTAACTGAGAATAATACTGTCATACTGGGATTCACTCATGTGGGGGAGAGATGAATAATGCAGAGATGGTTGTGGGAACTAAGGCAAGGAGGATTAATAAATATGTCTTGCAACAAGGAACAAATCAGATATTGGTTGAAAAGCCTGCTGAAGGGCTTTGTAACTCAAAAGGTTCAAGAAGTTGAGACCTATTGTTCAGATATTGGATAACTGGATAGTTTGAGGCAGTGTGCTGTTTCCACAGCACTTGGGGGTTGTGCTTGTGCTTCCAGTGCATGGAAATTATATTCTTGTTATGCTGCTTCTCCATTTTGAGTACTCATAGATCAAAGGCTCGCAGGAGAACAGTGAGGAAGCTGAATTTATTCAAGGAGGCTTTGAGTGCTTACAAAAAAAAAATCTTTCCTTCTACCTGGTCATCTCTTCCACCCTCAAGAGTAGAGTTTCTGGTTGGGAAGTCTGGTGTCAGGCATGAAAACGCCATGGCCTACCATTGCAGCTGACTGGTAACCGGGCTCTTAATACTGAGAGATCTTGTTCTGGGAAGAAATTCTTCTGGTGGTTCACTCTTCCCCCCCACCCCACAGTGAAATTGGAGGACTTTGTATCATTACAGTTTGTATGCAATCCGTGTATGAGAGACGTGTACAAAAGACAGGGATGCTACTTTCTGCAGTTCAGGTTTTCAACTTCATTGGACTGGCTTACAGTTTGTTATATTTATCCGACCCATTTAAAAATCTTTCTCTATCCACAGCCTTGCAGCTCCTCAAGAGACCAAGGCCCTGCTAAAAGGCTTATCAAACTTGATGAACTTGGCACAATTTAAGTGCTGGATCAGTCTCATTTGTGCTAAGCTTTAATTCATTCTTAACAAGGTGAGGCTGTTCCTCACAAAACCAGTATATGATCCCCCTGAGCAGGTGGTAGTGAGAAAAATTTCAGCTACAGTCATTCGAATGATTAGGCTCTCCTGATGTTGCGCTTTTGAAAGTGTTCATGGTTTGCAAGCATGAGGATTTCTAAATTCATGTTTCAAGGTGTCCAATTAAATTGTGTTTCTTGACTCTTTCCTCTTCCCACAAGATTGTACTCACAAAGGCATTACTACTTCATTGGACAAGTATGCTCAATTCATGATCTAAACTTGAAATGCTGTGGAAATTCAATAATTTGGTAATGTGCAGTACAATCATCGGGCACTCTCTGGAAGCACATTTAATGTGCTAAATGAAGGCTTCAAACACTATTCTCTTCCAAAGATGTACATTGTTAATGATGCTTCCAAAAAGTATGCATGCTTACTGACGTAATGGTATTGGCATGAAACTACGTGGAAAATGTTGAGGTAGTACTGTAATGGTCTTTGAATAGAAAATCTAAATGAGAACTGGACCAAGAGATGCAAAGAAATGTGAAATTGCCCAAGGCAACAAAAGAGGTCCATTTGTACAGATGTCTGTAAGTCGGAAATTGCACAAAACTCACTCCATGGTTACCATTGCCTCCAATGCATTGTGATGAATGGCATCAACAGCACATATGAGTGATAAGGAAGAACAACTTCTGAGTGGAAAGAGAGGAAACTAGTTCTGCCATTCACACGAACAAACCTGTGTACATTCATGAGACTTGTGATTTTAATAATATTATGGGAACTTGTTTACAGACGTGAGTGTCCATGTCGGATGTATGCAACTCGAGGGCATCTACACTTTGATTTTGTTCAAATGCTAAGAACGTGGAAGAAATGGAAGCAATATTTAGTGTTACCTAAATAATGGATAAGTAGGTCTCTGGTGGTGGTGGTGATGGAGAAGCAGTGCACGTTATACAGACTAGTTATGGAGTACTCAAATACTGTGAACAAGACCATAAATTGTAATTGGTGTGTACTTGATCACCATCACCCCACCCCCACCACTCCCTAACTAATATAACTTTGAGAGGATGGCTTTGGGGGAGGTTGGGGAGTGACTGTAAAAATAACATTTTAAAATTTCTATAGAGTGGTGTAAGAGACCAGAGATGCCAATCACCAAGGTCCAAGTGCAAAGATCGTTAGAAACCTTGTTAGCTACTTTCCATTCTTATGCAGAGTGAATGGAAAGTACAAGAGCAAAGATGCTGAAATCTGTGCACAGTACTGATTTGGTTAATTTTGAAATGTGATGTGCAGTTTTTAGAACCTGATAAATGAGGGTGGTGGGGGGCGGGGGGGGGGAAGAATCGGGGCAAGGAGGAAATGTCTGACTGAGGGTTGTGGCACACATGAGAAGATGTTGGGAAACTTGGTCTGTACTTTCTATCAGCATTGAAGCTGGATTGAAATCATTAAAGAGATTTAAAAGCTTGTCAGCAGTTGTTGAATTTTTAATGAACGAGCATGGATTTCGGATTTGGTAGCTGGAGAAAAGAGGCAAGATTGTTTTAATAAACATTTCTCTATACATGGCTTTTGAGATCGGATCACCACGTTGAAATTAACTGGCTACAGGGAATATATTCCAGATTCATCTGTGCAGGAAGATGGGAAAGAATATCGAGGAACTTAGCCCTAATTGGCAAACTTGGCTGAAGTTGCACATAATTTGTCTAATTTCATGATCAGCACCAAACAATTTTGTGTGTTTGAACATGCAGCTATGCAGTAGCTGAAGTGAATTCATTGCTCATGCACAACGTAGAGAACTTGGCTTTTGGTTATTAGCTCTATTAAATGAAATGTTGTTTGGAAACTTTTTGTTGGTGTGTGAAGATCTAATTAGGATATTTTTAGAAACAATTATAACTGTTATCCAATTAGTGTAAAGAGTTTTTTTTATTGAGATGACATTTTCTGAAAGGTGTTCTTTCAGTGATGAATCCCTCAGTACTAATAAAAGTATAATGAATGGACAGGGGTAGAATTCAATTTTAAATTTGGCTTATAATACCATTTACTACCTCAACATTTAAGTTTATTTATAAAAAAAGTACTTAGTACAGTGAAAAGGATTCTTCTCTGAACCAATCATCAATTTATCTCTAGCATTATGTTTAGCTGTATAGAACACAATTTACAGGATATAGGATTACAATTAAAAGGAAGATCATTTGATGCCACGCAAGACAGCATGTTATTGGATTCCTTCAGGAGCCTGATGGCTGCAGTTAAGTAACTGTCTTTAAGCCTGTTGGTGTGCGCTTTCACACTTTTAAGCCTTCTCCCCAATGGGAGGAGGGAGATGAATGTGTGTTCAGTGTGTGATTTGTCTTTTGTTATGTTGGCTCCCTTTCCTCAACAGCAGGAGATGTCAAAGGAGTCCATGGAGGGAAGTGGGGTGGGAGAAGGGGGTTTTATTGTTCTGAGCTGCATTCACTCCCTTCCATAGCTTCATCTAAAAGAATAGCTCCCATACCATGCTATGATGCCTCCAGCAATTCCACTTTTGATGGTTCACCTGGAGAAGTTGTTCAGGGGCAAGGTGTGATAGTACAGATTCTATCACCAATGTGTATATGTACAGATGACAGTGTAGGATGACTGTGTAGCCACACCTGCTGGCAGGTCTTAAAGGATTGCTCCTAGCCAGACCAGATCATTCTGGACTGGTCGACCTGCTTGTGATATGCTCCAGTCTTTTAGTTAATAAAAGCCTTGGTTTGGATCAACAAGTCTTTGGTTCTTTCGACGCGCATTACACAGGGGTAACGCATTGAACTCCTTTAATTCCCTGAGAAAGGAGAGGCAATGGTGTGCTTTCATGACCATGCCAATGTGCTTGCCTGTGGTCAAGTAATTGAAGATATTTATTCTTTTTTTTTTAAACTTTATTTAAGATTTTATAACATGAATAACATATAGGATTACATTAAAAAAAATTAAGAATAAAATAATAAAATTACAATACAATATCAGTAATCTAAATAAACTATACCCTCCAAAGAAGATATTTATTCTTAAGAACTTCACTCTTTTAACTTCAGTGCCATTAATGTGGAGGGTGTAGACTCTGTCCCTCTCAAGTTAATGATCATCTTTTTCATCTTGTTGACATTGAGAGTTTGCTGGACAATGCCACTTTCAATCATTTTTCTGTAACTTCTCTCATCATTATTTGATGCCCAGACCACAGCAAACTGTGAATATTAGTGTCTGCCTGTCCATCTTCTCATCCTTTTGATATCCATTGTCTTGCTGCAGCAAGTAAGACTTGCATTGCATTTGTTCATTATGTTTATGCCTGACAATAAACAAGACAATAAGTGATTTGTATTCATCCTAGCAGCTCAGAAATTAAATTGGAGTTGAAAAGTTGATAAAATGCTGGATGCAAAATCAGGGAAAGCCATTCATTCCCTTGTTCTAATGGTGTCCGATAATTTTGGCTGCACTTTGTCCATTGATTTTTCCAAACTGTTAAATATATTTTGATCTCTGATTTGAATGCAATTATTGGCTGAGCTTGAACAGCCCTCCAGGGTGGAGAAAGGCAAGCATTCACTATTTCTTCCAGAAATATCTTTGCACTTTGGTCTTAATTGGCCTACCCTTGGTACAAGACTCTGACCCTGTTGTAGCAGCAGAGTTCATTGATTTTGCACTACAGAAAAATCCAGCAATTTTTTTTGAGACCTAGAGCACAGTAACAAGCCATTATGGTCCATGAGCCCATGTCACCTAATTACACCCAAATAACCAACAATCCCGATACGTTTTGAACAGTGAGAGGAAACCCATGCAGACATGGGGAAAATGTACAAACTCCTTACAGACAGCTTGTTGGATAACTATTCAAGAGTAAAAGGGAAAAATGGTGGAAGAGTACTAAAATTGAATTGTACAATGCTTAATGAGGTTTGAATTTTGTTTTAAGATGGTGGTTTATGTGACTAATATGATGATGGATGTGAAGTTAGTTGATATTTGGTGAAGGTTTATCTCTATAGAGAAAGTTTTTTTTCATTTTTTTTCATGCTACAATTTTTTTAAAGAATTGATTATTGTTTAAGAATTTTTGATAGATAATGTTACTAACTTTACTAATTTTTTCTATTAAGTTTGAGTTAAATATATGTTTCATCTTAACTCCGTTTGTTAAATATATGCATTTAAATTTGATTTAAATATGTTTTTTAAGTCTGATATCTTAGTATTAATTACTTTTCTTTTTGTTAGATTTTAATCGGTTATGTTTTTGTTTTTTTTTGTAAGTGGGTTTTTTTTCTCACATATTATTAACTTTATTAATTCTTCACTCTTTATTTTGGTGGGGAAAGGGGGGGTTGGACTAATTTGAGATGGGTTATTAATGTATAATAATTATTGGGGAGGGTATAGTTTATTTAGATTACTGATACTGTATTGTAATTTTATTATTTTATTCTTAATTTTTTTAATGTAATCCTATATGTTATTCATGTTATAAAATCTTAAATAAAGTTTATTAAAAAAAAAGACAGCTCAGGATTAGAGTCCCAGTCACCGGCACTGTACTGGCATTGCGATAACTGCCGCACCAACCATGCTGCCCCACGGGTTTTAGGTTGGTTGCAAAGATGGAATAGTATCTGAAGATCACATGCAGGCATCAGTTTTTCCAACAGATGAAGCAGGCTCAAAGACCCTCGAGCCAAATATAATTTTATTACATTGATTTTATTCTGGAGGGACAATATGCTTCTTTTTTAATCAATAATCCTCATCTATAATAAAGTATTAATGGGAAATCTCAACACTTTGTGGGCAAAGGATAAACATTGCTGTTAAAATGGATAAAAGCAGCTGTCTAGCAAAACAATTACCACTAGATTAAAGTGATATTATAATATTAATATGCTTTACTAATAACCTGTGTGTATGATGAGTTTACATTTGGCAAAGGGATAATGCTAAGACTTTTTGAAGGAAAAATACAGAGGATCACACTCCCACTTCACCGATGATTTTGCACAATCTTTTGCATATGCATCAGAGAATTTGGCCTCATCTGCTTTATCCAGACCATACCTTTGACCATAGCACTTCTGTAGTATTGCACTTGTGTCAAATGAAAAGATTTTTTTTGCTGCTTTCCTGAAATAGCCTTTGAAGTTGAAATCTGATTCAAATGAACTAAAACCAACAACTGATAGTGAAGATCAAGATTCCTCTATTGTCATGTACACAAAGTGCAATGTTTGTTTGTAGACCATCACCCCTGTCAAGAATAGCATGAGATGCAAAGTGAGTTTCAGAGTTGTGAAGGTGGATTCTGCCCCTTCCTCGGATTCCGCTGTCACCAGCGTTTCCATAACTTCCTTAGCGGCATGGCTTCCTGCCATGGTGAACCCATTCTGTAGCAATAGGAACAAAATATTACAATAGATGAACAGTGGCAAATGGAAAATTTAAAATCCAAAATAATGCAACTGCAGCAATTTTTTTTGATTATGCAAAACATTCCATGATACTTCATGGGAGCAGAAATTTATTACTGTTGAGGTTTGCAGGTGTTTGAGGAACAGCAGTTTAAAAATAGTTATTTCTGGTAGAGTCCGGAAAAAAATAAATGACGAGGCAATTAAATATTACATTCTCTTTTTAAGCGTGAAATATTGGTTTGTAATCTGTGCAGTTTTGGTGATAAAGTAACAGCCCTGGATATTGGTAATGATCAAAAGATCACAAGGTAAAGGAACCATTTGGCCCATCGAGTCTGCTTTGTTACTCTATCATGAACTAAACCATTCTCACATTTGGTTCCAATTTCCAGACTTTTCCCCATATTTCTTGATACCTATCAATCTCCTCCTTAAATTCCCCCCAAGAATTGGGTCTCCACAGCTATATGTGGGAACAAATTTCACAAATCCACAACCTTCTGGCTAAAGAAATTTCTCCTCATCTCCGTTTTAAATGGGTACCTTCTAATTCTAAGACTGTGCCCTCTTGCCCTGGACTCACCCACCAAGGGAAACATCTTATTCACATCTACTCTGTTCAATCCTTTCAGCATTCAAAATATTTCTATGAGATCCCCTTTCATTCTTTACGTCAATGAATACATGTTCAAGAGCCAATAAACGTTCCTCATATGTAAGCCCCTGCATTTCAGGAAAAATCCTCGTAAATTTTCTCTGAACTCTCTCCAACAGCATTACATCCCTTCTAAGACCCAAAACTGCACACAGATCTCCAAATGAGGTCTCATCAGTGCCCCATAGAGCTTCATCAACACCTCCTTACTCTTCTACACTATTCCTCTTGAAATGAATGCCAACATAGCATTTGCTTTCTCTACTGCTAATCTAACTTGGTGGCTAACCTTCAGGATATACTGCACGAGAAACCCAAGTCCCTACGCACTTCCGAATTTTGAATTTTCTCCTTATCTAAATAATAATCTTTCTGTTTATTTTTTAAAAAAATGTACATTTCTCAACATTGTATCTCATCTGCATTTCTTTGCCGACTCTCCTAAGCTGTCCAAGTCTCTCTGCAACCTTTTGGTTTCTTCAACACTTCCTACTCCACCACCTATCTTGGTGTCATCTGCAAACTTAGCCACAAAACCATTCAATCCAAATCTAAATCTCATCAATATAGTGAAGTGGTCCCAACACCGACCCCTGTGGAACACCACTAGTAACTGGCAACTGACTGGAACAGGATCCCTTTATTCCCACCCTTTTCCTTCTGCCTGTCAGCCAATGCTCCACCCAATCTAATATCTTTCAGGCAATTCTATGGGTTCTCACCTTATTAAACAGCCTCTAGGCAGCACATTATTGAAGGCCTTTTGAAATTCCAAATACACAACATCCTCAGCCTCTCCCTTGTGAGATTACCTCAAAAAATTTAAATAGGTTAGTCAGGCAGGATTTTCCCTTCATGAAACCATGCTGGATTGAACCTATCATGTCATGAACCTTGAGGTATTTCATAACCTCGTCCTTGAGCATCCAATAATTTTCCACCTACTGGTGTCAGTCTAATAGGCAGGTAATTTTCTTTTTTTCTGCCTCCCTCCTTTCTTAAACAGTGGAACTACATTTGCAACCTTCCAATCCTCAGGAACCATGCCAGAGTCTATTGATTTCTGGAAAATTATTTCCAATGCCTCCACAATCTCTAAAGCCAAATCCATCAGGACCTGTGGGTGCACCTCATCCGGTCTGGGAGACTTATCTATCTTTAGTCCATTTAGCTTACCAAGCACTTTCTCTCGAGTGATCTTGATGGTACTTAATTCTATTCCCTGAGGCCTCTGACTATCAGATATATTGGTATTGTCTTCATCACTGAAGACTGATGCAAAATACTCATTTAGGTCTTCTGTCATCTTCTTGTTACCCATTATAATTTCTCCAGCAATACTTCCATTTGGTCCTATATCTGCCCATGTCTCTTTTACTCTTCATATATTAAAAAAAATCTTTGTATTCTTTTGTATGCTATTTGCCAACTTCCTTTCATTTTTCATCTTTTCTTTCCTAATGACTTTTTTAGTATCTTTCTGTAAGTTTTTAAGTTTAAGTTTACCAGTCCTCTGTTTTCAAAATTATCAAATATTGACAAAATGTCAGCTTCTCTTTTTCCACTTTGAAACTGAACTTAAACCTTATTATGATCACCACTTCCCAAAGGTTCCATTACCTTTAGTTTTCCTAATCACTTCAGGTTCATTACGCAGCACCCAATCCAAAACAGCTGATCCCCTGGTGGCCTTATCGATAAGCTGCTCCAAAATGCCATGCCGTAGGCATTCTAAACTCTTTCTCCTGAGATCCAGTACCTTCCCGACTTTCCCAATCCTTTTTCATGTTTAAAATCCCCCATAATAATTGTGACATTCTCCTTCTGACGCGCTTTTTCTATTTCCAGCTGTAACTTGTAGTCCACCTTCCGGCTCCTGTTTGGGAGCCTGATATAACTGCCAATAGGGTCCTTTTACCCTTGCCATTTCTTAACTCAACCCATAAGGATTCTACCACTTGTGACCCTGGTGATTTAATATCATTGCTTACTATCAGGGCCACACCAACCCCTCTACCAACCTGCCTATCTTTCCAGTACACTGTATACCCTTGGACATTTGCGATCCAATCACATCCATCATTAAGCCACGTCTTGGTGAAGGCCACAATGTCATATCTTTTAATCTGTAAATATGCAAGGTCAATTACTTTATTTCTAATGCTACGTGCATTTAAGTAAGTACACTTACACCTGTATCTGTTACTGATTTTGCTGTATTTCTATTCCACAGCAAATTATCCTGTTTCTTTTTCACCTGCCTGTCCTTTTTGTCACCTTTTCTGCACAGTATCTTTGACCTTTTTCTATTTTCCTCTTTCTCAACCCGAACACCCTGGTTCCCTTCCCCCTGCCAACTTAGTTTAAACCCTCCCTAATATTAATATTAAACATCCATGTCAGGATATTGGTACCCTTTGAGTTTAGTGTATCCCATCCTTTTGGTAAAGTCATACCTCCCCCAAAATAGATCCCAGTGATCCGAGAATTTGAAACTCTGTCCCCTGCACCAGTCTCTCAGCCATGCATTCATCTGCTTAATTCTGCTATTCTTGCCTTCATTAGCAGTGGAGGTCCTGCTTTTCAATTTTCTTCCTAACACCTGTCTCTTTTTCTGTTTATGTCATTGGTACTAACATGTACCATGAGTTCTGGCTGGTCATCCTCTCCCTTCAGAATACATTGGACCTGATCTGAGACATCCTGCACCCTGATGCCAGGGAGGCAACACACCGTCCGGATATCCCTATCATGCTCACAGAATCTCTTTTCTATTATCCTCATTATGGAATCCCCTATAACCACTGCATTTCTCCTTTCTTTCTTGACCACGGTGGCAGAGCCCCATTTGCCGTGTCCTTTCTCTTTCAGGTCAACCTCAGCAACAGTATCTAAAACGATACACTGATTTCTGAGGGGGACTGTTGCAAAGGTGCTCTCTACACTCTCTTTATAAGCTATCAATCACTTCCTCGCTTACCCTAATTAAGTGAAGGCTATCAAGCTCCAGCTACAGATCCCTAACATTGTCCTCAGGCAGCTGCATCTCAATGCTCCTGGTGCAGATGTAGTCCTTTGGGAGGCTGGGTAGTCTCCCAGGGTCCCCACATCTGGCATCCAAGCACAACACTAATCCGTGATGCATACTGCCCTTGCTTCTGTCTGATATTACTAAATAAATGTATCTTTAACTTACCCATTTATTTCTGTCATTCCATCATGTTCATCAGTTGTAAGACATTGAAAGAACGACATCCTCAATAAATTTTAAGAATTTTCAGAAAGAGGATTTTGTGTCTGTAACTGAGTGTAAATGTGCAGCTTGTCTGTTAGTTCATTCTGATATGTTGTGCTTGTTGGAGTGATGCAATAGTAAACCAGTTCAGTTAAATAACCTGACCAACATGCAAGTCAGTGAGAAAAGTAAGATTTCATTTGTGCAGTTGCAGGAAATAGCAATGTGCGCACAGTGCAAATTTGAAGTTGTTATGAAGAACAAAATATAATGTGGAGCTGTGGCAGTTGGGATAAGAGCGAGTTAAGGTGGCTCAGATTGGGAGAAAATCCTTGAGCACTGAAATGAAGGTTCTCTCCTGCTGGTTGCTTTGTTTTTCTCTCCCATGGTGAGGCACTTCTCTCTGCACGTTCCTGACATTGTGACCAATTTCGTGAGTTTTGACTATAGGGGCACACTATTTTAATGAGCCTTTACAGCAGAGACCAAACTTGTCCTCCTTTAAGCAAGGTTCCTATGGAAAAAAAATCATGAAGAACATCTGACTCACCCCTGATCCTACAACAGGAACTTTGCCACCCTGCCTGCTGTCCTGAGAGAAGTTATTTCAATACAGAAAGAGGATTGAACTGGGCTATTTTATGATGTGTGGCCATCAATAAAAGTACATTGTTTCATTGAATCATTTTGTTCATTAATTTTGTGTGTTTCTGAAAATTGATCTGATGGCAATGTGCCTGTATTTTGTTTCCTTTGTAATGAATCGTGATGTAATATGAATTATTTAATACTATGACTAGTTCATGTTTAAATAATGATCCACAAGTTCTGTTTGTGGAGATAATATTTGTCACATTGGCTGGTGGTTGAGAGTACAGGAGAGAAGTTTTCTGATGTTTACTGGTAGTCAACAGTTTAAGACAGGATTTTTAATGATTTAATTAAAAATTGTCTTTGTACAGTTTAATCGCATGGAATATTTTTCATGGCTTCACTATGGTGCTTTTTTATATAGATCATTAATTTATTCTGAAAGCCTAGTTACCTCACTATTAATTGATAGCATAGAATGATGCTATTTTATTGTGTTGTTTTATTGAATCTGAAAATCTGTTATTTAATAAAAGAACAATCAACAATGTTTTTCAATCTTTAAAATTATGGTTTTGTTAGTGACGGGTACAAATCCTGCGCTCTCCGTGTTCTTGCAGGCTCTGGTTTCCTCCCACCATTTGAAATGTAGCGGGGTTGTATGTCAATTGGGTATAAATTGGGTGGCACGAACTTGAAATGGCTTGTTACCATGCTGTATGTCTAAAATTTAAAATATTTTTTTAAATTTAAAAAAAATTAAAATTTGAATAGAATCACTACAAAAGAAACCATTCCGATCATGGATCTTGTATTCTGTCAAAATCCTTCATCTGTCCAATGTTTTTCCTGCATTAAAACTAAATAGTAGAAGTGAAATCAAGAACTTGTGGGGATCTGGAATTTGCTTTGAGAAGGCACCTGGTTGCCAAGTCAATTGATACAGTAAAAATTGAGAGTGTTTCATTAGACAAGGCCCAAAGGATATGAACAAAGAGTGAAATCGAGTTGAGTGCAGATCAGTTCTGAACGATTAGATTCATGGAAAAGGATCAAGCAATTGAAAGGCTTATTCCTGTTGTGGGCTCTGGTTAAGTGTCTTCCAACACATTCAGAGTTGGAAGATTGAATGGAGGGCTTTCAAACATTGAACTTTATTTTAATCTTCCATCAAAACATGAACTCTCTCCTCTCCTAGGTTAGCAACTAATGATTTTTTAAAAGTGCCTGCATTGAATGTGTTGCCTGGATTTGGTTGCTTACTTAGCTGTGGGTTTGTGCTGATGCTGGAGGGTGTTTGATTGTCAGTGGTCCTAAGTCACAGTTGTATCTGCCTATTTCAGAAGTTTGGGTGGACATTTAACACATAATGAAAGGGATCTTTATTCTTAAGGTAGTGAATTTGGCTACTTGCACCCAACTAGAAAGCCACCTCGACCAATATAAATTTGGGGATGTTAGAAGGTGGGTGCCTCCCTCAATTGTTCTTCATAGTGTCTGGTGATTCTTTGTCCCAGAACCAATAAAAAAAATGGTAACACATTGCTTTCATGTAATAATTTGTGTGGTTAATAGTGATAATCTGATAATTTTAAGTTGTGTTTGAAGTACCGATGTTTTAATGTGATGAGTGTATAATTCAAGTATTTGTATGTAAGGAGAGATGTGAATTTTATGACAAGTTCATATTTTGTTTAGTTTTAAATGTTTTTTCAATTACATGTACTCCGATTTAATTGTGTATTCCAGTATGATGACCTGGCATGTGATGGTAGAACAGTGGCATGATGCATGAGCCTTCCTCTGGAAGAGTAGGAAGCGATTTCACTTTGTTTGTGCGATGCACTGAAGGCTTGGCACAAATGTACAAAACTAATGGAAATGAACAATTGCTATTTATAAAGTGGTTTGACCTTGGGATATCCATCCTTTTGGCCTGATATTCTTTAATTTCCCCTGTTAAATAATGATTGCTTCTGATTATATTGTAGCTTTCCATTAAAAGATGTTCCAGAGCATGCTGCACTTCAAACACTTAACGGCTGCAGTTATAGTAATGGAGGAAACACAGCTGCGAGTTTGGGAAATGTGCGGTCCTGCAGAATGCAGTACAGTAACAAGATCTAGTTAGTAATCATATTTGATAAGGAATGTGTGTTACCCAAAATACAGTTGGTAACTTTTGCTCTTCAAACAAAAATAATGGAAACTCATACACTTGTTAGAGATGGCAGACAGAGCCTTAGTTTAGCTTCTTTGCAAGCTCCATGAGTACTTTAGGAAAGTAACCAATGTATGAAAGACACACTCACTCCAGTCACACCCCCTTCTTCCCTCGTCCTACCTGGCCAAAGATGCATGAGAGTTAAAATTTGCCACCAGATTCAAGCACAGGTTCTTCCTTAAACTATTGAATGGACTCTCATCAGTCAAACGGTACTGTCCTTGTACTATTTTAATGGAATAGTAAAATAAAACCTGTCTGTTTTATTTTCTTATACCTGCTCCACTCAAAGAAAAGTGGACCTTTCTGGATAATGCAAAACAGCTTTTCACTGCATCTTGGTACACGTGACAATAATTCAATTCAGTTGATGTTAACAATGCTGAAATGTTTGCTCATTGAACTTGGCATTTGAAAATTGTTTATATGGAAGTAAGAAGTTAATTTCAATGTGTAACTTAATATCTGTAACTAAATTCTGCATTTAATGTACAGCAGAGGATAAACTTCAATCTCCACATTTCTATTGGTACAGTTTAATTTTTAAAAAAATTTGGACATCCCGCACCATAACAGGCCCTTTTTGGCTTACAAGCCCATGCCACCCAATTGACCTATAACCGAATGCTTTGAACGATAGGAAGAAACTCGAGCACCCAGAGGAAACACGGGATTCGAACTCTGGTCCCCATCGCTGGCTATATAACGGCGTGCACTAGCTGCTGTGCTAACAATGCTCCCCTTCTAAACTGTGGCTAACAAAACGACCTTGCCACTGAAAGCCACAACCGTCTTAATCTGGGACAGGAGTTGCATGTGACATTTAATCTTTAAATACACCTTTGTGGAACTGTTGGCTGCATTGGCAGAGCATCATATGTCTTGATCTCATCCTTGGTTGAGAATGTGTTGGAGAGATTACGGGAAAGAAGAAAACATTTGGTGTATAGAAGAATACTGCTGAGAGATGGAGTTGCTGACCAAAATGGACGAACCATTTTCTGTCCAGGAATGTTGTTGACTGGAGCTCTGAAGTGGCTGATTTCAGCTAGAGATGCACCAACATTATTTCAGTCACATAACTGGGGGCTAGGAATGGTGACCTTGACCAATCAGTTGACCACAGAGGTTCTTCTCAAGTGAGATGTTATTCCCTATTTTACAATATTTTTTGTAACGTTGTATGGAAATTCCAGTCCTTATGACGATCTATGGAGAATACACGAGGGAGATTGATAGAAGGAATGATATGGGTCACCACAGCAAGTTTTGTGGAATGATATTGCAGGAATTTGTAGATTGGAGCAAACAAATTTGGGCATTGTTTTTGTACGATCAAAGTAGAATTAACTAGGTAAGTTGAGAAAGGCAGATTATGCTTTTTGTGAGGTGAGGGGTGGATTGGTGGTGATCAAAATATATTAAATGGTCAGCAAAGCAAGCAAAGATGGGTGCTTAAGTAACAGGTAGGTATTTTGGAGGAGGAACTAGAAGAAGTAGCTTGAAGTTGAACTTTCACATCAAGCTTGAATGCTGAGCTGAGATGTGTCATCTTGAACGTGCAACATTGTTCAGGGAGTGGGTTAGTTAGTAGATACCACTGAAGATGGTGTTCTTTGGTTTTTCGAAGGGTTTTAACAGGAGAATATTGCAGCTTATTTGCCTTGAATGTTGAACAAGTTGGTTCACAACTCCATGGCAGTCAGACAGCATCTTGTCAAGAGTTGAAAACCTAACTGCATCTTGTTCTGATGTTGTAAAGTAGCTGAATTCTAAGGGTGAACATCAGTGTGATGGTGAAAATGGTATGGGGTTGGGAAGAGACCTAATCAGCTCCAAGTAGCTTTCTCATGTGACACAGGACTATGCTTCATTGGCGTGCTATGGGTTACATTGGCGTGCTATGGGTTACATTGGCGTGCTATGGGTTACATTGGCGTGCTATGGGTTACATTGGCGTGCTATGGGTTACATTGGCGTGCTATGGGTTACATTGGCGTGCTATGGGTTACATTGGCGTGCTATGGGTTACATTGGCGTGCTATGGGTTACATTGGCGTGCTATGGGTTACATTGGCGTGCTATGGGTTACATTGGCGTGCTATGGGTTACATTGGCGTGCTATGGGTTACATTGGCGTGCTATGGGTTACATTGGCGTGCTATGGGTTACATTGCTGAATTTTGTGCTGTAACAGAAGTGGAGGTTTTTCAATTCTACAGCCCTAACAGAGTCCCTTGGTTACATCTATATGTGTACTCAAGGTAATTAAAAAAAAATGGTTGCTGGACTCTTGAGTAAACAATGAGAAACTGAAGGGACTCCGCAGTCAGACGCATCCATGGAAAGAAATAATCAGTTATTGTTTTTACTCAGGAAAAGCCCCCCATTTCCTTCTTTGAGTACACCATTCTCTGGGATGATGTTCTTCTTAGATCAGCTCACATCAACAGTATATCTGCCTGGATATTGAATGAGACTTTAGTTTTGTACACTCAACTAGTCATTGGGCAAACTTGCCAGTCATTTGTTTTCCAGAAAACAGCTTGTTCCAAAACTGAGAATGATGGGCTAATCATGAATGTGTTTGGTTGTTGGTTCTTGTGTTCAATTCAATCTCAGAATTTACATATAGATGCAGTCTGCTTGTTATTGCTAGAGTCCAGACCTCTATATTTGTCTATTAGATTGACAGGTACTACTTGCTAGATGTCACTGTGATCTGCATGTTTTCCTTAATGCAGTTTGTTTCATTCTGCAAAAACTGGTCAGATTGTCAGCAGATGGCTTTTGTCACATTTGAAAGCTTTGTCAAGTCAGAGAAGAGGTGAGAGTAAATTAAAATCTAAGCCTGTCACTGTTCAGTAAAAACTTGAAAGCACTATTCACCTTTTGTCTCTTTATATTAAAAAAAAACCTTTTTATTGCACCTGTCATGTACAAGCATGAAAAGCTGCTTACATTTTACTGGGCATAAGTTAAGCTTCCAGTGAGCTGATTTTATTTTCAGAATGTCAGTATTGCTATTTCCCCACCCCCCCCCCCCCCCCACCCCCCAACTTGAAACTTGTGTGCAGATTCAGGAGACTGGGAGGGAGGGTACAATGTTTGAAAACATTATTAATGGTAAACAACAGAGCTACTTCATAGGTCTCATTTTGACAAGAAGTGGGAAGGACTTGCCTGGCGACAAGTACATGTGAAGAGAGACAAAGTTTTGGGGTGGTTCATTGCATCATAACTGAGAAATTACGTGGTTGACATTTGATCTTGTGGTATGCATGTTATTAAATTAAAACCTAAACTGGCCCTTGGGCAATCTCATCCTGAGTGCCAGTGTATGCGGTGCTTTATACATCTGAAACAACCAGGAGGCCCTTGAAGAAAAATGGAAGAAAGGCTTCGTCTGTTGCAAAAATTCAGAACCAAGGATGTTTAGTGCTGCATTAAACTAATTATTCTAATGTCTAACATGCTGACTTAGCACAATATTATCTGATCTGATCTAAATGGTATGGTTAGGTGAGGGGGGACATGATTGAGGTATACAAAATTATCAGGGGGATAGACGTGAAGTCGGATTACTTGTTCCCAATGAGGGCATAGTTTAAGAATACAGGGTAGGCCCTTTAGGACGGAGATGAGAAAACATTTTTTTACCCAGAGAAGTGTGAATCTGTGGAATGCTCTGCCACAGAGGGTGGTAGAGGCAGATTGGCTGATTATGTTCAAAAGAGAGTTAGATAAGACTCTAGTGGGCAAAGGAGTTAAGGGATAAGGCTGGAAAGGGGTACTGATGGTAGTGATCAGCCATGATCTGTAAAATGGCGGTGCTGGCTCGACAGGCCGAAGGGCCTACTCCAGCTCCTATTGTCTATTGTCTATTGTTAGCGTGACACTATTACAGCACCAGTGACCCGGGTTAAAATCTGGTGCTATCTGTATGGAGTTTGTATCTTCTCCCCATGTCTGCGTGATTTTTCTCTGGGTGCTCTGGTTTCCACCCCCCCTCCAAAACGTATGGAACATAGGCTAATTTGGTTGTAATTGGAGGCCATGGGTGTAAATGGCCAGAATCCGCTTCTACCATGCTGTAAATAACATTTAAGAACATTTAATTTAAATTCTAATGTTTTAAGGATGTAGTTTTGACCTGTCCTGAATTTGTGTCTCTGGGAACTGTGATTCCATAAAGCTATTAATATAGTGAAGCTAGTTAGTGGGTAGAACTGAACGTAAGCCACTTTTCAACAAGGTATTCTCATAAGGATACCTTGATGAAGGGGTTGGGGCCTGAAACATTGGTTACTTTTTACTTCTGATCAATGCTGTGTTAACTGCTGAGTTTCTCCAGCATTTCTTTGCATTGTACTAGTTGATTGTCACATTAGTAAAACATGACACCATGCTTGAAGTAAAAACTCAGTGCTGGAGAAACGCAGCAGGTCAGAGTAAATTTTGTATAGCAAAGATAAAGATACATAACCAAAGTTTAAGGCTTGAGCCCTTCGTCAAAGTACGTAAAAAAAGCCAACAGGCATCCAAATAAAATGATGGAGGGGAGGGGTAGGGTGAGGAGCAGGAGGTAGTAGGTGGATAAGGGAGGGAGGGCTCACCAGCAAGCATGAGGAGGAGGGGTGGCTCTATGAATAGAGAGGGAAGGGGGTGGACAACTAAGGGAAAGAAGACAATGGGAAAGGGAGGGAGAATTGAATGTAGGTTAACCAGAGAAGTCGATGTTAATGCCACCCAGTTGGAGACTTCCCAGATGGAAAATTGAGTGCTGTTCCTCCAGTTTACCGGTGGTCTTGGTGGGATAATATATGAGCCCATGGACTGACCTGTATGGGTGTGGGATGCAGAATTGAAACTATCACAAAGTTGAGAAGGAACTTGCTGTCTTTAAATTAGCTGCCAGGCTTTTTGCTGTATTACACCAACAAATTTCAACCAAAAGGTTTGGGGCAGTTAGTGCAACACTATTAAAGCACCAGCATCTGGCCACGTCTGTAAGGAGTTTGTATGTTTCTCCCCCCCCCCCCCCAAAATTTTTTTAAAAACAGCTAAAAAGAAAACAATCACGATGTCTTGTGCCATGTTCCATTTCCAGTAGGTGGTGTAACTTGTGCACTTTTTTGGCTCAAGCAAGTATGAATTCCGCTGTATATATACACACTGCACTTGTTTGACAAAAAACATTATTATTGGGCCACAATTATTTACAATATACAATAAAACTTTGATAATCCACTTTTTCTTTAAATGTCCAGAAATCCCAATGGCTTGGTATCTGGCCCACCCATTACAGATTTCTACCCTCCATTTGAACTAAGGAGGGGCCCAAAACCAGTCCTCCCTCAAACTCATCAGTTTCAATGAAAACTATTATATTGCAGTGTAAAATCTAATTTTTTAAAAGAGCAAATTAAAAGACATGCTGGATATTAATTAGATAAACATCGAACAGTCCAGAAGACCTGCCAATCGATCACCGAAGTCGAGTGTGCAAGACAGGAAAGAGTTGGAGAAACTCAGCAGGTCATGCAGCAGTTTCTCCAGCACTTCTACTATGTATTGCAAAGTCAAGTGTCCCTGATTAAAATGTCATACTGTACATCAATGATTTAACTTTAGGATCTATTCTACAATTTAAAAGGAAAAACCTTCAACACTTAAATTACAGACCAGAGAACCCTAATAATTAAAGGCATGTCTTGAAATCGTGCATTTACTTCATTACACAAAGTCTTGTATTTTATTAATGACACACTGAATTTGAAAGCATCATACATTTTTAATCAACAAGTTATCTGAATACAATGATTATCAACTCAAAAATGGTAAAATTCTAACAAAAACAATGCAGGACGATTGATGTATTTATAACAGCTTCACATTTGCTATGAGCCCCAATCATGTCGTCTGACAAACTTGTAGTGCCTTTTCTCCATTTAAGCTCTCAGATCCACGCTGGATTGAAAAGTGGTGCATTTTTTTGCAGTCGTGATCTCCCAAGATCTTTAAATGTGTTTCATCTTGATTTGCTGTAAGAACATTTCTTAAATGTTCCAATCTTTAGCTTTTTAAGAAAGGAAGCTTTACCATTTAGTATTTTTTGAAAAGGAAGTGTCATATGTTCTAAAGATGAGTCTTTTAAAGTAAATAATTTGATGCTTTTATATTCTTCAATGCCGACAAAATAATAGAAAGAAAATCCAACAATGAGATATTACCTTCACAAATAGCATAAATAGATGATGAAACTTTTGACTTCAATAGGAGCACAGAAACAGTGGCTGTCAATTTTGGCTATCATGCAGGGTCTTGTGTGTGATTTGTTGAAGTGCAGTTGTAACCACAAAATTGGATGGATATGTTTAGAAAACAGGGTATGGCCTGGGAGCAGCAAGAACATGAGATGCCCATGGATTTGTTAACTTCCTTTCTGTCAAATGTACATTGACGGATAAATTAAATGAGGCAGATCAGTCACATTAGTTGTCCGAGGAGACCATTTAAAAAAAAATATTTTGAGCTTAACATACAAATCCTACATACACTGTAATTACACAAATAAGTCATATATACATATCACATATTAATATAAATGTGAATTGAAAACTCATCCACATTTGTTTATATGACAATCTTTCTTTAAAAATAATGCTGGATAGAAAATAAGTCAAACTATATTAGACAATCCCTAGATCTAAACAAAAGGAAATTTCTGTCTAATTTAATGATATGATCTATGACAACCATATTTAAACCCATATTTAACAAGTTCATCTAAAAAAAAGAAAAGAAAACAAAAAAAACAAAATCTAATCTATCCCCTCCCTCAAATCAAGGTTACCTTGCATAAAAGGATGTAAAGATATGGATCAAATTGTGACCTTCAGAGACTAGACAGTGAATCACGGGAGCATCCAAATTTCTTAAATGTTCCAATCATGATCGTATTTTATGAATCTTTTCAAAATGAAACTTTCTATCTTTAATGTTGTATCTAATTTTCTCCAAACTTAAATAGGAGATAACATCACGTAACCACTGTGCATGAGTAGGCGAAGTCCTCTTTCCAGTTCATTAAAATTGCTTGTCTGGCAATCAACATGATAAAACCTAAAAATTTCTCCTGGGATGCAGGCGGAGGTATATCCAGTTCACGAGAAAAACCAAACAAGGCAATTAAAGGGCATGGTTCTATTTTGATCTTTAAAAATCGTTGATAGAGGAGGCCATTTTTTTTTTTTAAAATTTTTATTTTTCACACCATACATCACATTAGCCATGAATACACTTTTTCTTTTTCACACATATACAGTGACTTTTTCTCCCCCCCCTCCCTCCTCCCAGGCCACCCCCCCACCCCCCCTCTCATCCATTTTAGGTATACAATCTAGGTTGCATTAAATCAGTCAGACAATGTTGTCATTCAACAAAAATACACCAGAAATTCTACTGAGTCCATTCTTTTCTTTCCTTCTCCTTCCATCAACTTAGGTAATGTTTGTCCCCGGTAGGTTTTCGCTATTGTATTTAATGTAAGGCTCCCATATTTGTTCGAATATTTCAATATTATTTCTTAAACTATATGTTATTTTTTCTAATGGAATACATTTATTCATTTCTATATACCATTGTTGTATTTTCAAATTATCTTCCAATTTCCAGGTTGACATAATACATTTTTTTGCTACGGCTAGGGCTATCTTAACAAATCTTTTTTGTGCATCCTCCAAATCAATTCCAAATTCTTTGTTTTTTATGTTACTTACCTATCTCGGCTGCACCATTTCATCAGATGCAAGGATCGACAATGAGATAGACAACAGACTCGCCAAGGCAAATAGCGCCTTTGGAAGACTACACAAAAGAGTCTGGAAAAACAACCAACTGAAAAACCTCACAAAGATAAGCGTATACAGAGCCGTTGTCATACCCACACTCCTGTTCGGCTCCGAATCATGGGTCCTCTACCGGCACCCCTACGGCTCCTAGAACGCTTCCACCAGCGTTGTCTCCGCTCCATCCTCAACATCCATTGGAGCGCTCACACCCCTAACGTCGAGGTACTCGAGATGGCAGAGGTCGACAGCATCGAGTCCACGCTGCTGAAGATCCAGCTGCGCTGGATGCGTCACGTCTCCAGAATGGAGGACCATCGCCTTCCCAAGATCGTATTATATGGCGAGCTCTCCACTGGCCACCGTGACAGAGGTGCACCAAAGAAAAGGTACAAGGACTGCCTAAAGAAATCTCTTGGTGCCTGCCACATTGACCACCGCCAGTGGGCTGATAACGCCTCAAACCGTGCATCTTGGCGCCTCACAGTTTGGCGGGCAGCAGCCTCCTTTGAAGAAGACCGCAGAGCCCACCTCACTGACAAAAGGCAAAGGAGGAAAAACCCAACACCCAACCCCAACCAACCAATTTTCCCTTGCAACCGCTGCAATCGTGTCTGCCTGTCCCGCATCGGACTGGTCAGCCACAAACGAGCCTGCAGCTGACGTGGACTTTTTACCCCCTCCATAAATCTTCGTCCGCGAAGCCAAGCCAAAGAGGAGAAAGATCTCTGGATTCTTTGGTATATTGTTTTCTTTTATTTTATTTAATATCTGATTGAGATCATCCCAAAATTTTTCTACTCTCTCACATGTCCAGATTGCATGAATTGTTGTTCCCATTTCTTTTTTACATCGAAAACATCTATCAGATACTGTTGGATCCCATTTATTTAACTTTTGCGGTGTAATGTATAGTCTGTGTAACCGATTATATTGTATCATACGTAGCCTCGTATTTATTGTATTTCTCATCGTTCCAGAACATAATTTCTCCCATGTTTCCTTTTTTATCTTTATATTTAAATCTTGTTCCCATTTTTGTTTAGTTTTACCATTTGTTTCCTCATTCTCCTTTTCTTGCAGTTTAATATACATATTTGTTATAAATCTTTTGATTAACATTGTATCTGTAATCACATATTCAAGGTTACTTCCCTCTGGTAAACTCAAATTGCTTCCTAATTTATCCTTCAAGTAGGATCTCAGTTGGTAATATGCCAGCGCTGTATCTCCAGTTATATTGTACTTATCTCTCATTTGTTCAAAGGATAAGAATCTACTTTCTGAAAAACAATTTTCTATTCTTTTAATCCCTTTTTTTTCCCATTCTCTAAAGGAAAGGTTATCTATTGTAAAAGGGAGTAGCTTATTTTGCGTCAATATTAGTTTTGGTAATTGATAATTTGTTTTATTTCTTTCTACATGAATCTTCTTCCAAATATTGAGGAGATGATGTAGTACTGGAGAAGTTCTATGTTGTACCAATTTTTCGTCCCATTTATATAATATGTGTTCAGGTATCTTTTCCCCTATTTTATCTAATTCTAATCTCGTCCAGTCTGGTTTTTCCCTTGTTTGATAAAAATCTGATAGGTATCTTAATTGTGCGGCTCTATAATAATTTTTGAAGTTTGGCAATTGTAAGCCTAGAGGAGGCCATTTTTGATGATAATAATTGACCTCTGTTTCTCTCTGATTGTAGGTTATTCAAACAGTTGACCTAGGCTGAGGGAAAAAAAAATCAAGTTTCTTCCCAATTGTTTGTAAAATGTTGAGACATAATCTAGATATAACATTCTAATCTTTATTTTTCTGTTTTTTATTTCTGTCTTGTGATTTTTAGTTCTCCATTTGGATCAAAATGTAGCCGATTTTTTTTTATATACACACATATATATATATATATATATATATATATAAAGGCCAAAAATGTAGCTTCCAGAATGGACACTTTGATCTTTATTTGGAGACCCATAAAAGAATGAAATACTGAAGTCCGCCATTATTTTTATGGGATGAGATGGCAATTTTGCTGGAGGATAATACCTCATTTGTTCAGAAATAAACATGTTTTTGGAATGTGTTTCAAAGGCTGACATTTCTGGACATTGGTTATAAATACTCAAACAACAATATTTCATTCAGTTGCACAAAGAGAGCACAGTATTGAGTTTCATGTTCAGTGGGCGTTGCTTCAGGATTGATGGAGTTGTATTTTTTTTTGGTGACCAGTAAATCTCGCCTTTTGTGGGTTTTGATAATGAATAAATAAGCCCTGTTTTCAGAAGTGCTTATTCCAAATATATACACTGTGCAAGATGGATCATTCTTTTAAGCAACAGCCAAAAAGAAAAGGTAGAGCACAAATTTATAGAAAGCACGCACGGTACAGAATGGAATCATATTGTAATTGTCTGCCAATTAGGCAAATGAGGACCAAAATCATCTATAGATGGGGCATTTTTGGTACAGGTAAACGGATGAAGACTTTTTACAACTCTACATTATTGGGGTAAGATTTGAAACTTTGTCAAATTTCTTCAGTGAAATGTTGGACGTGTGAATTTTTTTTAACTTGTTTAAATGCATACATTGTGAAGTAAAGTTCTAATTTTTGGGTGAGGAACTGGCAGAAGCAATTGTCAGAGAAGAAATTTGTTTACTCAAAATCAAGAAACTGGCTTTATGGTATCTGTTATTGTGTGACTAGTAAATGAGCAAGTGCTAAATCTTTTCAACCACTGATACATGGAAGCTATACAGATCAATAATGAAGATTTGTCAATGGTAATAGAGCTTTAAGTTTATAGCCAGACTGGAGGTTATTAAATTTATTTCATTTAAATTTTGGAAATTTTAAATTTAGACATACAACATGCCAGCAGGCCATTTTGGCCCACAAGCCGATGCTGCCCAATTACACCCGATTAACCTACAACCCTGGTACGTTTAGAATGGAGGAAGGACTGGAGCTCCCGAGGTAAACCCATGCATACATGAGGAGAATGTACCAACTCCTTATTGACAATGTGGGATTTGAACCCCTGTCCTGATCGCTGGCGCTGTTATGACATTGTGCTAACCGCGATGCCAACTGTGGGAAAACTAAATGAGCATCAGTTGGTGTCATGGTTAGCATAATGCCTTTACAGCGCCAGCTACATACTTACTTGATCTTCAACTCTGGCCAATGGTACAGGGACACATTTATGTTGTGAGTTGTTTGAAAGAAGGCTATTGTATTGACAAGCCAGCCCTCAGTTTGATTTGTGAAAAGGGCACGTTGTTATCCCCGATTGGCCACAACACTAATCTGTGATGTAGATTGAGGAATGTGAAGTCGACTTGATTAGTTTTACTCTTTTCCTGTGGTCCAGAGATGCAATTTGATCATTCCTGTTTATTTTTGCCAACATTCATTTTGAAATCTTTCTCTTCCTGCATGACTTGTGCAATGTGTTTAGCCAGTGGCAATAAGCTAAAGCTATTTTGTCACTCGTAATCACAGTTGCACTGTGTTCCATGTTCAGACTTGAAGGGGCTGTGGAACTAAGTTGCATAAAATGTTGGGATACCAAATGTGCACACGGTTTTGTCAGGCTACACATTCAGCATTTTCCACAGATGTCTAATATTGTCAAGGTGTTGAAAAATCATTATTGAATATATTAATTAGAAAACATCAAACATTTAAACTGCAGGAAAATACCTGAATGTTCAACAGAATAGCTTATGACAGCATGACTCCTTTGCAAATACAATGTCTTGCACTTGGGGGTTGGGAAAAAGAAATACACGTATTAAATGTTTGATAAAAGATGGCAAATAGTATTGGACTGGAATACTCAAATTTTGGAACTAAAATCATTACTCACATGCTAACCTGGTTTATTAATATTGCGATAGAGTGGTGAGTGTAACTGATATAAATTTCTGTTAAGTTTGACATGGATAGATTTTTAAAAAATGCATGAATGGAAATTTTATTCATTACAGTTTCTACAAATGCACAGAGGTGCTTTGTTTTCTTGTAATTGAACAGAAAGTTGGAATATTCAAGCCTGTAGATAACAGAAAAACCCAACACCCAACCCCAACCAACCAATTTTCCCCTGCAACCACTGCAACCGTGTCTGTCTGTCCCTCATCGGACTTGTCAGCCACAAACGAGCCTGCAGCTGACGTGGACATTACCCCTCCATTAATCTTCGTCCGCGAAGCCAAGCCAAAGAAGAGATAACAGAAAATTAATTTCTACATCAATATTATTTTATATGAAATAAACATGATACATTTGAATTTTTTTCCAATTTGACATAACTAAATGAAAATATCAATTTTATAAATGCCATATTTCTTATCATTCTTGAATCTAACTCTCCATGAAAAGAATATTGGAGAAAGGACAGGGTTACTTGCTTTTTGTAGTTTTTGCACCATCTTTAAAAAGGGAAGTTGGTGTTTGCCGCCATTTGTTGAAAATTCACAGAAGTTCAATTTGATGCTGTACTCCGTCCTGCACTTGCAACATCTAGGGGTTCTTGGGGGTGACAGGAAAACTAATGTTTAACTTAAAAAGGGTAAACCAAAAGCAAGATATTATGGATACTGGATATAAGAAATTAAGGACAATATCAAGAATATTCTTCAAGTTTGGAAGCATTATTAAGAAACATAGCAAGCACTTGCAAGCAGTGATCTTTCCTTGTCCTGAAACATGCTCCACTTTTTTTTTTACAGTGGTGCTAAGTATCTCCAGCATTTTTTGTGTTCACATAAAGATGCCACACTGAAATAGGCTAGTGGAGCATCTTCCTTATTTTGATATAGCGAGGGTTCTTTGGAATAGAGATTATAGATCAGTCACATTGCTCAATATATATGGGTTACTAGGTTCTAGAGCACACATGTCAAACTCTGGCCCGCGGGCCAAATTTGGCCCGCAAGATCATTTCAAAACTGTATTAGAGGTGGCTCGCCCTGCAGCGAGAGCTGATGCTGTTTTTTGGTAATGTCACCCCCACCATCCTCCCCCTTCATTGCACATCCTTCCCCACCCCCTAACTATCCCTTCCCCCCCTAAAATCACTCCCTTTAAAAGATGGCCAGAATATTCTCAAAAAGGAATCCAGAATGGTAAAGTTCCACAAGCCTTCTGCTGGGAATCCTAACAACACCCGGGCATCAGATCCACGGGACGCGGAGGGAGCAAGAGTGTTGCAGGTTGACTGCAAACTTTGAGAACGGGGAAAACAAAATTGTAACACGAGAAGTCTGTCGATGTCATCAGCCGGCAAGCCAGTTGGAAGGCTCCCCGCACAACCAGTCACTTCTCCCACCTGTCGAACGGTGCGGCGGATTGGCGAGCGCCTGTGATTTCCTGTCGGCGCGACGGTCATGGCAGGCTGCGCACGGCCCCCGCTATTCCGCAAAGGCTGATCGGCAGTGCGCTGGGCCTGAGTGGGTGGGTAAGCAGGGGTGGGCAGAGGATATAGGCGAGGAGTAATGGGCAGGGGAAGTTATGGTGGTGCGAGGGGCAGTTAGAGGGAGGGATGAGTAGAAGGAGGGGTGGATAGGGAAGAGGTAAAAGGGGAGGGGCAGGGCGAGTAGGGGAGGGGTGATTAGAGGGTGAGAGACGGGTAGAGGGAGGAACAGGTTGAGGGGAGAGGCAGTAGAGGGGTGTGTATAGGATGGGGTGGGTAGAGGCAGAGCGAGTGGAGTGAGGGGTGAGTAGAGGTTGGGTAAGGCACTGGTCAGGTAGAGGGATGGTGGGTCGAGGGTGAATAGAGGCCAAGAGCCTGAGGAGTGAGCAGGAAATGCTGAGTCCTGATGCAGGCCAAAATGGACACAGCCTGTGAATGCTGACTACATCTCCACAGGGACCAAATATGTTTCCCTCAGGTCAAGCAAAGGGTGAATTTGAGCTACCTACTCCTTACCTGTAACATTATCCTCCTAAAGTTATATCCTAAAGTTTAACATTACATATGTTGAAAGAAGAGAAAACATGCAGATGTTGTTGAAAATTTTCAATAAATATTTAGTTCTGCCCTCGACTTAGTCCAAGTTTTTAATTTTGGCCCTCCGTGAATTTGAGTTTGACACCCCTGTTCTAGAGGATTCTTTCTGCTGGAGCACACAAGTGGCCACGTTTTGTTACTTTTCATCCTCGATGCATATAGTTAATAAACTCAGTTTGAAGTAAATCCACTTGCTTTCATTTATCTCAACTCGCAACATGGTGTCAGAAGTATATATGAACCCATGCCTCCAGTAACACGCACTATACTTTCCCTGTCGCAAGGAAGCTAAGCCACAAGAGGTAAAAATCCCAACTTTTCAATAAAGAGACTCTCACAAAAGTTGTGCTATGACAGATCAAGCCAACCACTTCAGCCTTTAACTGAAGGATAGGTTGTCAGGTTGCAGACCCCACAAGATTACAAACATACAGCCACGGTAAAGGAGAGTTGCAAGGAGCCCAGATCTTGTTCACTCAGAAGGAAAGCTATACAGGAGGAATTGCTGATACATTCTACCTGTGCCTGCTCCAGCCCAGCTCAGTCTAAGTGACACTGACTATCAGGATCCTGGAACTGGGTCAAAAGGCTACAACATTCCAATGAGAATAGGACCGGAAAGGATGGGCACGGACCAATTTCAGGTTGAGGTGTCTTCAGCTGAGCCGCCCTCACACACAACTGAAAATCTGTATAGAACAAGCTCAGGTCATGTTTTACAGCATATGTATATGTTTGGCTACAGTAATTGATATCAGATTGTTTACATGTAGCAAAGTGTTTTATGTTTCTCACCTGTATGGTTATTATTTCAGTTACTGAATGTGTCTGCTAAATATTGATCATTCTGTGACACTTTATAAGCACTGAAGTTTAACAAGGTAATTTTGTTATGCTATGGAGCATGAACTAAGGAAAGGGGATGTCAATCAGTCACTGTGTTCCTATTCCTGTATATCTGAGTTACTGGTGGATTCTTTATGTTGGTACACCCGAGTGGCCATGTTCTGTAACTTTGCATCCACTGTGAGCTCTCTGAACCCTTCTCCATTAACAATGGCGTGAAGCAAGGCTGTGTTCTCGCACCAACCCTCTTTTCAATCTTCTTCAGCATGATGCTGAACCAAGCCATGAAAGACCTCAACAATGAAGACGCTGTTTGCATCCGGTACCGCACGGATGGCAGTCTCTTCAATCTGAGGTGCCTGCAAGCTCACACCAAGACACAAGAGAAACTTGTCCGTGAACTACTCTTTGCAGACGATGCCGCTTTAGTTGCCCATTCAGAGCCAGCTCTTCAGCGCTTGACGTCCTGTTTTGCGGAAACTGCCAAAATGTTTGGCTTGGAAGTCAGCCTGAAGAAAACGGAGGTCCTCCATCAGCCAGCTCCCCACCATGACTACCAGCCCCCCCACATCTCCATCGGGCACACAAAACTCAAAACGGTCAACCAGTTTACCTATCTCGGCTGCACCATTTCATCAGATGCAAGGATCGACAACGAGATAGACAACAGACTCTCCAAGGCAAATAGCGCCTTTGGAAGACTACACAAAAGAGTCTGGAAAAACAATCAACTAAAAAAGCTCACAAAGATTAGCATATACAGAGCCTTTGTCATACCCACACTCCTGTTCGGCTCCGAATCATGGGTCCTCTACCGGCATCACCTACGGCTCCTAGAACGCTTCCACCAGCGTTGTCTCCACTCCATCCTCAAAATTCATTGGAGTGACTTCATCCCTAACATCGAAGTACTCGAGATGGCAGAGGCCGACAGCATCGAATCCACGCTGCTGAAGATCCAGCTGCGCTGGGTGGGTCACGTCTCCAGAATGGAGGACCATCACCTTCCCAAGATCGTGTTATATGGCGAGCTCTCCACTGGCCACCGTGACAGAGGTGCACCAAAGAAGAGGTACAAGGACTGCCTAAAGAAATCTCTTGGTGCCTGCCACATTGACCACCACCAGTGGGTTGATATCGCCTCAAACCGTGCATCTTGGCACCTCACAGTTCGGCGGGCAGCAACCTCCTTTGAAGAAGACGGCAGAGCCCACCTCACTGACAAAAGACAAAGGATGAAAAACCCAACACCCAACCCCAACCAACCAATTTTCCCTTGCAACCGCTGCAACCGTGTCTGCCTGGCCCGCATCGGACTTGTCAGCCACAATTGAGCCTGCAGCTGACGTGGACTTTTACCCCCTCCATAAATCTTCGTCCGCGAAGCCAAGCCAAAGGAAAAAAAATATAGCTAATAAACTATTCTTTTGATCCCTTTTCTCTCCCATTCTCTAAAGAAAAGGTTATCTATTGTGAAAGGGATTAGTTTATTTTGCGTCAATAATAATTTTGGTAGTTGGTAATTTGTTTTTTTTTTACTTTCTACATGAATCTTCTTCCAAATGATGAGCAGATGGTGTAGTACTGGTGAACTTCTATGTTGCACCAGTTTTTCAGCCCAGTTATAAAGTATATGTTCTGGTACCTTCTCCGCTATTTTACCTAGCTCTAACCTGGTCCAATCTGGTTTTTCCCTTGTTTGATAAAAAAACATAGATTATCTTAATTGTGCTGCTCTATAATAATTCTTAAAGTTTGGTAGCTGTATGCCCCCTTGTTTGTACCATTCTGTTAATTTATCTAGCGCTATCCTCGGTTTCCCCCCCTCTCCATAAGAATTTCCTTATTATTTTCTTTAGCTCATTGAAGAATTTCTCTGTTTAGGGAATTGGTAACTATTGAAATAGGTATTGTATCCTTGGGAAGATGTTCATTTTAATGCAATTTACCCTTCCTATCAGTGTTATTGATAAATCTTTCCAATGTTTTAAGTCATCTTGTAATTTCTTCATTAATGACTGATAATTTAAGTTGTATAGATGGCCTAGATTATTATCTAGTCTAATACCTTGGTATCGGATTGCTTGTGTTTGCCATTTAAATGGTGATTCTTTCTTAAACTTTGTGAAATCCGCATTATTCATTGGCATCACTTCACTTTTGTGTGCGTTGATCTTGTACCCCGATATTTCTTCATATTCCTTCAATTTCTTATGTAATTCTTTTATTGATAATTCTGGTTCTGTTGAGTATACTATGATATCATCTGCAAATGGAGTGATTTTATATTTCTTCTCTTTTATTTTTATTCCTTTTATTTTATTTTCTGTTCTTATCAGTTCTGTCAAGGGTTCTATAGCTAAAGTGAACAGTGAGGGAGATAGTGGACATCCCTGCCTAGTTGACCTGCTTAATTTAAATTGGTTCGATATATATATCCATTTACTGTCACCTTCGCCAGTGGTCCCTTATATATTGCTTTAATCCAATTAATATATTTTTCTGGTAGGTTGAACCTCTGTAGTACTTTGAATAAATAATTCCATTCTACCCTGTCAAAGGCTTTCTCTGCGTCTAAAGCAGCCGCCACTGTTGGCATCTTATTTCCTTGAACTGCATGGATTAAGTTAGTGAACTTACAGATATTGTCCGTTGTTCGTCTTTTCTTAATAAATCCAGTTTGTTCTAGTTTTACTATTTTTGGTCACAGTCGGCCAATCTGTTTGCTAATAGTTTAGCTATTATCTTATAATCTGAGTTAAGTAGAGATATTGGTCTACACGATGCTGATGTTAGTGGATCTTTCCCTGTCTTTGGTATTACTGTAATTATTGCTGTTTTGCATGAATCTGGCTTATTTTGTGTTTCTTCGATCTGGTTCATTACTTCCAGGAGAGGAGGAATTAATAAGTCTTTAAATGTTTTATAGAATTTTATTGGGAGTCCGTCCTCTCCAGGCATTTTATTGTTCGGTAATTTTTTTAATATATCCTGTATTTCTTCTATTTCAAATGGTTTTATCAATTTGTTTTGCTCCTCTTCTTGCAATTTTGGTAGTTAAATTTTAGCTAGAAACTCATCTATTGTGTCTTCTTTCCCTTGGTTCTCAGTTCGGTATAATTTCTCGTAGAATTCCTTGAAGTTTTCATTGATCTCTCTTGGGTTGTATGTAATTTGTTTGTCCTTTTTCCTTGATGCCAATACCGTTCTTTTAGCTTGTTCTGTTTTAAGCTGCCAAGCTAGTATTTTGTGCTTTTCTTCTCCTAGCTCATAATACTTCTGCTTTATCTTCATTATGTTCTGTATGTTTGTAGTGTTTCGTATTTTAATTTTTTTGTCTGTCAATTCTCTTCTTTTTGTTGTATCTTCCCTATTGCTAGTTCTTTTTCTGTACTTAGTACTTCCCTTTCCAGCTGTTCTATTTCCCAATTGTAGTCCTTCTTCATCTTAGTTACTTAACTCATTATCTTCCCTCTGATGAAGGCTTTCATTGCATCCCATAATATAAATTTATCGTTCATTGATTCCGTATTTATTTCAAAGTAAATTTTAATTTGGCGCTCAATAAATTCTCTGAAATCCTGTCTTTTAAGTAGCATGGAGTTTAATCACCGTCTATATGTTCTTGATGGGATGTCCTCCAGCTCTATTGCTAATAACAGGGGTGAGTGATCCAATAACAATCTAGCTCTATATTCCTTTTTCCAAACTCTCCCTTGGATATGGGCTGACAACAGGAACAGGTCAATCCTTGAGTATGTTTTATGTCTACTCGAATAATATGAGTATTCCTTCTCCTTTGGGTGTTGTCTCCATATATCCAAAAGTTGATGTAACCATAAATTTGGCTACTTTGTTCTTTCTGCTAGTCTTTTGTCCAGTTTTATCCATCTTTGATTCCAAATTAAGGATAAAGTCCCCTCCTATCAATATATTTCCCTGCGTATCTACAATCTTCAAAAAGTTATCTTGCATAAACTTTTGATCCTCTTCATCAGGTGCATATATATTGAGCAAATTCCAAAATTCTGAATATATCTGACACTTTATCATTACATACCTCCCTGCTGGATCTATTATTTCCTCCTCTATTTTGATTGGTACATTTTTATTGATTAATATAGCTACACCTCTGGTTTTTGAATTATATGATGCTGCCATTACGTGCCCTACCCAGTCTCTCCTTAATTTCTTGTGTTCCACTTCAGTTAGATGCATTTCCTGCACGAATGCTATATCTATTTTTTTCTTTTTTCAGTAAATTTAATAGCCTCTTCCTTTTGATTTGGTTATGTATTACATTAATATTTATAGTCATATAGTTCAACATGGCCATCTCATACTTTGTTTACATCTCATTTCCGCTTCCTCACCACCCCTTTTCCCCTTTTCCCCATTTCCATTTCCCAGTTTTCTTTTTTTGAACACACTGTATGACAACACTTCTAAAACATAAAATATTTCAACCATTCCCACATCTACAATTCCCTTAACCCCAAGTGTCCCCCCCTCTCTGAATCGCCCCTTCACCCTTGCCGGGTAACCACAACTCCCCTCTCCATTTGGACTGCGAACCCGTTCACAAGTGTCAACTGATTTTGCAGTGACTGTTACAAGAATTTAAAGTTCTTGACCCTCTCCACAACTGAGCCGTCCTGGTTCATGTTCTCCTGACTTCCTCCTGAAATTCTCTATCATCTCTTTGGTTTTGCTACTGTTCAGTCCAACGCTGATGGTGTGACCTCCTTCATGCCTGCTTCTTCATTGCCATTTGTGTTTCTGCCAACAACTGTTTTGTCATCGTCAAACTTGTAGATAGCATTGGAATTGTGCCTGGCCACAGAGTCATGGGTATATAATGAGTAAAGCAGTGGGCTAAGCACGCATCCTTAGGGTGAAACTGTGTTTATAATCAGTGAGGAGGAGACATTGTTTTCAATTCGTACTGTGGTCTTCCGATGAGAAAATCAAGGATCCGGTTGCAGGGTGGGTGGGGGGGAGGGGGAGGTGGGGGCGGGTAACAGAGGCCTTGAGTTTGTAGCTTCTTGACCAGCACTAAGAGAGTAATGGTATTGAAGGCCGAGCTGTAGTCGATGAAGAGCAGCTGGATGTATGAATTGCTGTTTTCGAGGTGATCCAGAACTGAGTGGTGTGATTCCATATCAATGGTTGGAACACTTTTGGGTGAAATAACCTTGCACTGTTCCAAAACAAGTTCCCACCTAATTTTTAATTTAATTTTATATGAATTTAACTTGGTGGTACAGCACTTAAACAGACCCTTCCAGCCCAAGAGCCTGTGCCGCCCAAATAAACCAATTAATTGACAAACCTGCATATTTTCGGAAGGTGGGAGGAAACCAGAGCACTTGGAGGAAACATGGAATGAACGTACAAATTCCTTACAGACAATGCCGGATTTTAACCATGGTCGCTGGTCTTATATTAAGATTTCAATAGCTGTTACACTAATTGTGCTGCCCTTGAGGTTTGTGTAACTTTAACCATAATAAATTCCATTGAAATGCGTAAAACTTCTGAATCGTAATCTGCAGTTGATAATAGTGTTTGGATGAAACATCCAATGAATGGACCATAATATTTTAAAACTCTTTCAAGGGAAAAGAAAGTTTCTGCCTGAAGGGTCACTGGAGGAAAAAACATGTCTTATATTCAAAAAGACTTGTATGATCAGTTGGTATGCTGTGGTCAAAGATTTGTCTGGGTAGCTCTTTTTTTTTGTTTGGCCTGGCCATGTGCCATATTATCTTGGTGTACTCTTAAGTTTCTATTTGTGTTTCAATTCTGATCACATTGATCATGGAAAGACCCAATTGTTGGAAATGCCATGCTCTTCTGATTGCACTGAAGCTTTCTCATGTGCCTGTCTGAGTTGGAGAAGATTTATTAAGAGAAATCCCCTTCCTGATTAGTCCATGTTGACAGAACTGCAAATAGTTAGACCATGCTTTGTTTTACTGGGGTTGCATTGTGTGGTTCGAGGTGCTGAGTAATATCTGGGTCAAGCACATTCCTTGGCAAGTCTGCCCGGATTCTGCCAAGTTTAGCTGAGATGGCTTTCAATTTTAATGAATGTGTCCAAGGAATTTTGTATCTGACCCTACTCAGGCTGCAGTGGAGGGGATAGGAGGTGAGCAAAGACCTTCAGTTGCGATTTAAAACATGCATTTCCTCAGATGAGTTGCGGTTGCAATGAAAAAATATTTGCGTGATTGAACACAGCTCTTCAGTGAATGTGTCCTTTTGTCCACTGTTGGCTTCAGAAATCAAAATATTGTTGTGGCTCAGTGGAAAATGATGTAACCAACGTACAATTGTCACAGTTTGGATCCCCGTTTCTGCATCTCTGTCAATTACAAAGACCTTGTCTTCAACCCAACGGAGGCCAATTTGAGGTTTGGAACATGTCAAAAATTCCAGTACTTGATTAGCATCAAGTAAATCCTAATAGCTGAGGACAATATCCAGCACCTATGGGGATTGGTAGATGCTGGATATGTGAATTTTCTGGTTGCTTGAGGTTGCATGATGAGTGGACTGACTGCTAGGGGGTGCCAATTTTAAACTTCTGTAGTGAGTTTTTTTTTGCTGGTTACATGAGGCATGATGGGGATTTTACTGTATATTGTGTTTGAAAGTGAAATAACTCATTCTTGAATTTATTACTGGTATCAGAATGTAGATTTGCTTCCCAAGAATGGAACACCTATTTAAACATAGTAATTGGACAGAATAAACAAACTGTCTCCACTACAGGGCAGAAGGCTACCATAGCAGCTAGCACAATGCTATTATAGTGCCAATGACCAGAGTTCGAATCCAGCGGGGTCTGTAAAGGGTTTGTACATTCTCCCTGTGTCTGCGTGGGTTTTCTTCAGGTGCCCAGGTTTCCCCCCAATCTTCTAAATGCATGAAGGTTGTTGGTTAATTGGGGTATTTGAGCGGCATGGGCTTGTGGGTTGGAAGGGCCAGTTACCAGGTTGTATGTCTAAAAACCTTTTTTTAAATAAAAAAAAATGGAACTTGCAGGAGCGAATGTTGTGCAGAAATTGCTGGCTTTTGGTGCAGAATTTCATCTGCTTACATGTGGCCAGCTGCTGGTAACTTAGGCAAAATTTAAGGCTGAGTTATTGATTTGCATGCCTGTCAGTCAGTTTTGCCAGGGTCCTTGACAAGAGATGAATTGAACAACATGATTTGAAAACAAGAACCAGGAAATTTGTTATTTTCCAATGGTTTAATATTCCATGGAAGATTTTTGATTTTAATTTTTGAGAAAAAAAAGGTAACAAAAGTATAGTTGTAGAAATAATCTTAATTTTCAATGTAATATTTAGAGAATTTCATTCAAAGGGATTTCTGAAGTGTACATGCACCATCGGATCTCCACCTTGAATTTGGACAGAATCTCAATACTTCCAAAGAGTCAATATTCCCTATTTTTTTTTAGAGCCCATGACGTCTGTAGAAAAACCTCAATTGAATGAGATGTTTGTTCAAGATCCCTTGGATCCACAACTGGCATCTCAGCACGTGTTGTTGATTATAGGGCAATTGCATTTACTATAACAAAATTCCACACTTAAAATTGTTTGACAAACACCCTTGTAATGCAAGTTGTGGGGTAAGGCAACCAAAGCCTCTCTTTACAAAAAATAGTTTTGAAGAAGAACCTTGAGCCAGGAATGTCCAAACATCATGCATGACATTCCACAGTTAAGGACGAACACAGCTGAATGCATGGCCACCAGTGATGGGAAAACATGGGCTGTGAGGATGAATGAGTGGAGGATAGAGTTTTGAGGATTTGGAGAGAGTTAAGGCAATGGAGGAAATGGCAAAAGGAGATGCAAATGTTGACATTTTCATTTTGGGTGACTCCATGATTGTGTGACACATGGTTAAACTTTCTCCTTCTGGTCATTGGATACTTCCAGGGCCTGTTCATCAGCTATTTGGAGTACAAAAATTCTTTGAGGAGGTAGTTTTGGATTTTTGGTTATGTTACATGCATTCCATTAAACTCTTCAACTCTAGTTCCTTTTGTGATGCTTGGCACAAGGTTGCCTGGGGTTTCAATTAAGATCTGGACTAACATCACTGGAAACACTTAACACTGTTCAGTGTGGGAGAGCGCTCTCTCACTTCCTCTGCCCCTCCATCAGCTGAGAAATTTGCTCCTGCTGCACTGTTCAATCCAACGCACAAAACATCCAGTGTATCTCAACGTTGATTCACTGACACATTTTACTGTTAAGCCTTACAGGACCATTTGTTTATAATCTTTGAATCTATTGAGGTAATTAATACATGGACTGAACATTGTATGATTTTGAATTTGTGCTCTAAATGAATGCAAAACAGCTTTTAAACTGTAATATGAGTTAAGTTCAAAGGGGTCTGTTGAACGCCATAGATATTTGTTTCCATGCTGTTTCATTCTGCAGTGGTAGTATTTGAGAGGATTTGGCATTTGTAGGAGTTTATGTAAAGGGCTCTTTTTCTTTGCTCTCTCTGTAAAGAACCAATTGCTAGTCAAGGCGGTATGACACAATTTGAAGTCAAAGCTTTGATATTTGACCTATTAATTTTAATTTCGTAAGAGGCTTTCTTATCATTAGCTGTGGATGAGCTGCCAAGAAAAGGAAACATAATGAATGCCAAAGTAAAGCATGTTGAGATTCCACAATTTGAGTGCCTTCTTAGCAAGTGTGCTTTGAATTGGTGAACAAGTAAACATGTCTTCAGTTCATCAAATGAACAAGTAAATCAGATTGATTATAGTTGGCGCTGGCGCGTAATTAAATCTATTATCCATTCTTGTGTTAGAAGACGTGGCTGAGTATGTCTGGATGACAGAATTTAATTTCCTTCGTGCATATAATTTGGGAGCCTGATGAACAGAATCATGAACATTCTAGTAAAATCCGTGCTGTTGCTCTGTGATGCCTTTGAAGCCAGAAATTTTCTTGGCTTCCATTTTTCATTTCTAAAGAAGTTTTAATGACATACATTTTGATTCAAGATGAAGATTAAGTGATAGAACTGTTTGTAATTTAAAAGTTTTGAGTGTTGCTAATTATTTGACTCGAGGATCCTTAAGGTAATTAATATTTTCTTCAGTCGCAAAATTGTGTGCTGTAAAATATTTTTTAATCAAATACAGATTAGCCTTTTCTGAAAAATATAATGAGCTTTACAATTTGTGGGACGTGGTTTTTGCAGTTGTTTACTTAGTATGTGTACATGGATATCCAGAGCCAACAGAAAGAGAACAATTATATAATGTTTTCAAGTAATTCATGGTACTATTTTAACGGGAGGTTGGTATTCCAGTATTCATGTCTATAACCCAGGTAGGACTTGAAAATCACAGCCTGTTGCTTTGAGTTCCTGTCAATTTTGCTGTAACTATGGATCAAGTGGTTACATAAACCTTAGCATTTCTCAACCTAACAACTTAAGGATTCTGTTCCTTTCTCTCAATCTCTCCGTCGTATCTGCTCTCAAGATGAAGACTTCACACCTCCTGCCTCACCACCATTTGGGGCCCCAAACAATTCTTCCAAGTAAAATAGCACTTGTGAATCTGCACGAGTGATCTTCTGCATCCGGCCCTCCCATTGTGGCCTTCTCTACATTGAGCTGACTGGATGCAGACTGGCGATCACTTCTCTGAACACCTTCGTTCTGTCCATATCAGTGACAGGGATCTCCCAGTGTCAAGTATTTCAAATCTGTGACCTTCTCCCCCACCGACACGTCTGTCCATGGCTTCATGTACTGCCAAACCAAGGCCACTCATCCCATTTGGAGGAGCAACACCTCATGTTTTGTCTTGGCACTCTCCAAATGGAACAATTCATCTGGTTTCTGCTAACCCATTCCCTGTTCTTCCTCTCTTCCCCATCCCTCTAGCCCCTTTTACATAGAGACTTCAGGAAAGATCACCTCTGGATTTCCTACACTTTACATACCTGCGTGAATGCAAAAAAGGTGAATATGCGTGTCCATTTCCTTCCGGGTTTCCTCTGCCTAGGCACCACTGTCAGAGGTGGAGTGAAGCCGCACCACCTCCTGCCTAAATGGATGAGTGCTGAAATAGGCTTGAAAGGGGGAGGATGACGCTCTCCGCCTGCAAACGAAGTTTGTCCGTTGCTTATTGAAAACACCATGCTGAAGAAACTCAGCAGGTCAGCGTACTTTATACAGTAATGCAAAGATAAAGATGCATAACCAACATTTCGGGCATCATACATTGATGAAGGGCTGAAACCTGAAATGATTAAACTCGGATCTTTATATTTGCTACATAAAGTACACTGACCTGCTGAGTTTATTTTTACTCTCAATGTTCCCATTTATTTTGCAAAAGTCTAACGTTTAACTGAACTGAAATAAGGGCAGAAAATGCAGCCAGCAAAATATTATAAAGAAACAATTATACAATGCTAGTGTTTACTTGTTTGAACTTTTAAACTGCGTGAATGGAACTGATATCGAACGTGTTTAACTATCGGAAGCCACCTGTGTCCCAAGATCAAGTTTGCACACTGATTGGGGAAGGGGAGGGGATGTGATGATTTTGAGAGCTGTGAAATGTGAGCGACCAAAAGTTCCACGAGCTCTGACGAGCGCAGTGTCCTCCCGAATTGCTTGTATTTGTATAAGCATAACCTTTTACAGTTGTCATTTAAAATGCTAAAACCAGGGGCTTAATTAATTGCCAGTGCGAAAAAAAACTGCAAAGCTACTTGGAGAAGTGTGAGGTGTCAGTCTAATTGATTGAGATGGTGGGAGTGATGGTTGACGAGAGTGGTATTTAGGGAATGATGTTGGAGTGGGAGGGGGAGGTTTGGTGTTCATGGGAGCCATGTTCAGGGGTGGTGTTCAGGAGAGTCATGGTCTGAGGTCTGGTGTTCAAGCAAGAAAACTTAAAAAAAAACTTTTCATAAACATCTCCTCTGGTGCACCAAATAGTAAAATGTCCAACTTAAAACATCCTTTTTTAAAAAAAAAAATCCTTGTTCCTTTTCTCCCGCTCCGACAGAGAGAAAGTCAGTGTTCCTGGCACAGCCCTTAACATTGTGTTCAGAGCGATTTCATTTCCTGGCGCATATGTTCTTTATCACAGCAGAGGACGGCGCAGCTGTGAATCCCGTCCCGCCTCTTTTGCCCGGGGAGGCCAGATCGTGATGTAAAAGGACTCAGCAGCATAAACGCTGAATCAACCTTTCAGATTTCTCTTTTACATAGATCGTGAGTTGGGCAATAAGACTGCCTCTCTATGTAAAAAAGGGTTTGTGTCTCCCTGCCTCTTTTCCACCATCCTCTGCATTCACAGAGCTATTAACCATCCCCCCCACCCGTTTACTCTTGTGCCCTCCCTGCCATATCCACCTATTATCTCTTGCCTGTGCTCCTCCCTGTGCCCATCCCCCCATCATTTTATTCAAGTGCCTGCCTACATGTTACTCATACCTTGATGAGGGGCTCAAGTCAGAAACTTTGGTTATGCCCCTTTATCTTTGATGTGTAAAGTACACTGTTTTACCTGCTGAGTTTCTCCAGGATTGTGTTTGTACTTGGCATTTCTTTCATTGGTGCCACCTCTTGTGCTGGTCTATCGGTCTGTACCCAATTGTAGATGGTCACTTAAATGTTTTTCACTCTCCTGTGCAACCTAAAGCAGGTTTAGTTGCTGATTTCCATCCCCTCCTCCAGTTTTGATGTGACATCATCACCATTAGGCATTAATTCTATATCTCCTCAAATGATATTTCCAGCATTTTCTTTTTCTTATTTCAGATTTTCAGCAGTTTTACTGTTGTGCTTTTGGATCAAGCATGTTTAAAGTGTCTGATGGATAAGTGATGTACTCGTTAAATAGATTGTTCTGGAGATTGGAATTTTTTTTGCAGTTCTGTGTGCGTTCCCACTTGGAAGGACCAAACTCAACACATGGAGAATGTTGGGTTGCCAGAGATCAGCCAGGAAACTCCATAGTTGGCTCCCCAAGAAAAAAAAAACACAAAAAGAATCTAATTCAGGACATTTAGGTATAAATGCTGTGCCTTTTTTATTGATAGCCTGAAGCATAAGCTACTGAATCCATCAGTGATCTTTGGCTGCTGTAGATGGACGGAGGTCTGGAAATGTGGTTTACAGAAGCTCATTAATTAACATCGCAAATTGCTTCTTATCCATGGGAATTAAAAGGCAGTGGAGAAAATTTGGAGTTCAATCAAAATTAGAATAAAGAATTTCAGTTTCTTTATTCTAATTTTTTCAGGCAGCTAAGTATTGAAATAAACCAACACACTAGATCAACTGTTGCCGGTGTTGAAGGTGAGCTGGAATGATTTTCCAAATGTTGCAGGCAGTTGCAAAGAATACATCAGAACCACTTGCATTCCACAAACACTGACCTTTGAAGCCTAGCCTGGCAATTCATGAGCTTGATACAAATTTAACATCTGAAGAATACAACTTGAAACCAGGTCTCGCTGTGTAAGAGCCATCGAGATGGGAAAACCTGTCCTCTTGCAGATTGCCTGCCATTCTTCAATAATGATTGATGGCTGTAATTTGAACGTCTCCGAACTTCAATCATGCCTTGTTGAATATTCAAAATATTTGTCACCTAAAGGAAGAAGAAAATGCTGGAAACGCTCGACTACCTTTTTTTTAATTGGGGATGCCAAATAATTATCTGAAATTAAGAGAGAAGAACAGTATGCCAGATATAAGATTCAAAGATCTTGAAAGCAAAACATGCAAGGTTTTGAAATGATTAAAGCCCAGCGGTTGTAGTGTGTCTAATCAGGAGATGTGACTGACATTCTTGAACTTAAAATAGATTGAACAGTTTGAAAGAGAATTGAAGTGGAAGATGTTCTGCCAAATAATCAGTGGATCAAGATTTGGTTTCCTCATTGTTAGAGACCACATGATGAGAAATGTTTGCAGCTATGGATTATGCAAGGATGAGGTAAAAGACAGATGTGGAATCTCCTGCTGTGCAAATGGATTTGGGTTTTGATGGAAATAACCAGAGAGCATGCTGAATGCTGAATGGAACAATCCCTTTAGTTCGCTGAAAGGGGAGGTTTTGTGTGCTTTGTCCTGTCATCGGGAGGGGGGGGGGGTGGGGGGGGGAGGGGGCCGGTGGAAGTCACAGGGGATGATCCATTGAATGCAGATAAAGAAGGCTAGGAGGACACTATCCTGGTTCTAAGCAGGAAAAGCTTTGTGCAGTAGTAAAGGAGGGGAAATGATAGAAATGCCCTGGGAACAAATATGAAGTTTAAGAAATATGCAGCAAAAACGTTGGTGTGGAAGATGTCGAGTTGAGAAGAGTATAAGGTTATGGGTTCACAGAGAGATGAGTCTGGACATAAGTTGTTACAATCACACATAACTTTTATTAACCCATGGGAAACAAACAGGGGAGAATGTTAAACGATACTCAATCACTATTTCACTTAAGCAACGATTATAGACATTCACCCTGGACTCCAGTTGGACTCCAACAACAGTATACCTGTACTCTACTTGCTCACACACAGGGACTCTGACACATACACCTGATGCCCTGTATCAACGGGTTTGCAGCTCTCTGCGAGTACCAACCTATTGCAGTACTAATGGCTCAGCTTCAATGCAGTGCTCACCATACCCATGACACTTCCAGTGATATCCACAGAGATATCCATGGAGTGATGTCCAGGGCTTGGACCACAAGGCAGAGAGAAGGAATGTTCTGTGCATTGGCATCATATACAGTGCTAAACTGTGCTTCTAGCCAATAATGATCCTAGGTGATTTAAATTATCCAAAGGCAAGTTATGCACTAATGGGTGGCCAAGGTCCAACCTTGGTTGCAAATTAGAGTTCGGTTGGCGAATGCCTGAGAATCAAGTGGGAAATTCAATATCATCAGGGCGCTTAACTCTCACATATTCGCCAACTGAACTCCAACATGCAAATCCACCATGCATGCGCCAACCGAAGTCTCGCGCATGTGCACAGGAATCAAAATGGCCACGCCCAGCCTATGAAACCCTGGACACCAACTATCAAGGTAAGTACGCACATTCTGGCTCTTAAATGCCCTGTATCCCTGTTATAGTTTGTCAAATACAACATAAACCACATAGCGGGATGTCACGCGATGCCCAGAGGAATGACACCCAACCTTCGGATTCCTGTGGGATTAGTTAAAAAAGTACCTAGTTAGAAAAGTTTTTTTAAAAAAACTAATTACTTTTAAGGTTAATATAAAATATCTAACTAAATATTGAGGATGTCACCTAAGAAGGAAAAAAAAACACCTAAATTAACTCCTACTAAAAAGTTTGAAGAGAAGAAGAACATAAGCCACTTAAATTTTGTATTTTTTTCTTATATATGTTTTTAAAAAAAATCAGTTGTAAGTGTGGATGCACACAAGTCTCATAGTTTCGAGTTGGGGAGAACCTGGATGATTAAATTCAGGGGTGCAGCCTGGTCAAAAGTTGCATCAGCCGTATTGTGGATACAATAAATATTAAGTTAAAATTTAACAGCCACGACTTTTGTCATGGCAAGTTTGTAATTTCCTTGAACTGCCCTTGATTAAATTAGGACTCACGTTGCTTCAATGACCTTGGTATTCTCTTCTCTTCTTCACGTGGCCGGTGGAACACTGGGCAAATTGGAGCTGTCAATTGTAGTTTGATGAGGCTGCTTTTGCTTTTGTGTGATCTGTTTGAGTGAGTACTTACTGAATAAAAAGTGTTGACCCTCTTCTGACTCACTTGAGGATTCTTTTGTTCTTCTGGCCACCAGAAATAGCCCTTCACAATTCACAGCTGTAAGATGGTGTAGTTTAAAAAAAACACATGAATAATGCACACGTGCAGTTAAATTAGAAACTTTTGGAAAACAAGTACCAGGAATTAAACTATTGTGAACAGTACATAATCCAACCCAGGAATTTATTAAACGATGACTATCTTGATGTTCTTTTCTTTTGGTCCGCATTTAACGGAGTTAACCAATGGCACTACAACTTCCAATTTTCCCTCTGTGACCCTGCAAATGGCAATCACCATACCCATTCAATTAACAAAGGAATGATACGCTCTCTAGTCGAGGACTAGGTCACCCCATCCAAATGATACAGTCATGGTAAGTGAGGGGTGCTTGGGGATTTGATTCAAATTTTGCAATTTTGTGCTGGAATACATGAAAGAAAAAATTACTCAATGGTAATCAGGTGTGTCAGTCTCTCATTTGTCTTGGTACATTTCAAAGGATCACAGACCCACAATCAAGTTATGCTGAAACAAATATTTTTGTTATTCTGCACATCTTTCTACACACTGATCTTTGATGCTCCCAACCTTAGAATTTTGCCATCATTGTTCCTTTTGCTTTGTGTAAGTTGTTTAATTGATCAGTGAAGTCCAATTTGGTTTGTGTTGCAATCATCATATGGAGTTTGATGGGAAAAATTATGGTTCACATTGCATTTTGGAGGGCTTGTGTTTGGGGTCCAACTAAACCATCTGAGCCCTAAATTCTTAAAGAAATTTGTGGATAAATCCAGACTTGATAGAGCCAAGTTTACTCTTCATTGATTTCTATGGCTTGTGGATCAACTGGCCGCAGGGGCTCGGGGAAGGAAACAAAGCCTCCCTCATTTTCTTCAGCTTCAATCCTGCTTTAAAAACACTAAAGAGTTTACATACAATTTGGGGTATGTAATTTGTTAATTTTGATCTCAAAGCCTCAAAACTGCCTTCACATTGTAGTTGTTTTATTTCATGAGTTAAATGTGTTTTGCTGCATTATTATTTTTTTCAAGAAATCATCCTTTGAAATATTGTTCAGTTCTATTTAAAATCTGGTTGGAAGTAAAGAAGAGAGACCGTCAATGTTTTGATGGCATAATACAGGGAAATAGTTGTAGCATGAGTAGAATATATATTCCTCTAATCAGTGTTAAATGCTTTCTCTGCTTATTGATTTTTGGCTGGGAATGTTCAGAATAATACATTTCTAACTTTTCAAAAATGAGTGTCAGTTTTTTAAAATTTCCAAAGTTAACTTTATTCATAAAATATCTCTGCATGGGAAGCATCGTCTTTGCATTCAATGTATCTGTTATTGGGGTGGAACGGTGAGCATAATGGTAGCCACTGGGATTCGAATCTGGCACTGTCTCTAAAGAGTTTGTATGTTCTCCCTGTGTCTGCATGGATTTCCTCCAGTTGTTCTGGTTTCCTCCCAATGTTGTAGGTCATTTAGGTGTAATTGCTTAGCAGGTGAGTTGAAAAGGCCTGTTTACCATGTTGTCTGACTAAATTTAATTTAATTTAATTTTAAAAATTAACATTTTAACATTTTAAATTCTTGCCATTATTTATTCCAGAGTTATCTATGTCTTGTGTGATCAGAACTGACTTAAGAATGTAATATACATGACCCATCAAGCTTGCCCTCATTTGTTCATGATCATGTTGGTCTGGTCAGTTTCTTGTGTGTCCCTCTTAATCTTTAATTTCCCTGCAAACTTTAAAACTCCCAAGGCTTTAATGAAAGAGACCAGTCATACTGTATTCCCTGATGTGGTTGTGACAACATTACCATGTACATCTTCAGTAAGTAAACAATAGGTAATTGGTGCTGAGGCAAACCACATCTTACGTGCAACTGTCATTTCAATTAACAGTGCAGCGCATTTTGCTTGGCTGCCAATATTTTAAGTTTCAAGGAGAAACTTCTGTTGAGCTTTGATTAGGAATGAAATTGGTGGTGTCAAAATAACTTGCTGGGCAATTCATGATAATATCCAAATAGGCTAGAAAGTAGAATAAGATTTTGTTTTTGATTTCAATATTTAAAGAGGTAAACCATTTTTATTGCATTTATTGCTGGTTTGGTATGAAACATAGGATAGTTATCTCCTAAAAATATCAAGAAAGTGATTTTGGCCATATTTGGCCATATTAATGATGCCAGTGTGAATAGTTTGTTAAACTGAGGATGTGATAATGTTGGACAAAGCAACTATGGTAGAAATAAATGAGTAGCAGTGATTTCAGGCATCAAAAACCTGGAAAATCTTTCAGTGGATAAAAACAAATGTCAATTAAAGGTAATTTTGTGCCAAACTCTCATTATCAGGAGGCCTGTGTTCATCCAGCCATGTGATTTGTAACAGAATCAAGTTTGTGCCAACACAACTGGATTTACTCTTCATAGTTTTAACCATCTGCTTCCTGGAATGAATGTTGCTGGATTGCTAAAATAATTCAATGCATCAACAGCAGTGGGACGTTTCTCTTCCGGCTGCGTCTTTCATCCCTCCGCCCCAGGCATCATCATTTCTGGCGAGATTATAGTAGGTCAGCAGCGAAAAGGCAGAGTGATCTTTGGGCTGGTGAGCTTTGGAATGAAATCATAGCAAAACAGGTCTATTATGAGAGCAAATTAAAATGATTCATTGTATTAACTTGGGCACATATTATCCAAGAGTGGAATGGTAACAATTTTCATTCCTTAGAGAAAAAAAAACTTAACATTTTGTGTCAATTACATTTTTAAAAAATCTATATTTCCTATATTCTCCAATTGCAATGAAAGGCCAACTTTTCAAGATGCAGCCATTGATATTTATGATTGCTATCGTAACAATTGATAAACTGTTTTAATTGATGAAGTGGTATCGTCACGCCATTGACATAGTTGCTTGAACTACATTAACTATGTTATCAGAGTGAAGGATTCCCAAAGCAGGTACACTTGTGTTCATACGCACTCCAAGGCTGAGTTCCAAACTTTCATTGACGGTTCATTCAAGCATATGAGGGGCTCTCTCTCGCACTCCACATCTACAGGACAAAGGACTTCTACCAATCTGCCCCTGCTGTTCCTTGTTATGCTTTGATTTAGTAGAAACTTGAAAATCCACAAACCCTTAATATTTCAATTATTGGACCTCTGTATCCATTTGATACCTTCAGTGCTGACTGTTCCAGGAACAGCAGTAATTTTGGATGCCATGGCTACAGATTTTTCCTCACTAGCATCTGTCATGAATTAATTCAGAATGACCATGGCTTATGTTCTGATGTTTGTTAAAATGTACAACAGCAGTGCTGGCTTTGTAGCACTAAGCATAAACATCAGCACTGAAAACCTAATGAATGTAGGATATTTTGTCAAAAGCAAAGTTTGTTACCTGCATTTGGTTCACAGCCATCAATCTTCACATGCATTGCTGCAAAGTCTTTCTATGTTATCAAGGTGTCATATGCAAAATGATTGTAATACTCCAATTACAATCCTAGATCTCAGTGAACTAAAGGCTATGAGGTTGTAACAGTGTTAGCACATCCTATTTGCAGATTGTAGAGTCGATAATCAAACTTTACAGGTGCCTGCAATATCCCTGATTGTTGCTAACACAAACAGTGTGAGCTGCCTTGTTGGCTAGACAATCTATTTTCCTGAGGTTCTTTCTCTTGATGGAACTCAGGGAGCCTTTCAGGTCCACCCAGACATCAGTTACAAATGCTGTTTACATTTGAAGTTGTTTAGCTGCCAAGATCATCCCTGTTCTATCAGGCTAAAAAATTGGATTAATTATCAAGAGTGATCCCATGTTAAATCATATTTTGATTTAAGAAGCACCAGCAGGGATGTTTTGTTATATTTGTCACTTGTATTGTCTAATTTTTGTGGGTTGAAATGAACATTGTCAACTTTATGGCCCATGGGACCGTCTCTCCCAGCCATATATTAGAAATGTTGGATCCAATTTTGGATTCCATGTTGAGTAACTTCTGCAAAGGGCCTGCCTTGGGTATGTCTGCATGATGGTATACTTGGCAGCACCAAGCTACTGTTTTACAAAATAAAATGTGGCCATCTTTCCAGGACTTTCCCCAGTTGAAAGCTGGCATCAAGGTCTGGTATCGGAACACCAATACCCCTGAGTGTAAAGCCCTCCAAAAGGTGGAGGACACAGGCAAAGCCCTCCCCACTATTGAGTACATCCACAGGGAACGCTGCCGTCGGAGGGCAGCAGCAATCATCAAAGACCCACACCACCCAACACACACTCTGTTCTCGCTGCTGCCATCAGTACAGTGGTATTGGTGCCACAGACTTGCACCATGAGGTTCAGGAACAACTGCTACCCCTTTCACCATCAGACTCCTCAACGACAAACTCAATCAGAGACTCATTTAAGGACTCTTGTGCACTTTATTAATTTTCTTTCTTCTTTCTATATTGCATAGACAGTTTGTTATCTGTTTACAGTTTTTGTTTATATGTTTACGCTGTGTACAGTTTATTTTTTACACTACCAATTAGTGGTCATTCTGCCGTGCCTGCAGGAAAAAGGAATCTCAGGGTTTTATGTGATGTCATGTATGTTCTCTGACAATAAATCTGAACTGGAATGCCTCCACCTACTGACTGGATGAAGCAAAGTGTTGTCTGTCTGCTAAGGGCTACCCTGAAATTATTTGTCACGTGTAGCTCAACTGTTTGACCTGCCCATGGTATGCTTGCTTGAGCTTCATCTGATCTTGTTTGCTTCTGTGTAGGCAGTCATTTCAGCATTTTAAAACAAAAAATCCTTTGATTCAGAAAAGGTGAGTTGCAATTGATTGTAAAGTTTAAGCATTAATGCCTGCTCTTTGTGAAATCCAAGGCTATTAACTGATCATGAGTGTGTAAGACCCATGAAAGAGTTGATGCTTCATTGGAATTGAGATTTGATGAGTTTAAATTGAGGGTCTTTTGTTCTTAAGCACAACACACCAAAGTACTAATGAAACTCATCTGGTTATGCAGCGTCCATAGGAAGTAAAAGGCAGTCGGTGTATCGGGCCTGAACCCTTTGTTGGGAATGTGGGAAAACAGAAATCTGAACAAAAAGGTGGGGGGGGGGAAGAAGGCGCATCGGGATGAGTAAAGGCAAACTGGTGGATATGTGTGGGTACATGTGGGAAGGAAGAAGGTAAAGAAGCTGATCAAGGGAGATGGCAGAGGGCTAAGAAGAGTAGCTCTGAGGAAAAGGAAGGGAAACGGGTTGGAAACGGGGAGAAGAGAGATGGGGTAGGGAAAGTGAGAGACTGGAGGAGGATTTAACAGAAATTGGAAGGATTGATATTGATGCTATCTGTTTGGAGACTGCTGAGATAGAATACAAAGTTTGGTTCCTCTGATTTTGCAGGTTTCTTTGATTTGGCAGTGCATGACGATGTGGACAGATGGGTCAGTGTGGCAATGTGTGTATGGGATTAAAATGGCTAGCCATTGGAAAGTCCTTGCTGTTGGAGTGGGCAGAGTGCAGCTGCTCAATGAAAAAATATCCCAGTCTGTGTCCAGTCTCCCTAATGTAGAGAAGAGACTGGAGCACTGGATTCAGCAGTTGACCCTCATTCCATAATTCCATTGTTATTCATCCCTTCGCATTAATAGCCCCCTTGTTACCTCCTCCTGTAACTCTAGGAAGTGCTGCACTTTCTCTGACACCTCCTCCCTTACCATTTTACTCGAAAGGACTGTTTGGGGCCCTGTATAGTGAGGGAGGAAGTGTCAGTGATAGTACAGACCTATCACCAATGTATATAGTTACAGTATCTAGAGGGTAATGACTGTGCTTACAGCGATTGGCTGAGAACTTAGCCACGCCTACTGTCTGGGCCTTAAAGGGTTGTGTCCCTAGCCAGGTCGGATCATTCTGGACTGGTCGGCCACCTGTGAAGAGCTCCTGTCTTTTGCTAATAAAAGCCTTGGTTTGGATCAACAAGTCTTTGGTTCTTTCGATGAGCTCTACACAGGAGTAGGTACCAAGGGGGCTATTAATGGGAGGGGATGAGTAACTATGGAATTATGGAAGGAGCGATCGCTATGGAAAGTGGGGAGGTGATGGTGTCTGGTGGAGGTCTTTAGCTTTTTTTTTATAAATACATGAAGAAACTTGAGCAGAACACTTGATAAGGCCAGGCTGCTGGTCTATATTGGCTAGGACACCATTGAGAGAACCTGATTGAATTCAGTATGTTATGAAATTCTATACCTAACATGAAACTGTGTTATCCAGGTACATACTGGTACATGTTGTGTGTGGGTGCTGCCAGATGGTCAAAGATTTGTCAGTTTGTTGGTGTGTTTTACAAACCAACATAGCTGCAGCAAGCAAGAATTTAATTGCATTTGTATATTGTACATGTGTGCAAGATAATAAGCTATCATCATCACATGGACTGCTTGGAGTTTATATTTTGGAGCAAGATGCGCTTTGCATTTTCCGGACTGACCATCAATCAGCGTGAAATCTGAATTCTCGCCTACAAACAAAAATGTTGCTTCACTGTGTCAGTTGTGAGCAAAATGGACAACTGATTTATGTGGAGTGCTGCCTCATTGGAGTTAGAACTGTTATATCATCAGGTATGGAGTCGTATGTTATCAGTCCAAATTGAACTCTGGGCACCAAAATTATTCATCCCATATAGTCTCAGCAGGAGCAGTCACAAGGGTTCAATGTCATTTCTCCCAGTGTCAATGTTTTATTTTGAAAGTTCCTGTCTCATGATGGCTATTTTAAATTCATGATGTTAATAATTGTTCAACAAAAGTGCAAATTCCAGTGTTGCAATTATTGTGATTTTTTTTTTTAAACTTTGAGATGCCATTAAGTCTTAATTGTAAAGTCTGGGTTTCCACCCAACTGTAAATAGGCAAGAGTTGGCTCTTGTAATTAGGAAGGGGTAGCTGTTACTTTCTCTTCAAACAGCACGAAAGGGGGCAATTCTTGGACAGAGAAGAAATATAGAGGAAAACAGAGGAGTACTGAAATAGGATTGTGTGGCCATTGGCTCATTGGAAATAATTGAGAATAGGGGTCGGGCCTCATGAACAAGGTATGTTTGCAGAGCCTGAAGAAAGATTGGAAGGACTGTAGAATGGGAGTCATGACCTCTAAGAGGGACAAACATTTGATGTTTGACCTGATAGCAAGGGGAAGAAAGGGAAGCAGTAGAAGTGGCCAGGCAGATGGTCTTCGACTTCATGAGAAGCCCATGAGCTCCTTCCCATTGATTTCCAAGGTGTTGATGGAGGAGGAGACTAGCTAATGTGATTTTTATTTGAATATTTGAATAAAGAAACTGTTCATGGCTGGAACTGGAAAAGTGAGAGAGAAAAAGTGGTAGGTTGTTGTAGAAAGGCTAGGGAATAATAAAGATAGGATACGGGGTAGATCTCTGGGTGGGACTGTTGCCATAATAATACACCATTCATAAAGCTATCCAGCAGACATGAAATGTCCAGCAGATCAGCCCGTATCCAATCGAGGCTGTGCGGATCAAAAATTTATTGGTGCGAGGAAATCCAGGGTGGTACAGGGCAGTGGTCTGAATGGCAGCCAGTATATCAATAGTGCAGCTGAATGATAGTTGAGTAGATGAATAATTAAATTGAATAAAGGACCAAAGTCTATCAGATGTGATGGAGATAATATGGAGATGGAGATAGTGAGGAGAGGATTACGCATCAGGAGATAAATATGTGAGTGAAAGTAAATGGGGAACAATAAAAGGAAGTGATCAGAGAGGGCCATAATTTAAAGGCAATGGGAATGCCAAGGTTGAATGATGCTTAGTGACAAAAATCTGATCTGAGTGTGATGTTGCAAATTCTGTAACGTCTATTACCGAATCCAATATGAGGGGATTTGGCCCGAAACGTCAACTACTCTTTTTCTTCCCCCTAATGCTGCTCAACCCATTGAAGAATATAAAACCACAGGGTAACTCCTTTTGTTCAAGAAGGGTGGAAAACAGATGGTGGGGATGATGGGCCTGGCCTTTTCATTCAACACATATTGTTGGCCAGATGCTGGAATCGTTAATCAAAGAGAAACTAAGTGATCGCTTAGGAAAGCGAAGATAATCAAACCTCATCAATTGAGTTAAATTATGTTTTCCAAATTTGCGTGAATTTATTGAGGATGCGACAGGGAGGAATGATAGAGCAGATGCTGCAGATGTCGTGCATGTAGATTTCAAAAATACATTTGTCAAAATGCCATGTGAGAGTTAGTACATAAATTAAGAGGCCAAGATATTGGAGTTAGTGTGTTAACATGGGTTGAAAGTAGGCTGTCACATAGAACATAATTTGTTGTAATAAATGGGTTATTTTCAAACTGGAGTATTTCAGGAACTAATTATTGGCTTCCAATTGTTTACAATATATATTAATGACCTGAAAAAGTAGTGGGGGGGGGGGGGTGTGGTGGGAAAGTTTCCACGTTTTCAGCTATTGCAAAATGGGTGGAAGGGCACGTCATTATGATTCTGCTACTGAATGTGGATCGATTGAGCGACTGGGTTGAAATTATTTTAATAATTTTAAAGTGGGTAAGTGTGAGGTCTTGCATTTTGGTGGATGTGACCAGAAAGCAATATTATCTAAATGAAGAGAGATGATGAATGAGTGAAGATTTTAATTTTAAATTTTAGCCATATAGCACGGTATCAGGTCCTTTTGGCCCATGAGCCCCTGCCTCCCAATTGCGCTCAATTGACCTGCCACTTCGGTACATTATTAAGGGTGGGAGGAAACCGGAGCACCCGGAGGAAATCCATCCAGACACAGGAAGAAAGTACAAACACTTTACCGACAGGGCCGGGTTTGAACTCCGGTCACTGGCGCTGTAACAGTGTTGTGCAAAGTGCTATGCTAACTGTGCTGCCCTCAGGTGGATCTTAATATTCTAGTGTATAAATGACAAAAAAAAGTTTGTAGACACTCTCAATAAGTATATAAGAAGGCAAATGGCATGTTGACCTGTATTGTAAAATGGGTTGGAAAGTGGAACGTTTTGTGAGAGTTGTCTAGGTTTTGGTGAGGTCATTAAAGCCATGGACTACTGTTACAAAGTGTGATTCTCCTTGCCTAAAAATATAATACAGTAACATTGGAGAGAGTCCAAAGGAGATTCACCAGACTGATTCCTGGAATGAGGGGATTGTCCTATCAAGGGAAGTTAGACAGTTTGGATCGATATTCCTGGAAATTTAGGAAAAGAGGGAATTACTGTATTCAAACAAATTAGATCCTAAGGCAGCTTAACAGGGTAAACGTGAGGATTTTTTAAATTGCAAAGAGAGGCCGTAGTAAGGGGACATGCGTACAAATTCAGGAGATCATTATTTAAGATCGAGGAGAGAAGAAATTCCTTTTCTCAAAAAGTAATGTGCCTGTCCCCAAATGTATTGGAGGACAGAGTGGAGATGGACAATTTCTCATTTGTTCAGATATTGAGGGTGGCAGAGATCTGACGACAAAGGAATCTTGAAATATTGGAAGGATGCACTGAGTGGCCCAGGTAACACTGAATAAGTAGGCTAATTATCCTGATGGTGATGTTTAATGGTAATCAAAATCTCTTGCCAGTCAGAGAAATAACAGCACTCTTAGTGGAAGAACAGTCCATTTTATTGAAGGCAAATATGCAAATTATGCAGCAAACATCCCAGGACCAACAGTTGCCTAAAGTTGATGTTGGTTGAGTTTGGCATGGGCTCGAGCACTGGGACAACTGTCAAAATGTTTTCAGCACTAGGTCTGCAGGATGTAATTGATGTCTTAAAGCATAGAAGTAAAACTGCCGATGTTGTTTTCTGGATTTCACTGGAATTTGGTGTTGTACTGATAGGTGGGTGAGAGTCGGCAGCAAAGTTCATTGCCTTTTATGCTCAAGTGTATCCGTCTGCTCAGCACATAATCACACACTCCTCTTCAATCTAAATACAAAGAATTCAAGCACACAAGGTAAAAAGACATCCATTGTTGCAAAGTGCCGTAGATCCCCGATAAGACAAATGGATGTGGCTCTCAATGAATATATTGAGTAGTTAGTACACTCGAAAAGTTTGTTCCTGGAGCAGTTACTGTTAATCTCGTCAATTATGTTGTGTATGTGGAAATTCTTTGCAGGTTAAGGTTCACAATGTGTTTGTGTATCACAAGACTGACTTAAATTCCTGCTGAAGGAAGAATAAATTTAAGTCAAATGATGGTGAAATGCACTATATGTTAATTCTTCAAAGCAATTTGAAAATGTATCCATTGGAGGTATAAATATCCGCATTATTGTCTCATATCCATTGGTTCCAACATGTTTCAAAGCAGTAAATTTCAAACTTGAGAATTATGTGAACTTTTTGTGGATACATTCTGCTAACTGCCTCCAAGATGTTCATAAAACAGCAACAAATCACAATGAAGTGAGCTTAATTTTGTGGATTGTAGACCTGGGATAATAAATCAGCATATCCATGAGCATTTCTTTTTATTTATCACCAGGCACTTGCCATTTGATTTCTGCGCTTGCTCATCAGAAGAAAAAAAAAAGCACCCCAGAGTGGGAGAAATTTTGCGATACCAGTTGCATAGTCCATGGCTATTAACAACTAATTAATTAATTTGAGGGACATAGGCTAAATGCAGGCTAGGTCTGGCAAATGACTGGACCCGCATGGATGCGTTGTGCTCCAGGGCCTGTTCCTGTGCTAAGTAAGATGCCAATGTGATGCCTTCCAGCACTTGGGCTGAAGGAGTTGTTAGACAATTTGTGCAGGTGAACCTTGTTAGAAATGAGACATTTTATGCAGGAGCATTCTGTCATCCCATTCCCAACCTGCCATTCGTTAAGACCATAGCTGAGCTTTTACCTCGGTGCCTCTTTTCTGCACTAACCTTATATCCCTTGGGATATAAGGGGTTTGGGAAGTACTGCAGTGGAAGGGCAATAAGGCTACATCCATCTGTCTTCAATATAGTCAGTAACAGAGTATTGTAGCTCTCCCTTCAATGAGGAGCCCACCAATTCAGAAATGTCTCTCAGGTAAAGCCATTTTTTCATCTTTATGTTAAAGAGCCAACATTTTGAACATTGATCCCTGACTCACACTCACAGGACATGTCATCACTGCGGTCTGTCAAGTCCTGTAAGAATTTTGTAGGTTTCAATAACGTTTTAAAAGAACAGGATTGGCTGCTTCTGTACGAGCCTTGGATTCCATGTCACCTACAGTAAGCAGCTGAAACAGCACTCGGAAGACTTCATTACTAGATTCCTGGCTCAACCTCCATCTCCAAAGGCAAAAAGCAATTTATTTCAAACAAAAAAAAGTAATAAAATTAACAATAAAATTGATAATTTTTTCCATGTTATGTTTTGCTTTGCTTTACAACATAATGTCTAGCTTTCTGCATATTGTTGCAGTGCCAAACACTATATCCAAATTAAACTAAAAATCTGCTGCTTGCACCTGATCGATCTCTCTCCATTCCCATCCAAGAAAGCCTCTACTTCCTCAGGAGTTGGCGGAGGAGCTTTTGGAGTTGTTCAAGTGAACCGGTACGGACTTGAAGGACCGACATGGCCTGTTTCCGTGCTGTAAATGGTTACATGGTCACGTCATTCAATATTAACCAGTTTTCTCAATCTACTATCCCAGGAATCAAACAGGTGAACTATTACTGCACTCCCTCTGCAGCAAGATCTGTCTCGGATACTAATCCAGATGCAGTTTTATTAAAGCCAGATGCTCCTATACTTAGGTTAAAATCCTCCTGACATGAAGGCCATTTGCCTCCTTAAATGCTTGCAGCGACTGCATATTAATTTTCAATAATTTTGTGTGCAAAGATCATCAGGTCTCTGTCAACAACTTTTAATTTTTTTTTTAACCAGATTGTAATTTCCACAAATTTCGTCTGTGCTCTCACTCATTCCCATAAACTGCCTGAATTCTTCTGAAGACCCCAAATCCTTCTTTCATACCATCCTTCCACCTAATTTTGTATCCTCAACACTGATTCCCCCATTTCAAGTCATTGATGTGAGCAGGTGGCACCATCACACTGGTTACTGAGACCGCTCCACAATTTTCAAATTCCCAGACCAAAATTGTCCAATCTATTCTTATTGCTGGTCCAAGAGCTAATTCCCAATCCATGCATGTCATTTACATACATGCACTTTCTTGTGGTCTAATTTAGCTGACTCACATGAGGCAATTTCTCGAAGGCCCTAGATTTGGTCTTATCTATTTTTAGAAACTCCCAAGGTAGCTGAGAATTTCAGCAGATTTGTCATTCCTGATTTTCCTTTGTGTTGATTTTGCCCAATCCTATTATTACTTTGTACCCTTGACGACTTCTAAATTCCAGAAATTTGGCCTGTTTCTCGTCTTTGTTTGCCCTCTTATACCCTGTCTACTGTTTTGGAAGATTTTAAGTCAATGCATACATTATTTCAATAGCTGCGACTTAAAAAAAAAAAACACATTCAGTCCTGGGAATATATTACCTTTCAGTTACAGCAATGTCTTTGTATTTTTTAAATGTGTGCTTATTTCTGTGAACTCTCCATTTGACTGGTAGGACTATTTCAGGGAGGTTTTTTATGTTGGAGAAAATGTTTGTCTGAACATACTTTCACAATTTCTTCTTTGAAGGGACCCTAGATGATATTAAGTATTAAATGGAACCTATTGTATTCTTCAGTACATGGTTAATAGAGTCAGCACAAAATATAAATCATCTACAGATTGACATGCACGAGTATGGGAAGGTAAACACTTCACGTACATTTGAATTGCTGCTGACAGCATGGTCAAACTGGGACCTGAGCCTTAATTGGATAAACATAGATCAATAAATAGAAAAATGAATTATTACCAGGTTGGGTTTGGGAAGTACTGCAGTGGAAGGGCAAATGAAAGTTGGTATGTTTTTTCCCATCTCCCACAATGTCATTTCTACATGATGTGTTTTATTTGTGGCTGTTGAAACATGCCCAAATATAGACTTTGAACCTTGTAAAGAAATTTGAATTTTGCATTGAACACAGTCCTCTCAGGAATATCAGCTAAGGTAAGTTGCTATATCCACTTTTCACAGTTTAGCTGTATTAAACAGCATGGAAACAGGCCATTTGGACCAACCCATCAATGCAGACCACGATGCCTATCAAAATTATTCCCATTTGTCTGTGTTTGGCTAATATCTCTTTAAACCTTTTCCTGTCCAAATGAATTTTAAACATTGTAGTCTGCTTTCTCTTCTCGTCGCTCATATCATATACCCACCTCCCTTTTTGTGAAAGATATGACCTTCATACACCCTCTAAACCTTTTCTCTTTTGTACTTAAACAAATGCCTTCTCATTTTGGATGTTCCTACCCCAGGAAAAGATTGTAACTGTCCTATCGGTGCACATTGTAATTTCCTAACTTCCATAAGACCACTCCTTGGTCTCCTGCACTCGAGTGAAAATGGTCTAAGCCTGTCCAGTTGCTCCTTGTATCTCAATTCCCTCCCGTCTCAGCAACATTCTTGCAAATCCTTTCTGCATCCTCTTTAGCTTGACCACATTCTTCCTGCAGAGGGGTGTTCAGAACTACAACAATATTACAAGTGTGGTCAGATCAACATTTTCCATAATCGTGAAATGATGCACTGTCTTTTGTATTCAATGCCCTGTCCAATGATGGCAAGCATGCCAGATGTTTTCTTCACCACTTATCTACCAATATTTCCATTTTCAGGGTATTGTGTCAGTTCACCAACCCCTCGAGGATCCTCTCATTTACTGTGCATGTCCTGGCCTGGTTTACCTTCCCAGAGCGCATCACTTTGCACTTTTCTAAATTAACTTCCACCTGCCATTCCTTTGCCCACTTTCCTGGTTGTTCAATATCTTGTTGTAAGCTTTAGGCAGTCTTTCCAACATTAATATATATGACAAACAATAATGAACCCAGCAGCAATCTTGTGATATGAAAAACAGCCCTTCACTACTATTCTCTTCCTCCTTCCTTCAAGCCAGTTTTGTATCCACCAGTGAGCTCACCTTGGATCGCATGTGATTGAACCTTCTGGATCAGCCTATCATGTGGGACCTTGTCAAAGACATTGCTGAAGTCCATGTAGACCTCTACTTTGCTGCACTTGTCAATTCTGTTGGTCACCTCTTCATAAACATCAATCAAATTTGTCCAACAGAATATGCGGATGCACAATCATGCAGACTATCTCCAAATAGTCCTTACCTTTACAAATGTGAATAAATTCTACCCCTCTGAATCCCTTCTGTTAACTTTCCAACAACTAACATTGGTCTCAATGACCTGTTGTTTCCTGACTTGACCTTGTTGCCATTCTTAAATAAAGGTACAGCATCAGCCATCCTCTGGTCTGCTGGTACCTCATCCATGGCTTCTGCCCAGGTGGAAACAATATCCTGAGCAACAGAGTGCTGGGTGAAGAAGTTTTGTTTGTATTGAATGTCCAAGTGGAGAAGGAATAGCTTTAAATGGAGAAGAAACTTTTGTGAAGAAAAGAGGATGACTTGGTCTAACTCGTCTTGGATCCAGAAACCAGTAAATGTAAATGAGCATCTTGCTGACGTGCCTTTTTTTTTTGTAAGTTGGGGTGAGTAGAGGGAGTCTTGTATTTGGGTTAGGTGCGGTCCAGTGACAGGAGAGGAGAAAAGACTAAAACTCTGGTTTCTCAGTTTAGTTAAAACGAACCACATACAATATGAAATCCAAACAGGCGTCAGGTTTGATTTGACTTTTGACCTTCATGTAACAGTGGTATATTTTTAAGTAATTGCTGGAAACCATTAGCTTGTTCATTACTGCTACCCTACTTCAGTGACGAAGTCCTGGAGTAGATTTATTTTGCCGCCTTATCTCATATTCAAATAAGTGTCACTGCAGCTTCTTATACCTTTTGCTGCTATTGCCCAGAGCAGACTTTGCTTTCATAACCTTGTGCAAACTGCATAAAATGCTTTTTGATCAATAATTTATTCTAATATTTGACTTCAACATCAATCAAATTGAATTCAAGTGTTGCTATCATTTCAATTTATAAATATGACAAAGGATCACAAAATTAAATTTGCCTGCATGTCAAACCATGTAGCACCAAACCATTGTTGTATTTGGTTTTCACAAGTAGTTTCCTGGAGATGAGATGTGATTTTTTTTTTAGTTATGAGGGCCCTCGATGGCTATCTTTTTCAATGTAGTCAATTCGTCGTGAAGTGAATCCTTATCTTTTTGTGTAGTGGCTGTCTGCCCATACCAATTTACAGTCTAGTGCAATTCATGGACGAGGCAGTGTGAGTCTTTTAGTGAACATGTGCTGGATGTGTGCATCTTGTATTCAGGCATTCATATGCCTCTCCAATCCTTTAGTAGCACTCAAAAAAAATTCTGAGAATGTTCACCTGAAAATTACGATTAGATTTGTTTACTGTGAGATTCTCTTGCATCATTACTGTAAGTTTGGGTAATCTGATAATAAGGCAAATCAATAAAGGAATTAACCTATCAACCACATCTTAATATGGAAATGGTGCTTGCCTGGTCCCGTTGAGTGTCGGTGATTATAAAATCTCTTGAAAGTTAAGCATGACAAGTGGATATTGAGCTAATTGAGTCTTAAGGTTGGGATGTTACTGCTTAAGATGGTTTTAATATAGATGTAGGTCTCGAGTATAACCACAGCTAGAGATCTTGAGACTAACCACCTGCTTAATGATCATCAGCTTTATTTCTTGTGATGGACTGAATGGTCATGACATTCGATATGGAAAAAGATTTTGTCTTGAGTGGGGAAAATCCTAAGGTAGCAGTCATTGTTTATTTTAAGGAAGAGGTTTCTCTTTGAAGATAAATGCGACAAAATTTTGAGGCTTGAAATTCCTTTGAGCTTTTTTTTAAAAGAATGATGGAAACAGTCCCTGTAACTTGCAACCTAAAATTTGTATTTGCACTTGGGTCTTTCCATTGGCACCATCTAAGTTCATAGCGGTTTCGTCTGATTTTTTTTTAATTTAAAATTTGGATTTAAATTTAGACATGCAGCCCAATAACTAGCCCCTGAGCCTGTGCTGTCCAAATATAACAATGAACCTACAATTATTGTAAATTTTGGAGGGTGGGAGGAAACCAGAGCACCCAGATGAAACCCAGGCAGACAGATGGGTCACTGGCACTGTAATAGCATTGCACTAACTTTGCCATTAAAGTGTAAACTTTAAATTAGTCCCGTTCGTTTAATCTTTGTCCATAAACAAGATTTTGCACTTGTAATTTTGAAGAACAAGAATGAGAATCCTTAAGTGTCAATTTTGACAATTATTTCAAAAGAAATTAGCCTTCAAATGACCTCCACCTTTACTCCTCTTAAGCTTCCTTGATAAATGACCATGCTCAATGCTGCTTTATCAGAAACACTTCTGCATTTCCTGGCGCATAGACATGAACCAGGAGCTGGTTGTAAAACCTTCACAAGGAATGTTAGGTTTTGTAGCAGTGCAGTTATCAGCTATCAGTCGTTGAGTCAGATTTACCATAAGTCATGTCACACCAGTATGAAACACTTCAAAACAAATGCAGTCTTCCACCCAGCCCCCGCCACCATTCACCAGAAAATAAAATAAACTTGGATTTTTGTTTACAGATTATTTTTGAAGAGTGGATGACTGCATAAATGGACAATTTTATTTCTCAAATGTGCAAGGTTTTCATTAACCCTTTGAATAGCTGATTTGGTTTAAAAAGACAATCCTGCTTTTTTTTTCCAATCATACTGGGCTTTCAGAATGCTTTGGAATGGTTATTTCATAATGTAGAAAATACAGGAATCAACTTGTTCAAACCTCTTGTAAATAGTAACACCAATCGGATCATGTTTTTAAGAGTGTTTAAGAAATAAACTATTTCCATGTGTTGGGCATTTTGTGTTTCCCCAACCTGGAAATAGTGCCACAGGGTTTTAAAATATATAAGATTGCAGATGTGATCCTGTTTAAGCAAAAATAATTGAAAAGATAAAGTTTGTGATGGCAGTATCTAGCCAGCATTGTACACAAGATTGCCTATTTAGATATTTGTGCTCAATTTTTTGAAATAAAACTGGAGTCCACATACTCTGAGTTTAAAAACAGCAATTTATCTTCACACCAAATAAATTATTTTATTTGTCATCGTGTCAGGTCTATGGCGGCGAGAGGCATGTCAACTGATGTTGATGCTGGAATATTCCTAGACTTGCCTGAAATTTTGATTTTGGTCTTCCTTTCCATACTAGCTTGGTGCTAGTTAACAGGATAGGTTCATCACAGACCAGGTCAGCATTGTTTTTCTGCTGATAATTCCTTCTTCGGTCATTTCAGAAAGCAGATGAGAAGATCATCGGTTTGCATCTGTGATGGCTGACAAACTGGACAGATGAAATAAGTTGAGTTTCTTTCCTCAAAGAATGTTATGATGGTCTGAAGGTTAATTGGTTAGCCTCTGAATCTGTTACCATTTTTTAATCTGTGAGCACCTTTCATCACGAAATTACATTGCACTTTGTAGCCATGCCAGCAACAAATACTTTTCTGCTCCCTTCACCTTCTGGGCTCTGCAGGTTAACTTGATCATCTCTGCTAATGTCCTCTTGCCTTTTGACAGCAATTTGGGGCCACATAGTGCTTGCATGTACCCTCTCTTTTTTTCACTGTCAAGGACCATATATATTTCCCAGGTGAAATGGTGATGTACTTGCCCTAAGATTAAAATTACCAGTACATTGAATGATAATTTTTAAACCTATTAATTTTGCAAGCATGATTGCGATTTTTCTTGTCATTTTCACATTGGAAATGTGGCCAGCGAACATTGGGGGATCAGAGGTGGAGAGCATGAGCACATTTAGGTTCTTGGGACCCAACACACCAATGGCATTGTGAAGAAAGCAGAAACCCTATAGGGGTGTGGTGGAAAGTATGCTGACTGGCTGCATCACGTTTGGTATGGAACACCAATGCCCCTGAGTGTAAAGCCCTCCAAAAGGTAGTGGACTCAGCCATCAGCAAAGAGGTAGAGGTGCCACAAGACTTGCACCACCAGATTCGGGAACAACTGCTACCCCTCTACCATTGGACTCCTCAGCAACAAATTCAATCCAAACTCATTTAAGGACTCTTACTTGTGCACTTTATTGATTTTCTTTGTTCTCTCTGTATTGCACAGTCAGTTTGTTTACATTTGTTAACTGTTTACAGTTCTTTTGATTGTTCACGCTGCGTGCAGTTTATATTTTTGCACCACCCATCAGTGGTAATTCTGCCCTGCCCTCAGGAAAAAGGAATCTCAGGGTTGCATGTGAAGTCATGCATGTACTCTGTCAATAAATCTGAATTATTTTTTTTTCACTGAATGATCTTGTGCTTCATTGTTACACAGTTCAGAGAAGAAACAGCATCCAAATTTCCTACCACCCTCCACCCTGACCTTCTAGTACCTTTTAAAGTTTAGTTTTTTGTCATGCCTTCCACCATGGCACATTTTGTTTTCTCTGCACTCATTCCTTTTTCAGCTTTTTAAAATGATTTATCAGTACAAGTTCACCAACTTAAAACATTACCAGTTCCATTCACCAGAGGTTTTCTTTTTTTCAATATTTTTAGTATTTTTCCATACATGCGGTGCTTATAATTAATATAGTAGTGAAGATTTCAAAAGAAACAAAGTAAAGTTAGATACATTATGGTTTTTACCCAAAACCACCTCCCTCCTAACCTCCTCCCACCCTCAGAAAAATAATATAAAGAAAGAAAGAAAAAAAGTTTTTGGATTGCATAGAGAGGCGTTGTCTAGCACATATCTCCAGATTCTTCATAACTACTCAGTGGAGAATCTCGCAGGTCCAGATGCATAGAAAGAATATCATTACAAATTTAGGTGTTTGCTTCTATTGCAGATAGGAAATAGTCTGGGTGCAGCAGCTCCCAACCTCTCAACCGGTAATGTGCATTTGGTGATACTAGTCAAGGGAACTGACTGATTTGCTCTCTCTCTCATATTTTCTTTGAAATAAAACCTTGGGACCTTTGTTTTCATCTGAATGCAGATGATTATGATTTTTGGATCTTGTTTGGAAGGTTACTCCTTGACAATGTAGTATTTGCTCAGGAGTCCACCAGAAAGTATTTAGATGTTCTGGATCAATTAACAGCAAGTCTCGGTTTCAAGGAGATGAGGGTATCTGTGTCAACAAGATTACAAACTGAAATGGACAACTGAGCATTGGAATTTAACCCAGCTCTCAACTAACATTCAACGAAACTTGCTTCCCATCAGGAGCCATGAGATGTTGTTCAAGACTGGGACCCGGAATTGTTGCCCTTTTGAGGATGCCCTGCAAATATTTTCCACGACTCTTAGAGTTTGTTTATGGCATGCTCTTAAGATTTTTAGATTTGTAGCTGAATGTAAAATGACATTTTAGAAAGCAGAAATACACAGAGTATTTGGTTGTTTTGATTTGTCTCCCAAAATATCTGAAATATTGGGTGAGCGTTCATTTCAACTATTGGCTGAGATGAGATTAAAGTTTATCTGAGGAATGTTAAGTGTTGGCATTTTACTGGTTGTTGATCAGTTCTATGGTTGGTTCCTGGCCAAAACAGGCAGTTTGACATCATGGAGAAGTATATAATTCACTTTGCTTACATCCACAGCAAACATGTTTCACTCCCACATTTTGTGAATTTTTTTACAAAATTATTTTACGATGCAGGACATTGGTGGGATAACTTTGTATATCTGTGACCAGATATAAAGATGAACGTTTCATTGAAATCTAATCCCAATTCAGTGTGTACTTTTTTTAATGTTCAAAGTGAGTGGAAATGATGGTCAACTGTGAAATGATACACTGGTAAATATTTAGGCACAGAGGTGTTTCTTTGAAAACCGGCCTTTATTTGCAATTAAGATCTTTATTGTATGATAAAGAATTGGGGATCTGGTTAGTAGCTGCACTTCAAGTGAAGCTTCTCGTCATTTGCTGCCATTCTCTTTTCCTCTTGATCCTTGCTGACATGGGCAACGTTGCTGCATGTGAACCAGTCACTGTTTCTCATGAGCATGGGGAATGAACAACTGGCAAATTGGACTGTCCCTCTCAACAACCAGAATAGAGGACATTACCAGACATGAGAACAGTTGGATGAGAAGCATTTTGTGGCTTCACCAACATTGAGCAGGTACAATTTTCTTTTGTATTCTTGATCTCCAAGATGCAATTTTAACAGATTACAAAAAGAAGTCTGTTTTGATTATTATTATTTTCAACGAATATTGTCATTATTCATGTAAAATGGAGAATGGCAGATCTAGTCTTATTAAAATACAAACAAATATAAGCCAGAGAGTATATTGTGCACTGCCGATTGCACAAGAACAGAACAAAATCTGTTGGTTACCGTAGATTCATAAATTGGTGTCATAAATTATTTGTCCTTAATGATTGAATCAAAGATGCTGTTACCAAAATGTCGATTTTGAGTAATTGGATTTCAAACTAGATTTTTGGTTTCATTGTACATTATGCTCTACTGGAATTGGAATGACCAATCCACCATGATGCAAAAGTTTATTATTTAATTGAATTAAAGTGTTTAAATAGCACAGCTTGTCGTGCCTTGCAATGCCAGAGAAGTGGGTTCAATTCCTTGGGTGCTGTCTATGTGGAGCTTGCATATTCTTTCATTTTGCATGGGATTGTGCTGGTTTCTTCCCTGTGTCGGTGAATGATAGAATCTGGGTGTGGGTGGGGGAAGAGAGGCACAGAATTGAAGAGAATGTGGGGAGAATAAAAAATTTGATTAATGCAGATTGGTATGAATGGGAGGGTTGATGGTGCAGACGTACTGTGCCAGAAGGCCTGTTTTCGAGCTGTTTCTCTCCAAGAATCTCTGGTTGTTGAAATATTCTTGGCTGATAACTTTGTGCTTTGGCTAATAGGCTTGAGTTTCAGGACAAATTTTCTGGATAGTCGGTTTTGTAACTTTGAATGGCGTCTTCATAATTGGAATACTTTGTGAGTGGGGGAGCAGGAGGAATGTTGGTGGTCCAGTTATTGAACGATTTTAAGAATGCCATCACCAGTTAAAATGAAGTAATCGTTCTGGAATTTTAATGACCTTAGGTTTATATTGATCAAACAAAGAAGATGCAATTTATTATCCTATCTCAGCAAAAGATGAATACTTTGTGGGGGTGCCATTGGTTATTTCTGGCTGGTGTAATTTATTTTGAGGTGGTGTAGTGAGTACTAATTAAGATCGAGGTGAGAGTCAAGTTGACAGAATAGAAAGCAACAAGGCTGAGCTGTAGAAATTTAGCCTGTAAGACGATATTGGATGTTATTTCAAATCAATGCTAATGTGCATATCATGGTAATGAAGATTTTTCTCAAATAAACACCATGTCCTAAAATGTGTTTGTGTTTGTTAAGGGCATATGAAGTCCTACAAGGTGCCTGCTGATATGTTGAAGCATGGTGCATCAATTTATCATTGCTTCCCGCTGGAAAATTATACTCATTAAACTAAATGTATGAAAACATTAAAATAGGCAATAGCTAATTAGTTTTTGTACAGGGAACAAAATTCAGCTAAGATTATTGCTATTGTATGCTATAAGAAGCTGTTGGGCCTTTGTAGAAGTGTACTTTGATTCCGGTCATGTTAACCAGTTACTGTGACATTGGCTGGATTGCCCTGGTCTCATTCTGGTGCTCCATACACGTTTGACTCTACCCATCCGCAAGGCCATGACTCGGTTACTGAAGGAAGAAGGAAAGTGGAAAATTTCAAACCCTGGGCTAGTGTATCCTTCTGCCTTTGCTGTGATCACCTTACCCTGCAAAGATACCAGTGGCCATGCTTAACTCTTAGCAACTAAAATAAAGGAAGCAATTGAATAAAAGGATAGAGAATACTATGTTTCAGCCTCTGAAATATTTGGCACGGGTTTTCAACTGGTGTGATGCAGATGTGCAATTGATAAGGAACGTGCATTCAGAATAGCTTCATGATTGAGCTTTAAGGTAATTCAGCACCAATTGCAATGTAATTCCATCTGTGAGGAGCTCATTTTCTTTCATGAATATTGGTTTCCTTGCCAAAACAAATGTATGACCATTATGTTCACCTTTGCATTTCTTATTGGTACACTATGTTGAAAGTGAAGGCATATAGCAGGATACTGACAAAAAGCAGGGTCAACAGAATGGTTGTTACCATTGAGGTATCGATCTTAAACCTGATAATAAATGGCAACAGAGATTGTAAATTATGAAGTCTACACATAGTTTTGGGTGAATGATTTAATCCTTGTTTCTGACATTGTTCATGATAAGCAAGGATGTCATTGATAAATAGGCCTTATTTCATCTTCAGAGTATAATAGGCCCTGTCTCTCAAATTGAAGACACCAATACTACTGAGTGTAAAGCCCAGCAAAAGATAGCGGATGCAGTCCAGGACGTCACAAGCAAAACCCTCCCCACCATCGGGAACATCGACAGGGAACTATCAGTCGGAGAGCAGCAGCAATCATCAAAGCTCTACACCTCCCAGGGCACACTCTGTCCTCACTGATACCATCAGGAACAAGGTATAGATGCCACAAGACTCACACCAACAGGTTCAGGGACAGCTGCTATCCCCTTCCACCATCAGAGTCCTCAGCAATAAACTTAAATCAAGAACTCATTGAAGGATTCTTAATTTTGCATTTTATTGATTTATTTTTTTTTCTCTCTCTGTATTATGCAGTTGGTTTATTTGTGTTCATGTATACATTGTGTACAGTTTTTTTCATACTACCAATAAGTGGTAATTCTGCCTCACCCGCAGGAAAACTAATCTCAGGGTTGCAAGTGCCTGAATGTCATATATGTCCTCTGACAATAAATCTGAAATCTGGCATGTGCTCCAAATGTGTCGGTATAAATGAAGTGCTTATGATGTTTATTGTTTGCTTTTCATAATTACAGTACATTTCTATGCATTTGGGCCACAGTACTGCAGGGATTTCTAATCCAGAAGCAGCAGCCAGATAAGTGTTCTCCAACCTGGCTACGATTAACAGTTTCAGTAGTGTATGGATAGCACAGAAGCAGAGCTAGTTGTGATAATATGTATATACTGCTGTGTATGAGTGGCTGGCCCGCTCATTGATGACTCACTCCCCTTGTGACCTGGCCATAAAGTATTTATCAACCTCCCTTTCCCCTATCCATCCATTTGAGCACATGGAGTCGGGCCAGCCACAATCTAAAGTGTATTAAAGCCTATCGTTTCTCCCTCTCAGTCTTTGGAGTCATTGTTAGAGCGCATCACTAGTATTGCCTGCTGCCTCACAGCACCAGGCAACTTGGTTCAGTCCTCACCTTCATTGCTGTCTTCGCATTCTACTTGCCACTGCGCAAATTCTTCCTTGGTGGGAATGTGAGGAATATAGGTGTGGTGATGTACCACTAGCCTACTGCAGGGGGCAACCTGTGTACCTGCAGGAAGAGCACTGGAGGAGAAGGCAACACCTGGCTGACTGACGATCAGCTGACCTGAATGGAACACGCCCCACCCGGTCGGCTGCCAGTCACCCTCCGGGATATAAGCTACATTTGGCCCCTCGAGCTCAGTCTCAGAGCCAGCACAGCTACTCTCACAGCCAGCTCTGTGGAAGTTTGTGGGGAATAAAGCCCGTTGAACAGTCTTTATGTTTTGTGCCTGATTTTCTGCTCGATAGTGCATCGCACTAGGCTACAGAGAAAATGATTGGGGAATAAAATGATGGCACAGCCGGAGCTGCTGGTATGGACCCTGGAAGAGCAGAGTCGCAGCACTGCTCTGAAGGGTTTAACTGCTCGGTTCTAATGTTGAAGGCTCTGAACAGACTTTAAACGACCCGTTAAAGGAACTAAAACTTCTGCAACTGCTGCATCTGCGCCCAAGATGGCAGCACTTGTGCTCAGCAGCAGCTATGAGGAGAGCAGCGGACAGTCGCGGGGCACAAGAAGCAGGGAACCCCCACCCCACCCCACCTCCACCTCCAGTTGCGAAGGAGAAGCATAGAAGATGACCCTACAGGAGGGTGCCCACGTTGGCGGACCAACGAGGAGATCAGCAGCTGAGGGATTCACGGGCTGCGGGTGGTTTGCAGTCAGGGGACCCACTCAAGCTGCGGACTGCTGGAGATGGACTCCTGGGAACTATGTATCAGAGCTGGGATTTGAAAGGGCGCTGAGGTCAAGAAGGGTTCTTGGACCTTGAAGACTTCCTGATCGTATCGGAGGTTTGGATCTGGAGCTCGGGTGGCAGAAGAATCGAATAGGAGTCTGTGTGTGGCTGCAGAGGCCGGGGAAGCACTGGAGGCAAATCCAGGGACCCTCAGTGACTGAGAAAGGACTCTCTTTTTTTTCTTTCTCTCATATTGTAAGGGGCTCTGGGCAACACTAATGGCAACTCTTTGTCTGTCTTACAAGAGGCAGAAGGAAATTTTGTGTAATTTTACATGTTCCTTATTATGACATGAGAAAGGAATCTTGAATGGGAATGCTCTGAGAGCTGGCGTAGACACGAGAGGTTGAATACTTCTTCCTGTGTCATGGAAATTAAATGAAACAAAGATTATATTTTTAATAACAATTGGTTTTTCAGCAGTGGATTGTTAGACTGCAGAAAAACTTGTATATACAGTTACTAATTCATCTCTCTTCAAACGCTGCTGGTCATCTGTTGGAAAAACCCTGTAGCATTTCAGGTGATAAATTAATCGCTGTAATAAATTGGCAACTAAAAGACATTTCATTTTCTGCTATTACAAATTATTCAATTTTAGTGTCATTTAAATGATATAATAATGTCAAATCATATTTTGTGTCGATCAGTCTTGTTAAAGACTTTTTTTCCCTTGTAGACCTTGGACACGAGTTGTCTTATATAAATTGGAAACTGGGATGAAGATAAAAGGTTCAGAGTGTGGGCCATTGCTTTGATATCAAGGGTTGTCAGACCAGGTATTGTTTCTGTTGTTAGTTCCATCTTTGGTATTGGGCTCATTCCTGAACTGTTACTGGTAAATCAGTTTTATGGATGTACAGAAAAAAAAAATTACTGTGAGTAAATTCTTTTTTTTTAAAGAAATAAAACCCTTAACTATTATAATATTTTGAAAGTATTGGAATAATTTCTTGAATAGATAAATTACAAGGAATCTGTGAAGGCACAAAGCACAATCTTGAGTCTGTGCTCATTGATTTTGTTTTATTTCTGGCATCCTTGGCAATCAGGAGAAAATTTGACTCAGGATTCCAAGGATAGGTGGTTGTGCCTTCACTTTCGTGTGGACCTGTGCCTTCGATTGGCTTTAATGCACGGAATGAAGTGGATTCTGATGTTAAAGTGTGTGGCTAGCTTCGATCAAGTACCTGGAAGATTTCTCTTTTCCAAACAAAAATCCCAGCCCTTTGACAAGCTTGAAAAACTGGATTGATCATTTCATGTCGGGTATTGTGCTATTCCAGTCAAATTCCTATCCTTCGCTTTCATGTTGACAAGCAACTGAAGCACTCCACGCCTCCACATCTTGCCTTCGTTGCACAGCCGCCTCTTCTTTATGACTGCTGATTGGAATTAACTGGTTCAGACCAACTATGTATTTGCAATGAGAAGGGTCAAATTCTGTATCTTACAGCCTGGAATTCCTAACCAGCATCACTGAAGAGCAACCATTTGTACTTGGTAATTTAGCCTCCATCCAGTTGTGCTTGGTACTTGACTGTCGCTCCAATCTACAAAGGAGCTTATTTTAAGATTCCAGAAATAACGGTCTCAATGTCATGGAAAGTGTTCGGAGAATGCTGGCTGCTCATTATCTGCGATTACTGGAACATCCAAAATAGAGGAGAGAGAATGTTTTGGCAAGGATTTGCTGTTGAATACCATATCAAAAGTGGAAGGTTTATTTTTCCAGAATGCATATTTAATCTAAAATTAACACACCCCTGGAAGTGTTCCTTAGATAAACTCAGGGCGGAACTTCACATATACTGCAGTATTTCAATATGGAGAAGGCGACACTTAGAAAGGCGAAGGAAAATGGAATAAATTGACTGCTGCAAAAAAAATTAAACTTATTCCAAGTAAGACAAAATTACAAGGGTAAAGGCCAAGGAATTGCCAGAAAAAGATGGAGTTTTCCATAAAATATTTTCAGTAGCTGGTCCCTTAGTTAAGGAGCAAGGATTGATTTTTTTTTTTCAGCTGTTAATGGTGCACCATTTGCAAATCAGTCTCTTCAATCTGAGGCGCCTGCAAGCTCACACCAAGACACAAGAGAAACTTGTCCGTGAACTACTCTTTGCAGACGATGCCGCTTTAGTTGCCCATTCAGAGCCAGCTCTTCAGCGCTTGACGTCCTGTTTTGCGGAAACTGCCAAAATGTTTGGCCTGGAAGTCAGCCTGAAGAAAATGGAGGTCCTCCATCAGCCAGCTCCCCACCATGACTACCAGCCCCCCCACATCTCCATCGGGCACACAAAACTCAAAACGGTCAACCAGTTTACCTATCTCGGCTGCACCATTTCATCAGATGCAAGGATCGACAACGAGATAGACAACAGACTCGCCAAGGCAAATAGCGCCTTTGGAAGACTACACAAAAGAGTCTGGAAAAACAACCAACTGAAAAACCTCACAAAGATTAGCGTATACAGAGCCGTTGTCATACCCACACTCCTGTTCGGCTCTGAATCATGGATCCTCTACCGGCATCACCTACGGCTCCTAGAACGCTTCCACCAGCGTTGTCTCCGCTCCATCCTCAACATTCATTGGAGCGCTTTCATCCCTAACGTCGAAGTACTCAAGATGGCAGAGGTCGACAGCATCGAGTCCACGCTGCTGAAGATCCAGCTGCGCTGGGTGGGTCACGTCTCCAGAATGGAGGACCATCGCCTTCCCAAGGTCGTGTTATATGGCGAGCTCTCCACTGGCCACCGTGACAGAGGTGCACCAAAGAAAAGGTACAAGGACTGCCTAAAGAAATCTCTTGGTGCCTGCCACATGGACCACCGCCAGTGGGCTGATATCGCCTCAAACCGTGCATCTTGGCGCCTCACAGTTTGGCGGGCAGCAACCTCCTTTGAAGAAGACCGCAGAGCCCACCTCACTGACAAAAGACAAAGGAGGAAAAACCCAACACCCAACCCCAACCAACCAATTTTCCCCTGCAACCGCTGCAACCGTGTCTGCCTGTCCCGCATCGGACTTGTCAGCCACAAACGAGCCTGCAGCTGACGTGGACATTTACCCCCTCCATAAATCTTCGTCCACGAAGCCAAGCCAAAGAAGTGGTGTAAATATAAACAGTGAAGAAGTTGCCCAATTATCAAACTATTGAAGTGTCAGCAATTTCTTATCTGCTGACCAATGGAATTTTGTGGTGTTTGGATCTGAGATCAGGGAAGTCACCTCGTTCTGTTTCTAAATTCTGTTCCAACCTTCATTTAGATTTGATCAAGAACTGCTTGCATTGGAAATCATGAATGCTGCATTTTGAGTGGAGTGAGACGAATCTCCATGAATGATACTTTAAATTTGCCTACTTTTAACTGCATTGGAAGTGTTGATTTCTGATGGAAAACTTTTAAGCATGAAAGCAATCAACTTTCATTCTCAATATTTTTTCTTGTGAATAAAATTGTTCACACTGAAGGGTTAGCATCTGACCGAAATGGCAGTACAAATGTGGTTTGAAGTCAATTATTTCTTATGAACAGGGAAGATTGCTTTCATTTTTATATCGATGGCATCATTAACGGTCTCTCCAATTTTCCATGCTGTTTTAAGATTTCACTAGATAGGGAATTCATTTCTCATAAAGAATGGCTTTATAAAGAATGGTTTTCTATTTTGAAGCAGAGAACTGTTTTTTTTAAAAAACAGACTATTTAAAGATGTTTTATTTTCCTTACCGCATTCACCATTCTGCAATTACTTTCCTTAAAAAAATATAGATTTCAAGCTGGCAAGTGGTCTGGTAGAAAAGTGGTTTGGATTTGTTGACAAGTGTCTCTGATAAATAAGCCATACTTTTTTCTGATGACGTTTGAAGTAATCAGTTAAGTTTCTTGACACAATATCATGCCAAAGACAAAATGTAGATGTGATGGGAGGTGAGGACCTGGATACTATAGCTTTCATTAAAGAGTAAATGTGGGTCTAAGGAGGGAGAATTTCCCTAGCCCTGATGGAATACATCCCAAGCAAAGGCGGGTCCTATTTGACAAACTTATAGGAGCTCTTTGAAGATATAAATGAGTGTAGTAGATAGAGAGGAACAGATGGGTGTTGTTTACTTGGATTTCCAGAGGGCATTCGATAAGCTGGTGCGTAAAAGACATCCATAAGATAAGGATGCATAGAGGATTGATTAACCAATAGAATCAGAGAGTGAGGATACAGAGGCGTTTTTCTTGTTGTCAATCAGTGGGGAGCAGTGTGCTGCAGGGATTGGTGCTGGGCCCTCAACTGTTCAATATACTGTATATGATCTGGAAGAGGGGACAGGTTGTCGTGTATCTAAGTTTGGTGATGACACTAAATTGACTAGAAAAGCAAATTGTTTAGAGCACACATGTCAAACTCTGGCCCGCGGGCCAAATTTGGCCTGCGATATAATTATATTTGGCCCGCAAGATCATATTAGAGTTGGCCCGCTGGCCGCCGCGCCAGTATAGCGCATGCACACTGAAGGTGAAAATGAAGACGCCGGAGGTGTGGAGGGATCTCAGAGTCCCGAATCCTGGGGATCGGAGCGCCGCACTCAGCCCGCCCGGCTCCCGGACACACAGACGCGGCTGGAGTTGGGGACCATCCTCGCTGGGTCTGCGCTTCAGCGGCGACGACGGACCGAACGTCTCGTTGGCGATGCCTTCCCCCTTGCTCCGTGCGCGGTGGACCCTGCCTCCCGCTCCTTTTGTTGGAGACGAGCCCGGCACCGTGAGATCACAGTTTAATCCCTCTCCAACCATGGGAGGGGGGTGGGAGCAACGCGCTCTTCTCAGACAATTCCTCCACCGCCCCGGACGCCGGCGATTCAACGGGGGGTTTGGGTGCCTTCGTCAGGCGACCGACCTGTTGGTCCAAGACAAGGGGAGAGCGTACAAACTCCACACAGACAGCACCTGAACTCGGGTGAACGTGGAGCTGCGACCCCACATTCCACATCAGGACTGTGTGTAAGATTGGGAGCAGTGAGACAGAAGCTTATTTTGTTCCTGTGATTTAAGCCTTTCTTGGGGTGGGGGGGGGTCCTTCTCTGACCACTTGCCTAACAATTAAGCTAATCAAATGTGGAGTTACCACAATACAACAGTTCTCAACCTTTTTCTTTCCACTCGCGTCCCTGTGCCATTGGTGCTCTGTGATTAGTAAGGGATTGCTTAAGGTGATCTGTGGGTGGGAAGAAAAAGTTTGAAGACCACTGCTTTAATCATCCCTCATTGACTCGTCTTGTGCACGGTTTCAGAACGCTAAAGGAAATGGGCCAATGACAATTTTTCTCAAGCAAAATATTTCAGTAACAATTGGGTCTAGAGCAGTGATTCTCACCCTTTCCTTCCCACTCACATCCCACCTTAAGCAATCCCTTACTAATTACAGAGTTTCGATGGCATAGGGCACACATGTCAAACTCTGGCCCGCGGGCCATAATTATTTTTGGCCCGCAAGATCATTTTAAAGATGTATTAGAGGTGGCCCGCTGGCCGCCGCGCCAGTATAGCGCATGCACAGTAATACAACAAATCCCAGAATGCATTGGCGTCAGCCCGCTAATCGCCCCCACCTCCTCTGTTTACGTTGCAGGGTCTCACCGTGGACTCTGGTTTTGGGGCCTGGTGTCAGGGGAAGCCAAGGCCGCTTCCCAGCGCCCGGAACCGGAGGCCTCGGGCCTGACCTCGCCAGGACCGTTGCCCACACCCCCTCCCTGCCGCAGGCCGGCCCGCGACTCACGGTGACGGGGCTGCTGATCCGCCGAGATGCCGCCCTGCAGCGAGAGCCGATGCCCCCGCACTGTCGTTGTCCAACCCGATCGCCCGCAAACCCCCGCCCTCCCGCACACAGGCCTGAGTAAGGATTATGAACTTTAATCTCAGGATAAAACGATCTTCCAATAGTTTCATGTCACAGTGATAAATATATTCCTGGTTAAAAATGGTCCTGCACCTGGATACAAGTTCATTAGGCATAAAACTTGAAAAGTGTGTCAATCAAAGGATATCTGTACCAATGGAAAAAGGGCATGGCAAATAACCCTGCTAGAGTTCATGCCCACAATCAGTCACCCATTTGATTGTTTCAGGAATCATGTTATTCTCCCTCATTCTCAATAGCCCTCAGATTTTACTATTCGACAGCACACTAGCAACATTTGACAAATCCTCTTTAGAGAAATATTATTTATTGAATATTTTATTTCTCATTTGTTAATGCTTCTGGAAAAAGTTTATCCAAAACTATTATTAAACATTTATTTTAATAAGAAAAAGTTTAACATTACATATGTTGAAAGAAGAGAAAACATGCAGATGTTTTTTAAAAATTTCAATAAATATTTAGTTCGGCCCTCGACTTAGTCCAAGTTTTTAATTTTGGCCCTCCGTGAATTTGAGTTTGACACCCCTGGTTTAGAGGATTTGGAGAGTCTGCAGAGAGCTATAGATTGGTCAAGAAAATGCCCAATAATCTGGTAGTTGGAGTACAATGTTGGTAAATGTGAAGTTATCCACTTTGGAAGGAGAAATGGAAGATCAGATTATTATTTAAATGGAAAGCGATTACAGCATGCTGCAAGGCAGAAGGACTTGGAAGTTCTTGTGTATGAGTAGAAAAGGTTGGTTTGCAAGTGCAGGAGGCTATCAAGAGAACAAAGATTATGCTGCAATGCACAGGTTACTGGTGAGGTCACATCTGCAGTTCTGCATCACCTTACTTGAGGAAGGATCTACTGGCTTTAGAGGCAATGCAGAGAAGGTTTACTAGGAAGATGTCAGAGATGAGAGGATTACCCCATGAGGAAATATTGAGTTGTCTGGGATTGTAACAACTGGAATTTAGAAGAATGGGAGGGGATCTTATAAAAATCATACAAGATTATGAAAGGCATAAGGTAGAGGTAGGTAAGTTGTAGATGATGAAAGGCATAAGGTAGAGGTAGGTAAGTTGTAGATGAGACTAGAACTAAAGGGTGTAGATGTAGGACCGAGATGAGGAGGAAGTGCTTTTCCCAGATAGTGGATAATCTAAGGAATTCTTTGCCCATTGAAGCAGTGGGGGCTACTTCTGTAAATTACTTAAGATAAGGTTGGATAGATTTTACATAGTGGAATTAAGGGATAGAAGTAAAAGGCAGCAAAGTGGAGATGCATCTATCATCAGATCAGCCATGATCTCATTGAATGGTGGAACAGGCTCAACAGGCCAGTTGGCCAACTCCTGCTCCTATTATGTTCTTAACTCAGTCAAGAATAACTGAAGAAGTTTCTGACTGTTGCTCATCAAGGACTGAACTCATTGGTGTTTGTCTGTGGAGTCCTCCATGGCTTTGGTAGTGACTTGTGGAACCAAGAATGGGACACCATATGAACAGGCCCTTCGACCCATGATGTCCAAATCCAACTGAAACTCTGCTGCTTGTACCTGAAGGATATCTCTCTCCCTATCCCCTTCATATCTGTAAGCTGAAAAATTGAGGAAGAGTTGCACACTTCAGATATATGATGACAGAAATAACCTAAAATGTTGACTCTTCTCCCTTCTCAGGAGCTACTTGGCTAATTTCCTTTTGTTGTTTGAAATTTCGAGCATTGATAGTATTTTGTCGGTGAGCAAAATGGGGATGCTGTCTGCTTGCCCTGGGTAGGTGTATGTTTGTGTGACACCCTCCTGAATAGGTGCAAGGAGTGAATTGGTTGATGTTTGTTCCTCCCTCAATTTCATTTCAAAATATCATTATTACTGTTCGGGAGTTGTTTCCTTTAATTACAATTATGGCTGCATGACTGTCCAAAATATTCAATTTGATGTGAAATGCTTTAGATTTTTCAACCTCTGGTCTGTGGACCACTGGTTTCTATTGGTTGTTATAGGTGGCCTGTGGCGATAAGACAAAAACAAAAATTATTGATACATAAAACAAGTAACAGGTAAAATAAGATGGCAAATTTAACGACAAAAGAAGTAAACATTCTCAAAAAAACCCCCCAATAAAATCATTTTGGTTTTCTGGGGAGGGCTTGGGCTCATCTGACACCTTCCCCCATCCCACCATCATTGGTGGTCCACAGCTACTATGTTTGGGTCTATGGTTTGTTACAGGTGTTTGGCAAGAATACTTGAGGTAGTCTTTGGGCGGATAAAAGGCTGTGAACCACTGGTTTCAGACATCCCGAGTAGGATGTGACAGGCTCAGTATAAATTAAAGCCGTGTAGTTATCTATTGTTATTTGTGTGGACTCTGCCTGAAATCACAGCAAGTCTTGGATACAGAATTAGATATGCTCACAAATTCAGCTGTATTGTTTGAGGAGGCCGAGGGAAATTTGGATGGTTCAGTAATCCGCCAAGCAAATCTTTTCAAATTGATTCTTGAGTGGAACAGAGTTCATTTTGAGTCTGGAATTGCAGGATGCATTGAATTTGAAATGAGGGGATGCAGGTGAACATGTGCACAAGGAGTAGGCCTCTTGACCCATCAAACCTGAATTGCCCTTTAATTAGATCATTTTGATTGCAACCTCAACCCTGCGTCCCTTTCTAACTTTTCACCCTCACATTTATCAAGGCTCTTTCTACCTATGCATTGCTTAAGATAGATGAACAGGCAAAGGATGGAGGAATGTGGTATAACTTAAATTGGCAACATAGCTGGCATTGATATTGTGGGCTGAATGGGCTGTTATTGAGCTGTATTGTTTTATTTTCTTTTCCTGAAAAATATTCAAAAACTCTGCTTTTCTCCCTTCAGTTGCACTCTGCATTAACTAGTAGCTGTTTTCCATGCAAGACATAATTTCAAGTGTCAGCATTCAATTCAAATGACTGCTGATATTTGAGCCAGATTTCATCGAGTCCAGACCTGTAATTTTCCAGCATGTTAATTGAGTGGTGATGAGGGATGGGAACTTTGGTGGACTTCGGTCTCTCCTTTCACTAAGGGATGTCAAAGCCAACTTGTGCCATTTCAGAGGATGAAATTGATTGACTTGGATGACGCTTGGAATTAATCCTGGTTTCTCAGAGGACTTGGGAACTTTAACAACATTTCTTTCAGTGCACAAATGGACTAATAAGCCTTTGCAAAAAAAAAAGTTGCATATCTGTTCATGGCATGAAATCGTGCAGCGAAATGGAGCAGGAAATATCACCAAGCTAAGCCTCTGAAATCCCAATCACTGAGCTATTTATTATAGAGTACAACTTCGATTACCTGAAATCAGATTCTCCAAAATCCACGGTTCTCCAAAATTTATTTTGGAGCCAAACTGACCGGGGATGATGGGCTACTGGTGCTGGCAGTGGAGGGCCTCAAGTTCCCGGATAGGAGCATGACCCTAAGGCTCCCGGCATGAGCAGGGCCTTGGTGGGGAGGTGTCAGTGATTGGCAGTAGCCAGCACCTTTTTTGGTGAGAATTAAACATTATTTTAGCACTTAAAAAGCTTTACTTTGTTTTTTATTTAAACACTATTGCAAGTGATTTTACTGTTGCTACTGGGCTGTTTTTGTATAAAGGTTAAAAAAAATGCTACATTTTCAATCTGCTCTGGGATTTCACTATCCATTTCTTTAATTCTCTAACTACACTGTTCTTGTGTTGACGTGCTACATGCAATTTGTATTCAAGTAATGTACCCATGCATACCTGCAACCACCATGACTTGCATGGCTTGAAAGGATGGAAATAGCATTTGAGCAATGGCCACCTTCAAAATGAAAAAAAAAGAATCAAACCATCTCTTTTAATGTTCTTTGGCTTTATTATCACAAGGCACCTCAATATCCAAAGGGTCACCAAAACAGAAACACCAGCTCACAAGGCTCACTGCACAACTCCCTTGGACTTTCCACCAGCCAGAGACGGTACGAACTGGCTACACAATTGTATACTCCTCACTTGCTTTAATATGCCTACTCTGAAGCTCAAGTAGATTGGCAGCATCTGGATAAAGGCGACACACATTTAATTAGCATCTGATCAGAATTTATTGTCATGGACAAGTTGTGAAATTCAGTGTCTTGCAGCAGCATCAGACATTCATATTCTAACCACCTTACAACATGACTATAAATAAAAATTAAAAGAGTAGGGCACGAAAGGAAGGCAGTGTCTGGTTCATTGATTATTCAGGAATCTGATGGCAGCGGGGAAGAAGCTGACCTTGTGCTGCTGAGTGCTCGTCTTTCAGCTCATCTTTTTCCCCCAATGATAGCAGTGAAGAGGGTGTGGTCTGGATGGTGGGGGTCTTTGAGGATAGAGGCTGCTTTTTTTAAAAACGACATGCCTCATGTAGAGTTTATTCTTCTGAGAGTTGGCACCTCCGTACCAGGCAATGATGAAACCAGCCCGAATGCTCTCCACGGCACACCTGTAGAAGTTTATGAGAGTTTCAGTAAAATATCGAATCTCCTCAGAAACCTCACAAAGTATAGCTATTGGCAACCCTTCTTTGTGATTGCATCAACATGGAGGCTCAAGGCAGATCCTCAGAGATGTTGACACCCAGGAATTTGAAGTTCTTGACCCTCTCCACTACTGAGCCCTCAATGGGGACTGGGTCACATTTCCCTAACTTCCTTTTAAAGTCTACAATCATCTCCTTGGTTTTGCTGACGTTGAGCGCAAGGTTGCTATCATTGGGGATATGCCAAATTTCTTCAGGGTTATGAGGAAGTGAAGACTTTGGTGTGTTTTCTTGGCCATAGAGTCAACATGGCTCCACCTGGCCAGAAAGTGTTGTTGAGGATGAGGAGGAGGATGGATCAGCATGATCTATTGAATGGTGGAGTCGGCCCAGAAGCCTTTTCTGCTTCATGTACAACGCTACTGTTTTTTTAAAACAACAGAAGGAAAAGACAAGGTGAATGGCAAGCTTCAGTTTTCCTGCCTTTCATTTTAACATTCCATCCCTTCCTTGTTCTCATCCATCTTTCTCCACATCTCAAACAATGTTCATCTTCAACCATTTCCTTTGAGGTCAGAAGTGAAATGTTAATATTTTTCTCGTCATTGATGCTACTTGATTTGCCAAGTATTTCCAGCGTTTTCTGTTCACCTTGGCAATGCAACACTTGGTTAATGACTCACAAACTGGTTCCACCACAAATTACAGTAGATTTTAACCACCCTGGTTGCTTTAAAGTTCAAAATGCTCCTCAGACGCAATCATTGGTTGGGAGAATAAGTTGTTTTCGCAAACCAAACATTGCAACTCATTTCAACCTCGAAAAATTGCTACACGGACAAAGAATTTCTAACTTGAAATGTCAACTCTGTCTCTCATTCTAAAATACTACCAGACTTACATTTTCTGTTTTATCCAGAAATTCCATGAATATAAATTAAAGCAATACCCTAGTTTTCCTGTAAAGATCGATAAAGCAGGAATGTTTATTGCTGGACTTGTCAACTATGATGCACTGATTTAGATTGGGAGACAATGCCCAGAAAAAACATCGCTAAACTGCTTAAGATTTACAACAGCCTTGACATTTTCTCTTAAGATTTGGCATCAAGTTGCATACAACTTCGAAAGGGCAAGGGTAAAAATGGATCAGATTTAAACAACTGATTCATATCACAATCACTTTTTAGGACTAGAGCACAAAAGCATATGTCAAAATTGGAAACTAAATACAGTACAACTCCAATTATCCAAAATGGTCAGGACTGGGCTCATTTCAGATAAATATTTTTTTCGGAGAACTGGCCACTTTTTTTAAAAAAACAGCCCAGTAGCAACAGCCTGTGCCGCCCAATTACATACAATTATCCTATAGGCCCATACGTTTTGAAGGGAGGGAGGAAACCGGAGCACTGGGAGGAAACACAGAGCAAGCGAACCTTACAGACCACGCTGCTTTCCAACACAGGTTGCTGGCGCTGTAACCACTGTGCTAGCCATGCTGCTCTGTTGATTGTTTAACACCTTATCAGACTTTAAACTAGATTTGCTTAAAGCACAATTAGACTTCAGCAGGTACAACATTGTGGGCATAATGGAGATGTGGCTGAAGGAGGAGCACTACTGTCTTTTCAATTGAAAAGACAGGCAGGTGGGCCGAGGGCATGTAGTAGCTCCATTGGTAAAGGGTGAAATGAAATCCTGAGCAAGAAGGGAGATGGAATCAGAGGATGTGGAATCCTTGTGGGTTGAGTTAATAAACTGCAAGGATTTAAAAAAAGACTTTGGGAGTAACAGGCACAGCCTCTGCATAAAGGGATGTACCTTCAGAAAAGAGATGAGAGATTTCTTCAGCCAGAAGAACCTGTGGAATTTGTTGCCGCAGACAGATGTGGAGGACAAATCATTGGGTGTATTGTTTCTTGACGAGTAAAGGCATCAAAGGTTATGGGAAAAAGATAAGAGAATGAGGTCGAAAGGAAAAATGCATCAACCATGATTTGAATAGTGGAGCAGATTGGTTAGGCTAAATGGCCTACTTCTGCTCCGAAGCCTTATGGTCTTATATCCCCATAGTATGATGAGTTGTATCCCATGCTGGAATGGCAGTCACGGAAGAAATAACTGGGATCTGGCATAAATTATCAAATACTTTCTAGCCCCTTAAGAGTGGAACAATAAACATGGAAAAAATTCCAAACTTGTTGGCCAACATTACGAGTTGGGCAAATTGGGGGAAGGATCCTTAGGCTCAGAATTAATCCACACTTGGAGAAGCTTTGATTGCTCAGAAGTAGTTTGTATGGGTTTACAAGGAGATTCTTTCACACTGATTTAATTTTTTCCATAAGTTAAAATATGTTGATGAAGGCAGTGTGGTTAGTATAGTTTACATAGCCTCCAGTGAATCTTTTGACAATATACTGCAAGAGAGCCTGGTCAAGAAGCAAGAACCCCTGGAATTGAAATGGGCTGCCAGTAAGAGTCGGAGGGTGATGTTTCGATTGCTTTCACAATTGGGACCTTGTGACCAATGGTGTACCACAGAGATTGGTGATGGAACCCTTGTGTGGATTCTGTGAACTCTTTTGGATGAGTGTCCCATGCAGAACTTGTTCCAGATCTTGGTAAAGTCCAGATTGACTTCTTAAAAATCACAGCTCTTTGGCATAAAGGTTTATGTCTGTAGGAGCTATGATAACAAGTTTACAGATGATGTGAGAATTTTGGTTTTGCATTTGCCAGCCATAGAATAATATTAATGAGTAATTAAGTTGAGTGAAGCATGCATTTTGCAAGGACAAATAATGAGAGGATCGCCATGATGAATGGTAGTACCCAAGGGGGTACTAAAAAATGATGGTGTACACATCCAAGGATCCATTTTGTGCAACAGCACAGGTAGATAAGGTAGTTAAAAAGCTAATGGATACCAGCCAGAACATGGAAGAGCAAGGGAGTTCTTGTACAATTATATAAACTTAGTTTTGATGCAGTTAAGAACTGTGTGCAGCTCTGGTTGTCAAAATGAGGGAAGGACAACAACCTTGTACTCAATGTCACAAAAAAAAACAAGGAGCTGATTGTACATCTCTGGTTTTCCCTTCCTAAAGTCCGCAATCTACTGGTTATTGGGGGATCAGACGTGGGGATAGTGAACAAATTTAAATTCCTGGGAGCCACTAACTTAGAGGACCTTTCCTGGACCCAACATACTAATGATGTGAAGAAAGCATGTCAGGGCCTCTACTTCCTCAAGAGTTGGCTGAGGTTTGGTATGACATTGGAAACCTTGGCAAATTTCTGCAGAAATGTCATGGAGAGTGTGCTGACCAACTGCATCATGGCCTGTTATGGGGGCAGAAATATCTCAGAGTGGAAAGCCCTGCAAAAGGTAGTGGACACAGCCCAGTACATCACAGGTAAAACTCTCTCCACCATCGAGAAAATCTGGATGGAGTACTGCTGTTGGAGAGCAGCAGCATTCTTCAAGGATCCATGCCACCCAGCACATGCTCTGTTCTTGCTGCTGCCAAGGAAACAGGTCTTGGTGCCATAACTCATGCCACCAGGCTTAGAAACAGTTGCTACCATTCAACCATCAGACTCCTGAACAACAAAGTCAATCAGAGACTCATTGAATGAAACCGTTACTTTGCACATTGTTTTATTAATGAATTTTTTTTTCTGTACACACAGTCAGTTTGTTTACATTACTTCCTTTGTTTACATTTCTCTCTTTTGTTGACATCTCTTGAGTACAGTTTTTTTTTGGTACTACCTTAAGTAGAAATTCTGCCTGGCTTGCAAGAAAAAGAATATCGGGTTTGTATGTGATAACATGTATGTACTCTGGTTAATGCCAGATCCTTATCAAACAAGACTTTTATCCTTAATGAATTCTTCACCACTCAAGGGTTGGACTTCCTACTGTTGACAGAAACCTGGTTAAGCACTGGCGAGATCGCTCCATTGCACGAGCTTTGGCCGCACAACTGTGACCTTTCTGAGTATGCTCAAGACGGGGTGGGATAGCTGTTGTGTTCAAAAAGCAATACAAATGCTATTTATTCAATTCAGGTTATTTCTCCTCTTTTGAAGTCCAACTAATTAAAGTGGGGACAGTTAACCCCTTTTTAATTGTTCTGATATATCATCCACCAAAATTACCTAAGGATTTTATCACTCAGTTTGCAGACATCCTTTCAAACACCGGGCCCAACTTTGACCGAGTTTTGATTCTTGGTGATTTCACTATCCATATGTGCTGTCCAGCCAAACCTCCTGTAAGTGAATTCATGTACCTAGTTGAGTCCTTTAACTAGGAACTGGACCCACGCATATGCTAGGACATACTCGATCTAATCCTGTTGTCTGATTTATCTATTAACAACCTGGTATTAATTAATACCTGTGTGTTGTGTTGGACAATACAGCGGTCACTTTCAACCTAGTCCTGCTTTGCTCTCCAAACAAATCTCATCTTCCTATATGCTACTCTCACTACGTTAACTTGCAAACTGCAAATAGGTTCTCAGAGGCCCTTATAGCTTACCAAGTTCAACCACCATGGAGATTCCCCCGCCTCACCTCAACACAGAGAAACTTTAGTCCCTATTTAATACCACCTGTTCTTCTATTCTGAATACCATAGCCCCACTCAAGGAGAGAAAAACCTAAGCTCAAGACTGCATTTTGGCTCAATAACATCACCAAAGTCCTGAGGAGGGAGTGTAGGAGAGCCGAACATAAGTGAAAGTGAGACAAATTACGAATTTCCCTCAAAATTCTGTAAAACAGCCTGCATACATACCAAGAAACAGTAAAGGCAGGAAAAAAAACCCCAAAATTTCCAACATTAGAACTCAATCATTGGTCTCGCACTGAACACCAACTCTGATGCTTCCCTAACAAATGTAAAGAATTTAAAAAAATTCTTCATAAACAAAGTTGAGAACATCAAAACCAAGATTCACCCCCCCCCCCCCCCACCCCCACTCATAATCTAACTGTACCATAGCTCTGTTCACCCAACCTGGACTGTTTTAGCCCAATCTCACCACCCATCCTTAGAAAAATGGTGTGCGCCATGAAGCCAACAACCTGCCCCCTCGACATTAACCCCACTCCCCTCCTGAGGGATGTTTTTGATGCAGCAGGTCCCAGCATCCTCTATTATTAATAGTTCCTTACCCACTGGGACAGTTCCAATTTGCTTCAAGTTAGGATCCAACCCCTCCTGAAAAAAACCAACCTAGACCCCTCCTCACCCAAAAATTACAGACCTGTTTCTAAACTTCCACTCCTGTCAAAGGTCCTTGAAAAAGTTGTTTTAGCCAATTGATGCCCTACCTACATCAAAACTACATATCTGAAAAATTCCGGTCAGGCTATATGCCTGCCACAGCACAGAGTCGGCCTTACTAAGCGTATACAATGACCTGCTCTTTGCCACTGACTCAGGAAGCTCCGTCATTCTAATTCTCCTCGTCCTTAATGCAGCATTTGATAGGGCAGAGGATCAGTGTCGATGTCCATAAATTGGTTTAAATCTTATCTCAGTGACAGGACTTTCTCAGTCAACATGGGCAAATTTTCATCCTCGTCTGCTGCCTTTTCCTGTGGGATCCCACATAGGTCTATTCTGGGCCCCATTTCTTCTCCTTGTACATGCTTCCCTTCGGCCTTATCATCCAAAAGCATGGCATCTCCTTCCACTGATATGCTGATGACATGCAGCTCTATCTCCCCCTGAAGCCCAACGACCAAGCAAAGATAACCAGCCTCATCGACTGTCTGGAGGACATGGTGCTGGATGGCTAAAAGCCCTGCAGCTAAATGAAGGCAAATCAGAGGTCATTCTATGTACCCCCCAACTCCACCAAAATTATCGGCAATATCCTTGGCAACTTATTAAACCACATGTCAAATCCCTTGGTGTGATATTTGATTCCACCTTCAAGTTTGACAAAGAAGTGAATGCAGTAGTAAAACCTAGCTTTTTCCAGCTCTACACTATTGCCAAAATCCAATCATTTCTATCACTGAAAGCCCTGGAGAAAGTTGTTCATGCTCCCATTTTCTCCTATTTAGACTACTCGAAATCTCTTTACATGAGAATTAGTCAGTCATCATTATCCCATCGACAACTGGTTCAGAATACGGCAGCAAAGCTCCTGACGGGAGCCAAGAAAAGGGACTATATCACCCCTATTCACACCTCCCTTCACTGGTTGCCAGTACGGCTCAGGACTAGCCTCCTCCCACATCACCAACCTCTTGATGCCCTACTCCACTTAAAGGACCCTCAGATCAGTTAATTTACAGTGCTTGGTTGTTCTGAGCTCAAATTGCAAAATCAGGAGAGATTGCGCCTTCGTAATAGTTCCTCCCTCCATCAAATCAGCCCCTTCCTTTAAAACATTTAAATCCAGGCTGAAGTTGTATTTTTACTCACAAGTGTTTTGAAGTGATTGTTTATTGTTACCATGTTGTATGTACAATTCTAAACCTTGGGTACCCGTTTTATACTGCACTTTAAATAGCTGCTAAAGTTGAGATGTAATTTATGATCTGAATGGCACTTTGGTCAATATGAATTGTTTTAAATATGCTATATAACTAAACTACTCTGACGATAAATCTGTACTTTGAACCTTGAAGATGCAGATGAGTGAAGGTGGTTGAATTTGGAGTGTTTTGATTGAGGAAAAACGGGTTTGTTTTTTTTGTGTGAAGAAGGCCAAGAAAATCTAAATTTTTCAGTGCATGGACATTCCCCTTTGGAATTCATGCAGTGATGCCTTAGGCTTGAGACAACCCAGCTCCAGCTACCATAGCCACCTTCCTCTGAGGTATGATGGCAGCCAGTGTGGACATTTCTCTTTGATTCCAAGTGCATTTAATTTTTACCAGAGTTTCTTGATGACCATGCTCGCCAAAGACTGCCTTGATGTCATGCTTGGTCATTCTTGCCCAACAGAGAATGTTGCCCGGTTGCACAGCTGGTGACCAATTCAGTCCACTTTGGTAATGGTTTATAGATTTCTTGTTTTAGTTAATCAGATTGGATTTGTCTGATTTTTCTGGATAGTAAAGAGCTGTGCAATGTTTCATATTGTTTGGTGGGTGCTAATATTGTTGCTGTATTGAAATACTTGGTGGGCCAATCCAAGTTCTCAGTGATGCAACTTGGATGGAACTGGGGCCAATGCATATCTATTGTGCTCAACTGTTTCTTAATTTCACATTGTCAATTAAAAATAGATCTCACACTTGGTCACTCTGGCTTCACTCTTTGCAGCCGCATGTTGAACCCTGCCATTGTTGATGCTTAGGGAGGAGCATCTCCAGTTGGCTGTTCATTACCTCATACCAAAATGCATTACTACTTCAGAATTGGATCCCTTCCTTATCTGCTGAATCAATTCTCAACTCTCCTCTTACCATATCTAATTAACACATTTTGTTGGCTTGAACTCCTCCCCCCTGCCGCTCTTCAGTTTTTATTCTGATGCCTTCTTGTTCTTTGTTTATGCCTTGAAGAAACTTTGGTCATATTTCTTTACCTCTTAGGGATGCTGAGTTCCTCCAGCATTTCTGTGTTTTTACAACTATCACAGCATCTGGAGACTTTCATGTTTCACTCTAATCAGCCTTGTGCCACTCTAAATGAACCAGTTATGAAATTAGCAGCGTTGTCTATTTTACATCAGATTAGTAGTCTAGTTCTATGCCACAGGTGTCATGATGTGGTTGCTTCACCTTTGCCATTCCGAAGTGACATTTAAGCTGTTTGTGAAGCTCCATCACGTGGCCTGTTTGAGAACTGCAAGCATTTGCTGAATTTGGATACATTGAATGGACAGCTGTGAAGTTCGTAGTTGATTTATTGCACTTATTGATAATTCATTAAATGTGTTAATACATCATTTGAACAAGTTCCAAACGTAGAAATCTGTGATGTAACTCCATCACCCGAAAGTCTACATCTTGATGTATTCAGTTAATTGTTTAAGATCATTCCCAACTTTGCTTCTCCACGATTCAAATACCAAATAGTTGTGAACAGAAGCCATAGTGACCAAGTGCCTGTTTCAATTCATGTTGTGAAGCAATGGGTTGGTTGATTTTTTTTTTTTAGCCACGGTCTTCCAGATTCAAAATTTCAGACGATAACCTCTGCCTCCTGGCTGATGTTGCGAGGGAGCAAGTATTGGGACTGGTCTGAGTTTTGTTATTTTGCAGTCGTTCTGGATGACTTTATTTTTTTGTTCTTTTCCTGCAGTCTTTTGTCTCATTATTGTAGTTACATTCCATCTGTGACTTTCTTTCTGTTATGTTATAGACCAGCAGCAAATTAATGACATAAAATCTTATTGAAATTTAAAATGAACTCCAACTATGCGCAAATGTATATCCATCGATCCATCCATGGCCCATCCCTTTGCAAGCGAAGGTGAACACTGTGCCTTGTAGCTTTTCAGCTTTAGGCACCATGTGCCGGGGCAAAGACTTGGAGGTGAGTACTTGCCCAGGACAAAAGCCTCTCTCTGGGTCCCACACCACTGAGCCTGGCGGAGTGCGAGGCACGACAGCCAGAGTGATGTGGGATTGCCCGCAGTGGTCTGTTTCAAGACCATTCTCGCTGGCTGTTGTCCTTACGATCCTTCGCCCACTGAGTTTGCTGCTTCAGACTGCTGTGAAAACTGTTTCCTGTGCTCTGTCACAGCTGCCAGCCCCTGGTGTTGGGTGTTCTTTAGGTGAACATATTTTAAAATGACAAAGTTCAAATTTTAAATTTATTGTCCGTACATTCATGATTTCACATACCACCCTGCAATCCTCTTTTGTTCTGCCGCGCTTCATGTTCTCTATAGCAGTAACTAAACACATTGAAAATCCACTTTATTATCATCTGATTGCACAAGTACAGCTTGATGAAAAGTCCTCGGTGCAAAACATGCCGATAAACAACCAGACATAACACATACGGACAAACAAAATGTGGATTTAAATATATAATAATAAACAACAGGCATACAAGTCCTTAAATGAGTGGCTAAATGAGATAAAATTCGAGCCAAGTACTCATAAAGTAGCAAGTTTTTAAAAAAAAAAGTTTTTTAATAGTCTTGTAAGCAGCTGGACGATTTCAGCAGAAATCTTTTTACCTTGTATACAAGTTGTAGAAGGTGTGCAAGTTATTATTTGTTGATTACAATTCACAAGGGGATTTTTAAGTGAATACAGCGAAGGTAATGGAGGATATTTGGGGAGTATCTTCTCCAGAATGCTTGCTGGTGGACTCAAGTGGCATTTTCACACAGAAACTTTGGAATTATTCTGAAAAGATTAGCATACTTACCTCTGGTGTGTCCTGACGTGGTCATTTACACAAAGGCACTTTTAGGGCACTTTTACACAGCCTGTGTTGCGGAATTTGTCAGAGGGTTCATCGTATTTATTAGGCCTGTTTCTTACAGAATGGCTGCGGTCATTTTACACTGCAGCCACTCCGTAAAAATGTGCAAGGGACCCAGAGGAAAAATTACATAATAAATTCTGTCTTGACATTTTGACATTGCCACCAGAGCAAAAAATGTGAGGAAATTTTCTGCTCTTCAGCGGCTGTGTAAAAGTTCCTAAGGATGTAGTTTATTTTTCTTTATTGCCTGTAGGTTTTGCTGACAAGTAATGCCACCCCAACCAACCTTATCATTGAGAAGATGTTGGCAAACCTCTGCTTCAAAGCCTTAGAACTCTTGTATTGAAGTTTCTCCCACTATGAGTTTGAGTCATGAATTCCAGTATATAAACATAGCAAAGAAGATTTAATGACAAATACTTCTGAATCAGTACAATGAGATTCTGCCAGGAAATATGCAGGAGATAGTTATGGTTTTGGAAAGCTTCAAACAACCCTTGAAGTGCGAAATGAAAATATAAGTGTTGAAATCTCTCAGCAGGTGAAACGTTAACTGTTCCACTTCCTCACATTTTGCCTGAGTGTTTCCAGCAATTTCCTTTTTCAGTTTCCTGGCACCAATGGATGTTTGACTTTCATTGACCTTTAGGAAATGACGTGTACACAGGGTGGCACAGTTGGCATAGCCATTAGCGCAACATCTTTACAGCACCAGCGATCAGGACAGGACCGGGTTCAAATCCCATGCTGTCTGTAAGGAGTTTGTATGCTCTCTCCGTGTCTGCAAGGGTTTTCTCTGGGGGCTCTAGTTTCCTTCCACCCTTCAAAAACATACCGGGGTTAAGTCGATGGGTTGTAGATTGGGCGCCATGGACTCGTAGGGCCAAATTGGCCTGCTACAGTGCTGTAGGTCTAAATTTAAAAAAAAATAAAACACATATTCCAGACATCTCAGGGGGTGAATAATTGGAATGACACCACTCAAGTAGTCTTTACCTGAGATTGTATTTAATTTCTTAAGTATTGTTGGAGGTGCACTCGTCCAAGCTTGAACTGTAGATTGTGGAAAGACTTTGAGCCTTTCAGTTTAGGATATACTACTTTTGAACATTTAAATGGCTGGTCAAGTTAAGTTTCAGGTCATTAATTGTTCCCAGAAAGCAGAGAGTGTGAGACTTTCCAATGGTAATCCCATTATACTTCAAGGGTTGCTTGAAACTTATAGTGGATAATTGTTACCTGTTGCTTTCGGGCCCAAACGCTCCATGCTATTTATTAGCTCATGTCGAAAATTTTTCCAGGATTTCAACTGTTAATGCACTTTTTTTGAGTGCAAATAGAAAATGAGCACAATCCATTCATCAAACATCTCACCTCTAATCTTGGGAGGGAGGAACATAGAACAAGACCCGAATGTCCCGAGGTTGAGAATAGCCCCTTTTAATAGTGCTGGATGTTAGCCCTCCAGCAATAATTGCCATCTTCATAACATAACATAACAATTTACAGCACGGAAACAGGCCATTAGGCCCTTCTAGTCCGCACCGAACCAAACACCCCTTTCTAGCCCCACCTCCCTGCACAATGCCCATAACCCTCCATCTTCTTCTCATCCATATACCTGTCCAACCTTTTCTTAAATAATACAATTGACTCCGCCGCCACTATTTCTCCCGGAAGATCATTCCACACGGCTACCACTCTCTGAGTAAAGAAGTTCCCCCTCATGTTACCTCTAAACCTCTGCCCCTTAATTCTTAACTCATGTCCTCTTGTTTTAATCTCTCCTCCTCTTAACGGAAATAGTCTATCCACATCCACTCTGTCTATCCCTTTCATAATCTTAAATACTTCTATCAAATACCCTCTCAACCTTCTGCGCTCCAAGAATAAAGACCTAATCTGTCCAATCTCTCCCTATACTCTAGATGCTTAAACCCAGGTAACATTCTGGTAAACCTTCTCTGCACTCTCTCCACTCTGTTTATATCCTTCCTATAATTAGGCGACCAGAACTGCACACAGAACTCCAAATTAGGCCGCACCAACGTCCTATACAATCTCAACTTCACCTCCCAACTCCTATATTCCATGCAATGATTGATAAAGGCCAGCATACTAAAAGCCTTCTTCACCACCCTATTCATGTGAGTTTCTACCTTCAGGGAACGATGTACCGTTACTCCTAAATCTTTCTGCTCCTCTGTATTCCTCAATGCTCTCCCATTTACCACGTATGTCCTATTCTGATTCTTCTTACCAAAATGAAGCACCTCACACTTATCAGCATTAAATTCCATCTGCCATTTTTCAGCCCACTTTTCTAAGCAGCCCAAATCCCTCTGCAATCCTTGAAAACCTTCTTCATTATCCACTATTCCACCTATCTTAGTATCGTCTGCATATTTACTAATCCAATTCACCACCCCATCATCTAGATCATTAATGTATATAACGAACAACAATGGGCCCAATACAGATCCTTGAGGCACACCACTAGTCACCGGCCTCCAACCTGACAGACAATTATCCACTACCACTCTCTGGCCTCTCCCTTTCAGCCAATGTTCAATCCATTTGACTATCTTAAAATTTATACCTAAAGACTGCACCTTCCTAACTAACCTTCCATGTGGTACCTTATCGAAGGCCTTACTGAAGTCCATATAGACAACATCCACTGCGCTACCCTCATCCACATTCCTAGTCACCTCTTCAAAAAATTTAATCAGATTGGTCAAACATGACCTTCCTCCCACAAATCCATGTTGAGTGCTCCTGATCAGACCCTGTCTATCCAGATGTTTATAAGTACTATCTCTAAGAATTTTCTCCATTAATTTACCTACCACAGACGTCAAACTTACAGGCCGATAGTTGCCAGGCTTCCTCCTTGAACCCTTTTTAAATAACGGAACCACATGCGCAATGCGCCAATCCTCCGGCACTATCCCCATATCTAATGACATTTGGAAAATTTCCGCCAGAGCCTCTGCTATTTCCTCCTTCACTTCTCTCAATGTCCTGGGGAAGATCCCGTCTGGTCCCGGAGACTTATCCACCTTTATATTCTTCAAAAGCCTTAAAACTACACCTTTTGTAATCTCTATATTCCCCATATTTACCCAATTTGCTTTTTTTATCTCACATCTCCCAATATCCTTCTCCTTAGTGAATATCGAAGAAAAGAAACTGTTCAATATCTCCCCCATTTCTCTAGGCTCCACACACAGTTCTCCGCTCTGATTTTCTAAGGGACCAATTTTGTCTCTAGCTTTCCTCTTACCATTAACATATTTGTAGAACTCTTTTGGATTAGTTTTCACCCTGCTTGCCATAGTTTTCTCGTACCTTCTTTTAGCTTTCCTAATTCCTCTCTTAAGATTCCTCTTACATTCAATGTATCTTTCAAACATCTCCTTAACTCCATGCTTCTTATATCTAATATACGCCTCCCTTTTTCTTCGAACCAAGTTTCCAATATTCCTTGAAAACCACGGCTCTCTCAAACCTTTTGCCCCTCCTTTTAACCTAACAGGAACATAAAGCTTTTGCACTCTCAAAATCTGATCTTTAAAAGACTTCCATCTCTCTACTACATCCTGCCCATAAAACAAATTGTCCCAATGCACACCCTGCAAGTCCTTTCGCATCTCCTCAAATCTAGCTTTTCCCCAATCAAAAACCTCAATCCTTGGCCCTGATTTCTCTCTTTCCATAATGACATTGAAGCTGATGGCATTATGATCACTGGACCCGAAGTGCTCGCCAACACTAACCTCCGTCACTTGACCCATCCCATTTGCCAACAGTAGATCTAACACTGCTCCTTCTCTGGTCGGCACCTCTACATATTGTTGTAAAAAACTATCTTGCACACATTTCACAAACTCTAACCCATCCAGTCCTTTCACAGAATGTGTTTCCCAATCTATATGTGGAAAATTAAAATCTCCCATAATTACAACCCTGTGCTTATCACAAATATCTACTATCTCCCTACAGATTTGCTCCTCTAGGTCTCGGTCCCCTCCGGGTGGTCTATAATACACCCCTACAAGTGTAACCTCTCCTTTCCTACTCGTCAGTTCCACCCAAATAGCCTCCGTGGATATGCCCTCTAATCTATCCTTCCTAGGCACCGCTGTAATATTTTCCCTGACAAGCAATGCAACCCCACCTCCTCTTGCCCCTCCGACTCTATCACACCTAAAACAATGAAACCCAAGGATATTCAGTTGCCAATCACATCCCTCCTGCAACCATGTCTCACTAATCGCTACCACATCATACTTCCAAGAATCAATCCACACCTTCAGCTCATCCACCTTTTTTACAATACTCCTGGCATTAAAATATATGAATTTCAGAGATTTCCCAATTTTTAATCCCTGTTTTCCCTCATCTTTAATAACAACATTATTTACTTTTCCTGCCAATTGCCCTTCATCTTCTTCCAGAGCATTTCCCTTCTCTATCACCTGCCCATCCATATTCAAATACTTACTACAAACTTTCTTTGTTTGCATTCTAACCTTCTCCTTACTGCTCTGTACTATTTTGTTCGCTCGCCCCAACCATTCTAGTTTAAAGGATCCTGAGTAGCCCTAGCAAATACCTCTGCCAGGATTCTGGTCCCCCTGGGATTTAAGTGTAACCCGTCCTTACTGTACAGGTCACATCTCCCCCAAAAAAGGTCCCAGTTATCCAGAAACTTAAAACCCTGCCCCTTACTCCACCCCTTCAGCCACGTGTTAATCCTCCACCTCATTCTATTTCTATTCACACTGTCACGTGGCACAGGGAGTAATCCAGAGATTACCCCCTTTGCGGTCCTTCTTTTTAACTCCCTACCTAATTGCCTGTACTCACTTTTTAGTACCTAGTATGATTTCAGTCTTTGGAGAGGTTTCCTGCAGTGTAACTTTTATCACCGTTCCTTGATGCTAATGTCTGTCACTGTTACATTAGTTTTGAAGGAAATGACTTGCTCCTCTTTCTTGGAATTCAGCTCTCCTTTTACCTAGGGCAGCAGAGGCCTGAAGCTGAGTGGTGCTCGTTGAAGTCAATCTAATTGTGGAACAGGCATTAATGAATGTGCTGCTTGAGTGCACTATTGACAGCACGATAAATGTCACTGCAGATCGAATTTGTCCTGTTCACTTTTGGATGAGACATAAATAGGACAAATTTTTTGTTTTGTGACTGTAACCTTGCTTCTCTTACAAATTGGTAATGGATGTTACCTGGTGCTATCGGCCAGTGCAGGAATGTTGCCTGGGTCTGTTATCACATGGGCAAGAGCGAAATTATTTTCTGTGGAGCTTCAAGTAGAATTGAGCATCATACGTTGGTCATCAGATTCATTCTCCCACCAAAAGGATGGAAAGTCATTGAAGCAGCTAAAGAAGCCTGGCCTGAGGAAGTGAGGTCTCGAGTCTGGGGTGAGCCCGAGTGATAACCAAATTCCTTTGTGTAAGCAGCCATTTCAGTGATTCCCTTGATGCTTTCTTTCAGTTTTACAGGGCTCCTTGATGCCATAATGTACTAAATGCTGCCTTGATGTCAAGGTCAGAGAATCTCGCCTAATCTTGATTTCAGATTTTATTGTCAGAGTACATACATGGCATCACATACAACCCTGAGACTGTTTTTTTTCTGTGGTTGAGCAGAATTACCATTTTTTGTAGTGCATAAAAAATGTACACATTGTGTACTTGTAAACAAATAAAGAGCTGTAAACAGATAACGAATGTAAACATTCTGTCTGTGCAATAGAGAGAGAACAAAAGAAAATCAATAAAATTCCTTAAATGAATCCCTGACTGAATTTGTGGTTGAGGAGTCTGACAACTGTCCCTGAACTTGGTGGTGGGAGTCTTATGGCACCTAGACCTTTTTCCTGATGGCAGCAGCGAGAACAGAGTGTGTGCTGGGTGATGTGGATTCTTGATGGCTGTTGCTGCTCTCTGTTGATTTTCTTGAGGGTGGGGAGGTTTTTTCCTGTGTTGACCTGGGCTGTGTCCAATACCTTTTGAAGGGCTTTACACTCAGGGGTCTTGATGTCCTCATACCAGGCCATGATGCAGCCAGTCAGCACACTTTCCACCACACATCTATAGAAATTTGCCAGGGTTTCTGATGTCATACCAAACCTCCGCAATCTCCTGAGGAAGTAGAGGCGCCGACGTGAATTTTTCACGATGCCCTTCGTGTGTTGGGTCCAGGAAGGATCCTCTGAGATAGTGACTTCCAAGAACTTGAATTTGCTCCACCTCTCCACCTCTGTTTTCCCCCAGTGATCACGGGACACCTCTCGTTTTCCCTTCCTGAAGTCAACAGTCAGCTCCTTAATTTTGGTGACATTGAGTACAAGTTTGTTGTTGGTGCAGCATTTAGCCAAGTTTTCAGTCTCTATCCTGTTTGCTGACTCAACCCCTTCCTTTATACAACCCACTACCATGGTATCATTGGCAAATTTGTAGATGCTGTTATTGTCGGACTAAGTTGTTTGGTCCATCTTTGTCCAAAGTTGTGAAGGGCCAAGTGGATACAGCAAAACTCAAATTGGGCAAGAGTAAATGGGTTATTAAGTGCATTTTGGTAGCACTGGATGACAGTTTTTCATTTTCTGACTGAGCACCAATAAGTCAGATTGGATTTCTCTCATTTCTTGTGAATGAGCAATTCCTTGGTCACTTTTCTGCATGCAAGGTAGATGTAGTTGTGTTACTAGATTGGAATGGCTTGGCTGGATGTTTGATTAGTTTTGTGGTACGTCTTCTGCACCCTCAGTCATTTGTGAATTCTTGTGGAATGAATCGAATTGGCAGAAGACAGGTTTCTGTGGTGGGGATCTCAATATGTCATTGCATATTTTGTCTAATTAGTAGAGCTGCAATTTGTATTTGAGCCAAAGTGACAAATGATCTTCTATCCTATTAAGAGTTGAAAGTAATTTTGCCTGGCATAAATGGTGCTATAATGGAAAATGTGCTTTATCCTGACATTTAAGAATGGTTTAGCCTTTGGAAATCAAAGTATCTTTTTCACCTAATACCAAGGGCTGCTGCTTTTGTGTTACAGACAGATAAAACTGGCTTCATTAGTTTATTATATATCAGTTCAATTTCAAAGCCATGGCAGTACTCAAATGCTGCGAGTGGTGTATTAGCTGCAGACTGTGCTTTAATGATGAAGACAAATAAAGCTGCACTGCTGAAATAGCTTTTCCCATGACTAACAAAAAAAATTATACCAGCCGTCTCCATATTCATTAGCTGATGGAAAGGATCTGCAGTGATTGCAGCAGTTTATACCAGGTTCTGGAAGGGAGCCAGACAACTCGTGTCTGCTGTGATGATTTAGCAGGTTTCTCCTCCGGTCTTCTGCAGCATAGTTGAAGAGCAGCACGTGGAAAACAAAAATGTTGTGGATCAGAGAATGCCGAAGAAGAGGGTTTTGATGTGACCAGTTGTGTAGCTGATGGAATCCTGTGATGTTGGCAAACATAGCTTTTTGGCTTTGAGTGGAATTGTGACTGTGACAAGATGTTGGGAAAATAAGTATGCCTGAATCTGTTATCTCGAGTGACATGCTTTCTGCCAAGTGCAAGTTGTGAGTATTTGTTTCATGATTGTGCAAAGGTTTCCATTAACGACTGGCTGGCATTTGGCCCCAGTTTTTTTGAGACCAATTTAAATGAAGTTTATAATTGTGAAATTTTTTGTACCTCTTGCAAAACAATGAGAGGTTGTAGTTGGAAGTGTCTATTTTATGTGGATATTAAATTAAAAAAAAAATAATGTGGACTTGATGTTTTAGCAATTAACTTGAGATATTGTTACTCTGGCCATGTGACTATTATCTAAGCCATTGTATTGAAAATGTGCAATAACTTCTTTATAAAGCAAATCCCATTTAACCCCATTGATTATTATGTTTATATTGTCCTTAGAATAATTTTATTTATTGTGAATAATGCCAGAGAAGACTAAACAATGGCTGAAATTGAATACAACACAATTTCTGCAATCTGTTAGTAAGATATTGATTGATGAGCAATGTCAGGGTGCTAAATTAATCTTCTGATCTTTGAATCCTCATTTTTGATTCCCTCTCCCTGGCCACTGTTGTCCACCCCTGCCTAAACATGTGGTGAATTTCCTGGATTGTTTGAAATTCAACCCTAATTCTTCTCTCTACTTTGATTTTCTCTTGAATTGAATGATTCCAGAGTTGGGGAAAAAAAAAGGTACAGTGGAACCCCCATTATCTGGCACTAACAGAGTTTGCGGATGTCGGATATGCAAATTTTCCAGTTAACCGAGACTCGCTCTTTCATTACCTAGCTAATACACCTGCATTAAGAATACACCATTTAATAGACAAAATACAGGGTAAAATGTAAAGAAATTTAAAAAAGTATTGTAGTATTTAATAATGTACAGTTCACTTTAATCAGGAAATTACCGTAACTTACAAAATTTAAATTCAAACCCCAATTGCTGGCACTGTAACTACGTTGCATTAGCTGCTATGATAACTGTGCTTCAGTCATAATTTAAAACGTGTATTTTTTACTTGCTATATATGTCAGCATATAGAATGATCCAAAACTTTAAAAATGTCTCCTCAAAATCAGTTGTCTTGTATGCTGAGTCTAAAATTCGAACACTGCTGCCATCTCTTCACCCCCCCCCACCCCTCACCACCCTTCCATATTCCCGTCCTTATTCTGCTGGCTCTAATTCAAGTGACTTGGTCAGGGCCTAGGCACCCTCTACCACCTGACTCACCTCCAGACAAGTGTCCAGGTCAGGCCCTCGGCGCATCTTCCTTGTGCTGATAACTCTGCTCACTTCCATGCAGGTGGCAACAGTGAAAAGAATGTGCGTGATTCGCTAGTTCAGCGGGGCAAACCACGCATGTCCAATGAAGTTTTAGTGCTTCCCTGCCGTCTTATTTATCTGAAAACATATCTATCTATCCATTGATTAATTTATTTATTTCCTATATTTTAAAAAAAATTGCCTGTTTGAGTTTCTGGTTGATTGAATTCTAGATAATGGAGATTCTACTGTATTTGTAAAGAAGTGCTTGTGTGTCTTCATTGGGCGCTAGTGTTAGTTGTTGAGTGGGAGATAACAGGTGTTAGGATACAAGTAGCAGCGATTTGAAAATGCTCCATTTTACATGAGATGTCACTCCATCTTTCAGTGTGTTTTTTATTACTTTCAGTTCTAAAAGTGCTAATGTACTTTCTGCTATTCCTAGATTGACTGATCTCCATAAATTACGTACTGTGTGAAACTCCATTGTTGATACCCTTTCTTAACCTCAGGCTTGGTCTCTGAGACTCAGATCTGCCAGGGTCTCAACATAAAACTGCTCTCTTCTGAACTGCCCAAGCTCTATAACAATATCCAACTCCTGAAAACTCTTTTGCATCTTCTCTCCCCTTCCTTCCACCCCATTAGCTGCAGGAATAAGCCACCTGAGGCTTGACCTTGAGAATTCATCCCTGAAATGATTTGCGTGCAAGACCATTGTGAAATCATACTCTAGTCATAAATTTGTTTTCTCCCTCCAGCATCCACAATTTCTTCAGATTGCAAAATATGTCTGTAAAGGTTTGCAATAATGATTTGCTCTTAAAGCTGCTTGCATAAATTTAAGTTGGATGTGATTTCACACTTGTGTATGGCAGGAACTCCCGCTCAAAAAAAGTTGAGGATGAGGAACTGCTGATCTCCACATTGAATGGGGATCAAATTACACTGCCATTTACTTTAATCACAAATGAAAGTCTGATGGGGATCAGTTTCATTTCTCATCCTCCTCATCTGCCTAAGTGATAAAGTTCTTGTCCATTGTGACCAAATTTAGGAAGATATAGATGAATGTTCAATAATGTTGATGTTTGCTGACTGACTGCATAGTTTAGCTTTGGTTTTCAATTTTAGAAATAATGGCGATCAACAAATGTTTTGTTGTGCCATGTGTTTAAAAGTGCATATTTTTGTGTGGGGCATTCCCCAGCTTTTGTTAAAAGTTCCTTTAGTTTGAGCCAATGGTTAATAGAAATTCCAGGGAGAGGCGTGCTCTGAACCGATACTATTTATGTCTGATGACCTAGAAGGGAGTGAACCTGTGGGAGTAAGATTGCTTAACCAAGTTTCATGTGGGAATGAATTGGTGTTTCAAGACCTCAGCTCCCGGTCGGTGACTGTGGATTTTCTGTTCTCGCTGTTGCACAAAGGACTAGTTTCTGTGAATTTGCAAGGTTGGTCTCCTTTTACTCGGGTGTGTAATTTTATGAAAAGCTGTCTGGTTACTGAGAATTGATGCTTTTCTGTGCTTTTGTTATTGTAAAATTTTGTTGTTGAGCTTGTTTAAATTCCACTGGTGGGCTGTGATTGCAGCAACTCCTATGATAGCTTTGACAGCATTTTTACACTGGAGGAGGAATGAGATCGTATTGTGAGTGCCAGGTCACTTTCCCTTAAGCTTCAGTGTGAACCTATTTTTACATCAGTGTGGCAAGGCTCTTAAAAAACCACCTGCAGGCTAAAGTGTAAATAAGCCAAACCTGCAAGATCCAACGTCATTGTGGTTGTATGAACGTGAGTTTTTCATTCTCTCTGCAGTAAAAATAAACCTGAGATCCAGTTCTTCAAATTGCCATGCGGGGCTTTTGCCTGAGCAAGTCGAAGAAAGGTTGTATTCAGACTGCGATGTTGAGCTGGAGAACAATGCGTGAAATATCTGGAACCCTCTGATGCAATGAATACACCTTTTACGTAAATAGGAAGAAAAAACTGTACAGTCAAGGGTGAAAAGATTTGGCTAATATTTGAGTTTTGCTAAATCATATCAGTCTGATTTAGTTTCTCAAGCTTGTATTTGGAGAAAGTTTATATGATTGGCACATTGAAAGCATTATTTTAACTAATTGTTAAAATGATGGCATGGAATTAGATTGTCTATTTTTATTATTTTTCACGGTTGTTGTGAGTGAATATCAATGTATTATCAAACCTCTGCTACATTCTCTTAACGTGCTGTGGTTGGAATGCTTATTGCGTCCTTTACTTGCCTTTGAAGGGTGTAAACCACAGTCAGTGTTCCTGACATGCTAAATTTGAGCTCTGAACACAGTTCGGCACACTTTAAAAAGTAAGTCTTAAAGCCACATTTGACTTGATTATTTGTTATTTAATGTATTAAACTGAATTATTCATTTATTTCTACATGCCTGCTTTAATTGATAAATGTTTCACAGTGAATGAACGTTTACTAATTTAACAGTGTGCAATTTGTTTTCTTTTCCCCTAAATTTATATTATTACCCTGGCTGTAATTGGATAAATTGGCTCACTTTAGAGGTTAACGTGCAGTCTGCCATTTAGAAATAGATCACTTGATCACAGTTTTCCCTTTTTACTCCACTTCATTTGGGCGAGTGTGTATATTCCATTGCAGTCTGATTATTCATTTATTTTTTGGACATCCAGCACATTAACAGGCTCTTCTTGCCCATGCATCTGTGTCGCCTAAATATACCTCTCAACCTACAATCCCCGTATATTTTGAAGGGTGGGTAGAAACTGGAGCATCTGGAAGAAACCCACGCAGACACGAAGGGAACGTTCAAAAACCCCTTATAGACAGCGCCAGAATTGAACCTGGGTTGGTGGCATTGTAAAAGCATTGAGCTAACCACTACGTTAAAAAATAATTATGTTGGCATATTTATTCCTGACCTATGTGACCAAAAATAGAAAGGCGCAGAAGACCATTCACTAATCATGTCTGTGGTGGCTCCCCATTTGTCCAATTTCTCTTTAACCCTTTCGAGTTCATTGGGTCTTTGATTATTTTTACTATTAATCTATATCCAAGGGGTAATTAGCCGTAACCAATGAACCCAGCTAAAATTCTGAGGATGTGGGATGAAACAGGAAACACGAAACCTGGAGAAAGCCCCTCAGTACGCAAAGAAATGCGCAAATCCCTCATGCACTGCACCCAAGGCCAGGACTGACCCTGGATTCCTGCGGCTTTAAGCCAGCAGTTTTAAATCCCGCAGCACCATGCTATTCCCCTTCCAGAATTTGTTTCACATTTATTTCATTGTTCTTTTGTTAATTGGCTGCTTATTCAACGTATGGTGAATTGTTGTAATGTTTGGGGGGTGGGGGGGGGGGGGGATCCTTAAATGTGATACTCATAAGCAGATAAGTTTAATTTGGTTTGGGGAAACCAGTAAAAGGCAAGTACATCTGTGAGTGATTGCTATTGGGGTGCATTGCCTTGCTCTGATGACAATTAATTCATGATGCTGGAACTTGTTAGTATAAGTGGCCCATAAAATATCCACTGATATCAATAAAATTGGTCAGATTTTCATTCTTCCATCCGCCAACATAATTTTGAATCCTCCCCATACCTATTTTTTTGTAATGATTGAATACTTTCTCTGTTGATGGAATTTATCTACCCTTTTCTAATTATTTTCTCTTTTTCTGTCTTGTGGCATGTGCAGTGATTTAATTTATAATATTGTTACGGGTGCACCTTATGTACCTGTGTGGCTGCAACAACTAAGAATTTCAGTGCACCCAGATATTGTACTTGTGTATATGGCCATAAACTCTCCCCTCTCCCTTCCCCAGAGTCCTTTTTACTTGTTGATTCTTTAGAGACATCAGCCTTCAATTTGCCATTTAAGATGATCATGGTCTCCATCTTTCATGGTTGAGAAACCTGGAAAGGTAAAATGGATTGTTTATACCAGTGGTTCTCAACCTTTTTCTTTCTGCTGACATACCACTTTAAGTAATCCCTATCCCTGTGCTCTGTGATTAGTAAGGGATTGCTTACGGTGGAAAGAAAAAGTTTGAAAATCATACCTAATTGAATTGTTATGTGCACGGTTTCATAACTCCAAAGGAAATGGGCCAATGACAATTTTTCTCAAGCAAAACAACAATTGGTGTAGAATGATGGTACTCAACTTTCTCTTCCAACCCCCATACCTTAAGTAATCCCTTACTAATCACAGAGCACAGGGATAGGGATTACTTAAAGTGGTATGTGAATGGAAAGAAAAAGGTTGAGAACCACTAGTTTATACATTAACCTGAGCAAACAATGGAACAACGGGACAGTAACTTTTTTACTCGAGTCCCCAGAATTTGTAGAGAGTGCAAGATTCATCAAACCCCAAAGCCACGGTGGTGTTCCTACACCAGGTTAGCTCTTTGCTTCCCAGATATTCTACTATTTTGGCTGTGATTTTGAGTTGATTATTACTAAGTAGTCACCCATTTGTGGTCTTGACTGGAATCTGACTTTGTGAAATATTAACTAAGGGAAGCAACCAAAAAAAATGACTGCTGAAAGGTGGGAGGTATAATGACTTCAGATGGAAAAACTGAAGTTCCTAGCTCAGTTCAGCAGGGAGCCATGCAGTATGTTTGAGTGAGGGAAAAGTGTCAAGGGGATGCTGAATGTTTCCTTTTTCACGTTGGAAGGATTTATTGTTCGCTTGAAAATATCAATGAGATAGAATATATTTGGTTCTCTCAATGGGAATATATCTGCTTTAATGAGTATTTCTGGATTGCTGGTATTCAAAACTTTAAATTAAACCATAAAAAAGATGGTGACAAATATAGAAATAGGTAACTATTAATTTCATGTCTTGAAAGACTGGAAAAATTCAAAAAGCTGGAAATGTGAAATAAAAACAGATGTTATCTGATCCATTTACAACATTTGATGAGGGGGGGGGGGGAGAGTGGGTGTAGTGGAACCGAGATAGTTTGGGGTCAAAAATTCTTCATTGGAACCAGGAGAGAGATAATTAGTTTTGCATTAATAATGAGTTTGTTGTCATATACATTGGGCATTGTACATACGCACCAACATTCTTGCTGCAACCAAATGGGTATTAAACCAAAAAGACAGTAGTTTATATTAATTTAAAAAAGAGAATAAATGCAAGAGATGCAGAATAAATATTATCTATCTTTCTATCTAGTGATCACGACAGAGAAGTTGGTGGAGAGATGAATAAAACAAGGGTGAGGGCAAGAATAATTGTAGAGATTATCCAGCTCAAGGGTTAATGGGATAATTAGAGAAAAAAAAATGAAACTAAAGCTTTGAGCTGAAGACAAATGAAGAAATGTAAAATTACAGAAAAGCAGGACATGCTCAACTGGTCAGGATGTGCAAATGGAGAGAGAAAAACTGAGTTGTGACCAGAAATAGATGCAAAATGGTCACTTTTAAGACCGAGCAGGTGTATTACCTGAAGTGGAATGGTTCCAAACAGAGTCCATCAGGCTGCAACAGGTCCAGACAGAAGGCGAGGCAGTGCTCATCATTGTAGCCGTGCAGGTGCTCTGCCAAACAGTCCTCGAATATGCATTTGGTTTCTCTAAGATGAAGACCATATTGTGTGGGTGAAGTGAATTGCAATGTCACCCAGAAAGACTGTGTCCCTGGATGATTGAAAGAGCTAAAATTCCACCTGATGCAACTGCTGGAGTTGCATGCTTAATTGTTGCAAGAAGAAGAGCGATTGGTGAACGAGGAAAAGCATACCAAAGAGTAGAAGGGAACGGTTCACTGAAAGATGAGGGAATAGGAGATATTTGGTGTTAGGTTCTTATTGTAGTTGGCAGAAATTGCAATGTCATGCACCGTTCTTTGAGATATTGCCTATTTTTGTGATTTCCTGTCACACTTCAAGCGAACTTCAAGCATATAAAACCATGAAGTGCAACATGTCATTGAAATTTCATTTTCTGCATTCACACCTGGATGTCCTCCCTGCTGATCTTGAAGTCAGTGACGAACGTAGTGAAAGGTTTCACCAGGACGTTGCGACCATGGAAAAGCAGTTATCAGGGAAACTGGAATCCATCAATGCCGGCCGACTATTGTAAGACACTGACTCAAGAGGCATCAGATGCTGAGTACAAATAAAAATTAGGAGCAAAACATTTTTCAGTCAGTTGAACTAATCCAATGTGTCAGCATCATTATGCAATTATTCGCAATAAATTCAATAAACAATCTGAAATTATCTTTGTATCTCCAACTTTTTTTTCAGGAAGTAAACCTATTGGAAAAAAAATTGTTGTCTAGCATAATTGGTTGATTCTGGTGTCTGGTGAGGAGCAGGAAAACTCTCTTTGCTCAGCCTTTGAGCGAGATTGGGTGTAGGAAATAGAGCAGATCCAAACAAGGGCTCTGCCAACTGTGGTGGTGGGGTGGGGGGGGGGTGCAGGAGAGCCATAGTTCAGGAACAAAGAATGTCTCTGGATGATGGAAAGAGCTAAAACATCAGAACCACTTCTGCAGAAAGTTCTGTCATTGGTGAAAGTACTATGGAGATCGAAGAACTGGGACAATGAAGTGGAGTTTTTATGAATGGCATGGTGGAGGAAATCGATAGCCACGGACGGTCTGTTGGTTTACAAAGTACATTTGTTGGAGAGCTATATCCTGAGATGGAGACTGAGAAGCCAGAATGGGAAGAGTCAGGGATGAACTATCTGAAAATGAGAACAAGGAGGAAAACTGGAAAAGTAATGAAATTTTCGAGTTCCATATTAAAAAAGACCTGAGCAGAATTGAAATAAACATTTATTCCATATATCAAACAAAAAGTCTGGTGTGCCTTGGGATCATGATAGTTCATGAGCTACACTTTTGAACTGGAGCAAGTTAAATGACTTAATGTGAGGGTGACTTCATCAAGATGTCTGGAGGGCCAGGAACTGGTTGGGTCTCCAGGTTATCCTGGTCTGCGATGGCAAAGTAGAGAGATTGTACAACTGTAGAAAAAAATGAGCTATTTGGAACCAGGGAATTGGAACGTATCATTGTGATGAATGGGATTGGGAAGGTTTTGGATGTAAATGTGAAGGGACTGGACTGGGGTAAAGGGATAATTTCAGGGGAGGAAGAAATAAGTTCAGTGGGGCAAGAGCATGCTGAAGTAAAGGGTCTGCCAGACTAGTCCTTACTGATCTTGGACAGGAGGTAGAAATGGGCTGTGCACTGGTAGAAGTCTAAAGGCTGGAAGTAGTGGAAGAAAGATCTCCTGTGGAAATTGGGTCCACAACTGTTGGTGAGACAATTGCCAAAAGTTTGATGCAAGAATATTTCTGAGAATTGACAATGGCTTCTGTGAAATCAAGTTCAAATTTATCTATCACCAGATTGCACAAGTCCTACGCTATGAAACAGTGTTCTCTGGTCCTTGGAGCAAAGCATGCAAACACTCAACCAGACATAATACACATACAGGCAAGCAATATATATACATAAAAAAATAAGTATTGTTTAATAGATCGTAGTGCCTTGAAAGGTTAGTGTGAGCAGATCCCAAATCACAACAGCATCAACCTTGTTAGTTTTTACAGTCTAAAATTAAGCCCATTGCATCATATTAAATGCATCTCAGTTAATAATGGTCTGTTTTAATACTTTGCGGGAAAATTGATTGGAGTATGATTCAAGGCACTGAGATACTTTTTAGTTTGTGAATAGTAATAAAAGTATAATTGCTGAGATTTTGGAGATCTTCAATCAGGTTTTTGGAGATTTAACTGAAGATTTGTTCCAATTAAATCAAAATGCATCACAATATTGTCTGGGGACAGGCTATAATCAGATTGGCATGATGGTCAAAGAAGCTTTTGCCTGGCATTTAACCTAGACTATTTTCTTTACGAGTATTGTGCTCCAGTATAACAATTAGTTTTCAACATATTAACCAGCTTGGTGTTGACTTTTATTGAGCTGGACTTTACAATAAAGAGAATCTTATGATTTGTTCTCTTCTGATCACTGTTCCAAAATTATAATTTGCCTCACTTGACTCTTTATTTAAGTCATTTATTTCACGAGGAACAAAATAAAATGTCCGTTTGTTGAATTACAACTACAATTATTTGTACCCAAAATAGAAGCAGTTTGTATGCACAATATTTATACTTCAAAATAATTGCTAAATGCAAAGTGCTTAGCATTATGCAAAAATATTCCTGGGAGTCAACAACGTGTTATGTAACTGTAAGTCTTCCAGGAATATTTTTATCCCAGTTGCTTGAAAATGATTTCTGTACATGTACATTTTGAGCTCTCTTCATCCCAATTGTGTCTGGGATGATTTAAGGTGGGGGAAGGGGGAACATGTTCATCTGGTCATGTTAACAGTTCATTTGTTTGACTCTTTCGAATTGACAGTTCCAATTGACTCCCATTTGAATCATCGTGAGTGACACAGAAGATGGTCATTATCATGTTGAGTAGAATGGAGTTATTCCGGTTATTCTTGCTTCCCAGTTCAGCCCAGAACCTTGGAGGTTGTGGTCATCGTACACCCTTCAGAATAGTTTCACCTCCAGCATTCTTGCAGGAATTTTGCCTGTGATCTACTGGGGTGTGTCCACTACCTTTTGCTTTCTGCTAAGAGATATTGGTCTGCCCATACCAGGCTGGTTAGCACTCTTTCCACTACATATCTCTAGAAGTTTCCCAAGGTTTCTGATCTCAGAAAACCCTGGAGGAAGTCGAGGTGCTGACGTGCTTTATTCACGGTGACATTAGTATGATGGGTCCAGGTAAGATCCTGTGAGATACTGACTCCCAGACATTTAAGTTTGTTCACCCTCTCCACCATTGATCCCCCAATGATCACTGCATCATACACTTTCTGTTTTCCCTTCCTGAAGTCCACAATCAGCAACTTGGTTTGATGATATTGTAGGTTTGTGTTGGTGACAAGTTTTCAATCTCCCTCCTGTATGCCATCTCTGAAATGCCACACCAAAGGACTTCTCTCCCTGTTGAGAAGGTCACAAGGCAGGTTGATCTCCTTTCAGCTGTTTAGATCCGAGCCATGGTTTAGTTACTGGATTTTCCAGGGAAAATTTTGCAAAACTGAATCCACATCTAGCTCGTCACTGTGAAAATACCTCAGCATCCTGTGGAACTCTAGGATGGGGGCAGACATTTTGTTGATTTCAATGGATGGGGAATTGGAGTGAGGGTCACAGTTCAGTTGTAATTAGTGTGATTTGAAATGTGCTTTGAAGATTGGCTAATAATATAGAGAGGGTTAGAAACTGCAGGTCAGAAGGGACTCCAGAACAAACATCATTCTGAAATTTAAAAACAAAATTGCTGGAGACATGCAGCAGGTAGGCAGCAATTGTGAAGTATTAACATTTTCAGGTTGAAGGTCCTTTATCAGAATGAAAGCTGAGACATTAACTCTCTTTCATTTTCTACAGATACTGCTTATCCTGTAGAGCGTTCTATGGATTTTTAAAATTTCAAATGTTCAGCGACTGCATCATTTTGATTTTGATTTTTCAGAAATCGTACTATTTGGCAATGGTGCTGTGTCTGAATTGCCTCATCTGCATGGGAAGTTGTTCTCATTCATTGTGGAAATAAAATGATTTATTTTGTACAATTTTGGCAGATGTTTTTCGTATCGTAACTTGAGCCTTTTGCATTATCCATTCAATGAGTCTAATTTTCTTCAAGTCAATGTGGGCAAGAAGATAGTACAGTCTATGAAACCTGACTAGTCGATCTCATCTTCTTTTGGGTATCAGCTGCTGTATTAGAAGGAATGGATAATGGTGGATCTGTTGTCTTTGAGCCTGCTCTGTCTGCAGTACTTGAGGGATATGCTATAACATTCTAATAATGCAGGTCGGAGTGAAGAAACACCTTGTTAATATAAATGTAAGTTGGCCTTGAATCTCATTGGTTGTTTTTCCTTGATCCTCCTTTGATACGAATGGCTGTGTTTCCTAGATGTCTTATTCTGATAAATTTGAGGAAACTGTAAGCTGTAAAGTGTGTTTTGCATTACCTTGGGGCCTGTGCTGTTTGAAGGGTGAGCAGAATAGATATTTAAAGTCAGTGTTTTCACGTGAGTTGAACCATTAAATCTGCTGAGCATTTTAGCATTTGGAAGCAAGAAAATGAGCCTTTTCAAATTGTAATTGGAATCATCAAGATTGAGTGGGCGATTTTATTTCTGCTGGAAAATCAGTTAGTTTCGACAATATTTGCTTTCTTGATTATTCAAGCTATCGGGTCCAGAAGGTCTATCGCGTTACATTTGGAGATAAACATGCAGTCACTAAGTTTCCTTGTCAAGACCATGTGCTATAAAATTCAGAGTTCTCTGTGTAGTACACTCCTTCATCAGTTGTTAAACGCTGTACTGCAGAGATCACAAGTGCCGAAGTAAAGGTACTTGGAAGATTAAGTCAGTGAACAAATGTTGCACCTGAAATGAAAATTATAGCACTCTTATGTCTTTCTGCATTTAAATACGCAAGCAATGATGTGATATTTGAAATGTTACCTGCACCGGATCTACCATAACTATCAGTACCTTGAGCTAAGATTAAATATACAAGTTTTCACACTCTTGCAACAATGGATTGGAAGCAGCACTGTATCATCAAGAATCAACATTCACAGGCTTATGTGCCATGGAGCTGACATTTTATATTTAACTTGAAATTAAATTTTAATTTTTAAATGTAGACATACAGCATGGTAACCACCCATTTGGCCCTTGAGTCTGTACTGCCCAATTTCCACCCAATTAACCTACAACTCCCCCTCCCCCCCCACTATGTTTCGAACGGTGGGAGGAAACCGGAGCCCCTGGGAAAAACCCACGCAGGCATGGGAAGAACATACAAACTCCTTACTGTCAGTGTGGCATTCAAAGCTCGGTCTTGATCGCTGGTGCAGTAAAGTCCTTGCGCTAACCATTACGTCAGACGTACCGCCCTAATTCGCATTAACATTGAGATGAACTCTGGTGAAAGCAGTGCAGACTTCTGATGTTTTATCTGGAAATGACAAAACTGTGCACTATTTTTTAAATTTCTACAATTACTACATGAGAGGCAAGGAGCACGAATATGAAAAGCAAAAGAATATTGTAACTTCAGAATAGCTATTCTGCTCCTTGCTGCAGCTCATTCTAGATGAAGTTTGGGTCTTGGGAGAATGACATGCTTAATTTAGTAATTAAACTAATGTTAATGGTGGAAAGTGGGCTGTTGTGCCTTTCAATATTGATCCATTTTACACTGGAATGACTGAAAGGCCCAAAATAATATGGTCACTAGGTCTGCACATGTGCAGTTAAATATATAAATCTGAAAGCTGTAGCCTAACTTATACAGCTGCACTAGGAGTTTTCATATGTCAGTAGCCGCTTTCAGGTGGTATAGCTAGGAGAAGGTGGCTCCGGAGCCGGCTGCAGGTGAGTGCAAAGCGACATTCAGGTGGCAGCGCTGAAGGCGCTGTTCTGGCACCTGAAAGGTCCGCAGCAGGGAGAGGCGCCACAGAGTAAACGCCGGCTCCTGTCAACTGTGGTCGTAGTGCCGCCCTCTTTCAGGTGCCTGGGGGAGCACTCGGAAGCAGAGAATACACCTACCCGAGGAGGTTTGAGTAAGTACTCTTTGGGTCAGGGTTCTCCGCTTTCAGGTGGCCTCCCAACAGCCGCATTTAGGTATTTTAGGCGACTTTACGTTAGGGTATTCTGGCCACCTGAAAGCGGCTAATAGCTCTCCTGTTGACCTTGCAAAGATTTAAATGCTGTGAAAGTGGCGTCTGTCTCCATTTGAGACACATGGCCTGTAGAACAGCTGGTTATTGCACAAAAATAAAATACTGCAGAAGCTGGAATTCTGTAATAAAACAAGTTAACAGAAATACTGAAGCATCTGATGGCGATCAGCAGTTAACATTTCAGGTCTATTTTTTTGGCTGGTAATCTCTGATGCATTTTGTCTTGTGTGAGATCAATATTCCAATGGCCCAAGTTGCAGTTAATAAATTCTGCCCAAGAAAGCAAGATGATGAATTGCAGGGTTGCCAGTAGTGAATTAGTTGAGAAATAGTTGCCCACCTCACTGACAAAAGGCAAAGGAGGAAAAACCCAACACCCAACCCCAACCAACCAATTTTCCCCTGCAACCGCTGCAACCGTGTCTGCCTGTCCCGCATCGGACTTGTCAGCCACAAACGAGCCTGCAGCTGACGTGGACATTTACCCCCTCCATAAATCTTCGTCTGCGAAGCCAAGCCAAAGAAAAAGAAAGAAAGAAGTCGTTTATAGTCGTAATGAAAAATCGCCATCACAATGCAAAGAACCGGCAAAAAGAAATTGTGGAAAATAAATAGATAAGGTTTTAAATTGGCACCCTCAGCAGTCAATTTGCCAATCACGCAACACACATTCTCAAGCAACCGGCAGATTTACTTATCTGGCATCTACCAATCCCCATAGGTGCTGGATGCCAGGGGTTTTACTGGACTTTTGCAACTAGCTACAATATTACTGCTATTGTTCAATATTTCATTCCTCCTAAAAACATCTCTGTGGCTGTTTTAGAAGGATTGTGACTTTTCGTATACTGCAGTAATGAATAATAAAGTGAAATGAAATATGTAGTCATAAACATCCTTCGCTGAAATCTCATTACTGCTTAATTATTTACCTGAAAATGTGACCTGCCATTTTTATGGAGCAGTTTAATTGAAAGAGCCAACATGTCAAGCGGATTGGGTGGTAGCTACAAGTCCATTGATTTCTCTGCTTTCTGAGCCAGTACTCCAACATGCGGGGTAGGTAGATATTCTTTTAATAGCAGCACTGCTTTATATAAAGAACAAGGGCAATCACCACTGCCTTGTGCAATCAGGAGTGGACAATCAATTATTACCATCCCCATTGATGATGTCGCATATAAATGATTATGAAAGACTTGGTGAATTAGAAGAGGATGTGAAATAATTTTGCTTTCAATTTGACATGTGCTCAACTTTTGTTCCAGACACAAAAATTGAAGTTGTTGGTATTACTCTGGAAGAACTACAAGCAGTGGCTTTGTGGCTTAAGGTGTTCGCCAGGGATTCAGCCCTTGAGTTGTGAGGGAAAGGTTAACCTGTAAAATTCAGTTTGTTCATTTCACACTTACCCTATTTTCTCTCTGAATTAGTGTTGTTTCCAGGTTGAAACTTGGAATGAAGTAAATCTAAGTCATTTTGGTTCTTGCCATTGTTTCGATTTGTCTGCACCCCTCAGTACCAATAATGGGCCCCTGCAACCGATTGTATTGGAGGATTGAAAAAAATAAGGACATTAAGAAAGCAAATGTGATTCAATAAGACTGTTGAAAAAAATAGAGGGAAGGATTGAATTGAGAAATTATTAAATAATTCTTTTTTTAGACATTCAGCCCGGTAACAGGCCATTTTGGTCCACGAGTTTATGCTGCCCAATTTACAACCAATTAATCTATGCCCCTAGTACGCTTTGAATGGTGGGACGAAACCAGAGTCCTCAGGGAAAATCCACGCAGAGAGAATGTATAAATCTCTTACCAACAGCGTGGAATTCGAACTCCGGTACCGATTGCTGACCCGGTTGCACTAACTGTTATGCCAATCATGCCGTGACTTTTTAAACAAAATATAACCATCCGGCAGTTCAACTACTAATTCCCTGACTTTTATGGACAAATATTATTAGTGACAGGTTAAATAATCGATGTTAGGAACAAGTTCATTTTTGTTTGAACAAATGATAGAAGAGTGCGAATTGGCCATCAATTTGTAATAATTACATGGCAAATCCTTCATTTTACTGACCCAATTTCCATGTTAACAATGTTTCTTTTCTAATATGTGAAAGCAAGTACTATTTATTCCTTTTGAGCACCTAATTCATGAGATGAAAAAATTATTGTTTCATTTCACTCCTGCCATGTTTTGTTTCCTGCTTTTGCACTATTAATATAGATTAGAAATTAAATTGAGGACACTATATACTACATCAAAAAAATACTGCGTAACCTTTTAAAGGAAGATAAGTGAATTAATAGTGTAGGTATGATACTGCAGATGTTGAGAGCAAAAAAACAAACTGGAGAAACTTGGTGGCAGCAACTGTAGAAGGGAAAAGGCAGGTGATACCTTTATTAAGACTCTGCATCAGGATTTATGGTGCTTTGGAGTGGTAATTGAAGGGATATAAAATATGAAGGAAAATCTGTTAGTCACCACGGACCTGAGAGTGCTGACTGTGAAAATTCAACAGTTACCGGAAAAAATCAAATCTCATCAACTCTCATCTTGAGAATCAGGGTCAGAATTTATTGTTATGAAGCATGTCACGAAATTTGCTCTTTTGTGCCAGCATCACAGTACAAAAATGTCTATAAACCACATTTCAAAATAAGTAGTGCAAGCAAAATACAAAGTGAGGTTATGTCTGTGGTTCATTGTTCATTCAGAAATCTGATGGCGGGTGGTGGGGAGAAGCTGTCCTTATGCCGCTGAGTGCTTGTCTTCAGGCTCCAGTCCATTTTTCCCAGTGGTAGCAGAGTGAAGAGGGCATGGCCTGGGTGGTGGGGGACCTGGAGGATAGAGTCTACTTTCTTATTGGAAAGCCCAATAAAAATAATGACTGACCAATGTGAATGATCTCATGCTTGAATTTGTTAAATCACCAAGTTTGCATACCTTTCAGGTTGGATTCTTATGGCGTGATGTACATTTTGCAATTAACATAGAAATATGGGGAAATAATAGCAGGAACTGTTTATTTGGGTCTTTAACCCTGCTCTACCATTCTACATGATCTTCTATCATTCTCTTTGTGTTAGTTGTTGTTTTTCAGGAACCAGCAATCTTAAGTACATGAATGACGTGGCTTCTTCAACCACAGGTTCACCAGATGAAAAAATATCTCCTCATCTTCGTCCAAAATGCCTTTTCCTGTATTGAGATTGTAGCCCTAGGTTCTGGACACACCAGCCATGGGCAATATCATCCATAGAGGTCCCTTCTGATTTTCATAAGATTTCATGATTCAGACAATTTGACCCAATCTCTCTTTGTAAGAATGTCCTTTAAACGTGGGATTTAGTCTAGTGATCCTTCTTGTGTTCTGTCTTGTATGAGTGTTCTTAGATAAGCAGTGAAATTATTTTTTGGAAACAACAAAGCATTTGGACCAATATTAAAACTAATTTATTCTTAGGAGGTATGTGTCGCTGTAAATTAATTTCATTAAAGTGTGTGAGAGAAATACCTCAATCGTGATTAGTTGTTGGGCATATACCACATGAATTTAGTTTCTCCATTTGCTGTCAAATGTTCAAGCATGAAGTTGCTGCTCTCTCTTTCATTTTTAAAACCAAAATCTTCAAGTTTTTAAAAATTAACACATGAAGTGCCAACCTGCAGTATTGAAAGGTGAATCACTCTGGGTGGAGTTGGATTTTCATGCATCTGGCAAATTTGCTGCCTTGTTCTACAAATTGTCACTTTTTCTAGGTGGCATTTTTAAATGTCAAGCTGTCTAAATTGGAAAAAAAAGTGAATTGAGATGAATCAAGGGCAGCTTGATTGTGGCTAATTTCTCATGTGAGAGTTACTGATGGTGACAAAACCAAATTTTGGGTTTGAGCAAGCATTTCAACAAGATACGCAAAGTATTTTGATCCCACCACCTGACACATCCTCCTCTCTCTGCCTCCTGTAGGGACTGCTCCCTCTGTGACTCCCTCGGGCACTCAGCCCTCCCCACCAATCGGTCCCCTGGCACCTTTCCCTGTGGCCGCAGGAGGTGCCACACTTACGCCCATACTTCCTCCCTCACCTTGATCTGGGGCCCCAAACAGGCTTTTCAAGTGAAGCAACACTTATGTATCCACCAGACTGATTTACTGCCTCCGGTGCTCCCTTTGTGGCCTTAGCTACGTCTGAGAGACTGGTCGCAAATTGGGCGATTGCTTCGCTGAGTTCTCCTTCCTCTCTTTCCCCCTCCATTCGCCCAGCTATCCGTCTTCCCCTTGATTTCTGCTATCCCCTTCCTCCCTTCTCCACCAATCATCTCCTGCCTTTGCAGCCACCCCTTCTTTCGCCCCCCCCCCCCCCCCACCCATACAACCATATAACCATATAACCACTTACAGCACAGAACAGGTCAGTTCGACCCTACTAGTCCATGCCGTAACAAATCCCCACCCTCCTAGTCCCACTGACCAGCACCCGGTCCATACCCCTCCAGTCCTCTCCTATCCATGTAACTATCTATTCTTTCCTTAAATGTAACCAATGATCCCGCCTTGACCACGTCTGTCGGAAGCTCATTCCACATCCCTACCACCCTTTGCGTAAAGAAATTTCCCCTCATGTTCCCCTTATAATTTTCCCCCTTCAATCTTAAACCATGCCCTCTAGTTTGAATCTCCCCCACTCTTAATTGAAAAAACCTATCCACAATTACTCTGTCTGTCCCTTTTAAAATCTTAAACACCTCTATCAAGTCCCCCCTCAATCTTCTACGCTCCAGAGGAAAAAGCCCTAGTCTGCACAACCTTTCCCTGTAACTCAGACCCTGACATCCTGTCAACATTCTCGTGAACCTTCTCTGCACTCTCTCTATTTTGTTCAGACGCCTACTGACAGTTTCTCTTATTTTGAGGCAGGGCTCAAGCCTGAAAAGTGGGGTTGTGGCGGCATGCCATTGGGCAGGCGAACCGGTCCCGCATGTCATGCACATGGCGGGGCAGCCGGCCAAAATAGCGCCGACGGGGGTTTCTCCCTGACCTCTGCACCAGGCTCTGTGGCCCATGTGATGCCCCGGTGACATCAGGGCCCACTGCGCCGTTCTCAGCCAGGTCCGGGGTGGGAGCATAAGACCAGCCAGGCAGACCTCAATGAACGAGTTTTTGCTCCTCAATGAATGATTTTGAATCATTACTCAACCCGTTTGGCTGTGCGATCATTCAGTATGCAGAGTAGCCGCCGCTACAGGTTATTATTTTTTACCTTTGCTATATAAATGATGCTGTTTGACCAGCCTAGGTTCTCCAGCTCTCTGTTTTTACTTCAACTACAGTGTCTGCAGATTTTTGTGTTTTACTTAAAGGTGTTTTATGTAGCCAAAAAGGGTATTTTGTTTGAGAATAGAGGTGTTAATCTTGGGGATTAAAAGGTTATGGAATAAAGGGATCAAGAACAAAACAGTTAAGTGTAGCTGTTTATTTTTGTGCAGTCCCAGAAAACAAGAGTTGTATTTTGAAGGGACCCCAGCACTAGACACTTCCCCTCCTCTCCCCTCTTTGCTTTCTGTTGTGATTGCTCCCTCACGACACTCTCGACCACTCATCCATTTCCACTAATTGAACCCCTCCCCCTGTGACTACAAAGAGTACTACACTTGCACCTTCCTCGCTCACCCCCAGCAGCACTTCCCTTGTGAATTTGCAAAGGGTCATTGACTGCATCCAGAGCTCCCAAAGCAGCCTCTTCTTCAGCCTGGAGATTGGATGCAGATTGGAAAATTTACTTTGTTTTTTGAGCACCTTTGCTCTGTCTGCTGGAACTGCAGGGACCTACCAATGGCCAACTACTAAACCTCCGCACTCCATTGCCACACTGCCAGCTATGCCCATGGCCTCATTGTACTGTCAATTGAGGTCATTCATAAATTGGAGGAGCAGCACTTTGTATTTGTCTCTGCAGTCTCCAACCAGACAGCATCAATATTGACTTGCCGTTAACCCCCTATCCCAGTCTCTCTCTTTCCTTTGCCCCTTGGTCTCACCTTCTGATTTGGGTGCCAGTCTGTTTTTTTTTTTGGCTCTTCTGAAGAAGGGCTCAGGTCTGAAATGTTGTCTGCCTTTTGCTTTCTATGGATGCTGAATGACCTGAGTTTCTCTAGCACTTAGGTGCGCTGCAATCTTTTTCGCCATCGATTTACAAGGAACAGCAAGTAGCAACAATGGGAACAAAGTAAAATTTGAGGGGCTGATCGTGGTTTGATTTAAGATAACAGAAGAATCATTCGTCCTAGCCTTCAGTGCAGTGTTGAAAAACCATGGTATCCGCTTTCCCGTGCTGTACCTGCATTTCATTTTCCCATCTTCAGTTGAAGAACATGTCGCAACTTACACAACACATCATCCCTTGAAGAGGCCCTGTTAATTTAATCCATGCAAGCCACTTATCATGTTGGTTATTTGCTTAAGCAGATGACTCTTCTACATGTAACAATCCATTACAATTAGAAGGCAGTAGAAAGTTATCTTGCTGCTTTAATTTCTTTGGGCATATATTTATCATTTACTTTGCCTGTTTTAAATGAGGGCATCGACCTTGGTCACGCATTATCATTATCATTCATCATCATGAACCCCTTTTTTAAAAATCATAATCTAAAAGTAGAGTTGAAAGTGATGTGATTTGTTTGTTGAAGCAACATTCCACATTTGTCATTTTGAATCATTACTACACGGCAAAGAAAGATGTTGCAAACTGCTATGCCAAGTTTAAGCTTTACATCATTATAAGATTATGTAGACTGAAGAGAACTCAGTAATATTACTGCTTACAAGTTAACTAGGCACAACTATTGACCTATTTCTGAATGATTTTTTTTTCTTGGGGACGTTAGTTGGATTTCAAAAGGGAAGTTTTATTTCTATTACCGTTACCCTTGTTAACATAATTTTATTAAGGCTTCAATACGCAAAGAAATCTGCAATTATATAATAAATAAGGTTATTAGCTTTTATTATTGGTGAGGCATTAAATTATTAATTCCTTTGGATATCAATGAAGTGATTTTGGTCATGAAAAAAAGGGAATTCTTTATTCAATGTATTGCTGCAATGTATTTGTGAGTGAGCTGTTTGAAGCGATTGGTACAAGATTTATTGAAATGTTGTTCATAAGACTGCCATTGATTGATCTCTGAATCAAATGTATTTTAATTTTGCATGTGTAAAGTGCACTGTTTTGAGAAACTGGTTTCTCAAAGTGTTCAAATTATTAATATGGCATTTATTTTAAAAAAACAATGCTCTCAGCAATGTATTCTTCATACTTCCATATCTCCTGTCATCAGATGCGCTTTTTAAAAAATTTTATTCTGCTTCTGTTCAATTCCAAAAAGAAAGAATGGAGAGTTGTGGTGTAAAGGTGAAGATTCGTACATACTAATCTCAGTGATTCTTTTTAAAAAAACAACTGTGATATTACCAACTTAAAAATTTGTGAAAATTCTTGTCTGTCTTTTTGCTTGAAATTTTTGCACATAACACATTTACTTAACATTGTAGACAACTCGTGTGCCTTGTAATTCTGAGAGGAATATTTGCTTTTATCTCCTTGACTTTTAATTATTTTGTCAAGTAACAATTCTTGAACCTTTTTTAATCTGATTTCTCATCTTTAATAATATTTTAGTTGGTGTTTGTTACAAAAATGTTGTGCTTTATTTTAACCTTTTCAGATACAGTGGATACAAATGTTTTTTAAAAATATTTTAGCTATGAAGTAAAAATAATTGAAACCTCAAGTTTGCATTGCTTGATGAAATATAATCCAATCTCCATTTACAAATGTTGGAATATTTGGGATGAACTCGTCTTTGAAATCTTCTGAGAGATATAATTCACATTCCATTATCTAAAAATATTTCATTCATCATGTGTCTGGGCTCAGAAACTGAAATCCCAAGATTAATTTATAGCCATCTCACATTGCCTTCAACATCTTGTCAGCAACACAGTCAATGCCTGTTGATAAGAGGGAACATATATTACTCTAAGAAGAGGCAGCTGAACAGGACCTTTTTTTAGGGCAAATATGCTTTTGATAATCCGTCTGGAAAATGCTGCGTTTTTAAACTTCTGGAAGGGATTGAATGCTACGTAGTTTTACGGAGATCAATGATTCCAAAATCAATTTAGGGCGGCATGGTTGGCGTAGTGATTAGCGCAACGCCTTTGCAGTGCCAGACCAGGGTTTGAATCCCACACTCTCTGTGAGGAATTTGTACGCTCTCCCCATGTCTGTGTGGATTTTCTCTGGGGGGTCCAGTTTCCTCCCACTTTTCAAAAAAAAAGTACCGGGGGTGTCAGTTAATGGGGTGTAAAATGAGCAGCATGAACTTGCAAGCCAAAATAGCATGTTACTATACTGTGTGTCTAAATTTAAAAGTTTAAATTGAACTTACGTTTGAACTTTTGTTGAAATAAATCAATTGGAGCTGGTTTTTCATTTATTTAATATAGGTGTGTTAATACTCTTGTGAAACAGATTCTTGCACGTATACATTTTCTAGTGATTGACACGATTTTGGTTGGTTGGTACAAATCCTGTTAAACTTCTTTTGATCTCCTTTATGTCAATGGCGATGAAGACCAAACAGATTGTCCTTGATTGCCCAAATTTGAGATTAGCTGAGGAAGCACAGACCAAATATTAACTTTGTTATGTCTTGATACTTTTCTGTAAATTTAACAATTGAGCACTTGTTTCAATTTGTTCATTACTTCAACCATGTTAAGTAATGATTTTTTTTGTTATTAATATCAGGTGAACTTGACGTGGTGATTTAAATAACATGGGAGTGCCATAACCATTCAGATGATCAGCAATTAAATCATTTAGCAGTGCATTGGTTTAGCCTACCTCTGACAAAATGATACCTGTGAAAAGGGTGTGTTGCATTAGTTTTCATGGTGTGAGTTTTTGTTTTGAAATCATGATTTAATGAGTAATTGAAAAATGGAATGAGTGTGGACTGTCCTGTGCATTAAACCTGCAAAAGTTTAATAGTGGAAGGTTTTCTTTTGCAGAATTACTTTCTTTGCACTGTTGTGCATAATGTAAATCCTGGGAGATTTAATCTAGTTATAACTGAAATTTGAACTGAATTTTGGGCACAACTCTGAAAATGCATGTACTGGAGGTGGGGAAATGATTGGCAACAACCTTTTCAAATTGAACATGAATTGAGAAGCAGCGGTCAGCTTGTTATTTCCAACATTTACTCTGTGTACATCAGATCCGTTGATTGTACTGCAAATATGATAGATATTCCAGCTGCCTCTGGGTGGGGTGGGGGGGTGGGGGGTAAACAATCAAAGAAACAAAAGGATACTTTGGCTCATTACACCCAAGTATCCTTTTACAGCCCCGAGAAATTTTTTTTTAAAACAGAATCAATTTAGTTGCCTCGTATAATGTCAACACATTAAGTTGCTTCTTAGCTTTCTTTATTTTTGTGCCCAGTGGCACCTTCTGTCCTGCTTTCATTGCAGCCTTGTGACAGAATCAAAATGCTGTGGATACTTGAACTCTTAGCCAGGAGTCATTGCAGAACTGGGTATGTGTTGAGTTGTCACAAACTATCTCTAAGAGGAGACAAATCATCATCCTTCCATCTGCCCCCTCTGGTTCTGAAGCACCAGTTCAAGAAAAGCAATGGAGTTCATCTCATCTCTTGGCTTAGATCGATCTGAACAGAGAGGATCACGAGTGTATCCATCCCGCCTCATCAACATGATCTACCGGGATTGTTGTCTGAAGAGGGTGTGCAAAATCATTGAGCACTCCTTCCACCCCATCAGGAAAGAGATACAGGAGTACATCAGCATCACCAGGCTGAGGAACAGCTTCTTCCCATGGGCATTGAGAACGCTGAACGACCAAAGGAACTGCTCACCAAGGATTGGAGAATGTTGTTTCAACGGGTTGTACTTGTACAATCAGATGACAATAAATTAGTTTATCTTGTTCATTGTTTCATTGCTGTTTAAAAGTATTTTGCTGTTACCTTCTTTGATTGACAATGTCTTCAATACTTTAAAAAAACACACACACACACACTTGATCATTCAATGATGTTAGACATTAAAATATGAAAAGGTGAAAGATTTATCTTCCATGCAGTGGTTGATGATCTTTCATTTGACTTATTGCCATAGGTTTAGATCTCTAATGTTCCTGTTGTTAAACAAATCTACCTGCCTACTTTCTCCATTTGTTATAATGTTGTGCTTCTATCCAAGTGTAAATGGAGGTTGTGTTGTTTAGCAAAAGTGAAGTTTTAACAAAAAAATAAATGAGCTGCTCTACTTCAAACACCATAGTGCAAGACATCTTTTACGATAATGCAATGTTTACATTTGTTAGTGCCACTGTCATTGGCAAGATGAGGTGGTAGAGATGGCACATGCGCATTGAAGACTGGTTGCGTGGTATGGTTGGTGTAGCCCAGGGGTCTCAAAAGTGGTCGCTATTGACCTCTGGGAGTTGATGGGACTATCAAAGGGATTGATAAATGCTGGGGGTGAGTGGGGATGGGTTGATAACATTTGGGGGAGGTGTGGGGGGGGTTTGATTGGACTTTTTCAGTGGAAAGCAGGGGCCGATCAACAGGAAATAGTGCCTATGGCAGCGGTGGCCAACCTCTTGCAAGAGCGGGCCTTGCCGACCGCCATGTTGTATTTAGCTTCGTCCTTTGAATAAATTGAGAGCAAACAGGAGAACAGACTGAGTGTAGAAGAAAGATGTTGGTGCTCTTTGTACCTTTGGTAGCCCCCCCCGCCCCCCGTCCAGTGCTGCTACCCCCTCTCCCAGCCAACCTTCCACTCCTCCCCATCCAGCACCAGGATTCCATGCCTGGGGCTTGAATGAAGGATCAGGCTTTCCATGATGGTCTAAAAAGTTTGCGAACCCTTGGTCTAGCCAGACATATTGAAGCCCCTTTTGTCTTCTGATCTCCTGCTTCCAAAATCAGTTGTGGAGTTGGATGGTAAAGGTGCAATCCATTCCACCCATTGTCGTTGTTCCACAACATGTTCTTCTGGAGTATGTTTCAATGCATGATGTATAATTATCTCATTCAAAGAGACAGCTGTTATTTCAGCCTGAAACATTTAATTAATGGGTTTGATGCATCAGGAACTGAGATGGTACATATACTTTGCACTCAAAGTTGTTAATCCAAGTTACCTCATGACAGAGTTGTTTGATTTGAAGAATTCTTGCAGTATAACGCTTTTTCCTGTGTTCAGTTAATTTAGTTAATCTGGACAGAGGTGAAGATTGAAGTGGAAATCTCTTGGTTTTGCACAAACCTTTGCATTTATGCAGCAGGGCTATGACAGATGAATCAATCCCTTGATTTCCCCCAAATTCAGAATATCTCTCGCTGATTTGAATGTAAGAAGGAGCTGGAAATCTGCAACTTGCTTGAATAGAGAACTTCAAAGGTTCACCACATTTTGGGTGGAGAAATTTTTCACTTCTGAATGGCCAACCTCTGATCTTGGCATGTTGATGGTGTGTTCCCTGATTTTAGATCCATCAAATAAATGAAGCAGCCTGCCTCTCCCTATGGTTTGCGCATACATTGGAATTTTTGTTTTGTCAATAACATTTTTTTGGAGGAAGATATGATGACAGATCTCTCTCTCTCTCTCTCTTTTTGAAGTTTCTGAAATTTTTCTGAGACTTTTTAAGCTTTCATTGAGTAATAAGTTGGCAATAATGTGAAATTCTGTCAAATTCACAAAACAAGTGAAGTTAATGGAAATCTGGGCATAACTGAACAGATGGATAAGGCAACTGAAATGTCAGACTTGACAACACATTTATGGAGCGAATGAGGTGAGTTAGCAAAAGTTTAACAGATTTAGAATAGTTTGAAATTAATTTTGAAGCCACTTATTTCGATAAATGCCGTCAGCTTATTTGAAGGACAAGCTTGTCGGCAAAACAAATAGACCCTTGATCCTATGATATGACACAATCAAATAATTGTTTCTACATCTATTTTTTACCTAAGTTGCAAGCAGAAACTGAATTGCTTGTAGACAGCTGTCAATTTAGTTTGCACTTTCAACTAAAATGATATCTTGTGTTTGAGCAACGCTTGGAGTGGCAACATCTAAAATACAGATAGGTTCAATTTTTTTTAGAGGGCAGGAGGGTTTGAATAATTCCTATTTGTTGTTTTATTTTAGTTTATTTCTTCTATGTGCAGCAAACAATGGGATTTATTTTTTTAAAAAGCTACTTAATTTTCTTTGAGAAGCTGGAACTGCTTCTGGGAAGTGACTGATTCTCTTTTGCTATGCATGTAATTAATGACGATTAATGTCTATTGAAGGCACTGGTGGATATTTGGTATAAAGAAATTTGTTGTCAAACAATTAGCAAATCTTTTTGGAAAGAGGAATATTGATGTGATTGTTCTTGTTAAAAGGGGGTGTGGGGTTGTGATCTTTTGAAATTTGTCCGAGGTTCTGAATTTCAAATAAGTACAGAAGTATTTGTACAAAGCAAGTTTGAGCCTTTTTTCCTGTCCTCTGTGTAAACTGGATAAACATTCAGTCACTTAGTTTAAAAGCTGGATAAACAAGCACTTGATGGCAGTAGAATTAAAAATGAGAGGAAATGTTGGACAATATAATGCAGATAAGTTTGACACCTGGTTTTGTCATTCACTGCCAAATTTGGCAAGATAACACAACTATCAGGCCTTAAAATCTGTCAAATGCTACTCAGAATTCCACCACCATCCACTGCTGGTTCACACACAAATCTCTGCTCCTCACAGATTTTCTCAATTCCTCGTCAAATTATTTTTCACTCTCACCTCAGAGGATGGAGTTGAAGATGATGGTAACAAGATTGAGATAGGAGTTTAGAGATCAAATTGCTGGACTTGAAATTCAGGGACCTGGACTAATAATGCAGCAATGAGGTCAAATCTCACCAGAGCAACTGAGGAATTTGATTTGTTGAATTTGGGGAAATTAGTGGGGGAATGGGTTTGTTTCTTTACTCTGACAGGGTGTGGTTCCCCCCACCACCCCCACAGGTTTCAAACAGGCTTTAATTTTATCAGTGCTCAAGAATAGCGAGGTAACCTACCTAAATGACTATCGAATAGTGGCATTCTCATCCACAAATCAACAGTTTTGAGAGTCTAGTGTTGAAGCATATTTAGCTCCTGCCTGAGTGGAGACATGGATCCATTCCAGTTTGCCTACTGCAGCAGGTGCCTACTGCAGCAGGCTCTTCACACCTGGGCAACAAAAATGCATCCATCAGGATGCTTGTAATTTACAACAGTTTGGCTTTCAACACCACCATCCCCTCAAAACTGATCAGCAAGCTCCAAGACCCCACTCAAAATCCCACTGTGTAATTGGATCCTAAATTTCCTCACCTCCTGCCTCAGTCAATGTGGATTGGCAAAACACATCCATAATCTCCATCAGCAATGGTGCACCACGAGCATGCGTAGCCCCCTGCTCTACTCACTTTACACTAATGACAGTATGGCTCGGTATGACAAAAACATCATGGGCAGGTTTGCTGATGGTACCACCATAGAGGGCTGTATAAAAGGGGGTGACAAGGCAGCACATAGGAGGGAGATTGAAAACTTGGCTGAATGGTGTACTAACAACAGGCTCTCACTCAGTGCCTACAAGACCAAGGAGCTGATTGTGAACTTCAGAAAAGAAAAACCATCGGTAAACGATGCAGTAATCATTGGGGGATCACTGGTTGAGAGGATAAGCAATTTTAAATCCCTGAGGGTCACCATCTCAGAGGACCTGTCCTGGACCCAACACATTAATAGCATCGTGAAGAAAGTACGTCAGTGTCTTTACGTCCTCTGGAGTTTGTGGAAGTTCGGTATGTCATCAAAAACCTTGGCAAACATCTACATATGTGTAGTGGAAAGAGTGCTGACTGACTGCATCACAGCCTGGTGTGGGGGAACCAATACTTCTGAGTGAAAAGCCCTGCAAAAAGTAGTGGATACAGCCCAGGACATCACAGACTAAACTTCCCCACCACTGAGGAAAATCTACATGGAATGCTGCCATTGGAGAGCAGCAGCAATCATCAAGGTTCCAGACCATCTAGGACATGATATATTCTCACTGCTGCCAATCTCAGGAAGGAGATACAGGTACCACAGGATTCTTCAGATTCAGGAATAGCTGCCACTCCTCAATGATCAGACTCATTCAGAGGCTCCTTTAAGGGCTTGTTCTTAGCTCATTATTTGTTACTGATTATTTATACTTCTGCATCTTAGAGTCAGTTTGTTTATAGTTTTTTTTTCTTTGAGTACAGTTTTCACTGTGCATAATTAGAAACTCTGCTTGGCCCACAGGAAAAATGGTTATATGTGATGTCATGTACGCATGAACTCTGGCAATAAATTTGAACTTTGAACGTAGACTCAATGGGCTGAACGACCTCTTTCCTTGTCTGAAGGAGATGTGGTAAAATGTGAAATGGGTGTAAACAATGTCTGCAGGTGCAGGAGTCTCATGCAGTGTACAAAAGTTGGAGCGAAACTTTGTACCATCCATGAGAAGTGAAAGTTAGCCCCGTAGCCAAAACGTCGACTGCCTTGGGCATATGCAGTGTATTGTCTGTGTGCGAATGCCTCCCAATCCTTCTAAACCTGGGAAATTCTGATTCAGTGCACGTGTCAATATCAATTTCCAATTGGTAAAACAAAATGCAACAAACAGTTTGCCAAGCCAAGTTGCTTTGAATATCTTCCAAATCTGTCAACATATCTTTCATTGGCAATTCAACCTGATGTTCATACACTGTGTTTCGGTAAGATTTTATACATGCTACCTTGTGTGGAAAAAGCTTGAGCATTTGACTTTGAATTATTTTTGAAGTACAATAGCATGCTACTTGTGCCAAGGTGGTTGTAATCCTGTTACACAACATCATGAATTTGCAATGAAATAGTCAACTGCTTTACTTTGTACACAATGGAGCATTGAAAGGGTGATGCTGTCTGAGTTGCTGTTATGGCAGCACTACTGCTGGTGCAGTCCAGCAGAGAGTTGAGACCCAGGTCTGCTCCGATGTGTTCAACTGCCCGGTCCTAATGCTGTTTGCTCTGTACAGGGCTTAAATGGCCTGTTAAAGGCACCAACAGTGTTTGTGAGTAAAATCCTGCAGATACAGAAGCCTGTTCCCCACCCTCTGTCTCTGTGCTTGGCAGGCATGAGGGGTTGAACATTCTGGGGAGGAGCAGACTGTTGCAGGACATCAGAAATGGGAAGAACCCCCCCCCTCGAAAACCCTGTCAAGAAGGAGAAGCAGAACCAAAGGATAGGGGCATCTAGGACAGTGTCCACAGCTTTTTTAATAGGTGATAGGCCAGGGACCATTCACATTAATATTTATTGGTACTTCTATTTTGTAGATAAGGCTCCAGGGTAAACAGCAGCAAATGTGTTGTCTAATATCACTGAAGGATAGAGCAACTACTACAATGCAAATGTTCTTTGTACTGTATAAACTTGTGTAATAGTCTATTTCACATCCCCCCACCCCCCCATTTCTGGCTCCAAATTGTGTTTTTCGTATATCCTGTGTAAAAGTTGACCCCTCTCTCCACCCCCCCCCCCCCCACCAATTTTTGGGCCCAAACACCCCACCCATCCAAGCTCCCAACATTCTGACCACAGATTCTCGCCCACAACCACCTGCCCATCGGAGCTCCTGATGCTCCGACCGGGGATCCTCGCCCAGGCTGTCCAGCCTCCGGAGCTCCCAATGCCTTGACCGAGGATTCTTATCCTGGGTTCCCACCTACTGGAGCTCCCGAAGCCCCGACCATGGATTACCACCCAGTCCTGGTCATCAGAGCTCCCGAATCTTTGAACGACAAGGGTACTTACCCAAGTCAAAAGTATGACCCATGTAAAAGCTGACCCCTTCAAACCGGTCTTGAAAAATTGGTCCCCAAAACTCAACTATTACATGTGTATATACTGTATGGTACATTACTTCAAATAACAGAATGATATTCTTGTATAATGAATCTACATTGTATTATTCTTATTAAATTAGTGCTTTCATGCAAATTGAGATTTGTAATAATGAAGCAGTTTAGTTGTACAAATGATTTTTTTCTGAATATTAGGCAAGCATATATGTGCTGGGGGTTCATTGTGATTGCATTGATGCAGTACTTGCACAGCAATATTCTGATCCTAGGGCTGTAATTGAAATGAAGATGTTTCTGGTTAATGAAGGCAAAAGTGTTTTGAATCCAAATATTACTTTGGTCCAGAACCACTTGATGCACTCCACTTTTCATTTTTCATTTAAACATTAAGTCATTTAATTTTCTTCTTCAAAGATGCAAACTTGTATTGAGAATGGATACCGAACAACCTATGAGTCTGAAGTATTTAATCACACCTTTCACTTGATTGGTGGTTTTATATTTGTTTGGAATGTCTATCTTAAATGGCTTGCACTTTATAATTTTGATCATTTTCTCTTATTCCTGCTGGTAACCAATGGGCGAAGTAGGGTAACCAATGTGCACTTTTCTATTGCCTTTACACATCTTATTGTCTCTAAGTAAAACACGAATCTGCAGACACTGTGGTTGAAGTAAAAACAATGCTGGAGAAACTCAGAATGTTAAACATATAGCAAAGACATAACCAATATTTCTGGGTTGAGCTATTCATCAAGATATTGGCAAACTGATGGAGGGGGGAGGTGTTGGGGAGGCTGTAGGCAGGAGGTAATAGTGGATAAGGGAGAGAGGGCACACCAGCAAAGAAGGGGAGGGACTCTGTGATTGGAGATGGAAGGGGTGGAGAGCTTGAGGAAATAAAACAGAGGGATGGAGAAGAGAGAGGAAGAACAGAGGGAGTAGGCTAGCAGAAACCAGAGGTCAGTGTTAATGCTGGAGAGTGCTGAGATGTGGTGGCATGGTTGGTGTAGTGGTTTATGCAACACCTTTACAGTGCCAGCAATAAGGACCAGACAAGGGTTCGAATCCCCTGCTGTCTGTAAGGAGTTTGTACATTCTCCCTGTGTCTGTGTGGGTTTTCTCTGGGGGCTCCAGTTTCTTCCCATCATTCAAAATATACTAGAGGTGTAAGTTAATGGGTGTAAGTTAATGGGGTGTAAATTAGGCAGCATGAACTCATGTGCTAAAATGGCCTATTACCGTGCTGTTTGTCTAAATTTAAATTTAAAAAAAATTAGATATTGCTCCTCAAATTTACCGGTGGTCCTGGTTTGACAATACGAGACCATGGACAGACACGTCAGTGCGGGAGATTTGAAATGATTGGCCACTGGGAGATCCCTGTCACTGATGGGGACAGAGTGAAGGTACTCAATGAAGAGATCTCCCAGTGTGTGTTCAGTCTCTCTAATGTAGAGTAGAATCTTTAAGCCCTGTTTGTGTACTTAAATATTCCACCGGCAGAAAAGGATTGGCTTCACAATTGGTAAGTCACATTTTTTGCACTTGGAGAACTGTGAATATTTCATTTCTATCTTTTCAGAATTTATTGTCTCTTTTTAAGTATAGTGTTGCCATTGTTTATCCAGCTTTTTTATATACAAAGTACTGGTTTAGCTACAACAAGTAAGAATTTCACTGTGTATGAGTCAATAAACTCATTATCTGTATCATGATCAAGTATTGTTAAAAATGTGGGGTTGAATCTAGTTAATTCCTAGTTCTCAACTGTTCCAATTGTCTTGGCTTTTTTTTTGTTTATAATTCCAGTTAGTTCTTCTGCATGTCACTGATCCATCACTAGCGGGTTGTCCAATGGTGGTGGAGAAATTTTTGCAAGGCTAAAATGGTGTGTCTGTATTCCCAGTTTTCTTTGTTCTACCACACTGCTCAGTGCCCTACCATTTGCCATGCATGTCCCTTCTTGGTTTGTCTTTCCAAAATGCCACACCTCACACTGTCTGCATTAAATTCCATGTCATTTTTCAGCCCATTTTTCCAGCTGGTCCGGATCCCTCTGCACGCTTTGAAAACCTTCTTCGCTATTCACAATGCCTCTAATTTTAGTGACATCATAAAACTTGCTGATCCACTTTACCACATAATCACCCAGATCATTGATGGAGATGACAATCAACAATGGTCTCAGTACCGATCACTGGGGCACACTACTAGACACAGGCCTCCAGCCTGAAAAGCAATCATCCACCACTACTCTCTGACTTCCCGTTCAACCATTTCACCATAAAAACCTAGCGTCTGAATCTTCCCACGTGACTAACCTCTAATGTGGGATCTTGTCAAAGGCATTAATAAAGTCTACGTAGACAACATTAACAGCCTTTCCTTCATCAACTTTCCTAGAAATGTCCTTGAAAAATGCTAAAAGTTTGGTTGAGCTGCATTATCCTCCTATTTCTAAACTCAGTCACACATGGGATGTGCAGCAATCCCGTGATCACAATCCTGGTGGTCCTTTCCTTCAACGTAGCACCCAACTCCCTGAACTCTCCTTGCAGGACCTTTTGCCTTTCCTACCCACGTCGTTTCTCTACATGGATGACAGCGTCTGGCTGCTCACTCTCCCCCCTGAGAATGCTGTGAACTCGATCTGAGATATCTCATCCCTGGCTCCAGGGAGGCAACATACCATCTGGAATACTTGATCTCTTCCTCAGAATCTCTTATCTGTCCCCCTAATTATGGAGCCCTCTATCACTTCAGCTCACCTCTTCTCCACTTAGCCACAGGACCAGACTCCGTGCCAGAGGTTTGATCGCCATGGCCTGGTAGGTCGTCCACTCAACAGTGTCCAAAATGATGTACATTATTTAGAGGAATGACCTCAAGGGTGCCCTGCACTCCCTACCTGTTCCCTTTCCCTCTCTTGACTGTTACTCATCTCCCACCTTCTTCCTGCCTCCTAGGTGTGATAACATCTCTGTAACTCATGTCCTTCACCCCCTCTGCCTCCCGAACAATCTGGAGTTCATCCAATTCCAGTTCCAATTCCTTAACTCGGCTTGTCAGGAGCTGCAGCTGGATGCACTTCTCACTAGTGAGGCTTTCCTGATAACTCACATTCTGCAAGGGGAGCATTCCCCTATCTTGGCTGCTATTCCCACTGTTTATGACTAGAGGAACAAAATATGATGTATGGAACCTGCCCATACCCGTGCCTACCTGTTGAATCCTTTTATTGTTCATTGAAAATGGTGACCCTTTCTTACTTCAAGTCCTACTGCCCCTTGCCTCTTGCCTGTTCTCTTTGAAGCCTGTTGAGCCACTCTGATGATGTTCTTGATGACCACTCCCTTGATGATTTTTCACTTTGTCCTGATTTATTCATGTGCATACGGAGAAACTTGGGATGAATTAATGAAATGATCTCTAATGGATTAGGGTAGTTTGGAGTTTGCTTCTATTACAATATTAATGCAAGGTTTGCTCCCTCTACTTTTTTAATGAGTCTACAGTACAAAATAACATAATAAGGCAGGCCATGTACAAGGCAGCCCCTGATGTTCTAGCTGTAGGCGCCTGAGAATTTGTGTTAATGACCCTTTTGAAATATTGAAGATGATATAATTTGTATTTGAATTTTTTTTGTAATGTTCATCCTATTTTACTCATGAGTTACGAGCAGAAGTGGGACGATGAACAGAATTACAATTATGGAAACTATGAAGTGTGTCAATGGCACCCTCTCATGGTCAAGGCCCCTGGTGCATTCTTGTCAAGCATGTTTCTACTTTTAGTCACAAAAAGAGCACGTTTTCTTGACAGCTGAGCTCGATTGCATTCTTGTCCCCCTTTTTTATGGATCACTGAAATGTAATTTAGTATAATTGTGCATTCATCCTTTGGGGGCAATGCCCATTACAAATTCTGTTTGTTTTTCTATTGGTCATTGGCTCTATTAGTTGCCCATAAATATGATTTTAGCCCAAGCTTAAGATGGCAATGTATTAATTCACAGGATACAATGACCTTCTGGTCACAATAACAGGTATGATTTATTTTCAAATGATACTTCTCATGGTAAATTAATTGAAGGCAGGTGAACCATCATTCAAAGTGACAGTTTTCTAGTTGCTTAGATGTTGATACAAAATTAAGGTAGCCAAGCAACAGAAAAGTGCAGATTCCTAAGATTTATCAGGTAATATATCTAGTTTAGCAAAGTAGACTGAGATTGGCAGTTGATTCTTTGAAGTGCATTTTCTTTTCTGAGAAAATATTTCTCTCAAGGTTTTTTTTTAATATTATGAGCAAACATTCAACTTTGGAAATGTGTACCTAATGTTTCTAGAAATTGAATAGAGCTGAGATTTTGTTAGTAATCTGATTTTTGCATGATATTCGCTGCCACCTCAGCAGCAATTTTACTCAACTACCTATCTGCAATGATAGAAATCTTCTGCCAGGCTTGACACAATGTGTTGAATTTATTTTATAAAACATCTTTTTTGACTTTCATTGCTTGAGACATTGACCATCATGTCATTATTAGAGTGAATCTCGGCAGCTCCATTTCTTGATTCTTGTACGATACCAGACATGCACACATCTCTCAAGCTTATTATGGTCAATCAGGAGAACAAGAACTAGGGGTCAGCAGTGGAAAGGGTCAAGAACTTCAAATTCATCATATCCGAGGATTTGTTCTTGAACCTCCATGTCAATGCAATCATGAGGCTCGCCAGTGGCTATACTTTGTGAGGTGTTTGAAGAGATTTGGTACGTCACCAAAGACTCTCAAACTTCTACAGGTGTACCGTGGAGAGTCTACCGCTGGTTGCCTCACTGCTTGTTGTGGAGATGCCAATGCTCAGGACAAGAAAAACCTGCAAATGTTGTTAACTCAGCCTGCGACATTATGGGCTCCAGTCTTCACTCCTTCAAGGACTTCTACAAGAGACAATAACCCCTTTCACACTTGCAAGTGATCCTAGAAATTAACTGCTAATTGGCCCTGTAAAGTCTCTAGAGTGAAAGTAAAATCAGCTCAATGCCGACATCATCTCACTCGGGGGATTGACGGCCTTGACCCCAGTACAATCCCCAGCATCTGCAGACTGCCATTAGGCAAGTATAAAATGGGTAATTGCATTATTCGATTGAAATTACCCAAGTTTTTTCTTGAGTGCAGGAATATGAAGGAAGTAAAGATTAAAATGAAGGTATGAACTTGCTGTGGGAAAGTCACAGCGGGAGAAAGAGGGAGAGAGGAAATAAATAGCAATAGCGGACAATTTTTAAACAGAGTGGAAAAGTTAGCAGCGCTATAGTGCACAATTTATAAAGATAGTGGAAAAAGTAATGGTGAACCTAACTTCCCAGAATGCCATGTGGCAGAGAAACCCCTCCATGAATGTTCTATGCATGCAGACGTGCTTACAGCCTTTCCCTACAGCATGGCATTCTGGGAGGGCAAGTCCACCATCACTTTTTCCCCCAAGGTATTTTTAAATTTTTCCCACACTGCATAAATTGTATATGATAGCGCTACCAACTTTCCCACCCTGTTTAAAAATTGTCCACTATTGCTATTTATTGCTAGCACTTTCCCACGGTCCCTTATAAAGATTTATATAAGTTGGCACAACAATAATGAACCATAGACACTACCTGACTTCATCTTTTTTCTTGTACTGCTTTTATTTATTTTGTAATGTGGTTTATATAAATGTTTGCACTTTAATGCTACTATAAAACAACCTATTTTATGACATGTTCATGACAATAAATTCTGATTCCTTGTGAATTGACAGGTAGCAAATTTCTGACAGTAGTGCATTGGGTAGGAAACTGGTCATCTTGCTAACCAATGCAAATCGACTGCTCTGAAGTGTAGTCCGTATTCACTAAAGTTTCTGAACATAACTGACAAATTCAGAATGCTAATTACAAGATGAATTTTATAAAATGAATGCAGTTTTTATTAGAGCAAGAGCATGATGGAGTAGTGGTGAAGTAGGTGAGCATGCTGTCAGAGTGATGGACCAAAGGTTCTGCGAATACCGTATACACTCATGTTATCGTCGATATCGTGTAATAGTCGATTTCTCCCTCCTCCCTTTTTTGGCAAAAAAAATCAGGTGTTTTTGTATGACCCCCCACCACTATTTATGGTCCATTCAACCTACCCATCCAAGCACCCGACCGTAGATCCTCATGCTGGCTGCCATTCCATCTGAGCTCCTGATGCTCTGACTGTGGACTTGCCACCTGATCCCACCTTACAACATTTTGATAATTTTTTTTTAAAAATAATAGTACACGAAAAGTAAGGCAGTGTCTTTCGTTCATTGAATATTCAGGAATCTAATGGCAGCAGGGAAGAAGCTGTCCTCATGCCATTGAGTGGTCGTCTTTAGGCTCCTGTACCTTTTTCCTGATGGTAGTAGAGTGAAGAGGGCATGGCCTGTGTGGTGAGGGTCTTTGAGGATAGAGGCTGCTTTCAGACACCGCCTCATGTAGATGTCCTTTTTTTCAAACTTTATTTAAAGATAGAAAAAACATAACACACAGTCTAATAATAATCAAAAATTAATTTTACAAAGATATATATATATATATATAAAAAATCAAAAAAAACCCAATCCCACCCTTCCACCCCTTCAGCCAGCTCCCTTAAGTGGAGCCAAAAATATAAATTATGTATATAAAAAAATTATAAATGTTGAGAACATTTCAAAGTATATTTAAATGCATTTATTCCAAATATGGAGACCATTTACTAACAAAAAAGGAAGAATTATAATGTAAGTTATAGGTAATTTTTTCCTTAACAATACAAGCTTTAAATTCATTATGCCAACGTAGTATATTAATCTCTGTATTGTCTTTCCAAGTACTCGCGACACATTTACGCGCTACTGATAGCACCAAACATACAAAAGCAATTTGAATTTTATCCAAACCCAATCCTCTCAATGAAATCAAATTCTTCTTTTTCTTTGGCTTGGCTTCGCGGACGAAGATTTATGGAGGGGGTAAATATCCACGTCCGCTGCAGGCTCGTTTGTGGCTGACAAGTCCGATGCGGGACAGGCAGACACGGTTGCAGGGGAAAATTTGTTGGTTGGGGTTGGGTGTTGGGTTTTTCCTCCTTTTTCTTTTGTCAGTGAGGTGGGCTCTGCAGTCTTCTTCAAAGGAGGTTGCTGCTCGCCGAACTGTGAGGCGCCAAGATGCACGGTTTGAGGCGATATCAGCCCACTGGCGGTGGTCAATGTGGCAGGCACCAAGAGATTTCGTTAGGCAGTCCTTGTACCTCTTCTTTGGTGTACCTCTGACACGTGAGCAGGAATGGGCTTTGGCAAATACTAGAGTGCATTGGATGCCCCCCAAAGTTCCTCAACATGGTTATCCAACTGCACGAAAACCAACAAGGTCGGGTCAGATACAGCAATGAGCTCTCTGAACCCTTCTCCATTAACAATGGCGTGAAGCAAGGCTGCGTTCTTGCACCAACTCTCTTTTCAATCTTCTTCAGCATGATGCTGAACCAAGCCATGAAAGACCTCAACAATGAAGACGCTGTTTACATCCGGTACCGCACGGATGACAGTCTCTTCAATCTGAGGCGCTTGCATGCTCACACCAAGACACAAGAGCAACTTGTCCGTGAACTACTCTTTGCAGACGATGCCGCTTTAGTTGCCCATTCAGAAATCAAATTACCCAATAAGAAAATAGTTGGGTCTAATGGTAATGTAAAGTTAGACAGTTTTTCCAAAACTACTTTAATTCCTTGCCAGAATGGTTGAACTTTGATACAAGTCCAAACAGCATGTAAAAAAGTTCGAATACATAAATCTGAATTATTAAACTCATATTTTATTCTGTTTCTCCAGAGTCAAATATAATTGATGTAAAAAATTATAATTAACCATTCCATATCTTACATTAGTCAATTTAATTACATTATCCTGACACATATCCGCCCAATTTTTCCTTCAGGAAAAATAAACATTAAATCACTCTCCCATTTAAGTTTAGATTTTTCCCAATCTGGCTTATCCATATTATCTTTTAAGATTATACATAACCAAAATATAACCCTTCTTTGGTACAGAGGAAATCGACTCAAATCTCAACAAAGTAGGTAAATTCATCTCTCTACCATAATTATCCTTTACCAAGGCTCTAAGTTGGTAATACACAAACAAAGAATTTACAGATATGTCAAATCTCTCTCTCAAATGATTAAAAGAAAGTAATTGTCCCTCTTCAAAACAATCCTGTATTCTCTTTATACCCATAGAATCCCAACTCTTTAAATAATTATTAAACATTGAAATAAGCTGGTATTTATACAATGGAGTTAAAATTGATAATTTATCTTTTGATCCCAAAACCCTATTTTTTTAAAATCCAGATCTTTAGCAAATGTTTCAATACCGGCATATTATGTTCCTGTAACAAATTCAAGTTCCAATGAAATATAAATTCATGTACATCGACCTCAGAAATACAAGCCATTTCCACTTTAGCCCAGCTAGGAGGTTGATCTAAATCCATCAACCTACAACTGGGCCGCTTCATAATAATTTTGAAAATGTGGTAGCTGAAGTCCACCTAACGCGTATTTCCATGTAAGTTTATACAATGCCATTCGAGCTAATTTACCTTTCCATAAAAACTCCCACACTGTTCAATACCCAACGCAAATAAGGCTGGTGACAATGGACAGTCCTGCCGAGTTGAACGAGTCAACCTAAATGGTAAAGAAATCTGACCATTTGTCACCACCCTAGCAATCGGGTTCGAATATAAAGCTTTAACCCAACCAATAAAAAAAGGGCCAAATTTAAACTTTTCTAGCATCTTAAATAAAAAAAAATCCCACTCAACCCTATCAAAAGCCATTTCTGCATCTAATGCAACCACCATAGGATGATTAGGCTGCTTTCAGTATGCATTGATCAAAGTAATTAATCGAAGAATATTATCTGATGCATTTCTGTTCTTAATAAAACCTGTTTGATCAATATGTATCAACTTAGGTAAGTATATAGCAAGTCTATTAGCTAATACTTTTGCTATAATTTTATAATCTACATTTAATAAAGAAATAGGTTTATATGAAGACTCTATTAATGGATCTCTATTTTTTTTGGAATAACAGTTATTAAAGCACTTGAACAAGATTCTGGCAACTTCTGTTCTCAGTAACTTGTTTTAACACTTCTCCAAATACATTAGATAAATCATCATTAAAAAATTTATAAAATTCCACAGGAAATCCATTATCCCCTGGGGACTTTCCATTTGGCATTTCCTGTATAGCTTCCTTGATTTCAAAATCTGTAAATGGAGATTCCAATTCCTGAATATCTTTCTCATCTAATACCGGTAACCTTAATTTAGATAAATAAGATTCAATAGAACCATTATCCTGCTTCCCCTCAGAAGCAGATAATTTTTAATAGAATGAATAAAACTGATCATTAATTTCCTGAGGCTTATAATTATTGAATGCCTGTTCAGCTTTCAATTGCCAAGCAAGTACCTTGTGAGCTCTTTCTCCCAACTCATAATAACGTTGTTTAGATTGATTAATTAAACACTCAAACTGATGTTTGTAAAGTATTATAGCATAATTTCAATTTCGCTAAGGCAACTTTTTTGTCTTCAGTCACATCCTTCTGAAAATCTTTCTCTAACTCAGCAATCTGATTTTCCAACATTAAACTTTCTGCCATATATTGTTTATTGACTTTCGTAGAATAACTAATAACCTGTTCCCTTAAATAAGCTTTTAACGCGTCCCATACTACAAAATTACTATCCACAGAATTAATATTCTCAGTCAAAAATAAAGAGATATGCTCTTTAACAAAAGTAACAAACTCTGGATTTTTCATTAAAACTCTGGATTTTGCATTAAACCTCCATCTATATGACGAACATACCACTTCTGAACTTTCACAGGAAAAAAATAATAATGAATGGTCTGTGATATAACTCTACTTTTATATTCGGCTTGCAGTGCTTTACTCTAGGTGTGCTGATACCAAAAAAGAAATCAATCTTAGAAAACGAATCATGTCATGATGAATAAAAAGAAAAATCTTTCTCTGTAGGATTAACCTTTCTCCGAATATCTACCAGATTTAAATCTTTCATCAACGCATTGATTTGTATTGCCATCTTTGATTTCCTTATACTCTTCGGGTTTCTGTCCAATAAAGGTTCCAAAACACAATTAAAATCTCCCCCAACTAAAATATTTTCATTAGCTTGAGTTAACAATAAAAAAAGCTTCTGAAATAAACCGCTCATCATCTATGTTTGGCGCATAAAGATTAAACAAAGTCCAAGATTCAGCAAAGATTTTACAGTTCACCTGTAAAACTCTACCAGCATTTCCCACTAAAGATTCCAATTCAAATGGTAAATTTTTATAAATCAAAATCGCCACCCCTCTTGCCTTAGAATTAAAAGAAGAAGAAAACACATGTTCAACCCAATCTCTTTTCAATTTCAAATGTTCCTTTTCGGTCAAATATGTTTCTTGTTAAAAAGCAATATCAATTTTCATTTTTTTTAATATAAGCCAATACCCTCTTTTGCTTAATTGGATTATTTAATCCCTGAACATTAAAAGTTGCAAAATTCAAAGTAGACATTTTTACTAGCTACTAATATATTTACACTCTATAAAATAACGCTCCCCTTTATAATTCTTCAAAAGCAAAAAAAAACCCTCCCCTCAATAATAAAAAAAAACCCCAAAAAATTAAAAACCCACCCAAATGTAGTAACACCCTAAAAGTCTGGGTGTGGTAAGCTCACTAATGGTAGATGACAGTCAAAGCTTTCAGTGTCATCCACCCCCTCCCCCAGCCAGATACATATTCATTATATAATTAAGAACAATCAAATATAATAAATATATTCAACCCAATGATTCCAAACCCAATGATTGTTCTGGATCTTCAATGTCAAGAAAACTTTGTGTCAACTCTTCTTTCTTTCCATTCTTACCATTCTTTCCATATCCATTCCCATTTCCATTTACCCTCCTCTTAGTAGACGATGATGAAGACCGCCCATTTTTTTACAACTCTGGCAATGAATTAGCAAAAACCAAAGCATTGTGATCATTCTAAAAAAATTGAGATTGAAAATTTCCATTAAAAACCTTCAAAATTGCAGAATAATGAAAAGCAAACTTGTAGCCTTTTCGCCATAAGACATCTTTAGCCGAATTAAATTCCTGTCATCTTCTTATAACCTCTTGACTCAAATTGGCATTAAAAAAAACACTGTTATTTTGAACTATCAACGGGGATTGACTCTGCGCGCTTTCTGTACCGCCAATTGTAAAATAATTTCTTTATCTTGATATTTCAAACAACGCTCTCGGTGTTTGTTCTGGCAGTGGTTTTTTTTCCTCAATGCTCTATGGGCCCGATCCAGTTCCAAACCTACAGGAAAAAGCTCTTTACCCAGTACCTCTGGGATCCAATGTTTAAATTTTTTTATTGGATCGGAACCTTCAATGTCCTCTGGAAGACCAACTATTTTCATATTATTTCTTCGGCTTTGATTTTACAATAAATCAATCATCTTCAATAAATCCCTTTTTTTGAAGCCCCCAATCTACAAAAGAACCTTCCACTTTTTCCATTTTTTCTCTATTGCGTTCCACCTGATTTTGACATTCAGAAAAGGCTGTTTCAGTTTTTAAAAAATTACCTTGTACAATATCAACAGATTTTATACATCTATTAATATCACTCTTAACTACAGTCATTTCTTGTTTCATAGTTGACATTTCATCACACAAAGTATTAATTTTTGTTTTCACCTCCATAAATCTTTGGGTCATTTGAGTTGACATTTGTTTTGACATATTGTCCATTTGGCAAGCATACCTTCCAATCCAGATTCCATAGCCACTTTTTGAGGTCTACCGTCTTTAATTGCAGGCTCCTCCTCCTGAGCAAATTCCAATAAGGTAAGTTCCTCTTCTTCCTCAGTCACCATAGGTCCTTTGACTGTGACTGCGGGTTTGGACACCTGACACCGGCACCCTGACTTCGTTGGGGCACTGGCGTTCAGGCTCCCCCACAGCCCACACTTTCTCCAAAAGTTCTCAGACCTGGGATGCCCCACGCATGCCTGGCAGAACTGCCAGACGCGCAGGAGCGTCCTCCGAAGCTACACTGCGCGTCCCTGGGCCACCCAGCAATATAGCGGGCTCACGGGCCCCTTTGTTGGTTGGGCCGCCCGCACGCACGGCTTCACGTACTTGTGGGTCGGCAACGACTGAACTCACCAGAATGCTAGCGCCATCTTGCGACTGCAGGATTGGCACCGAGGTCAAGCTTGAATGGGCAGGAGTCCTCTGAGGCTTGGAGGCTCCCAACATCGACTCCGTGGATCCAGCGGTACAGGTAAGCCTCAGTTCTTCTGCACTTTTATATGGTAGTTTCTTCTGAAGTTGAGTTTTAGATTTCTTCACATTAGAAGTCATAATGAATCACTGTTGTTCAAAAAGCTGTACATATTATTTTTAACCACTTTTATAGTTTTTAAAATTGGGTATTTAATAATCCAACTGGGGAAAGGTGGAACACGCGTCTTTCTTCTACACCATCTTGCCATGCCCCCCACCCCACCCCACCCCACCCCCCCCCCCCCCCCCCCATGTAGATGTCCTTGATGGAGTGAAGTCTGGTGTCTGTGACGTTGCAGACTGAGTTAACAACCCTCTTGAGTTTATTTTTGTCCTGACATTTGGCCCCTCCATACCAGGCAGTGATGCAACCAACCAGTTTGCTCTCCATGGTACACCTGTAGAAGTTTACGAGAGTCTTTGGTGACATGCTGAATCTCCACAGACACCTCACAAAGTAGAGCCACTGTCGAGCCGCCTTTGTGGTTGCATCAACGTGGAGGCTCCGGGACAGATCCTTGGAGATGTCGACACCCAGGAATTTGAAGTTCTTGACCCTCTCCGCTTCTGAGCCCTCGATGAGGACTGGGTCGTGTACCCTTGACCTCCTCCTGAAGTTCACAATTTTTGCTGACGTTGAGCGCAAGGTTGTTTTCGTTACACCATTCAATGAGCTGATCCATCTCCCTCCTGTACACCTCCTCATTGCCGGTCACTTCAGAATGAGATCCAGATTTTGAATTGAAATCACAATTCTGCATTTCGATTGTACAGATGGATTAAGTAAGGGTATTTAATAAAAGCCAATGAGGGGCAATTCCACTTACGTTTTGTGTACTTCTGCTGAATCAAGCACAGTTAATGTTTAACTATTGAGACTGTGCACAAAAAGTACTTCAGCAAGAACTCTGGTTTGGAATGTGCTGAGGACAAGTTGGGATGATAATTAATGACCTTGCGAATGCCTATGTGAATGTGGATGGAGGAACCACAGTTCACAGAAGTTTATAGTAGAGAATTTTCTTATTTTGTTTGCCCTATTACAATGTTAAAGTTGTGCATAAAACTTGTGGACACAAGAGCTATGCCAATATTTGGGTCAATGAGTGCCAGACGGCAGAATAATGCTGTCGTACTCCTATTTGCCAACTAGATATTGCACCGCATTTAATATTTAGAACTTTCAAATATCCGACAGTATGGATACAAATACAGTAATGATAATCCATAATGACCAAAATATTTCTTCCCAGGCAGGAGAAGAATTGAATTCTCTCAGCATGCAGAAATGAAATAAGATGAATAACTTATTGCTTGTTTGCAGGCAGAGTAACTAATCTCATGGTCTGTTCCTGCCACTTGTTTCAATGAATGATGTTTTACTTAGCCTCAATTTGTCTCTGGACTTGTTTTGGAATCAAAAGTTAATCTTGGTATTTTTAATGGAGGTTATGAGTACTGTATATCTGAAAGCAGTTCTTTCAAGTTGATGCAGGACAACAGATTAGTGCTTTTGTTGTTTGTTATGGGAACATTGTATGGATGTTATTGCTAGTTTTGGAGTCTGTTATCTTGAATGATAACGTGGTTGTGACACAACCAAGAAGAACATTTCATTTTGCCTTGAAGCAAACAAAAAGAGGGTTTTACCATAAACGTTTGATAAACTTGCCTTGCTCATCTTAGTTACTTGCTGCAATGCATAGAGAAGGGGAGATGATGTAATGATATTTGAGCTGTCTCAGTGTCAGAAACACACGCTCAGTTGTGCTGTCTGCGTGGAGTTTGCACATTCTTACTGTGATTGCATGGGTTTCTTCCAGGTGCTTAGGTGTTGTCTCAGGTCCCAAAGATGGGTGAGTTGATGAGTTAATTGGCTGCTGTTCCCCAAGCATTTTGGAGAGTGGTAGAGTCTGTGGTGAATTGAAGTATTTTTATGTATTATATATGTGACAATAAAAGGAAACTTGACAATGTGGGGAGAAATTAACAAAACTGGATCAAGGTAGGATTACTGGACCCTCTGCAGTTCACATACAGACCCAACCGCTCAACGGATGATGCCATTACCACCTCCCTCCATCTAGCCCTCACCCACTTGGAAAATGTTGCTTATTGACTTCAGCTTGGCATTCAACACAATCATACCACCGTACCTGATAAGGAAGTTGGGCCTGCTGGATCTAAACACATCCCTCTGCAATTGGATTCTCAACTTCCTGTAGGGGAGACCTCAGGCAGTCCGGATCGGTAACAGCATCTCCAAAACCAACATACTGAGCATGGGGGCCCCCCCAGGACTGTGTGCTTAGTCCACTGCTGTTCACTCTGCTGACCCATGACTGTGCAGATAAACACAGCTTGAACCACATTATCAAGTTCACTAAAGACATGACTGTGGTGGGCCTGATCAGTAAGAATGACAAGTCAGCATACAGAGATGAGGTCCAGTTGGTAACACACTGGTGCAGAGCCAACAACCTGTCTCAGAACATTAAAAAAAGAGAGATGTTTGTCAACTTCAGGAGGGCCCGGGAGACCACCTTCTGCTGATCCTCGACGGCTCAATTCCTTGGAGTGCACTTGGCAGAGAATCTCACCTGGTCCCTTAACACCAGCTCCATCGCCAAGAAAGCCTAGCAGCACCTCTCCTTCCTGCGAAGGCTGAGGAAAGATCACCTCCCACCCTCACTACATTCTGCAGAGGATGTATCGAGAGCATCCTGTGAAACTGCATCACCGCCTGGTTTAGAAGCCCTGCTTCCTCGGAGCGCAAGACCCTGCAGAGGATAGAGGCGAGTGGAAAATATCACTGGGGGCTCTCTTCCTACCATGAGGGACATCTACACACTCGATGCAGGTGAAAGGCAATAAATGTTGTGAAGGACTCCACACACCCCTCACGTAAACTGTTCTCCCTTCTGCTGTCTGGTAGAAGGTACTGTAGCACTCAGGTCTTTATGTCTATATTGGGCAATTGTGTTTTATTCAAGCCATCAGGCTCCTGAATTCCCAGAACATATGTGGATACTGGATAGTACTGTGGACTTTTACTGTATACGTCTTAATATTTCAATGTGTTTAACTTCTATTCTAATTTACATTTATGTAAATATGCTTTGTGGTCCTGGAGAAACGCTAACTCATCTTTAGTGTGCGACCATGGTATGAATGATAAATAAAGGTGACGTGATTAATGTAAAATGGGTATTTGATGGTCAGTGCAGACTCGACAACTGAAGGGCCTTTCTCTGTGATGTATCTTATTTCACCTACATGATGTGCTGGAGTTTAGAACCACATGCTCAAATTCTTTAGTAAGTTGTCTTAGTGTCTAAGATTAATGAGTGGACGCAAAGAGATAAATCTCAGATGAAGTAGGTTCTTGTACCTTCCAACTACACATGAAGATTACTCCCTGGCCAATGAATGTTATGCAAAGCAGATTTACAATTTCCCTCCTTGCTCTTGCAAATTACACAGCTGCTAAAATCTGCCCATCAAGGATAACTAAAGGGCTAAGGGCTCTGGATCAAAGCAGAGTTCTGTGGGTCTGAAAGGTTCAGCTTTTTCATTCTTGTGTTAAGCACCCTACTAAAATTTAAAAATGAATTTTCTATAAAGTATAAAAAAAATGCCCTTTGTATTATATAGATTATTTTTCACGATGAGCTGCTCCGAATGATGTTGATTACACTTCTCTCACAGCCATGTGTGTTAATGGGCTTTCTTGATGAATGGATAACATTTTTGGAGGGCGTCGCTAAGTATTGATCAGATTTATGAACCCTGATATGTGTCCTTTTATTTACTGACTTTCCTCACTCAAAGATTCTGTATTCCCCATGTGTATTCACTTGATTTGTATCCAAATTTGATTGAACTTCCTTGCTCTGTCTGTCACCTGGTACCATGTCAGACTCACCATTTAATATTAAGTTCTTTTTTTCAAATGTGTTTCCAGCTGCTAATTTTACTTTATGACCCAAAAGTTTATGAATCCCAGCATGAGTACATATTGAAACCAATGTCCTTTTGTTTACATCTGCGAGCCAATAATTTATGGGCAGCTTTTCTGAAGAAAGGTTAATGGAGGGGTGGGGGGAGGGGTGGGAAGTCACAATTCATAATGCTTTTTACCTAATGGGGCACAGATTATAAGTAAATCTTGGCATATCTCAAGCCTAGGGGGCTTCTTTACATTAGTGTGTTGTGGGCATGACATTATCTGAAAATAGTTTTCCTAATATTAATTGAATGCTCTCCCAACAGTGCAGTTATAGATTTTCTGTGTGTAGAGCGCATCGAAAGAACAAAAGACTTGTTGATCCAAACCAAGGCTTTTATTAACTAAAAGACTGGAGCATATCGCAAGTAGGTCAACCAGTCCAGAATGACCTGGTCTGGCTAGGAGCAATCCTTTAAGACCTGCCTGTAGGCGTGGCTACACTCTCAGCCAATCACAGTCATCCTACATGACCATCTGTACATATACACATTGGTGATAGAATCTGTACTATCACACTGTGTTTTATATTTGCATAGTCCTTTTTGAGCCATGTAGCAGTAAGTTGCACAATAGGATACATGTCTCTCATGGCTAATGGCACAATATGAGGAAAATTAAGTTGTATTTGAGTTATTTTCCCCTGTGGTGTTATAATCCGTAAAACCATTGATTCACAAAGATTTGGATGTTTAGTGGCCACAAGAAGACCACCAAACAAGCAGAATATCTAAAACTCCCCCTCGCATTTGGTCGATTGTTGGTGTCCATTATGAAGGGCTCAAGAGATTGAGCTGGTGACTCCATTAAGTTCTGATTTCCACTGAGAGTGTAGTTTAACAATAATATTCTACCTACCCAGTGGCTCACATGGGACTTGCTGAGCTGTGCTTTTGCAGCAGGATTGTGTATTGAGCTGGGTTCTCCTGCCATGATGCGTCTATTAATACACGTGGCACAGTTTTTGCTTCATGTAATTGCACAAAGCCCTTCTGTGCAGTTTAGTTGAGGAACTTTTAACCATGTCGCAGGATTTCGTCTCCAGTTGCCAAGATGCATCGATTAATGGTTCTGTGTAACTTGGCTACTTGCAAGTTTGAAGAGTTCGCCTTCAGCCCTTGGTTGATCATAAAATTATCATCACTCTGGGCTACAAAGTGGCATGCCTCACGGAGCACTTCACGGCCCAGTGGCAAGCTTGGCCTTTGGTGCTGTCAGCGTGGAGATTGCATGCTCTCCCTGTGATCGCGCGTGCTTCCTCCAGGTGTGGGTTTCTTCCTACGTCCCTAACATGTACTGGATAGAATTGCTCACTGTAAATTGCCCCGAGTACACCTGTAGAATTTGGAGGAGAGTTGATGGGTGGGTTATGGGTAGGACAAGTTGAAAGAAGGGTCTGTTGCATGTTATATCTCTCTAACTCTGAAATATTTGAACTGTTGTTGAAACATTGCTTGTAGTAAATGTTCGTCTATTGTATTGTAGCTTTGTAAATTAATGCACGCTGTCCTATAAATTTATTGTAGTCTAAGAACAAAGGATCTGTTGAACTACAGCTCTGAATCTTGAAACTCATAGTTCTGTAAACTATAATTGTGCGTTTGCACTGATAATTTACTGGGAGATTTTGTATTTTATACCTGACCCATGATTACAGCAGGCTTTTTCCAATGATATCTTAAGTGGTTTGCTTCACATTGATGTTACCAAGCTAATTCTCAACTTTGTCTTCAAGCCATTTTGCTTTTAGGTTACATGAGTTTCTATTGTGGAAACTTCATTATTTGTAGTTCTAATATGAGTAAGTTGAAGGTTCAGTTGCTAATTGGGAAGTAGATTGGAATGTCCTTTGTCAGAGTAATGAAACCAATTACATAATGAATGTTGTAGGGATGGATTTAGCTTCTCAGGTGCTCCTTTTGGGAAAGAGATACAGGAGGATCAGAGCCAGTGCCATCATGCTGAGGAACAGCTTCTTCCCATGGGCAATGAGAATACTGAACGACCGAAGGAACTGCTTACATTATCAATCCTAGGCTCCCATATTCATGAAACAATATTTATTTATTCGTACAAATGAACACTTGTAGTGTTTGTGCATCTGCGTGTTCTGCACCAAGGATCGGAGAACGCTGTTTCGTCAGGTTGTACTTGTGCAATCAGATGACAATAAACATGACTTTATAACATTATGATATTAGCATTTAATGTAGTATCAAAATGGAAAAAAATAAATTGCATGTTTTCTTTTTTGTTTTGAAAGAAAAGAATTTGCGTTGATGTTAGCAAATGTGCCACATTTTCACAAGTCAACCTAGCTTTAAATAAAGGAAACTAAACTCTATGCAGAAACAAATATATTACAGTAGAACGCTGATTTCCAAAATGGTCAGGACCTCAGGACCGGGCCCATTTCGGATGAATAATTTTTTCAGAGAACCAGCCATTATTTAAAAAAAACAGCCCAGGAGCCACAGAAAATCACTTGTAATGGTGTTTATACAACAACAAACCACAAGGTAAGGCTTTTTAAAGCATTAAAATAAAGTTTAATTCTCACCGACAAAAATGCTGGCCACTGCCGATCACCGACACTTCCCCACCACAGAGCCAGGGGCCCGAGATCCGTTGCTGCCAGTGCGGGGGAGCCCAGAGGCCTGCTGCTGCTGGCACCAGAAGTCCAAGGTCAGCTACTGCTACAGCCAGGATCCTGATGTCCCCAATTAGTTCAGCTCCGAAAAACTTTTGGATAAATGAAGATTTCAGAGAATCTGATTTTGAAGAATCGAAGTTGTACTGTACTTCCCTATTCATCAAAGTGAATTGTATAATTGCCACTGTATGCTGAAGATATTTATCAATTTGCAGCTAAGTGGCAATCTATTTCATACATTCAGTATGTGTGTCGGATCGTTCTGGCTAAAGTGTTGACTGCCAAGTTTCCGTTGCTGCCCTCTTGAAGAGGGAACAGTTCATATTTTTTGTTGTCAGTTGGTAGAACCCTTGCCTTTGATGCTGATGGTGAGTTCAAGGACCGATCAGTGATTTAAGCACAAAAATCTCAGCTGAGAATTGAATGCTGTACTGAGGGAGTGAAACTGTCAGATGGACTGATTGAGAAAACTATAAAGGAAACCTCAGCTGCACTCAGGGGTGCTCGTTCAAGCAGTCAAGTTATCACGTGTCCTGGCCAATATTGCTTGATCAGCCGATCTAAAACCAATCATTTATGATAAGACACTGTGTTTACATTGTCTATTATGGTGTCACCAACAATCTACTGGAGGAACTTCATGGGTTGAACTGCATCTGCGGGGGAGAGAAATTTGTTGCTGTTTCGGGTGGAGAGGGAAGATGGCTGAACGGAAAGAGAAGAGGATGAACTGAGGTTGACGAGTAGGTAGGGCTGGGAGGGATGAGGTTGGGGAAAGAGGCAGGTAGACAAGGTGGAAATACGAGGTGGAGATTAATTTGGAGACACCAGGAGAATGATAAGTGGGACTACAAAGGCTGGAATCTGGTAAGTAAGGATGGTGATAGAGGGAATCATGAAAGAAGAAGTGAAGGATGGATGGAACCAGACAGTAGAGAGGATATGGTGGGTGAAATGAGTGCATCGTAGGTGGATGGAACCAGCAGGGAAAGAGGGATGAAAATGGGTAACAGGGGCCAGGAGGGTTAGAAAGGGGATAACGATGGGATGATCAGATATAAGTGGGGGAAATGACAGGAGATGATTATCTGAAGTTGGAAAATTCAGTGCTTATACCATTGAGCTACAGATTACTCAGATGGAATATGAGGTATTATACAATTGATCATTATAATGCTTTGTTATAATGCTTTGTAATAATGCCAACATTTCAAAAGTTTTTCATTATCTGTGAACTTTGGTTAAGATGTTTTGAATCCATTTCTAAATGCAGTATTACAAACTTCTCAATCTTGTTTTGTGATGTCCCATCATTTTTTTCCGTCTGCAACTCTAACTCCCCTACCTCTTCAACCAGTTTTGGAAACTCATTGGTGTATCGCAAAATTTATTATCTAGCACCTGACTTTTAGCTTCCTTTTTCCAAGACTGAAATCTCTTGAAAAAAGCAATACTCTCCTTGTTCTCATTTCTCTGTCTCTATCTCGGAAGACAAACTTGCTATAGGCATATTCTACAAACCAACCAACTCCCACAACTCTTTCAACTACCCTTCTTCATATCCAGTCCCCTGCAAGGATTCTATCCATTTCTTTCAATTCCTTTGTCTCTATTGCATCAGCTCCCAAGATGAGGTCCTCCATTCCAGATCATCTGAGATGTCCTCCTTCAAAAATCGCACCTTCCCTTCTCCCACAATTAACTCAACCCTCACCTGCTTCTCCTCCATTTCCTGCATATCTTCCCTGGCCTCCTTTGCTCCTAGACACACAAAGAGCAAGATTCCCCTTGTCCTTACCTACCACCTCTGCAATTTCCATCACCTACATTATGATCCCACCACCAGACACATCTTTCCCTCTCCATCTTCGATAGGGACAGCTCCCTCTGTGACTCCCTTGACCACTCATCCCTTCCCACTATTCGCCCCCTTGGCAACTTCTCCTGAAACTCCAGGAAGTGCCACACTTGCACCCATACATCCTCCCTCACCACCATTTGGGATCCCAAGCAGTCATCCAAGTGAAGCAACACTTCACTTGTGAATGTGCGGGACTCATCCTCTGCATCTGGTGCTCCCATTGTGGTCTTCTCTACAATGGAGGAACTGGGAAATTGCTTCACTGAGGACCTTAACTCTGTCCGCATCAATGTGAATCTGGCATCGCTCAAATATTTTAAAATATGCAGTACTAGAGAATGCTTTGTTAAAGTCCTTGCCCACTCTTTTCAACAGGCTTCAATCGTACCATTTCATTTCTGCACCCCAATCCCATGTTGGCATGCATTTCCAAACCAGAGCCCACTGTAAATTGGAGGAACAAAATCTAATGCTTCATCTGGGCACTCCAGTAGATGGCATAACTATCATCCTCTCTGGTTTCTGCAAGACCATTCTTTGCATTCCCTCTGTCTTTTCTCCAGCTGTCCACTCCCTTCCCTCTCCATTCTCAGAGCTATCCCCCTCCCCATTTTCTCTTGTGCCCTCCCTCCCTTATTCTCTTGCTTCTGCCCCCATCATTTTGTTCAGGAGCCTGCTTACAATTTGTTCATACCTTGACAAAAGGTTCAAGCCCGAAACTTTGGTTACGTTTCTTTATCTTTGCTGTATAAAGTAAGGCTGTTTGACCTGGGAGTTTTTCCAGTATTGTTTTTACTGAAATTCCTTTAGCCCCTGCAACAAATTCTGTCCCCTTTGCATGCATTTTATTGATTTCTGTGATCAGTGCTTTGACCTGAATAATTTGTCATTTGAGTGTATTTGGCACTTGTCTTTGCTGGTCGAGGACTGTCCATTTCTTACTAGACACGATACAATTTTATGCCCCCTTGTACTTCCACTTCTCATTTAAATGACGAATGAGCTTTTGCAGTGTGCATCCATTATTCTCTGGGCTGAACAACTATCAATCACCTTTGTTGTGCATTTTATATAACTCCTTACCTGAAACTCATAGCCTTAGTCGCACTCTCCACCTTGGTGTTGTTCGTTCCTTTTGCTTTGTCTAATTGAACCTCTTTCAATTTCCTTAAAAGTCATCCTTGGAGTCACTGAATTGAATTGACATTGAATGTCCTTATCACTTTTACCATGAATGAATGGCTGACCATCTAATCCATCATGCTCTACTTGAATACAAATCTTGAAACCAGATGGCAGAGATTTTACTATTTGACTATTAGCATAAATAACATCTGTGGTATCAGAATTTTTACCCAGTGTCCTGCAATGATGTGTATTTTGGTAAAATATTGATTGAGATTATAACATCACCTGAATAGTTGTAAATAGTGACATTTATTCTCTATTCTCAAATAACTAAGCAATATTTTTAACAACCATCTGAGGTAATCACTTTGTTATGAGGTCCGATTTAACCCATTGGAATGATTTTTAAAAAAAGGTGAAATCTTATCTGCTTATCTTTGCTATGATGAAAATGTTTATGTTGAATCAACCTGCTTGTTATTACTGCACTTGAGTAATGATTAGATGGTCAGCCATTCATTCATGGTAAAAGTGATAAGGACATTCAATGTCAATTCAATTCAGTGACTCCAAGGATGACTTTTAAGGAAATTGACAGAGGTGCAATTAGACAAAGCAAAAGGAACGAACAACACCAAGGTGGAGAGTGCGACTAAGGTTATGAGTTTTGGGTAAGGAGTTATATACAATGCACAACAAAGGTGATTGGTAGTTGTTCAGCCCAGAGAATAATGGATGCACACAACAACTCCTGCTAAGCCCAGTCACACTTATACTTGGCATCTATAATTGAGCCTAACTAGGCTCACTGAATGTTCATTGGTCAGAGAATCCTAAGGATTTCTTTTGCTCTGTGTTGCGGTTAATCAAACCAATCTATGTGACATAATTTCAGAGCATAAATTGAACAAGCTATGTAACAAATGCATTTCTCCCAGCTACAAGTCCAACTGTGATAATGAGTATTTACTGAGTGATTGATTATCGAAAAATTTTGCCAAAATTGTTAAACATGCAGCCATGTATACTTTCACTAAAAGTTACTAAATAGTTCAACATAGCATATTTGACTGGATTGAACATAGATTCTGCTTATTCCTTGAAGAAGGGCTCAGGTCTGAAAAGTTGGCAATATATCTTTGTCTCCTATGGATGCTGAAAAGACCGTCGAGTTCCCCCAGCATTTTGGTGTGTTTTTCATACATTGTTTGCCTTGGGGCATATCGTGGCTCAAAACTGAATCAAATTGGTGAGCCAATAGGGAAAGTAGCACACTTAAAAACACAAAATTTCTTATGCCTGAATATATCTGGTCACTTGCAGCAATCCCTCCTTTTCGAATTCATCCAGCTTTATGCCAATGTGTGTACGTTAACCTCAATGCAATGGGTCAATGGTGGTTTTGTTTTATTTCAGAAATAAACTTTATTCATAAAAAATATATACAAACACCAAATGCACTGCCTGATTTTATAGTGCTCTCTCTATGCTTTCTGAGCATTTCTATCAATATTCCTTGTAAGAATGTCTTACACAGGTGCTTTACACCTTTTGAGGCAAACAAAAAGATACTTTGGATTCTGACAAAGGCATGACATTGTTTGTGCCCTAGCTGAGCAGTACTGTATTGGTATTGATCATCCATTTAAACTGGCAAGTAACACAGGGTGATCAACACATCAGCTGGGTTACACTCAAGCATTCAGTCCAAAAATCTGCATGCCTGAAATCCGGACCGCCTGAGAATCCAGATATTTGAAACCTCTCACATTTTTGAAATCTAGAGATTTTGTGTGTGTGCATGCATGTGTAAGCACCACAGATGCACAATGGCAACAAGCGATCACGCTTAATGCAGGTAATCTTATCACAAATAAATTCATTTGTATACTGTATTTTTCTTTTCTACAATGTTCATTTTTAAACATAATGCATTTTTTTGTAATGAAGAAGTTTACAATTTTGTCGTGTTGACTATTTTTCATTAAAACTGCTCGTTTTGATAAATGAAGCATGCTGCATTTGCTAACGAATAAACCATCAAAACTTTCCTCTTCATCTCTTCTTAATTCCTCCTTAAATTTGAATTTCAACTGTCTGAGAATCCAGAAAATCTGTACCGACCCAATCCCTGAGCAGTCTGAATTTCTTTGCTGGCTTTTTAAATGGGGGCTGGGGTGGGGGGGGGGGGGGGTGCGGTAATGGAAGCCTTGAGTAACAGCTAGAAACAGTTAACTGGTATGCTTGCATTTCATGCAGAAAGCTGAGCTGGACCAATACCATCCTGACAACTACAGAGAGACATTCATGCTAAAATATCCAGCTCCCTGCATCATTGTGTTGCGCTTTTCCTTGCTGTGGTGCAAATTCTTGTTTGTCTGAGATGCAGACGAAGGGAAAGTCATTGAGAGTGAAGATGCAGGATTTCAAAGTGGACTGCAGAAAACAATTCGTGCAAACCCCGACCTTAGCCAAAAGGTACATGTGATTTGCAGGTTATTGTTGGATAGGGCACTCATTCAAGCTTTGAAACATACTTTGCTTGCTGTTGTGCACCTGCTTGTAATGCACATTATGCAGGAGTTCTAGCCTTGCAGTGACTGAGCACTTTATAGTAAAATAAGTTAAATAGTTTCGTCACCTCCCAGTCCTTTTCCCAAGCTTTAGAGTTATGTAATTGTTTTTAATTTTGAATGGGATTATCTGAAAGAAATGGCTGTTTATCTCAAATGTATAACTTGGTCTCTTTCAGGTATCAACGATTTGAAGCAATCTGTTGTAAAAATTCTATTGTTATTGAGTGTAAGGGAAGAATTGCCTTCATTTCTCACACCCTTCATCCCTTCACCCGTCCCACGCCCCTTCACCTGTCCTGCCCCCCCCCCCCTCCTCCATTCTCCTGGGCAGTTAGTATATTATTAATTTTGTAATTGCTTTTGACCTCCAGTTCCACATTGGTGTCAATCAAGTTCTAATGAAGTTGACATGACCACAACATATTAACCATGTAACATTCATAATTCAGGTTTATGTTGAGATGATATTTAATAGTCTTGGATTCAGAGGTCTGAGAATTGTATCTCCGTAGCACTGACTCATTAAACGGATTTCCATGCCAATTGCCATTGGTTTGTACAATAGAGGAAATACAGACAAATGTTCCCTTTAATATCAGAGCATGAATGTTGGTAGGTGCGAAATGATGAAGACTAAAATCTCCAAATCCTCCTCTTGAAATTTTAAGGTTCATATTTCCTTATGATGTAGATGGAGGCCATTCTGCTCATTGAGTGCATGCTAACTCATGGAGCAATTCCATGTAACTCCCTGTATCTTTTTTCCTTAACATCAATTACTCTTCTCCACTCCACCCCAACCTCCCCCCCACCCCCCAAAATCCATGAAGACTCTGCCACTAATTCATGTTCTGGGACAACTTACTGTGGATGTGGGACAAAACTGGAGCTCCTTGTTGAAAGCCATGTGGTGATCAGGAGAATGTGCCGTGTGGTGATCAGACTGCACCAGAGATCAGCACAGGCATATCTAGTGTATGGCAGCCATAGCACACATCCAGGGCACCACTTGAAGTTGGGGGGGGGGTGGGGGGCGCATCACTGTCCTTGCCTCGCCTGCCCAACATCTTTGCTCACTGTTTTAACCTGCTGCGCTGATTTTCTCCAGCATTGTTTCATGGTGTCTGCAGACTTTGGAGTTTTACTCCGGGGAGGATGTTTTGGTTTTTCTTGCCTGTTGATTTCCTCAGCAGCCTGGGGCCAGGGCTCCCACGGTGATTGAAGGGGTGGCTCGGGGTGCAGCAGCATGGTGTGCTGCTGGTTATGGAGGGGCCAAGGGCCTTATTTCCAGTGTTAGTCACGGCACAGCTGCTCCTTGCTCCCTGCCTGAGAGCTGGGCCATGATCGCCAAGGTCGGCCTGTGTGTGTGTGTGTGTGTGTGTGTGTGTTTGTGTGTGTGTGTGTGTGTGTGTGTGTGTGTGTGTGTGTGTGTGTGTGTGTGTGTGTGTGTGTGTCCTGGTAGATGCTGGCATCACTACCTCCCCTCTCATTGACAAGGGCTCAGCATCTTCACGGCACTGTGTGAAAGCGAGAAGACTGCCCGTGGTGCTGGGTGAATGGCGGGGGAATTGCCACTTCTTCCTCTGTCCACACTTGCTTTTCTAGTGTTTGAGTGTGAGTGCCAGCAGCAGATTTCCATGGGAGCTACCTGTTGTTATAAAAAGGCCTTTAATTCTTTATACTTGCACAAAACCATTTTTAAAAATGTATTTTCATATGGTTAAATATTGCATACAGAGGCATGGTCATCTTGTGAGTGAACAGATTGTTAAAGTGCATTCCTAATCAAAGTGTGTACATTGGAGACAAGAACATAGAATTGAAAAGACAAAAATAATGTTATATTTTAGAATACAAAGGATTCTGTCTGTGAGTTTTAATTTTTGAATTGAAATATTCACACACCCACGGTTAAACTAAGCAATGGCAATCTTCATTACCCATAATACCCCACACAGCTGGGACCACTCTGCCAGGGAAATGCAGTGCAGTTCCAGCTGCTTGGGGGATTATGGGTAAGGAAGACAACCATTTTGCCTGTGTAGGGAGCAGCTTCCAGCTGGGAACAGCAGGTAATAAGTACAAGGCTTGGGTCACTTCAACGTGGGCTGTAGCCTGAAGCGTCCCATGTCTTGGTGACTAGGAATAATAAACCTCAACGTAGTGTGGTGTGGTTCGCAATCAAGGGTTCTGTTAATATTGGGGGGGTGGGGCGGAAGGTGCTTTCCCTTACTGAAGCTCAGGCTTGGGGCTCGGGTGAGAGTTAATCTACTGGTTTACTTCTTATAAGTTACAACGCAATGAATGAAATTTACAAGGATATGGGTGGCATGGTTGGTGTTGTGGTTAGCGCCAGCCCAATTGTACGAGAAAATCGGCTAAATGTCAACTTTATGTGAGTTTTATTTTAAAATGGAGGGGGGGGGACACAATCTAAGTGCTTCCAATAGATGCTATTTTACCTAGATACGCCAGTAGCGATCAGGACTGCTGGTGCATTGAGGAGATAGCTCTGCCAGCTAAAATGCTGTGCTGGCTGCTGAACTAAAAATCAAAAAATGAACAGCTTAAGTTTAAGAAGGGAAACAAATTTGTCAAATCCACCCCCTGCTCGTTTACTTGCATCAACAAGAGGAAAGAAAACTATTTGAATGATTTAGATGGGAGCGGCAGTTGCCAAGTGATGTATTTGCAAGAAATAGCTTGTGTGGATGTAATGGAGAATAGATGCTCTGTCAAAAACTTTGTATCCAAGACGTGTTTGTAAAAGTTGATAATAAATTATGTGGTTTCTTCCAGATTTCATCGATACAAGATGCAATTTCAACATTATTTGACACAAATTGATCACTGGATAGGGTGATGATTCATTTTAAAATCTCAAATTTGAGTCATTTATGAAAAGTGTAACATTCAGATTGGCCAAGAGGAAAGGAGGGTCATTATTTTTCACATCAGCATTTATTGCCCTCCCTGGCTACCTTAGCGGATGTGATGGTGATTGATTGTCTTGAACCATTGCAACCAATTTTATCACTCCAAGGCCACTCCGACTATCTTCTTCATTGTTTCATATTTGTTTTCGGAGGCAATGTAAACTTTTGATGAAACAAATGGAAAGAAACATTCTGAAGTGTTCTCATTGAGTGGAAAAACTTTATTTTTGCTGAATCAGCAAATTAATTTCATAATTTATTGGCTTGTTAGGAATGGTCAAATTCTGGGCTAATCCATTTTCTCAGAACAGTTCAGGTGAACTTATCTTTTTTTAAAAATTGTTCCTTAAATGGTAAAGTTCTCTTAAAATTTACTGCAAACATTCTAAAATTGCAACTTGTGTAGATGACAAATACATTAAACTACTTAGGCATATGCCTGTTTCAACATCATGGGTTGTACAATCAGTTCACCATATTTGCTGCATGTCGTGCATCTCTGCAGGAAGAAACATTTATTTATTGACTCAAATATTTTAGTATAATAAAACATTGGGATGGAGAGACACAGGAGGAATATGAGTGGTTGGGGAATTTAATAATGTGAGTCCCAAATTTTCCCTATGTTCCTTAATACAAGTTCTAATATTTTAACAAATGGAATAATGGTGGCAGTGATGAACAAGTTCCTATATTCATACTGTTCAGGATAAATAAGCTGTTAATATCACAGTTTTATTTCCAGGGGTATTTGGTATTAAAGAACAAACGGTATGCATTATTTTGGAACAATTCGGGTCTGAATAGCAAGGAATGTTTCACATAAATTTCATGTTAACCAGTTGAACGGGATTTAAATAAAAGGACTTGAAGGATTGTCGTCGATCACTGATGGAGTAAGCAGTGAATATCCTTGATAGATCATTTTGAGTTGAGCAAGTTCAGCATTGTACAAAGACTACAAAATGTACTTGTGTTTTCCTGCTGGATAATTATTTTTAATGACTGCTTAGTTTTCAGAACTGTTTGCTGCATGAAATTGCTATTTTAATTTGTGTAAGATGCAATTTAATGGTGAGTTTAAACTAGTTCCTTGTATTACTTGGTCCATTTGTGGACCTGTCAGATATAATGAAAAGTAGCCCGAGGTGTTGGTGGTAGAAAGATGCTGTGCCAAATACAAGGCATTTCGCATTGCTCTAGCAGCCCCAGTTACTTGATTAGAGATTGTACCTGGAACTCTTTTATTTCATTCCACCCCACCCCCGCCCCACCTCCAAAGTTATGAAAAGGAAGCTGTATTCATTTTGTTAACTCTAGATTATTTTAACAGGCTGAACTTGTGTTTTTGTTCAGTTTGTTTGTATCTGCAGCCTCTTTCACACTGGCTAATAAGTAAATTGGCCATTCAATGAATCAGTTAAAGAAGCCGTTTTTGCTCTTCGCACTAGACCAGTGTTAGCTCGTTCTCTGCGTCCTTTCACACTCACCATCAGGCATCCCAGGGGAGAGGGGCACCTATCTTCACTAATTTGTCCCAGGATACCCCATGCTCCTTTCACACTGGGGTAACTGGCACGCAGGCGTCTGGTGGCCCTGGGGATGATACAGCCTCCCTAGGTGATCCATCCCCGGGGTGATCTGACACCTTGACATTAACTGGTGTATTTGGAGTTAATTACTGGGGTAAGGTGCCAGTGTAAAAAAGGCTTGCAGGAGTGGTTTTGACAATACCCTCAACGATCATAATATAACAATATTTGTGCTCATACTAAAAACCAGTGAATTATCTTGGATGTCACTTTAGAGTAGTACTCTGGAATGAGGGGACCTTTGTTAAACAAAATAAGATATTGAACCATATTTATCTTCAATCTAACACCACAGCAGCTGACATGAATGATTAGACAGTTCTCCCATGTCTTATCCAATGTGGAAGCTCCATCAATATAAACCATGCATGAGGTTTTGGGAATTATCAGCAAGATGATCTGCAGTGGACAAGTCACAGCAACCTCAATAATAATTGCATTTCAAAATATCTCATTGGATGGTTTGGGGTGTCTTGAAAATGCCAGCAATTGCAAATATTTTAATAGGTGGACATAGTTATGCAAAAATATTGAGGGTAGCAATGTAGATTGGCTGGGGATTAACATATTGTTACTGGTTTGGGATGGAATGATTTGGGGTAAGACATCAAAGCCTTAGTTAATTCTGGGTGTAGAAAATGGATGTGATACAGGATTTTTGCCTCTTAAAACAAAATATGGTACACAAACACATCCTTTCCCATCATGGTGTCAGAATGCCAGATTGCCCCTTTTACACAGATGGTGTTCGACACTGTTAATACCTTTTGCTGCTGAAAAAAAGCCGGGACTGGAATGGAAAGCGCCCCCCACCCCACCTCCCCATTCCATGTCTGTACCTTTTAAACAGAAGGCGTATTGTAAAAAAAAAATGCAAATATCCCAGAATGAAGTGGCTATGTAAAACGAACTAGTGATGCAAACAGCCAGAATGCTCTCCTGGTAACACCAGTAGAAGTTTTCAAGGGTCCAATGACATACCGAATCTTCTCAAACTCCTCACAAAATATAGCCGCTGGCGAGCCTTCTTCGCGATTGCATCGGCATGGAGGCTCCAGGACAGATGTTTGGAGACGTTGACACCCAGGAATTTGAAATTCTTGACCCTTTCCAATTACTGAGCCCTTGATGAGGACTGGGTCCTGTCCCTTGACTTCCTCTTGAAGTCCACAATCATCTCTTTGGTCTAGCTATTGTTGAACGGAAAGTTGTTGGCCTGACACCCTCAACAAGCTGATCTATCGCCCTCCTGTACACTTCCTCGTTGCCGTTTGTGATTCTGCCAACAACCGTGGTGTCATCGGCAAATCTGTAGATAGCATTGGAATACTGCCTGGTCACACAGTCATGGGTGTATAACAAGTTGAGCAGTGGGCTGAGCATGTATCCTTGATGTGCGCTTATGTTGATGATCATCAAGAAGGAGACATTGTTTCCGATTGATAACTGACTGTGGTCTTCCAATGAGAAAGTCAAGGATCCAATTGCAGATGCGGAGGCCCAGAGTTTGTAGCTTCTTGACCAGCACTAAGGGAATAATGATGTTGAAGGCTGAGCTGCAGCCGCATGTGTGAGTTGCTGTTTTTGAGGTGATCCAGAGCTGAGTGGAGAACCAGCGATGTTGGCCATAGTCGTTGAAGATCTACTAATATTTATGGCTAGTTGTAGTCGAAGAGGAGATTTTTAAAAAATCAACTTCTTCAGGTTTCTGTGCAGTGACAATAAAGGGGTGCATTTGTGTATAGAGGAAGCCAGACTGACACGTGAATGCTCGATGTTACTTGAAGAATAACTCTTTGAAAGGGGTTTTTCTAGCACATTTAAAGTTTTGTGTAAGGATGCATCTTTTTGAAGCAGAGAGTTCAAATAGAAAGTTGAATCTTGCTTCATAAAGTATTTTCTCATTATTCAGGACCTTCTTCTGGAACCTTGTTTCATTTAAAAATTTTAATGGATCCTGTACATCTAGAAGAAAGAGCAGAAGAGACTGGGATAGTCAGGAAAGGAGGAAGGCTTCAATGAATCAATAATTGTCAGATCAGCTCATTACTATGCTGGAACAATTTCTCAATGAACTCTGGGAGATACCTTTTTGGTGCATTTGTTCATACAGAACTTGAGCACTAAACATCTGGAGATCAAAAACTCAATCGATTTGACTTCCAGAGTAGATGGAATTTTTTTAAACTGCTTGATATTGTTGATTGCATAATTTTCATGTTTCTGATAGCTTATTACATTTTAAATTATTGGCATTTTTCAGTTCGATTGAAAATTTAGTTTAATTTATGTTGTCATTACCGGCCGAATGTAATATACAGTATGAACTGAAAACTGGCCCTAATACAGTGCTGCAGGCTGCTGGCAGATGCAACACATGGGTGCTGAAATTCAAAGGAAATATTGAAATGTAAAGTCGCTTTGCGTGATAAATCACTCCCCTGTATCCTTCTGAATGAGAATTAGTTTAAATGTGAACAACATGGAGAAAATGCTGCATCGACGATGATAAATTGGTGCTAATTAAACTTGTGATTTATTGCAGTCATAATCAACGGGCAACATCATTCAGACATCCAGTGACTGGCCAGATTTCTCCAGAGAACACAGAGTACATACTGAAGGAGGGGTAAGTGTTGTAGTGTGTGTGCGGCAAGGTTGTGTGGTGCAATGGAAAGTGTTGCATTTATGACTCTGGAAATTGAATTTTGAATCAAATATCACTGCTTTAAATATGAAAGAAATGCTAGAATTTGTTTCTAAATAAATGTGATTAATTGTTTCTGTAGCTGGCAGGTCTGTGTGTGATGCAGGTAAAGTTGATCTTTTATGCAAATTGTTTTCAATGATATGTTCATTCGAAGGGAATTGAGCCAATTAAACTTTGCTAATTAATAATATTATCCACAGGTTTCCCCCGTTGAGCAATAAACATGGGAACATTTTATGGTACACTTTCATTCCGATCTTGATTTTTGCTCATCAGGATTTTGCAATTATCTTGTTTTTCTTGATTGAAAGGGAAAATCCCCCTTTGTTTATCCCTTCTGAAACCTTATGGATAAATACCAGATGGATGTACTGTTAGTTTATTGTTATCTCAGAGCCACAATCCTCTTCCAAGTGTGTTTGAGAAGGAAGAATGGGTAGAAGCGTAAGCGGAGAGAGGGAGAAGAGCGTGGGTGTTATTTAGCATGGAGTTCAATTAGAATAGTGCATTTTTTAAAAATTAAAAGCCCTGAAACATTGGCCTGGATTATGGCAATCCCGTTTTTTTAGACAAGGAACAACTTGAGCTACCCTCCAATCCTCTGGCACCACACCTGTGGCTAAGGACATTTCAAATATTTCTCCCAGCCCCCTTGCAATTTCTACATTAGCCTCCCTCAAGGTCCGAGGGAATAATTTGTCAGACCCTGGGAATTTATTCACCCTAATTTGTTTTAAGATATCAAGCACCTCCTCCTCTTTAATCAGTATAGATTCCATGACCTCACTGCTTGTTTTCCTTATTTACAACAACTCTGTGCCAATTCCTGAATGAATCCTGATTGGGAAAAAAAAAGACATTCAAGATCTCCCCCATCTCTTTTGGTGCCATACAAATCCAACCACTCTGATCTTCAAGGGAACAAATCTTGCTATCCTTTTGGTCTTAATATTACCTGTAGAAACCTTTTGAATTTTCCTTCACATTGTCTGCCAAAGCAATCTCATGCTTTGTTTTAGCCGCCTTCATTTCTTTCTTGAGGTTTTTCTTGCATTTTTTTTACCCAAGTACATCATTTGCTCCATGCAGCCTATACCTGCTACACACCTCTTCTTCTGAACCAATTCCCCCAAATCCCTCAAAAACGAAGATTCCCTATGCCTGCTAACCTTGTCTTTAATTCTGACAGGAACATACAAACTCAAAATTTCACCTTTGAAGGTCCTCCACTTCACTCGCACATCCTTGCTCGAAAACAACTTATCCCAATCCGCACACTCTAGATCATAGAAACATAGAAACATAGAAGATAGGAGCAGGAGTAGGTCATTCGACCCTTCGAGCTTGCTCCGCCATTCAACGAGATCATGGCTGATCTTAAAGTTCAGTACCCCGTCCCTGCTTTCTCTCCGTATCCTTTAATACCCTTATACTGAAGAAATATATCTAATTCCCTCTTAAATATATTTAATGAACCTGCCTCTACTGCCCTCTGAGGCAATGAATTCCACAGATTCACCACTCTCTGGGTAAAGAAATTCCTCCTCATCTCGGTCCTAAATGGTTTGCCTATTATCCTCAAACCATGGCCCCGGGTTCTGGATTTTCTCATCATTGGAAACATCCCATCTGCATCCATTCTGTCCAGTCCTGCCAGAATTTTATATGTCTCTATGAGATCCCCTCTCAATCTTCTAAACTCCAGCGAGTACAATCCCAATTTGCGCAATCTTTCCTCATAAGTCATTCCTGCCATTCCAGGTATCAGCCTGGTGAATTGCCTCTACACTCCCTTCATTGCAAGAGCATCCTTCATTGTATAAGGTGACCAAAACTGCACACAATACTCCAGGTGTGGTCTCACCAAGGCCCTGTACAGCTGCAGTAAGGTATCCTTGTTCCTATACTCAAACCCTCTTGATATGAAGGCCAACATACCATTTGCCTTTTTAACCGCCTGCTGTACCTGCATGCTCGCCTTCAGAGACTGGTGTACAAGTACCCCTAGATCTCTCTGCACTTCCCCATCTCTTAATCTATTGCCATTCAAATAATAATCTGCCTTCCGGTTTGTATTACCAAAGTGAATTTCTTTGCCTTGGCTTCGCAGACGAAGATTTATGGAGGGGGTAAATGTCCACGTCAGCTGCAGACTCGTTTGTGGCTGACAAGTCCGATGCGGGACAGGCAGACACGGTTGCAGCGGTTGCAGGGGAAAATTGGTTGGTTGGAGTTGGGTGTTGGGTTTTTCCTTCTTTGTCTTTTGTCAGTGAGGTGGGCTCTGCGGTCTTCTTCAAAGGAGGTTGCTGCCCGCCAAACTGTGAGGCGCCAAGATGCACGGTTTGAGGCGATATCAGCCCACTGGCAGTGGTCAATGTGGCAGGCACCAAGAGATTTCTTTAGGCAGTCCTTGTACCTCTTCTTTGGTGCACCTCTGTCACGGTGGCCAGTGGAGAGCTCGCCATATAACACGATCTTGGGAAGGCGATGGTCCTCCATTCTGGAGACGTGACCTACCCAGCGCAGTTGGATCTTCAGCAGCGTGGATTCGATGCTGTCGGCCTCTGCCATCTCGAGTACTTTGATGTTAGGGATGAAGTCGCTCCAATGAATGTTGAGGATGGAGCGGAGACAACGCTGGTGGAAGCGTTCTAGGAGCCGTAGGTGATGCCGGTAGAGGACCCATGATTCGGAGCCGAACAGGAGTGTGGGTATGACAACAGCTCTGTATATGCTTATCTTTGTGAGGTTTTTCAGTTGGTTGTTTTTCCAGACTCTTTTGTGTAGTCTTCCAAAGGCGCTATTTGCCTTGGCGAGTCTGTTGTCTATCTCGTTGTCGATCCTTGCATCTGATGAAATGGTGCAGCCGAGATAGGTAAACTGGTTGACCGTTTTGAGTTTTGTGTGCCCGATGGAGATGTGGGGGGGCTGGTAGTCATGGTGGGGAGCTGGCTGATGGAGGACCTCAGTTTTCTTCAGGCTGACTTCCAGGCCAAACATTTTGGCAGTTTCCGCAAAACAGGACGTCAAGCGCTGAAGAGCTGGGTCTGAATGGGCAACTAAAGCGGCATCGTCTGCAAAGAGTAGTTCACGGACAAGTTTCTCTTGTGTCTTGCAGGCGCCTCAGATTGAAGAGACTGCCATCCGTGCGGTACCGGATGTAAACAGCGTCTTCATTGTTGAGGTCTTTCTTGGCTTGGTTCAGCATCGTGCTGAAGAAGATTGAAAAGAGGGTTGGTGCGAGAACGCAGCCTTGCTTCACGCCATTGTTAATGGAGAAGGGTTCAGAGAGCTCATTGCTGAATCTGACCCGACCTTGTTGGTTTTCGTGTAGTTGGATAACCATGTTGAGGAACTTTGGTGGGCATCCGATGCGCTCTAGTATTTGCCAAAGCCCTTTCCTGCTCACGGTGTCGAAGGCTTTGGTGAGGTCAACAAAGGTGATGTAGAGTCCTTTGTTTTGTTCTCTGCACTTTTCTTGGAGCTGTCTGAGGGCAAAGACCAGGTCAGTAGTTCCTCTGTTTGCGCGAAAGCCGCACTGTGATTCTGGGAACACATTCTTGGCGACACTAGGTATTATTCTATTTAGGAAAATCCTAGCGAAGATTTTGCCTGCAATGGAGAGCAGCGTGATTCCCCTGTAGTTTGAGCAGTCTGATTTCTCGCCTTTGTTTTTGTACAGGGTGATGATGATGGCATCACGAAGGTCCTGAGGCAGTTTTCCTTGGTCCCAACAAAGCTTGAAAAACTCATGCAGTTTGACATGCAGAGTTTTGCTGCCAGCCTTCCAGACCTCTGGGGGGATTCCATCCATACCTGCTGCTTTGCCACTTTTCAGTTGTTGAATTGCCTTATATGTCTCTTCCTGGGTGAAGACCTCATCCAGCTCTAGCCTAAGGGGCTGTTGAGGGAGCTGGAGCAGGGCGGAATCTTGGACTGAGCGGTTGGCACTGAAAAGAGATTGGAAGTGTTCTGACCATCGGTTGAGTATGGAGATCTTTGCTATCTGAGCTGCACAGCGGGCTTTAGACTTGGGGTGAGGGGCCCTACACAGCCTTTAGAACCTCGTAAAAACCCCCGAAGTCGCCAATGACCGCGCTGAGCTGGGTTTGCTTGGCGAGGCTAGTCCACCACTCATTTTGGATCTCCCGGAGTTTGCGCTGAAGATGGCTGCATGCGCGACAGAAGGCTTGTTTCTTCTCTGGCCAGGACGGCTTTGTAAGGTGAGCCTGGTGGGCAGCTCGCTTCTTTGCCAGCAGCTCCTGGATTTCCTGGCTGTTTTCGTCGAACCAGTCCTTGTTTTTCCTGGAGAAGCCCAGTACCTCTTCAGTGGATTGCAGTATGGTAGTCTTCAGCTGATCCCAGAGGGTTTCAGTGGACGAGTCCGTGAGGCGGATTGCATCCTCGAGCTTTGCTTTGAGGTTTGCCTGGAAGTTTCCTCTCACTTCGTCTGACTGCAGGTTTCCAACATTGAACCTCTTTCTGGGGGCTTTACTGTTCCTGTGCTTCGGCTTGAAGTGAAGGTTGAGCTTGCAGCCGGTGGTTAGTGTGGCATTCCGCGCTGGGCATGACCCTGGTGTGGAGCACATCTAGTTTGTCTCTTTCTCGCACCAGGACGTAGTCCAGGAGGTGCCAGTGTTTGGATCGGGGATGCATCCAGGTAGTCTTCAGGCTGTCCCTCTGCTGAAAAAGGGTGTTTGTAATGACAAGCCGCTGTTCTGCGCAGAGCTCCAACAGGAGGCGCCCATTGTCGTTGCACTTGCCGACACCATGCTTGCCCAGGATTCCTGGCCAGGTTTCTGAGTCTTTGCTGATGCGAGCGTTGAAGTCGCCAAGGATGACAACCTTGTCGGCTGTAGGGGTGCGTTGAATGAGGTTGCGCAGGTCAGTGTTGAACTTGTCCTTTTCTGCTGGTTCCGCCTGGAGGGTTGGAACATAGACACTGATGAGGGTGATGTGACGCTTGTTTTGAAGTGGGAGTTGCATGGACATGATCCGGTCCGAGTGGCCTGTCGGGAGGTTTTCGAGTTTGGAGGCAATGGAGTTCTTGACCATGAAGCCTACACCAGATAGGCGTCGTTCATCCATAGGCTTGCCAGACCAGTAGAGTGTGTAGCCCGCGCCGCGTTCTTGGAGGCTGCCTACATCTGCAAGGCGGACTTCACTGAGAGCGGCTATGTCGATGTCAAGTCTGACGACTTCATGTGCAATGAGGGCAGACCGACGTTCAGGTCAGTGGCTGTCAGCCTTGTCTAGCATGTTTCTGATGTTCCAGCATGCTAGCTTGAGTTTGTGAGCATCTTTTGAGGGGGAGGACGTGGAGGGGGAGGACGTGGAGGGGGAGGACGTGGAGGGGGAGGACGTGGAGGGGGAGGACGTGGAGGGGGAGGACGTGGAGGGGGAGGACGTGGTGGGGGAGGACGTGGTGGGGGAGGACGTGGTGGGGGAGGACGTGGAGGGGGAGGACGTGGACCTGTCCTCGGGCCTGCGCAAAGGAGCTTTTAGGTGGAGTGCAGTGCGCGCAGTACTGGCCCCACCCTTTGCACCCATGATTCGTGTGCCGTGCAAGCAAGCTGGGACATGGCAGCGAGGTCCTTGGGTCATAGGTTTTATATCGGAGTGGCCTTCTCCTATGCAGGTTTCTTACCCGGGCTGGAGGGGGTCTGCCTCCCCTCCAAAGTGAATAACCTCACATTTATCCACATTGTAGTGCATTTGCCATGTATCTGCCCAGTCCCTCAATTTATCCAAATCACACTGGAACTTCCTGACCCCCTCTTCAGAAAATGAGCTATTTATACCAACTCTCTGTCTTCTACCTGCCAGCCAGTTCTCAATCCACATCAATACTTTGCCCCCAATCCCATGAGCCTTGATTCTGGAAGCCAGTCGTTTATGTGGGACCTTATCTAAGGCCTTTTGGAAGTCCAGGTACACCACATCCACTGGCTCTCCCCCATCTATTTTACCTGTCACCATCTCAAACAATTCCAATAGATTTGTCAAGCACGATTTACCTTTTGTAAATCCATGTTGACTCCGTCCGATCCCTTCTCTGCTAGTCATATGCTCCGCTATTACATCCTTAATAATGGATTCCATCATTTTGCCCACTACTGATGTAAGGCTCACCGGCCGATAATTCCCCGCTTTTTCTCTACCCCCCTTTTTAAATAGTGGCGTAACATTAGCTATCCTCCAATCCGTGGGTACTGATCCTGAGTCTATCGAGTTCTGGAAAATAATTCTTAAAGCATCTGCTATCTGAATGGCCACTTCCTTGAGTACCCTAGGATGTAGATTATCAGGCCCTTGGGATTTATCTGCCTTCAATCCCATCAATTTCCCCAAGACCATGTCTTTAGAGATACTGATTTCTTTCAGTTCCTCCCTTGCATTAGTCTCTATGTTTCCCAACATCCTTGGGAGGTTATTTGTATCCTCTTTTGTAAAAACAGAACTAAAGTAAGAATTTAATTGGTCTGCCATTTCCTTATTCCCCATTATATATTCCCCTGATTCCGACTGCAAAGGACCTACTCTGGATTTCACCAATCTTTTCCTCTTGACATATTTATAAAAGTTTTTCAGTTGGTTTTTATATTTGCCGCAAGCTTACTTTCGTAACTTATTTTTGCTCTCTTGATTAATCCCTTTGTCCTCCTTTGCTGCATCTCGAACTGCTCCCAGTCTTCGGTTGAGGTACTTTTTTTGGCCAATTGATATGCTCTCTCTTTGGACCCAATGCTCTCTCTAATTTCCCTTGTTATCCATGGTTGAGTCACCTTTTTTGGTTTATTTTTATGCCAAACCGGTATAAACGATTTTTGCAATTTCTCCATTAGATCTGTGAATGTTTTCCATTGTCTATCTACGGTCAACTCCCCCATAAACACCACCCAATCAATCTTACTCAACTCCCGTCTCATACCATCATAATTCCCTTTATTTAAATTCAGGACCTTAGTCTCGGTTTTAATTTCATCACTCTCCATGTCGAGTGAGAATTTGATCATATTGTGATCGCTCTTACCCAAAGGGCCTCGTACAACAAGATTGCTGATTAGCCCCTTATCATTGCATAATACCCAATCTAAAATGGCCTGCTCCCGAGTTGGTTCCTCGACATATTGGTCTAGAAACTGTCCCGTAAACATTCAAGGAATTCCTCCTCCTCAGTATTTTTACTAATTTGATTAGTCCAATCTATATGCAAATTAAAGTCTCCCATGATGACAGCTGTTCTCTTATTGCACGCTTTTCTAATTTCTCTTTTAATGCCTTCCCTCACCTCTACACTACTATTTGGAGGCCTATATACCACCCCCACTAACGTTTTCCGCCCCTTGCTATTCCTCAATTTTACTCATATAGATTCCGCATCTTCCGAGTTGATATCCTTTCTGTCAATCGTGTCGGTCCCTTCTCTCACCATCAATACTACCCTTTCTTACTTCCTCAAAATTGTCCTTCCTCAACCGGAGGCCCAGACCTACTCTTCTCCATAATTAATGTGAAGTAATGTCATTAAGTTCACTGCTCCCAAAATGTTCCCCTTCGTGTACTTCTGTCACCTGTCCTGTCTCATTCTCTCCACTATTGCATTCTTTCCATTTGGTCCTTGATATATTCTTGATATTAGTTGGGTTTTTCTTTTTCTATTAGTATGGTCTGACTTTCCGGGTATTTAAAACCTTTTATGTTACTTTGAGTTTTAACTGTTTGACTGCATGTCCATTGATAATTTGCTTCTGGCCAATTAGAGAGATTCCTTTTGACCAATTAATTCATCTACTCCTCCTCCCCTTTCCGGCAGGTTAAAAGTAAAGCTGTTTTCTCTCTTGAGAAACTCAAGATCTTCAGGTGCTGGAACCTTGAGCAAACAGAAAGAGCTGAAGAAGGCCCTAAAACAATATCTTTCCATAGACCTCGCCAAAAATCCACCCCCCCCCCATGCATTTTAATGGTTTGAGTAGTAATTGGAGAACCATTTTAGAATATTATTCTCTGTATGAAATTTATTTTGTAAGGAACAAATGCAATGTATGTTTCAAAAATGTTTCTGCTGATGTTTATCAATTAGAATATTTAGTAAATTGCAAAATTATGGGCATATAATTAAAAGATAAAGTTGGTGGAAAGATGGGGTTTGGAATGTGATGAGATGAGCAAGTTTTTTTTTAAAGTATTCCACTGTAACACTGAGACTGTTGAAATAAGTATAGAATGTGGGAGGTATTTACTGTTCTATATTTTGCAACCCAGCACATTTAAAAACTGCAGCATTGAAGGGGGCTTTCTTAAAGGAACAGCAAGGCTTTTGGAAGTACAGTGCAGAGTTAATGGCCTGGTTGATATTTGATTAATTGGCATTTGTCAACAATAATTAGGACCGTTCAAAATCTACTGGAGGTTGTAGGTAAATTGGGCGGCACGGACTTGTAAGCCAAAATGGCCTGTTACTATGCTGTATCTCTAAAAAAAAGTGCCCCATCTTTAAAAATTAAATTGGAATAAGCAATATGAAATGTTCTTTGTGTGCCTTTATGGGCAATCAAAAGTAAATCAGTTATGTTCACAAAAACTGGAGTAACGTGCCAAATGTTGAAGGAACTTATTGGGTCAGGCAGCATCCATAAAAGACCAATGTTATTCAGCATTCCAGGCCAAAACCTTCACCAGGAATAGCAAGAAACAGACAGATGTCTGAATAGAAGGGAGGGGAGGGGCCGGGGAGAAGTAAAGGAGCAGTGGTTCTCAACCTTTTTCTTTCCACTCACATACCACTTTAAGTCATCCCTGTGCCATAGGTGCTCTGTGATTTGTAAGGGATTGCTTAAGGTGGTATGTGGATGGAAAGAAAAAGGTTGAAAACCACTGTTTTAATTGTATCTAATTGACTTGTCATGTGCACGGTTTCATAACTCTAAAGGAAAAGGGCCAATGACCATTTTTCTCAAGCAAAATATTTCAGTAACAATTGGGTCTAGAGCAATGGTTCTCAACTTTCCCTTCCCATTCACATACCACCTTAAGCAATCTCTTACTAATCACAGAGCACCGATGGTATAGGGATTCCTTAAAGTGGTAGGTGAGTGGAAAGAAAAAAGGTTGAGAACCATTGAACTAAAGTAAAATACGGGATTCTGCAGACAATGTAGTTGAAGTAAAAACATGTTTGCTAACGAAACTCAGCTGGTCAAACAATGTACTTTATGTAGCAAAGATATACAGGCTGGCAGGTGATGGGTGAATGCAGGTTGGGGTGGGTGGCAGGGGGAAGGAAACAAGATGCTTGGAGATGATAGGAGGAAGTGATTGAGGAAAAGGCACTCTGGCAGCAAGAAGGAAGAGAAAGGGGTGGGGCGTTGGTGGAATGAAGGTGTGGATGATGGGCAGGTGGGAAGGGAAGGAGGAGGAATGGAGCTGAAGAGATGAGGGAAGGAAGGGTGGATGGTTAGTTGATAAAACAAGGGGAGGGTTTCCAGAAACTAGAGAAGTCGATGCTGTCTGGTGGGAGACTGCCAGGATGGAATATGAGGTGCTGTTCCTCCAATCTGTGTGTGGCCTCAACTGGTGTTGAAGTAGACCATGGGCACCAATGTCAGTATGGGAGGTCCTGGATCTTGTGTCAGACATCGTGAAGACGCTTAGTGAAGCAACTCCTACAATCTGTGTCTAGGTTCCCTGACGTAGAGGAGACAGCATTGGATGTGGTAAATAAACGAACCTTGATCCTTGAATGTTCATGGTATTAGGCACTTTTACACCGCCACTGAACAGCAGAAAATTTCAGGAAAATTTCTGCTGCGGTTGCAGTGTAAAAATATCAGGAAGGAATTTCTTATGCAAAATCCATCCTGTAATTTTTCCACTCATACCCCTACACATTTTTTATGGAGTGGCTGTAGTGTAAATTGACCTCAGCCAATCCGTAAGAAACAGCCCTAATGAACACGATGTTCCCCCCCCCCACCCCCCCGACAAACTCCGCAACACATGAAGGCTGTGTAAAAGTGCCGCTGTGTAAACGACGACATTGGGTCATACCAGAGGGAAGTATGCACACTTTTTCAGAATAATTCCAAAATTTCTGTGTAAAAATGCACTGCTCAGGATTTGTTTGGCTACAGCATTACCTCTATCTGTTCAGGCCAATATTCTATAGGCTTTGCTTTTTATTTTGTGCTTGAACTAATTATGTACATTACTTATCAGGGTGACTTTGTTGTGTTATCCCCTAACTTGGATATAAATCTTGCCTCAATAAATACTGTGAATGTTTGAAACACTCGTTAGTTTGATCAGTAAATCCAAAACTCACCTGGCTCAGATGATAGTGATGCCAATTCAGTTTTTAGCTTTAACAGCTTATACTTGTCCAATGAATTTGTTAACGCTCTGGAGAATGTCTGGGAGAGGAAAATTATAGCAGCTGTGAAGTGTCTTTCTTGTTGCCCATTTCTTTCCATTGTTAATGAATGCAAATTACATAGTAATTCTTTATCAGTAATCTAACTTGAATGAAGCTCTTCCCATAATTATGATTTAACTGGAGTTAATCATAGATGTGACCTTCAGATCAGTTTTATTTGTTTATTGGAGATATTACATTATTATGATCCTGGAACATCTCGTGTTTTGGAGTGAACTAATTCTTAGATCTTCTGGCCATTCTCACTGAGTAATTTCTGGCTTTTACCGATAAGAAAAAGCAGAAGTTGCATTCCAGGTGACAGATCCAGAGTCTGTTCATGTTTTTTTTTGGGCTTATGTTGGCTGATACTCGGGTAGTATGTGAGAGGCTGTCAAGGGCTGTCTTTGTGAGGCCCTTTCATTGTTGATTTTCATGCCCTGGGTTTCAGCCATTGCTGTGGTTTTGATGTGAGGTGAATGGAAGACAGTGCAATAGTTATTGGTACCTTTCACAGTGTGGGTAATGTGGCCATCTTCGCAGGATTTTGGGCCACAATGTTTTGATCTGGAGGGTTATTGTGAATTTTTATTGTCACCTTTTATTATGTCAAAATTATACTCCTAGCATTTTTGGAAGAGGAAGCATTTTGGGAGTTAGGGTTTCCTCGTCTTGCTGGGTTGATCACACCTTGACAGAGGGGTTTATCTTTACCATCTCCAACTCTGATGTTGCCCTGGAAGATCAGTTTCTCTCAGTTTGTTTGGAGTGTATGTACTGATGACCATATTACTGGCTTCGTATGAATCAGCTGGAGAGTCATGATGTGTCCTGTTCTTGATGGTAGAGGCTACCCATGAAGGTGATGTTCCTCTTCCAGGTCTCCCCAGTACCTTGTTCTTTGAGTTGGTCATCTTCTGCTTGTCAGTGTCATTGGGTTTGAGTTTCTGAGTTACAACACCAGAGTGGCATTCTGTTCATTGCTGCTGGGGATGGCCACATGGCTCCCGAAATTCTTGGTCCCAAACTTCAAACTACAAGTTGCTCATGCACAATTTCCTTAAACTTGGGCAAATGTTCCAATCTGGTGCCATTTCTTAGTCAAATACCAAGGACTCCAAGCCTTAATAAAGTGTGATCTTAAGCAAGACTCATAAGTCAAAGAAACTCTGAACTATTGACTCATGGTCAATAGAAGGCCAGTATTGTAAGGATGAAAATAACTTAAAATCATTTGTATACTTGGCTGCCAGTTTGTGGCAGCCTTCAGTTTGTTCTGCATTCCTTTGAGTGTTTCTGTGGTTGCAGCCTGTGAGACCAAGGTCTCTTTCTGTGGTTTCAAATTGTTCTGAGTTCTGAGAAGATGGAGGGTCGTGGAATAGATCTGAAACTTTATTGACCATTTCAAGTGACATTTCAGGTTATGTATTAAGTTTCGTGTCAACCATAGAATTAAGTATAATTAATGTATATCAAAATTAATAAGTAATAAACCTTGGAAAACTCTATTCAACTTTGTCATGGATTAAGCATTTTTCTGGAAGAGCAAAGATTTGCTGTTTCCCTTCACACATCCTCTCCTTCATCCTGCTCCCCCTTAATTCTTATGTTCCTGAGCTCCTTAAAGTATCCTGTCTATATTTTGACCATCTCCAGCTTTAACTCTTCCACACCGCTATGTTCAATGTACGTACTGCTGGGTCCACACTGCTACCCACCCAAAGATGCTCCAGCAGTTTGTTCCACCATGCCTCAAGCAAAGATCCTAAGTGAGGAGAGAAAGCCTATGGCTGAAGAACAGTTTGTAGAATGAGAGAGCACAGGAAGTTCAGCTGATGGATTTACCACTGTTAAGGCCATCCATTCCACAAGTCCCCAGCCCAGTAAGACCTAAGAGAAGCGATTAATTTACCAGTGCTAGGTGGATAGTGCCAGCTGCAAAAAGAACTTGGAAGACCAACTTAACTGGCACTCTGTCCTTGGTAAGATGTTCTAGACTATCCAGTTTTGCTGCTGCCTCTGACAGACAAAATTGTTGAAAAGACCATATCCAAATTTTAAAAAAACAGGTCCGGAAAAGAAGACAATATCTCCACTGATGTTTTAAAATATGCCAGAAAGGAACCTCAGTCACAAATTTACTTCATCTACTACATCCAGGAAGAGGATGCCAAAGAAGGGAGAGGAATCTAACTGTGATAATTACAATAAATGTCCCTGCTGCCTGTCGCAAGGTAAATTATTGCTGGTGTCCACCACCTTGCAGTGGCAGAAGTGAAGCTCCTTCAAGGATGGATTCTGTCCACGGGGAGTCTTGCATCTTTTTTCATTCTTTCATCCAAACTGTAAGTTCTAAAATATGATACAACGATCCCTCCATTTTGAGTGTCAAGTCTTTGCCCCGTGAGAAATTTTCTCAGGTTTGCTGTCATCAGATGAACCTTTATCAGAAGCAGATTGCTGTTTGTAAATAACTCCGAAACGTATGGTAATGTGCTGTATCTTGTGGGGAAAAAAAAACTGGATGATCTATTTGAAGTTGACAATCCGTTGATTGTATTCTGCCACTGTTATCAACATTGGTAATCATTGGTAGTTAAATAATTCTAAAGGAAACAGTCAATTTTATTTCTTTTCAAGCCAAATAAGTGTCGATTGTGTTCATTTTCTACTGAAAGCCAGGTTATGGCCCTGCAATGTTGAATCACTGTTGCACTTAATATCAGTAATAGAGCCCCAGAGATCGAGCCACGTGCTCTGTCATATCTCATGCATTCAGTTACTATGGTAGCAGTGGATAAAAAATATAAGCACCTGGTGTACTGCGGCTGAAACTTGGTTAAGCAGGTGGGGACAACAATAATTTTTGTTTTACTTGCTGCTTAATGACAATTAATTAAGATATTGGTGGAATGGTTAATGAATCTTCAATTCAGCTTGTGGGAAGGAAATAAATCTGTAGCTTAATCTTAAGTATTGCTATTAACGTGTATTTGATCTTAATCTTGTTTTCTGCATCCTTTAAAATCAAATGTATGATGATACCTTGCAGAAAAATAACACTGTTTGATAAGGAAGATTTAAGGATCGATGTAGAGTGCAGTCCATTGCCCATTTCTCATTGCTGTGAATGTTGTCCATTTTGTTCATCTGCTGCTGTATTTGCAATGATGATTCCATAGCAGTATAAGAAAGATGTTTCTGCAATTCACGTTCGGAGAAGAAGGAGTAAGCGAAACCAAGTTCACAATGGTCTATAACAGGGGTGTCAAACTCAAATTCACAGAGGGCCAAAATTAAAAACTTGGACTAAGTCGTGGGCCAAACTAAATATTTATTGAAAAATTTCAACAACATCTGCATGTTTTCTCTTCTTTCAAAATATGTAATGTTAAACTTTTTCTTATTAAAATAAATGTTTAATAATAGTTTTGGTTAAACTCTTTCCAGAAGAAGCATTAACAAATGAGAAATAAAATATTCAATAAATAATATTTCTCTATAGCCATTAAGCTCCTTTTAAATGTATTTTTTTTCACAAGCCAGCAAGTCAAAAAAATAACAATTTGCTTCAATGAAACTCCAATCTTTCAACTATGAACAGTCCAAAGTTAACCAAAGAAAATATGAATCCAAGCTTAGCTTGCTACACTGTGATTTACTCTGATGCACCTGGGTCTAAACCAGATACTCGGCATCTCTTCTTAGATGCAAGTTCATCAAACTCTGGGGTCAGAGTTTGCCTCCCACCTGTGTTGAAAGGTCCTGTTTTCTGTCTTTCGTTTGGCCATTTTTCATAAGGGGTTTATTACATGTGAGTTGGGCGACAGGTCACAGATGCTAATGAAAGTAAAGAGAGGAGGTGGGGGCGATTAGCAGGCTGACGGGCCGGCGCCAATGCGTTGGCAAAGCTTTCTGGGATTTGTAGTATGAGCTGTGCATGCAATATACTAGAAAACTGGCCCAGCGGGCCAGCTCTAATACATATTTGATATGACCTTGGGCCTGAGTTTGACATGTGTGGTCTATAATAAGGAAAGGGAGGGTATGAGATGGTGTTTTGTATACCAAATGTAGGGAGGATATCAAATGTTCTGTGGCAGTAGCACTGGTTACACAGACTTTTTCCTGAAGGATGTTTCATTATTTGAGTGCTTTAGTTCCCTCATCCATCCAGGGTTTGGTAAAATTTCCATGACACCCCTGCCAATAATGGGAAGTTGTGAGAGGTCTTGAATTGAACTAAGTAAACAGCCCCATATAAATAAGGCCGATCTTCAAAGGACCAAAAGGAGTGGGGGCTTATCTCTTTGAAATTTTAGATATTACTATTAGGCAGTCAGTTTACAAAAGTTATTATTGCTATTACATTTTGATAACCTCAGATGATCATCCTTCTTGGGTAGAAATGAAACTGAGTTTTTCTTTTTTTTAAAAAAGCTATGTTGGCAGTTTTAGGTTCTTCTTTACCCTTTTCCTTTTCGAAACCGGTAGACAATCCAATAACAAGACAAAGGCTGAGAATTTGGGCGCGATTCAGGAAATTCTTTGGCTCTCTCAGTGTTTCTCTCACTAGCCCTATTATAAAGAAGCATCTTTTTCAGCCCTCTATTTTAGATCTAGGTTTCAAGGAGTGGGTTAGGTTGGCTACAAAATGTTTTAGGGATCTGTACATTCGAGGTAATTTTGCTTCATTTGAACAACTAACAGTTAAATTCAACCTCCTAACAGGCTTTTTTTTTTCGATACCTACAAAGTGAGCATTTTGCTCAGTCTAAACTTCCTAATTTTCCCCAGATTCCCAAAACCAATATCCTTGATTTACTTTTAGATTTAAAATGTTCTCATGGTGGATTGATAGCAATTATTTATGATAACATGATGGATTTAAGAGGATGCTCAGGGAGGGGAATTAAGAATGAATAGGAACGATATTTGAATATATCAATTCCAGACAAAGACTGGGATATCAATCTATGCACAACATTGTTTAATACAATTTAAGGTGGTATATAGAATACATATGTCTAAACTTAAACTATCTCGTTTTCATTCTGATGTTGATCCAGTGTGTGATAAATGTAAAATCTTTGAGGCCTCTGATTTGTATGTTTTGGGAATGTCCAAAACTAAAAGAATTTTGGGAACAATTTTTCTAAACTTTATTAGAGATTCATAGGATTAAATTGGAACCATGCCCTTTTATTGCTTTGCTTGGCTATTCTCCAGAGGAAAATATTTCCTTGAATATAATTTTTTAAAAAGTAGCTTTTACTTCATTGATAGCCAGACGAGAAATTTTGATGAAATGGATAACGTAGCTTCGCACCAACTGATATGCAATAGGCACAGGACATTATGTCTTCCTTGAGTTTGGAGAAAATTATTATATAACAGTAAAGAGATCAAGATTGAATTTGACAAGTTATGGGGCCCATTCATGGACTATCATCACAATTTGAATACATAGGCGGGGGTGCTCTGGGGGTTTCCTGTCCAATGGCTGGGAGCCAAGACTCAATTCTTTGCATATTATTCACTAGTGGCCTTGTTTAGTGGGAGGGCTAGGGTTAGAATGGTTTTATTTTCCATTATAAGTAGAGGAGATTAGTTCAGTTAGATAACCAAACAATGAACATGCCGTCATATTAGAATATGAGGTGAAGTTTTTATAAGGGAATTTCTACTTTATTTGAGCATTGTATACAAGAGATTCATATTCTGTTTTGCATTACATAAAAGTTATGTAACTGATATGTAGACAATATATAACATATTTCTCTCTACCAAATCAATAGAAGTATTTGAAAAATAATTAATTTAAAGAAATCAGAATACCAAGCATGTGGCAGCTAGATTTAATCATAATGTTAATGTGGTTTGTCAATTTAAGGATCTCGACAGCAATAATCTCAGAATGCTTATCTGGGAGTTGTTGGCATTGATTAGGATCAAAACTAAAGGGTGACAGAGATAATTAGAAATGTTCTGGTTGATGAGGAGTATCAGAGTACCACTTATTGTATAGTATTACCTACTTGTTCTCTTTGCTGATGCAGTCTGGAAGTAGATTGGGGGAAAAAAAATCCATTATGCACAGCACCTTTTGCATCATGAATGGTAAAATATCAGACTCAGATCTTCTGCCAGCTGAGGGAAGAGTTTTGGGATCCTGCAAGTGACAAGTTGACCTCCCATTTGAACCAAACTATTTGTCACGTCCATTATGGCACAAATTTCATGAAACTGCCAAACTTTATTCTTTAAAGAAATCTGCTTGAAGTGGAACAGAACAAGGCAATTCTCATTGTCCATCTGAGAACTATTGACGTGGGATAAAGGAGGTTGTGTGAATGAAGCAGGAGTATTTTTGGACCAAATTAAAAATCATAACGAAGATGGTCATCTCGACATTGGCATCAAGGAATGTGTGAAAACTGGCATAGGGTCTCAACAGGTCACAGATGGATACATGGCTTACAAATTGAAGAGTGGGTTTTAATTCTCGAGGTATTGGGGGAAGAGGGAGCTGTCTGTGGATGTGGGCTTCACTTGAATCATTTGAACCAATGTTGGAGCAAATCAAATAGTAGATGGGACTTGGAGCTAAATCGTTGGTGGTGCAGGATGTCACATATTGAGTGCACAGTGAGATGATTCTAGTGAGGAAATTTAGCAAAAAGACAAGAAGAATAAGTTATGGATTAATTTGTTAAAAATTTGTAATCCAGCTGTTTCAATGTGGATTGATTGAATACAATTTTACAACTTGTCAATGAACTTTCATAGTAAAGATTTAGGCCGGGACTCTGTTCTGTATTGGAGGGTTATGGGTTGAGAGGGAGGGAAGGGTGAGATTGATATGGTTAATACCTGATAGATCTCTCTCCATTCCCATCAAAGAAAGCCTCTACTTCCTCAGGAGTTTGCAGAGGAGCTAGTGGAGTTGTTCAAGTGAACCGGTACGGACTTGAAGGGTCGACATGGCCTGTTTCCGTGCTGTAAATGGTTATATGCTTATATATCTGTGGACATAACATTGTGGGCTGAAGGGCCTGTACTATGCTTTACTGTTCTATGTTCTACTATCAGCATTTCATATGGTACCTGAAAGTGCCAATAGTATGATTTGGGCCCACTTTGAGGCTGATTTTTCCCTCACGCCCCTTAATTATTCACCAATGTGAGCTGAAATCTGTTCTTATTGCGGTAATCTAACCATTTTGCTGCAAATGCATCTCCTGGGGAGCAAATGCATCTCCTGGGGAGCATATGCTGAATGGCATGGCAGCAGGATGTTGCCGATTCTGAATGAGGTGAGGTGTGGATGTGGGGGTGGTAGTGCAAGTTTCAAATAATTGTGACCTGATCCCTGAAGGTGGACTCTACAAGCAAGCAATGGAAGAATTATAAAACCAGGGCACCCTTACAACAATTTTTGAGCTAAGTTGATTCTTGTGATAAATAGCTGGGAAAATCAGAAAATGATGGTGTACAGAGCTCCTTTCGAGAATCCTTTGAACTGCGGTAATAAAAACAATGTTGAACAGCGTCCATGGAAAGAAAATTATTCTTAACCTTCCTGGTATGTCACTCCTTGCATTGTTCTTCACTCAGAGAAAACAGTTATCAATGCATGCTTGATTTTATCCAATTGATTTCTATTATTTTTGAATACATTTACTGTATCTATGGTTACAGTTTGGTGCCTGTGTACATTGTACAGTGTGTATGATAAAGAACTGGTTGTCATTATCTGTGGCTTTATGAACTACATTAACAGATTATGCAATGCCAGCAGAAGCCATTGTAACACGAGTTTTGAGGATGTTTTGAGGTACCTTATAATTTTTTAAAAATTCTCTTTTGGGCTTTTTGATTCCAGTGACACTACTTTATTTTGTTTGGTCATGTTGTGTGGATTGTGGAGGGTCATGTGACCTGTCTAGAACTGAGTTGTATCACCTGCCAATCAAAGTTGGACTCTGCCCACCCATTAGTGAACACTTGACTATTGGCACCTTTAAATCACTTAGTGATTACCTGGACCCAGACTCCCCAGCTTACTGCACTTTAAAAGCCTCCCACGCACAGCAGGCCATTCTCTTTGTTCCTTGGTCCCGACTACAACCGCTGTTCTATGCCAGGTTACTAACTGTGGACGTTGCTGGAGGAGTCCTTAGTAAGGTGTGCATAACACTGAGAGTGGACCATAGTATTGTGTGGGAATACTTAGCATTGAGCCATACTCCGTTGGTACAGGGAGTCAGGAGTGCGTGTTTAAGTCCCTGTCTTGTAAGAGTATGCCAGTTACCGATATTTCTGCACATGTAAAAGAGAGAGAGAGTAGGCGGCCAATGGAATCAGAGATCGCTGTATCTGATGTAAATGCCTATATTATGTTAATATTTTGTGTCTTCCCTGTTACGATTTCCTTGTGTGTGCAATAAAGATCATCCTTTGTTAGCTTGCTTTCTTCCCCTCCCTCTTCTTCCAGCCCCTAACTCCACCCAATTATGTTCTAACCCTGGTGGTGAGCATCTTCTCTAACATCAAATATTGTTGGTAAGTCATTTTTTTCAAAGTATTGGCAGTTCAACCTGTTTTCCAGCCGGGATCTTTGAACAGATTTTCTTCGAACCTTGACGATTCCAGCAACTGTTCTCCATGTCCCACAGTCAGCTCTGCAAATTTGGAGAGAAGCCAATTTAATTTAACCATCCATTCTTCAGACCCACCAGCTGAATGATCAAACTGAGAATCAAACTTCAGCCTTACGGATTTGAACATTTCCATTCAAGACCGTGTATTTTTGACCATCCAACTACCAAACCTTGCTGATGACATTTAAATGAAATATGAAAATTGTTTTGATGTCCAATTTTTAAAAAATAAAATTAATCTCCTTCCCAATGTTACTTTTTTTCTGCTAATATTAACAGCTTTGGGCACATCGAGAAATTGACAGCCATGAATTTCAATGAAACTGGGCATAGATGATCACTGGTTGAGGGTACATTTCAGTTAATAAATAGAATCCAAAATTACTCCACAATAATAGGATTAAGAATTGTCAGACCAAGTGAGTATAAAAAGACAATTTCATTTTATATTCTAATGATATTGTTACGGGTTGTATTATATTTTATATTAATATGTCTTTAAAAGAGATAGATTGTGGGGGTTTAGTGTAGGTCACTTCACAAACAGACATTATCATTTCACAAAAGACATCTCATTTAAAATGTAAGAGCTAGGCATATGTTGGGACTTCATGTCCACAGTGACTTACATAAACTTGTGAAGTCTCCTTAGACATTCTTCAAAGTAGGTGTTAATTGGACGGATGCTGTGGAGTAAATGGACTATTGTCTTTAAAGCAACAGATGGCCAGGTTTAGGAGGCTGATTCTGGTGCCAACAATCTGTCTGGTTGCAGGAGGGGTCATGTGGTTGTGAAACAGTGAGAGAAGACCGTTCTACAGTTGCTTTTGGAGGCTGTAACTTGGCAAGTTGGCAAGCTTTTTAAAGCCCCATTTTGAAGACGGGTTGTGTGTTCAGCCTGTTGAAAAACCCATGTAGTCCTTATAAAAAGAAATGACTGGCTAGAGTATTTCTCCTAAAATAAGGTAAACAAGAGGAACTCTGTGGTGACCTGGAAGGAGAGGTTATCATTTGCAAAACCCATGATGGGTCAAGTTTCTTCAGCAAGACACCGAAGTGAAGTGGGAGATCAATTTGTGGGTGTCCAATGAGCACAAATCTCTCTCTGAAACCAACTAGAACCTTCCTGAGCGATAACCATTTACCTTTAAGCACCAAAGCTTGGTGAAACTTCATAAATGTTAAATTCTGTGCACAGTATAAGAATTGCCTGATACCGGTGAACTTGGAGGAGTGAAAAGTGAGATTGGTCTGTGAATCAAATAATTTTACTGAACATATACACACATGCTTAGAATTAGAAGGGGGTGAATAGTAATAAATTAAAGTTTGATCCTGTGTTTATGTTTCTTCTTTGGCTTGGCTTCGCGGACGAAGATTTATGGAGGGGGTAAATGTCCACGTCAGCTGCAGGCTCGTTTGTGGCTGATAAGTCCGATGCGGGACAGGCAGACACGGTTGCAGCGGTTGCAGGGGAAAATTGGTTGGTTGGGGTTGGGTGTTGGGTTTTTCCTCCTTTGTCTTTTGTCAGTGAGGTGGGCTCTGCGGTCTTCTTCAAAGGAGGTTGCTGCCCGCCGAACTGTGAGGCGCCAAGATGCACGGTTTGAGGCGATATCAGCCCACTGGCGGTGGTCAATGTGGCAGGCACCAAGAGATTTCTTTATACAGTCCTTGTACCTCTTCTTTGGTGCACCTCTGTCACGGTGGCCAGTGGAGAGATCGCCATATAACACGATCTTGGGAAGGCGATGGTCCTCCATTCTGGAGACGTGACCCACCCAGTGCAGCTGGATCTTCAGCAGCGTGGATTCGATGCTGTCGGCCTCTGCCATCTCGAGTACTTCGATGTTAGGGATGAAAGCGCTCCAATGAATGTTGAGGATGGAGCGGAGACAACGCTGGTGGAAGCGTTCTAGGAGCCGTAGGTGATGCCGGTAGAGGACCCATGATTCGGAGCCGAACAGGATTGTGGGTATGACAACGGCTCTGTATACGCTTATCTTTGTGAGGTTTTTCAGTTGGTTGTTTTTCCAGACTCTTTTGTGTAGTCTTCCAAAGGCGCTATTTGCCTTGGTGAGTCTGTTGTCTATCTCGTTGTCGATCCTTGCATCTGATGAAATGGTGCAGCCGAGATAGCTAAACTGGTTGACTGTTTTGAGTTTTGTGTGCCCGATGGAGATGTGGGGGGGGGGGGGGGGCTGGTAGTCATGGTGGGGAGCTAGCTGATAGAGGACCTCAGTTTTCTTCAGGCTGACTTCCAGGCCAAACATTTTGGCAGTTTCCGCAAAACAGGACGTCAAGCGCTGAAGAGCTGGCTCTGAATGGGCAACTAAAGCGGCATCGTCTGCAAAGAGTAGTTCACGGATAAGTTTCTCTTGTGTCTTGGTGTGAGCTTGCAGGTGCCTCAGATTGAAGAGACTGCCATCCTTGCGGTACCGGATGTAAACAGCATCTTCATTGTTGAGGTCTTTCATGGCTTGGTTCAGCATCATGCTGAAGAAGATTGAAAAGAGGGTTGGTGCGAGAACACAGCCTTGCTTCACGCCATTGTTAATGGAGAAGGGTTCAGAGAGCTCATTGCTGTATCTGACCCGACCTTGTTGGTTTTCATGCAGTTGGATAACCATGTTGAGGAACTTTGGGGGGCATCCGAGGCGCTCTAGTATTTGCCAAAGCCCTTTCCTGCTCACGGTGTCGAAGGCTTTGGTGAGGTCAACAAAGGTGATGTAGAGTCCTTTGTTTTGTTCTCTGCACTTTTCTTGGAGCTGTCTGAGGGCAAAGACCATGTCAGTAGTTCCTCTGTTTGCGCGAAAGCCGCACTGTGATTCTGGGAGAATATTCTCGGCGACACTAGGTATTATTCTATTTAGGAGAATCCTAGCAAAGATTTTGCCTGCAATGGAGAGCAGCGTGATTCCCCTGTAGTTTGAGCAGTCTGATTTCTCGCCTTTGTTTTTGTAAAGCAACTTTTGTTCAAGTAGCCATTTGTCTTGGTGAATTTCTATTGCTGCTGGGTTTTGGGGTCCTCTGGCCGTAACAATATAGAATAAGACTAGTTGACACATTCAGTCTCTGCTGACTCTCAGATCATTCCCCTCGTTTATATTTCCATTTGGTCTCAACTCCATCCTTATCTTCTTTCCGCCATCTTCTATAAATGGCAATTTACAGTGCCCAATTAACTTAACAGCCTAGATGACTTTGGGATGTGGGAGGAAATCAGCATATCAAGAGAAGCCCATGCAGTCACAGGGAGAATGCGCAAACTTCACATAGACACCACTTGCTCTGTCATTCAGCCACGCAGCTACCTTGTAACTCTCATGTTCAAATTCCTGATAATTTATAGTTTTATTTCATAACAAGATAATGATAATTTAGTGATAACTTGCAGCAGAGTGAAGTCTAAATGACATACATTGGTATTACGATGAATTTACTCGACTCAGCTTGTCAGGTTCCCATGAGCAAGATCTTGGTCCGAGCTGAAATCCAGATACGGTACATGGAGGAAAGCCAAGGAAATGGACATGGCTCCTAAGTCTTAATAGGGTGTAGTTATTTCTTCTTCTGAGGCTAGCAATAAGTAGGAGTGTTGACATGCAATAAGTAGGAGTGTGATGAAGAATTGTCCTTCTGTGCATCCTTTGGGAGGCTTTTGCAAAGAGGATGGTGGAGAGAGATAAGTGGATGTGAAATTGAATGATCTGAAAGGGGAATGAATGATGTCTTTTGTATGAACTTCTGCTCTCTGGAATTCTGTCAATTTGTCCTTCAGTGAGTAGACTTACTTTCCTCTGTATTGGATTGGGATTAAGATTAGCCTTGCTGAGATTTGTAAGAAAGAGAAGTATTTATTTCATATCACCATATAACTGTTTACAGCACGGAAACAGGCCATGTCGGCCCCTCAAGTCCGTACCGGTTCATTTGAACAACTCCACTAGCTCCTCCGCAAACTCCTGAGGAAGTAGATGGTAAACTTTTTAATTTGTAAGTAGGGAAGGTTCACATTAAAATAACAATAGAAAGTACAGTATGTACATACCTAAGCCAGTAACAGAGGAATTTATTATGACTATCAAGACATATATATTATAGGTTATACATGTACGGTTTTTAATTTAAAAAAAAATATTTAAACATAGAGCACGGTTACAGGCCCGTGAGTCCGAGTCACCCACATATACACCCAATTGCTGTGCATGATCTCACAATCTTGGATACTTTCAAACTGGAAATGTGCAGTCTATGGGTATTGTTGCATGATAAAGATTTAGTCATTTCAGACTGTGATGTGGAGAGATTTCTTCCTTTGAAAAGCAGGAAATATTCTGAATTTACCATTCTGGAAGATTTTCAGTCCTTGGATATATTCAAGGATGTGTGATAGATTTTAAATGTTAGAGAGTGAGGGTCTTGGGGATTTGGAGAAGAAACAGGATCAGCCAACGGATTGAATGGTGAAGTAAGTTCAAGTTCACCATCAACAAGGGCGCCCCAGTAGTGCCTCTGGGAACAGTGCACAAAAAAAAACAAGAGCGCCTCAATCAAGGTATGCACTTAGTCTCCTGCTCTATTTCCTATACCCCCGTGGTTGCATTGTCAAGTTTGGCTCCAATATGATCGATAAATTTGATGGTAACACCAATGTTGATATTTGGAATTTGTAAATTGAACTTGAAACCAATGTTTTGGATTGACTTCACTTTGCCTTTGTTCTGTATTCTGTGTCATCTCTCTTTTGTTAAAATTGAGTACACATCTTTCTATATGACCCTTGGTGTGTAACCACTTTATTTCAGGACATCTGTATCCTTCACTCGTGTCAGATTCATCTAAATTCTACGGAGTTCTTAAAACACCAGCTGGCCAGCGTTTTGCACTCGTTCAATAGCAATATATTCCTTTCGTTTTGATTCCGTATGTAGCTTTCAAATAGCTTTTGTTGATGCAAAGCCAAATATTGATTTAAACGAGCTTCCTTAATCATTTTGATGAAGGAACAGGAATAGGTGAAGTTAGGTATCTGTTGCAGCACATTTACGCATGATCATTTGGAGAGGCACTGATCCTTGCAGATTAAAGGAGATCAGGAAGCAGCAGATTGCCTCAGTGGCGCAAATGTACTGTCATTAGAGGATTAAAATGCCCTAGAGAAACAAAATGCAACCGTAAAGGTGGAGATTCTCTGCCCTGATGTCACAGAGCTTACCTTCATAAATGACCCGTGAGCAACTCCAAGGCGCCAACTCCAATCCCTTTTCGGGTTTGTGGCACTCCACCTCGCTTCGTGAAATGAATTGCCGCTGCAAGCATCTGGCTGGAGGCAGGCTGATGACATCGAGATGACGCTGTCAGCCACCGACCAAGGAGCCACTACCAGGGCTCTCACGGTGATTGGTGCTGGGATTAGGGCTCCCTGCTGCCCCCTGGAAATGTCCTCTTCCCATTCTCTCTCTGCCCCTCACTCCTTAATAAAAAATAAAAGTGGAAAATGTAGGTAGGAAGGAGAGATATTAAGTAAAAATATGGAAAAGGTTTTATGGTCCAGAATTTTTTTCAGTCACTTGTTTTTTTGAGTATTCTCTTGTTCCTTAAATCAGTCCAACCTTTTTGCCATGTTTACATGGAACTCCTGAGTACATAATATTCTGATGATATCAACAACCACACAAGTGTTTAGTGTGGGGAGACAAAGTTCAGATTTATTGTCAAAGTACATACATGTCATCACATGCAATCTAAATTCTATTCTATTTCCTGTGGGCAGATTTCTACTTTCTGGTAGTGGGGGGAAATACTGCTCAAAAAAAAAGATACATCTACAAAAGAGAGAAATGTAAACAAATAAAGAGATGTCCACAAGTACTCCAATACAGAAAATAAATATTCAATAATAAATAATGTGCAAATGGTTGTCCTTAATGAGTCTCTCTGTTGTTTTGGAGTCTGATGGTGGAGGGGTAGTAACTGTTTCGGATCCTGATGATGTGATTCTTGTAGCACCTTTTTCTTTCCTGGTGGCAGCAGCGAGAGCAGTGCATATCCTGGGTGGTGAGGATCTTTGATGACGGCATCATTCTCAGTCGAATTTCTTGATGGTGGGTAGAGTTTTGCCTGTGATGTTCTGGGCTGTGTCTAGTACATCTTGCAAGGCTTTCCCCTCCTATACCAGGGGGTGATGCAGCCGGTCAGCACTCTTTGCACCATTCAACTGCAGAAATTTCCCAAGGTTTCCGATGTCATACCAAATTTCTGCAAATTCTTGAGGTAGTAGAGGTGCTGATGTGCTTTCTTCACAATGCCATGTGTTTGTTGAATCCAGGAAAGGTCCTCCGAGATGGTGACTCCCAGGAATTTAAATTTGCTCATACTCTCCACCTTTGAACCCCCAATGATTACTGGATATACACCTCTGGTTTTATCTTCCTAAAGGCCACAATCAGCTGCTTGGTTTTGGTGACATTGAGCGTGGGGTTGTTGTTCATACACCATTCAGCCAAGTTTTCAATCTCCTTCCTGTATGCTGACACAGCACCCCCTTTTATACAACTCACTACTGTGTTATCGTCAGCAAATTTGTAGATGGGATTATTGTGGTACAGAGCCTTACAGTCCTCGGTGTAAAGTGAGTAGAGCAGGGGTCTATGAACACAGCCCTGTGGTGCTCCAGTCTTTCTGGAGGTTGTGGAAATGTTCTTGCCAATCCTCATTGATTGTGGTCTTGAGGTGAGGAAATCCAGGATCCAATTTTACAGTGGGCTATTGAGGCCCATGTCTTGGAGTTTGCTGATCAGTTTTTAAGGGACATTCTCCCTCAGATAAGGGGCTCAAACTTGCTCACAATACTCCAAGTATGATCTGGCACGATGTCTGAAGCCTCAGCCTTGCATCCTTTCTTTTGTATTCTAGTCCTCTTAAAATGAATGGTAATTTTGAATTTGCATTCCTTACTACCGACTCAGCCTGCAAGTTAACCTTAAGGGAATCCTTTCTGTTTTCAGAATTCTCTCCCCATTTAGAAAATGGTCTACTATATTCCTTTCATCAAAGTGCATGGCCTTACACTTTCCTGCATTCCTTGTCCATTCTCCCAACCTGTCGAAGTTCTACTGCAAATTCTCTGCTTCCTCAACACAACATACCCCTCCACCTATCTTAACATCTGCAAACTTGGCCACGAACCCATCAATTCCAAATTGTTAATGTCTAACGTGAAAACTTGTGTACCCAGCACTGACCCCTGTGGAACGTCACTGGCAAGCCAGCCAGAAGTGACTGCCTTTATTCCACACATTTTAACCTTCTGCCAGTCAGTCAATCTTTTATCCAAGCCAGTACCTTTCCTGTAACTCCATGGACTCCTATCTTGTTTACCAACCTCATATGCAGCACCTTGTCAAAGGCCTTCTGAAAATCCAAGAGCATCCACTGACTCCTTTTTCTATCTTGCTTGCCCTCAAAGAATTCAAACAGATCAATCAGGCAATATTTTCCAAATTGTATTAATGGCAATTCCATAGAAAAGCAATATGTACTTTATTGAATTTTTGACAATTAGAATATGCTTATGTAACTGCTTTATGTTTCAAGTTCAAATTTATTATCTTACTGTACCTGTACAACCAGATGAAACAGCATTTCTCTGAACCACAGTATACACACCCACTCTCTCTAAAATAACTATATAAATACTATACATAGTAAATAATCCCAAAATATATCTGAGTTGTATGTATCTGAGAAACTATTTGAATGAAACCTGTTTCTGTATCCAATTGATTGTGCAGAGCCTTTGTCTGGGAAGTTGATGACATTGGTAAAATGCATCTACAATCACCAGGGCATCCATTTATTCTTTAACTGTGCTGTAAAATAATTCAGGGTGACACTCAAAATCCAGTGAATAGGCATAATGAGGAATAACTGGAATGATTTTCAATGTTCAGAGCAGTAAATGGCATTTAGTTTTTTTTTAAACAGTCAGTTCCTCATCATTACCCGTTGTATTGGGCTTACAATTGTACCTTTCAGGCATATTCTCTGTGCACGTTTCACAAGCTTGTGTCTATGGAATGCTGTTTGCTTCCACTGATTAAATCAATACAAACTGTAACACTGAAATGTTTAGCCACACTTCAATTTGGATTTGTTTTCATTCTTTAGACCAAATATCCACATGTCCAAACAACAGACAGACCAAAGGCCGCACAGTGTGGTCAGTGAGACCTCCATGGGATTAAGTGCATCCATCGTGGGAGCTGCTCCAATTTCAAAGGTGAGGCTTTCTTTTCTTTGATAATCTGTGAAATGAACTCGAGGCTGACCTCTCGCTGTAGAATTCCCCAATCAGTATTATTTTTATATCATATGAATATTAACTACTTTTTTCAGCCATCCAAAAGCCCCTGTTAAATTCACTAGGATCCCTGACTGGATCGGAGTTGGAATATAATTATTTTTCTTGTTGCTTACATTGTACTAACAAACAACTTGTCATCTGAAAAGCTGATTCAACTCACCAAAAAGTGGTTCCAGCACAATAATAAAACATATATTAATGCTTCACACCAGAAATATTAGAGGTGGCTTTTTCACTCAGCGAGTGGTGGCAGAATGGAATGAGCTTCTGAATGAGATAGTTGCGGCAGGGTCCCTTCTGTCCTTTAAGAAAAGGTTGGAGGTGAGGGGGTTGGAGGGTTATTGGCGGAGAGCGGAAAGTTTGAGCTAGTGGAGCTGTTCTAGTGAACCGGTGCGGACTCGAAAGGCCAACATGGCCTGTTTCCGCTCCGTAAATGGTTATATGTGGCACACTGAATTCTCATTTAAGTCCAGAATTTGAGTTTGCATATCCCATAGGTTTACTGATGGGGTGATCAACAATGGCATCTCTTGGGAGAGTTGGAAGACATGGAAGTAGGCAATTATGCAATTGTATGTTAACTGCAAAGCATTTTAAGTGGTTTGGATTCCACAGAACAGGGAGCTCCAATAGAGTAATTATCTATTTCAATTTGAAGCAACCTTTTAAGATATTCCTCATCATTCTCATTTGGTTGGTTTCTGGAAACTGGTACAATATTTAGTGTGTTAATGCACGTTAGTTATCACCTCAATTACCCCAACCTTTCCTACTGAAATATCAAACATTACCTCCAACTCGGTTTTCTGTTCTTTTCATCATTTCCATCATGTCTGGGAGGTGTGAGGAAGAGAAAAGAAAGTTAAAGGACAAATGAAGGGATTGTTATTGAAAGAAATTAGCTATTGTTATCAAATAATGACTTGGAAAAAATAGAGACATGAATTTTTGTGGTTAGAGTTGAAACTGAGCTCTGCCAAGACCAAGTGGTCTGTGGGAATCCTTTGTGATTCCCATTTACTGATGTTGGCTTTTGTCAGGTGTTAATGTAAATTAACCTTGATTATGAGAGAACAAATCTATGGTTAAGCAATCAATCACATTGAAGAATTCTCAAAGATTACAAGCCATGATGAAAAAATGTGATTTTTTTTTTGCCCATGTTTTAAATATAATTTTACGGAGGAGGATAAAAGATGAGCGCATGAATTGTGATTACATTGAATGAGTAAAACTTTTAATTTATTGATTTTGTGATACTTTGCCATAAACCAGTTTACATGACATAAACCACTTTGGATCCAGAGAACTTGCTAAGCAATATGAAATATGAAAGTCTGCAGATGTTGTGATTGTAGAAAAAAACACACAAAAATGCTGACCATAGGCGGTAAAGGAAAATGACCAGTGCTTTGGCCTGAGCCTTTTTTTAAGGTATGAGCAAAAAGCAAGCAGACGGCTGAACAAAAATGCTGGTGAGCTGGGCAGGAGGAGGAGCACAGGCCAACAGACAAAAGGTGATTATTGGTCATGGATAGGAGGACAGGAGAGGATGGGTGAGAATTGATTGGGGGAGGGGTTAGTTCTGTGAATGCAGTGTTGAAGGAAAGGTAACAGAGGAGAAGGGAAAGAGAGAGAGAGAGAGAGAGCAAGAGGAAAGGAGAAATAGGGATAGGGGGAGGAGAGCGAAGAGGTTTGGGGGGAAGAATGAAAACCAGAGAAGTCGAGGTTAATGTCTTCTGGTTGGAGGATGCCCAGAAGGAAGATGAGATGGCGTTCCTCCAATTTGCTGGCGGCTTCAGTATGACAGTGCATGGACAGATATGTCGGAATGGGGCAGGGAATTGAAATGGGTTGTCACTGGGAGATCCCTGCTATTGCGAGCAAGTTGCTGAATGAAGATGAGAGCTTAAAATGTCCTTGAAGCTTGTGAAATCATTAGGGAAAATTTACCAACTAAAAAAATCCATATTTGACTAATCTGTCAGTTAACTATATTTGCTTAATTAGGCTGGAGAAGGCTACTAAACAACAAACTGTGACGAGAAATCAGCAAAACTATGATTTGTGTGTAAAGCTGTGCATGCATGTAAATCTTGCAGTTGTTTTGATTTTTTGTATTTTTTGGCATCATCTTAATCATGAACTGAGAACTTGTCTCCCTTAATTTCATAGAACACTGTCCAGACATGAGTTGAATATTTGTTTTGCTTTGTCTTGAAAATGAATCTGTAATTTTAGTTTGTTAAAATAATATTTACATCCGGATAACACAACCTTACAAGCATATTATTATTGATGGAAGATTCATATGAGAAAAGAATGCTGCAAAAGGGGGTTTGATCAAGGCCTTTCACAATTTGAATGCCTATTTGATATTTAACTATAGCCCCTTTCACACTTGCAAGTGGTCCCAGGAATTAATGGCCAATCGGCCTAAAAAAAAGGGTCTAGTGTTGTGGTGATATGTAATTACACCACTAGGTCACCAGGGGTCACCCTGGTGACCTTGTATATAAAAGCAGTCCAGAGCTACAGTCTAGCCTTCCAGGTTTGTCTTGTATGGGATTAGGTCCTGCCATCGTCTAGGGTGGTGATATTTCGTGGGGCGGGCGTACCCAGGGTCCTGATTTCCAGGGTGGGTGGTATAGTCCTCTGGGGTGACTCGCTGGACGACTGTTTCAGTGACTGCTGCTGCGCTCCTTGTTGATCCGTAGACATCTGTGTTTCATATAACCACATAACCATATAACCACTTACAGCTCAGAACAGGTCAGTTCGGCCCTACTAGTCCATGCCGTAACAAATTCCCATCCTCCTAGTCCCACTGACCAGCACCCGGTCCATACCCCTCCAGTCCTCTCCTCTCCATTTAACTATCCAGTCTTTCCTTAAATGTAACCAATGATCCTGCCTCAACCACTTCTGCCAGAAGCTCATTCCACATCCCTACCACCCTTTGCGTAAAGAAATTTCCCCTCGTGTTCCCTTTATAATTTTCCCCCTTCAATCTTAAACCATGCCCTCTAGTTTGAATCTCCCCCACTCTTAATTGTAAAAGCCTATCAACCTTTTCATCTGTCTGTCCCTTTTAAAATCTTAAACACCTCTATCAAGTCCCCCTTCAATCTTCTACGCTCCAGAGAAAAAAGCCCTAGTCTGCACAACCTTTCCCTGTAACTCAAACCTTGAAATCCTATCAACATTCTTGTGAACCTTCTCTGTATTATCTCTACTTTGTTTATATCTTTCCTATAATTTGGTGACCAAAACTGTACACAGTACTCCAAATTTGGCCTCACCAATGCCTTGTACAATTTCATCATAACCTCCCTACTCTTGAATTCAATACTCCGATTTATGAAGGCCAACATTCCAAATGCCTTCTTCACCACACCATCTACCTGAGTATCAGCCTTGAGGGTACTATTTACCATCACTCCTAAATCCCTTTGTTGCTCTGCACATCTCATTAGCCTACCATTTAATGCATATGACCTATTTAGATTTGCATTTCCAAAATGTAACACCTCACACTTATCTGTATTAAATTCCATCAGCCATTTCTCAGCCCACACCTCCAGCCTTCCTAAATCACCTTTTAATCTACGGTAATCTTCCTCACTGTCCACAACACCACCAATCTTTGTATCATCCGCAAACTTGCTTGTCCAATTCTCCACCCCTACTTCCAGATCGTTAATATATATGACAAACAATAGTGGACCCAGGACCGATCCCTGAGGAACTCCACTAGTCACCGGCCTCCAATTGGACAAACAATTTTCCACCACTACTCTCTGACACCTCCCATCCAACCATTGCTGAATCCATTGCATTACCTCCTTATTTATACCTAATGCCTCCACCTTTTTTCCTAACCTCCTGTGGGGAACTTTGTCAAAAGCTTTACTAAAGTCTAAATATACAACATCCACAGCTTTCCCTTCATCAACCTTTTTTGTAACCCCCTCGAAAAACTCAATCAGGTTTGTCAAGCATGATCTACCCCTGACAAAACCATGCTGATTACTCCCTGTACCTCCAAATATTTGTCAATACCATCCCTCAGAACACTTTCCATCAACTTACCCACCACAGATGTCAGACTCACAGGCCTATAATTCCCAGGTTTACATTTGGACCCTTTCTTAAACAACAGAACCACATGCACCACCCTCCAATCCTTTGGCACTACCCCCGTGACCAGTGACATCCTAAATATCTCTGTTAATGGCCCCACTATCTGTCCACAAGCCTCCCTGAGTGTCCTTGGGATTATTTTGTCCGGTTCCGGAGATTTATCCACCTTTATCTTTTTCAATACAGCCATCACTATCTCCTCGGTTATCCTTATATGCTTCATGACCTCCCCACTATTTTTCTTTACTTCAACTGGTTCAATATTTTTTTCCCTAGTGAATACCGAGGCAAAGAAATCATTCAAAATTTCCCCCATTTCCTCTGACTTCTCACTCAGCCTACCCTCACTATCTACAAGGGGTCCAATTTTATCCCTCACTAATCTTTTACTTTTAATGTACCTATAGAAACCCTTTGGATTTATTTTTACTCTGTCTGCCAAAGCCTCTTCGTGCCTTTTTTTGGGCTTTCTAATTTCTTTCTTAAGATTCCTTCTACACTCCTTGTAGTCCTCCTTCAAACTCTCAGCTCCCTGCTCTTTATACCTCTTGTACATCTCCCTTTTTCTCCTAACCAAATTTCCAATATTCCTCCAAAACTAAGCCTCCCTATGACTTCCAGCTTTTCCTTTGATCCTCACTGGGACATATCTACTCTGTACCCACAAAATTTCTTTTTTGAATATCCTCCATTTTTCATTTAAATCCTTACCTGAAAATATCCTGTCCCACTCAATACTCTCCCCAAATCCCTTCTTATTCCTTCGAAATTTGCTCTTCTCCAATCCAGAACCTCAACTTTAGGCCCCTCCTTGCTCTTCCCTAAAACTATCCGAAAACTAACAATGCCTCTGCGTTGTTCACACATCTGGCCGGCGCGAGATCCCTGGTGGCCATCGAGTCTTCTCTTCCATCTGGGAATGTGACTAAGGCGTACTGAGGGTTTGCATGCCTCAACTCCACTTGATCCACCAGTGGGTCCACTTTGTGGGGTGTGCAGTGCTTCCAGAGGAGAAGAGGTCCCGGTGTCATCATCCATTTAGGCAACACTGTGCCAGTCGTGGCTTTCCTTGTGAAAGAAAATATACGGTCATGTGGGGTCATGTTAGTGGCAGTACACAACAAAGAACATATAGAGTGTAGGGCTTCTGGCAACACTTCTTGCCATCTAGTAACAGGCAGGTCTTTTGCTTTTAAAGTCAAGAGGACAGTTTTCCAGATAGTGGCATTTTCCCTTTCGACTTGTCCATTCCCCCTGGGATTGTAACTTGTAGTGCGGCTGGTAGTAATCCCTCTCTCATGCAGGTACTGCTGTACTTCTGCGCTCATGAATGCAGCACCCATGTCTGTGTGTATGTAGTTCGGGTACCCAAATATGCTGAAGATGGGTTGGAGGCATTTTATAACAGTGACTGCTGATACATCAGGACACGGGATTGAAATGGGAATATTCATCTATTACGTTTAGGAAATAGACATTTCTATTATTGGATGGGAGCAGGCCTTTAAAATCGAGGCTGAGGTGCTCAAAACGTTTGGTAGCTCTTATCAGGGTCTTTTTATCTGGCCGGTAAAATTGCGGTTTGCATTCCGTACAGATGGGGCAGCTTTTGTTCACTGACCTCACTTCCTCCACTGAAAAAGGGAGGTTTGGGTTTTAATGAAGTGAAACAGTCTAGCGACCCCCGGGTGGCCCAGCTCATTGTGCAAGTACTGCATCTGGGATGTGTAGTTAAAGATGGCACAAGTGCCTCTGGACAGTGCATCTGGGGGCTCGTTGAGTCTCCCGGGTTGGTATAGAATGTTGTAGTTAAATGTAGGCAATTCTATCCACCAGCGCAGGATTTTGTCGTTCTTAATTCTCCCCCTGTTCTGGTTATCGAACATAAAATCCACAGACCGTTGGTCCGTGTCGAGAGTGAAGTGTTTGCACGCCAGATAATGTCGCCAGTTCCTTACTGCTTCCACAATGGCTAGGGTCTCTTTCTCTACTTCTGACCTCTGTAGGGTTCGTGAGAAAAAGGCCACCGGTCGTCTGTCTTGGTTTAGGATGGCTGCCAGAGCCACATCGGATGTATCCATTTCTACTTGAAACAGGATCGACTCATCTGTGGACCGCATGGTAGCTTTAGCGATATAGTCCCTAATGTCCCTGAATGCTCTGGTGGCTGCTGGGCACAGTGGGAAAACTGTGGCTTTTATAAGTGGGTGGACCCTGTCGGCATAGTTGGGGACCCATTGGGCGTAGTAAGCAAACAGCCCCAAACACCTTTTTAGTGCTTTCAGCGTGTGTGGCACTGGGAGGTCCAGGAGATGGCGCATACGGGCTGGGTCTGGGCTGATTTCCCCGTTCTGCACTATGTAGCCTCGGAATGACAACTTCCTAGCACTAAAGATGCATTTCTCCCTGTTGTACGTTAGGTTCCATTCCTCGGCTGCCTGGAAGAAGCGTTCTAAATTCGTGTCATAATCCTCCTGAGTGTGGCCACAGATTGTCACGTTGTCTAAGTAGGGGAACACCGCTTTCAGTTGGAACTCATCTACTATTTGGTCCATTTCTCTCTGAAACAGGGACACTCCATTTGTGACACCGAAGGGAAGTTGCAGAAATTGATACAGTCTGCCTCAAATGTTGTGTAAATGCGATCGCTGTTTCTAATGGCCAGTTGGTGGTATGCTGCCTTCAGGTCTATGGTGGAGAACACCTTATACTGCGCAATGTTGTTGACCATGTCTGCTGTACGTGGCAGGGGGTAGGCATCTAGTTGTGTAAATTTGTTGATTGTCTGGCTGTAATCCACTCCCATATGCAGTTTTTATCCTGTCTACTACAACCACCTGGGCTCTCCAGGGGCTGGTGCTCTGTTCTATGATGCCCTCCTGTAGTAGCCTGCAGACCTCTGTCTTAATGAAGGCTCTATCCCTCGGGCTGTACCTCCTGCTCTTTGTGGCTATTGGTGTGCATTCTGGGGTCAGGTGTGTGAACAGTGGAGGGGGTTCTATGTTCAAGACAGACAGGCTGCAGTGTTGCTTCTTCATAAGGCGTAGTAGGGGAGGTGGTGAGGCCCGTTGTGCACTATTTTAATGGTTTCTAACTGGCACTGAAAATCTAACCCCAATAGTACCGGGGCACAGAGGTGGGACAGCTTTTGTTCACTGACCTCACTTTCTCTAGTAAAAATGGGAGGTTTTGGGTTTTAATGAAGTGAAACAGTCTAGTGACCCCCGGGTGGCCCAGCTCATTGTGCAAGTTCTGCAACTGGGAAGTGTGGTTAAAGATTTGAACCCTTTGTATTTTGTGCCCTGGATTTCTAGAGTAACCCTGCAAAACTGTTTTACCTCAGCCGCAAGGCCACTGGCTGCTAACAGGATCTGGTGCTCACTAAGGCATGTGGGGAGGGCAAGGTGGTTGACTAACCCATGGTCAATAAAACTTTCAGTGCTTCCACTATCTATTAAGCAATTTACCCTCACATCATTAATTTTGATGCACACAGTGGCATCAGATAAATTGTGTGGACTCACCTGATTCATGCATAGGGAAGCAAGTCTGGCGTGTCCTTCATGTCCTTCCATCTGATAGTACTCGGCGTCATATTCATCTCCTCAAGACTGTGTCCTCTGCTCTGTAGCATTTGTCCAAGATGGCCAACTGCACATGGCATTCTTCTTCTTCTGTTTGTGGAGAAAGAAGAGCTTTCCCGCCTCTCATTAGCATGAGAATGGGCCTTGGCTGTGGCCTTGGGGCTTCTGCAGACTTTTGCATAATGTCCACGTTTTGCACAATTGGAACAGACATTTTCTCTGGCAGGGCAGAGGGCTCTGGAGTGCTTTCTTTGACAACAGGAAAAGCACTTGGGACCCTCAAGGTGTGCTGCTGCTGTGAATTCCTGTGAGGCAGCATACTTTTCTTTTCGTGGGGCTAGAGTCCAACAGCGTGATGTTTGTCCCAGCCCCAGGGTCCTGCGAGTACTCCTCCAATTCTTTCCTGGTGCTTTCTAAAGCTTCTGCAATAGTCTCTGCCTCATCTAGCCCCACCATTCCTTTCTCCAGCAATCGATGTCTCGTCTCAGTGGATCGTATGCCCGCAACAATTCTATCCCTTATAAGGTCCTCCGCATACTCCTGGGCTGATACTACTTTAAAGTTGCAGCCTCTCGCCAAGTCTTTCAGAGAGACTATAAAGTCTCTGGCAGACTCCCCTACTTGTTGTGACCTGGTCATGAGTCTGTACCGGGAGTGGAGTTCACTATGCCCCTTACTGTCTCCTTTGGCTTGGCTTCGCGGACGAAGATTTATGGAGGGGTAATGTCCACGTCAGCTGCAGGCTCGTTTGTGGCTGACAAGTCCGATGCGGGACAGGCAGACACGGTTGCAGCGGTTGCAAGGGAAAATTGGTTGGTTGGGGTTGGGTGTTGGGTTTTTCCTCCTTTGTCGTTTGTCAGTGAGGTGGGCTCTGCAGTCTTCTTCAAAGGAGGTTGCTGCCCGCCGAACTGTGAGGCGCCAAGATGCACGGTTTGAGGCGATATCAGCCCACTGGCAGTGGTCAATGTGGCAGGCACCAAGAGATTTCTTTAGGCAGTCCTTGTACCTCTTCTTTGATGCACCTCTGTCACAGTGGCCAGTGGAGAGCTCGCCATATAACACGATCTTGGGAAGGCGATGGTCCTCAATTCTGGAGACGTGACCTAACCAGCGCAGTTGGATGGATTCAATGCTGTCGGCCTCTGCCATCTCGAGTACTTTGATGTTAGGGATGAAGTCGCTCCAATGAATGTTGAGAAAATCTTCGCTAGGATTCTCCTAAATAGAATAATACCTAGTCTCGCCGAGAATGTTCTCCCAGAATCACAGTGCGACTTTTGCGCAAACAGAAGAACTACTGACATGGTCTTTTCCCTCAGACAGCTCCAAGACAAGTGCAGAGAACAAAACAAAGGACTCTACATCACCTTTGTTGACCTCACCAAAGCCTTCGACACCGTGAACCCCTTACTGTAATGCCGCTGTAAAATGCTCATTTTACAGATCTAAGGGAGTAAGGGTGATCTCCCAGTTCGGCTAACAGCAGCATTAATAGCTCTTTATCTGATGCCTCAGCACCCTCCATGTGATTCAGAAAGCATCTCTGCCAGTGGCTGAAGTGTGTGCTCGCTCCGGGATTTCTGGGGTTGAGCTCCAGTCTGTCTGTTCGCAGCACATGGCTAAGCCACAATCTCTGGTCACTTAGGTGTAGCAAGGGTGTATCCTGGGGTACTGGGAGCTGCTGGTAGAGCCTCTGTGGGGCTTGTGTCTGCTAGAAGAGTAACCCGGGTGCTTGGGGCTGTTGGCTGAGTCTCTGGCTTTGGGACATTTGCAGCGGGCTTAGTGGGGGGATCCCAGCGGTAGTGTCAGGTCTTCGTGGTACTGGGGAAACTGCTGCTGGGGGAGTGACAGTAGCAGTGTCTGCTTTCCGTGTCTCTGGAGTGGTTGGGAATTCTGGCCATATGTGGCGAATGGGAGCACGACTTGTGGAGATCCTTCCACCTGCACTTGTAGTAGCCCCTTTCTGATCGGACCAGGGTTTGGGGTTGGTGGCGCCTGTAGCGTGAACCCACGGGCAGGCAGGGCTCTTGGCCATTTCTTACCTGCCCTATCGTACTTCTGTGGTCTTCTCTGCATTCCACCATGATTCCAGTACAGCGGATCCTCGCCATCTCTGTCCCCAGATTCCTTTCCTCAGGAAGAGTCTCCAGGTGGTCAGGAATGCGCGTTGGAGCAGATGCAGCTTCCATCCGAGTAGCTATCATATTAGTTTATTAAATTGTACTGACAATAACCACAACAGCAGTGCGAGAATAAGACAGCTATAATAAACTAATATGTACACTAAGAGGTCTTGTCTCTCTGCAAGATGAACCTGGAATGTTGGATTGTAGCTCTAGACTGCTTTATATGCAAGGTCACCAGGATTCATCCTGTAATTATATATAACCAGCAGGGTTCATCCTGTAATTATATATAACCACAACTCTAATCCCACTTGCCGATCTAACTCAACATCCTTCTGTCATCTGCTCATTTCAACACTTGTGCAGATAGTTTGAGATGTTACTGTTCAAGTTTATTATCTGACTGTACATATACACCTCCATGTGAAACCTCTTAGTATACATATTAGTTTATTAAAGCTGTCTTATACTCGCACTGCTGTTGTGGTTATTATCAGTACAAGTGTGAAATGAAAATCTTCTCAATGCTGACATGAGATGATGTCATCTCACACCAGGGACTGATGGCCTCGACTCCTGGTACAATCCCCAGTGTCTGCAGACGCTGGCGTTGCAATCGGGCAAGTGTAGAATGGGCAATTGCAATCAGGGATAGAAATGACCCAAGTTTTTGTGTGAATGCAGGAACATGAAGGAAGAAACGATTAAAATGAAGGTATAAACTTTGCCATAGAAAAGTTGCAGCGGGAGAGAGAGATAAAGTAAATAGAAATAGCAGACAATTTTTAAACGGGGTGGGAAAGTTGGTAGCGCTATAGCACACAATTTATAAAGACAGTGGGGAAAAAAGCGATGGTGGAGTTGACTTCCCAGAATGCCGTGCAGCAGAGAAACCCCTCCATGAGTGCTCCATGCATTCAGCTGTCTATACAGCCCTTTCTCTGCTGCACGGCATTCTGGGAGGGCATGTTCCACAATCACTTTTTCCCACAGTATTTCTATATTGTGTGCTATTAGCACCACCAGCTTTCCCATGACCTTTATAATTTGTGTGTATAACTCTCCCATTGTCTCTTATAAAGGTTTATATAGGTCAGCACAACAACAACTGGCTGAAGGGCTCATTCTGTGCCGTACATAAAGCTTAATTATGTTATAATTAGCCATGATTAATTTTATTTCAATATAGGATCATAATACATTGATCAGGATTTAGAGCAGGTCCACCATTGCTTGATGCATCATGACGTCACCAGTCGATGGTAGAAGAGTCCTAACCCAAGTGGTGGCTCCTTGCTAGTGTGAATGTGTGCAGTGTCCCAGTTAACAGTGGTCAAGTGTCAACAACAAAAAAGCTATTCCTATCCTGGGACACTGAATGGCCAATTTAGTGGGATCCAAGTGTGAAAGGGGCTGAAATTACACAAATCCTTGTTACTTTTACATTTGGATAGGCATCACTGAACATTTCTTTCTTTATGGATTTTAAACTGTATTGTGTTCTGTTCCTGACGTCAGTAAATATTGGCCTCTTCAGCATTCACATATTCTTATTCGTCAATCTCCCTTTAGATTATTATGCAGTTGTTTTCAAACTGCCCCCTATGCTATGTCAATTCTAATGCATACCTTAATCCTTAAAAGTTGAGAATAAATGCTCCCTCAACTCCTTAAAGAGTGCATTCCAGATTTCAGTTGCCCAAAGGATTTTTTTAAAAACTTCCACAATCCCCTTTTTAGTTCCTAACTCTTAAACACGTGATTATAGACAACCCTGCTCAGGGGAAAAGATTCTACCTACATTGAATAATTTTGTATGTCCAATGCATGATTTGAGGAGAAAGTAGAGAAATTATGTTGTGGATGAAATTAGATCAACCATGATCTGATTAAATGGTGCACCTGACACAGAGGCTGATTGACCGACTGTATTTCCTGTTTTGTTTCTTGTATTCACTTACCTGGCTGATCCAACTTTTTGTTTCACTTCCTTTGCATCTCAAAAAAAAAACAATCACTGTGAGAAATGATTGAGCTTCTCTAGCCCTTGGATACAGAATTCCAGGTTGAGCATGGCATCAGAATGCCTGGCTTCTTGACTTGAGATTTTTCTGCGTTGTCCTCCCTCTGAGGCGAGCCACCTCTCTGTCTTCTTTCTTTGACCTGACCACCAGAGCATTTCCAGCATTCAGTTTTTATATACAGATTTTATATTTCGGATTCGCAGCATTTCTGTCTATAAAAATGTTTGTACAGACACCATGAGGTCATCTGGTGAAATGAATGAGAAGGGGTCACGTAGGCAAAACAAGCTATGAACCTGGACATTGGAATTTGCAGTGGGGAAAAGTTTTCAAAATGTGGTTCAGAATTTGCAACAATAAGATTTTTGTTATGATGCATTTAATTGTTAAGCTGGTTTTTAAAAAGGCTTCGCAAAATTGATATATTAACACAATTTATGCCTTAATCATTAATAGAAATCACCTTTGTTACCTAGGGAGGCCATGTTTGCAACTGATTTCATGACTGTTTTATTTTTCTGGCTCCTGGGGATTGATTTTTTTTAACGTGAAAGAGATAATATGTAATCTACAGTATATAAATGAACTGAAATCTGTGGAAGTCATTGATAATCTGAAAGTGTTGCAATTCTCTCCCCAACTGAACTTAGTGAATCATTTTGATGCACATTTCAGTCTTTGAGAAGCCTCATTGATTTGTTCCAGGTCATATTCCTCACAGTTTACTGCAAATAAAATAAAACACCTGGTATCTAGAAATCAAGCCACAGGCAGCCTCAAACAACTGTCAAAAAAAAGGGAAAATAAATAAATAGGAATAAGATAATAGGTAAAAATTATGCAAGTTTAAAATTGTAAAAGTAAATGTTCTCTGAAGTTGATACATAAACCTTTGGTGAAGATGGGAGCAAATATTCAGCCAGTGGAGGGCCTTGGTCGTGCTTTCCTCATAGCAACTGCTTGAATGATTTGTGTGAAACAGCAATGGTGTCACCCAGGGTGATGTGCTGGTTGATGCCGCTCACTGTTGGAGTGACTTCCCTAAAGTGCCTCCTTATCCCTGGTTGGTAAGGGTGGCCCAGTCTGAGGCTTTATGTGTAAATGGGGGAGAGGGAGTGTTAATTATCTATAATGTTATTTCGGATGGCTCTGTGGAGGGAGAGGAACTTGCAGGTAGTTAAATGTTTTCAAAGAATGTTACTGAAAATAAAGTAAAATGCAAGTGAAATTTGTTAAGTGTAAGTACAGTGCAGTATTTGTCTTTTAAATTGTTTATTCGATGCAGGTATATTAATAAGACATTGTAAGGTTTAGTCTCAAGCAACACGAAAATACACTTAACTGGCATCTACCATTTCACTCCGAGCTGGAATAGTCCAGAGTCAAAATCATATTTTAGCACTTGTATCTGGACTGAATTTTCAGACTGTATGCATTCAGTCAAAGAACTCCATTAAGTTCATGTCAGCTGTATTCACAGCAGCATCCTTCTGTGCCCATTGACATTTTGTCTTTGCCTGGCAGATCTCGTCTCATTTCTGCATGCTAGGTTACCCATCAGTATTGGGTGGTGCAAGTTGGCAGAGACCATATGAGATGATGAGTGAAGAGGCCACTTGTGATATAGGCAGAAGGGCACTTGCCCCTAGTGTGAAGATTAGGTTGGTCTACTTAAGAGACTTGACCACAATCTTTTAGCTTGCACTCCAGTACTAAACCAGTGCTGGGTAATATGGTTTGAATTTTGTGCAGATTCAAGACCCTGAAGAAGATCCCATGAACTTGCTTGAGAGGATTAATTGAATTATTTTGGAGTTCAAGCCGTCATTTATTGTGTGATCATTCTTATTTCTTGGAGCTTGTGATGTGCAATTTGACTGCTGGGTTTCTGACATTATAATCTGATGTTCTTGTTCACTGTAGCATGTGATAATATTCATCAGAAATCATGGATTTTAAAATACTAGCTGAAAGTGAAAATTTTCCCCCTTCACATCTTAAATTTGCTAAGTTGAGGGTGGTGGAAGCTCTAAAATGGCATTTGTGTAAAGCATTTGAAGTGGATCTATTTGCAAGATTATAGGCAGAGGGTTTGAGGTGTGGTCCTAATCCCAACAATTTTACCTAGAAAACAGCCCAAGCGATTGGCCTCCTGTGGTGTCTGATTAGACAAAGCTGCTGCTTCAATTGATTACACTCCTTATTCAACAAGAACAATGCAGCTCTTGTGGGAAGTAAAATTTAGTGCTGCATGGTCTTCAGTTCAAAATAAAGCAATTAATCCAATTTACTGAGGATAAATTCTGTGTTGGTGAATGGGGTTAGTAGAGATTGGACTTCATGGTTGAAGGGCCTGTTTCTGTGCCGTACGACAAACTCTTTTAGATCAAGAGATGAGCTTTTGAGGAGGATGAGGGCAGAATTGGTGAGCAGTCAGAAACTGGAAGTCCAGAAAGGGGAAAGGAAAAGAGTAATTGAAACAGAAAATGGGACAAGTACTCAGCAGGTCAGGCAACATCTGTGGAAAGAGAAACGGTTAATCTTTCATGTCAGAGTCCCTTCATAAGTACTGTGAAGGAGTTAGCAACACAGACGAAGCAAAATGTGATCTTAACTGCAACTCCAACTACTATGTTATATAATCTGGTCTCAACTTTTTGGACGTACTCCTTGTGTTCTATCTCGCTTTTCTGCTGATGAAAACCAACTTATTTCCTCTTGTGAAAACTCATCTCCAGAGTCATTGAATTATTTTCCATAAAAACAGGCCCTGAGTGTTTCCAACATTTCAGATTCAGAATTTATTATCCTGAAATTCGGTGTTTTGTGGCAGCGTCACAGTGCAAACATTCATAATATGAACCATCTTACAACAATAATATATAAAAATCTTGGTGCATGAAAAGTAAGGCAGTGTCTTCGGTTCATTGGTTATTCAGGAATCTGATGGCAACGGGGAAGAAGCTGTCCTTGTGCCGTTGAGTGCTTATCTTTAGGCTCCTGTATCTTTTTCCTGTTGGTAACAGAGTGAAGAGGTCCTGGCCTGGGTGGTGGGGTCTTTGAGGAATTTTCTGGCTGCTTTTTTAAGAGACCGCCTCATATAGATGCCCTTGATGGAGTGGTCTAGTGCCTGTGATGTCGAAGGCTGAGTTAATAACCATCCAGAATTTATTTTTGTCCTGAGAATTAGCATCTCCGTACCAGGGAGTGATGCAACCCGCCAGTTTGCTCTCCACTGTACACCTGTAGAACTTTACGAGAGTCTTCAGTGACATAGCAAATCTCCACTGTCAAGCCTTCTTTCTGATTGCATCAACATTGGAAGGTAGAGGACAGATCCTTGGAGATGTCGATACCCAGGAATTTGAAGTTCTTGACCCGCTCCACTTCTGAGCCCTCGATGAGGACTGGTTCGTGTTCCCCTGACTTCCTCCTGAAGTCCACAATAATCTCCTTGGACTTGCTGACGTTGAGCGTAAGGTTGCTGACATTCTATCTCCCTCCTGTATGCTTCCTCATTGCCGTTCGTGATTTTGCTGACAACTGTGGTGTCATCAGCAAACCTGTTGATAGCATTGGAATTGTGCCTGGCCACACAGTCAAGGGTGTTTTTCTGTTTTTGTTTCAGGTGAAGAGCATCTGCAGGTTTTAATTCTTTACCATGTGGAAGAGTAGAGTGCAGGAGCAAGACAATGCAAAAGAAAGAAAGAACTGATTATACTCTTGACAGTGAGATTAAATGTGTATGAAGTATTCTTTCCCCATGAGCTTCATCATGCAAGATCCAATTTGTATTCCTAAAGTCTATAAATCTGATCATTTGTGTCCCATTTGATTGATTGATTACTATAAGTAAAAGCTATTCAAGATTCTATTTTAGTTCTTGCCAGAAATTATATTTGTGTCTATAACATCATTAAATATTTAAAAGGAATAATTGTTGGTGGTGCTGGACGTGCAGTTACCTTGAATAATAATTGTGCTTAGTTGGAATTCAGCTTATAACATTTTTATTAATTAATAACATGGATATTAAAACAGTCCCAAGGATTGACTTGATCTGGAATGTTGTCATTTTTTTCTATTATTTTTGGTGTATTTGGTTTCAATGTACCTGAAATAACAATCGTTAAAGGAACAAAAAAACAGCTTTTATTACTAATTTATTGGACATTGCCCTGAACAGTTGAGAGTGAATCTCATTGATGAATCTGGACACGAGGAAAGCAGATGGGATGAGTCATTAGATAAATCATCTCAGTGGTTCTCAACCTTTTTTGTTTCACTCACATGCCACTTTAAGTAATCCTTATGCCATCAATGCTCTGTGATCAGTAAGGGATTGCTTAAGGTGGTATGTGAGTGGGAAGGGAAGGTTGAGAACCACTGCTCTAGTCCCAATTGTTACTGAAATATTTTGCTTGAGAAAAATTGTCATTGGCCCATTTCCTTTGGAGTTATGAAACCATGCACATAACGAGTCAATGAGGTACAATTAAATCAATGATTTTCAAACTTTTTTCTTCCCACTCACATACCACCTTAAGTGGTATGCGAATGGAAAAAAAAGGTTGAGAACAACAGATGTTCTTGTCAGCAATAGCAATGTTCTGAGAAAAATGTTATTTAAAATTATGACAAAGTAAGCTCAATTGCCTTTTCATTGTAATATTCCCTTGTTACATCAGCTGAGGAGAAAATTGTTATTGGATGTTGCCATTGGTGCATTTCGTGAGATATTCGTAATAGCTTTGAATTGCTGTATTTGGAATGAGTTGATGATAACTTGGTAAAACTGAAATCTTGTTTTCAGAGTTAGCTACTAAGTTGCATTTTTCTCCATTGAGGGTAATCTCACAGGCCTCAATCTTAATGGAAGGTTGCAATCATAATGCATACTATTTGAAGTAAAGGATTGACCCTGCACTCGAGATATTTGTTTCTAATGTGAATACATTTATTTCTAATCAGGTTTTAAAATCAAGTGGAACAGTCCATAACTTTGGAAAGAGGGAGCAGTCAATAAAGAGGAATCCAAATGCACCAGTAGTAGTGAGAGGATGGCTGTACAAGCAGGTAAAGACCACACTCTAATTGCAACCGATTTTTGAACTATGGATGAGAGATATGAAGTTCTCAGTGGGAAAGGAAATTAAAAACAACATTATAGCTTGCTTTAAAACCTATAGCACAGCAGAGCATGGTACATGGAAAATGTCTTGCGTGCCTTTTATATTAAATGTCTTTTAATTATAACCCAACCTATTAAGGTCTCTTGTTCAAACCTTTACAGTGATCAGCCAAAGACTGAAAGCAATCATTTGAGAGGAAATATTCAGCATGATATCTGGTCACGCTGCATTGAAAACACCTTTTGGGCAATCTGTTCATTAGTGTGAAGGGAGATGGGAGAACGGAGAATGCTGTTTCATCGGGTTGAATTTGTACAATCAGATGACAATAAACTTGACTTAAAGTGCACCAGCTCCAATACCAATTTGCTTATTATATTTTACATTCATGATTTTGTGATTTCTGAAATGGACACGGGAGTAAGAATGTAATGCACTACCACATATAAATCAAAATTGTACTAAAATTGGAGATCGGATGATTTCGATGGCAATATTATTATTTCCATTTTAATGAAACAAAGAAAGTAAGTCTGTCAGCCTTTCTCTCAGCATTCGATCATCAGTTTTATTTTTGCTGTATTTTAACACTTGGTTATCTGGAGTTGTTCTCCCTAACACACATCTTTCATTTCAGATGGGAGAAGACCTGTTCTTTTCAGATTTTAAAAAAATCCTTATGATCGATATAACTTCTAGATGTTTTCAGGATTTTTACAATCTAGGCACTGAATTATATGTTACAGCAGTTAAATTCCACTTGTTTCTGTTGTCTCTATTGTAGTGAATAAGCAATTGAACACACCTGCTTTTATTAAAACCACTTTGATGAAGAATTCTGCCTGTTTGCATTTGCAGGATGGTTCTGGAATGCGACTGTGGAAACGGCGGTGGTTTGCACTTTCAGAACATTGTTTGTTCTATTACAAAGGTGAGTACCTGATTAGCAATTCGACATTTAAAAAAAAACCTTTGCTGTCTTGGCTACACAAAAGTTAGAAACAAAGTTGTTAAGGTCAATTTGCCTTGTGTTCCATATTCTAATTAGTCCCTGCAACAATAATCAAATTGTGTGCATAGCAAACTTCCATTTAAACAGGTTGGCTTATTGCAAAGTCACCTCAAAGCATTTTACAGCCAATGGGCAGCTGATTACATCACAGCTCTAGATACATCACAGCTCTAGATTTGGTCCTGACTTCTGTGCTCACTCTACTAATCAGATCATTGTATCAGTTAATCTGCATGCAACTTGTTCAGTTGATTTGAGGGGTTGGGAGGGGTAACAAGGGCTAATAGTTGGGCTTTCGAGTAGTAACTCTTTATTGAAGAACTAGACTAATTTATGCTGCTACCATTTTACAGCCTTTGCAGAGTTCTTTTTTCCAGGGATGTTGCTTGACCTGTTGGGTTCCTGCAGCACTTTGTGTGTTTGTCCACTTTGAGAATGGGCTCGGCTTTGGTTGTGAAATATGTTCCTTTTGCACCTGCAAACAAAAGGGCAGAGAACATTTTATTAAAAACACATAAGTGCTGGAGAAACTCCCGCAAATTTGAGGAACAGTACCTCGTATTCCATCTGGGCATCCTCCAACCAGATGGCATTAACATGGACTTCTCTGGTTTTCATTACACCCCCCACTCCCTTTCCCTCTCCTTCCCCAATCCCTATTTTTCCTTTCCTCCAGCTTTCCTGCTCTGTCATGTATTTTTACATTGACTTTGCATGATTTTTATCATTCTGAAAAGTGTCCGACATCTCGGCATTGGTCCTTCACACAGAACTGCACATCTCCATTTCTCTCTGTGATTTTAGACAGCATATTGGCATTCTGTGAACAAAAGGAGCTGGACATGTAACTCAGCATCACCGGCGTCTGCATCTAATGCCACATATAATGTACTGAATTTAATGGCATGTTAGACCCACTTGATTTAAAAAAAAAAGGGCTCAAAAATATTCCCCCAGTTTTGTATGCAAGGTTGAAATTAGGGTGATAATGATGAGTAATGCCGACATTAAAGGTGTCAGTCCCAGCACTGGCCATTGTTGTGTTGAGAAAGTGTCTGGTCCATGAGGGATGTGTCTGGACAAAAAGGTTTTGCTATCAAATGTTACTTTTAATAAAACACAACAATTAATAGAAAGAGTGGGAATAAAGCACATATGCGCACAATATGAAAGAGCATGGGGAAAAATGTGCACAACTTAATAAGACATAAGCACACAATGTATAAACGAGTGTGGGAAAAATACAAACAATTTAATAAGACCTATTGCGCACATTGTATAAAGGAGCGTGGGAATAATGATTTGTGAATCTGGGAGACCTAGCATCAAATCTAGGGTGAGGGTTAGTTTATCAATGTGTGGGCAGCAGGTTAATCATCTCCACTTTCAGGACCCATGCTTTCCACAACCTGTCCCTGTTCTAGCTCTTAGTGGGATCAGTTGTGCATTTTGATATGTCTTGGGGTAAGTTTATTGTCTGCCTAGTGGGTGACCTTATATTTGCACCTTAGGATTAGGGCTATGATTGGGGTTCTGGTTAGGATTAGGCATGGGGTTACTGTCAAGGTTAGGCTTAGCAACTCACAGCCACAGAGAGCAGGACAGTGGGTCTCCGGGGCAGAGTGTGACAGTGAGACACCGGAGAGAGCAGGCAGCTGCTGGGACAGAGTGGGACAGCGGACCGCCAGGATAGAGTAGGACAGTGGGCCATGGGAGAGAGCAGGCAGTTGTAAAGAAAATTACAAATATATGAAGAAAATTAAGATGCACAATGCACTTTGATTTGAATTGGTTTCAGAAAGCCTGCAGTTCACTTTGGACTGCATTCGTTCTGGGAAATTGACAAGGAGGTAAAATGTTGGAATGAGAATGACACCCTCTTTCCCATTCCGAGCTTTTTACACATCATGTGTTCCGGGAAAATGGGAATAATTTCCTGAAACGCAGTGGCTGCGTAAACAACATCTCTCTCTCTTTGCCCCGACCCTCCCTTCCCCTCTGTCTCCTTTCCTCTTTTGCATTCCCAGCGCCACCCTCTCCACCGTTCCTCTCCTGTCCTCTCCATGACCAATTATCACCCTCTGTCTTTTGGCCTGTGCCTAACCCTGCCCTTTCTCCCCAGCCTTTTTATTCAGACGCCTGTCTGCTTTTCACTCACACCCTTAAGAAGGACTAAGGCCTGAAATGCTGGTTATTTACTGTTACCTGCTTTCATCCAGCATTTTTGTGTTTTCACTACAATCGCAGCATCTGCAGACTTTCGTCTTTCATTGAGAAGATTTTATTCCCATCTTTGCATGAGCACATGGATGTATTCACAATTATTACTCAGCAAATTCATGACGTGTATACTGTTATTAATGGCAAAGTATTACAAAACCAATAAATTAAAAAAGCTTTACTCATTCAGCTTAATCATAGTTTATGTTCTCCTCTTTTATCCTTCCTTTTATCACAGGCATTTGCCTGTTTTTTAAAACTCACAAGCCCAAAATGTTGGTTATATAATCTCTGCTGATTTGGATGCTGTAAGACATGCTAAGATCCTCCAGCATTTCTGTGTTTTCACTACAATCACAGCATCTGCAGACTTTCGTGTTTCACTGAGAAGATTTTATTTGTACAAGCACATGAATGCATTTTGAAATGTGTGCTGGCAGGGGGAAAAGAAAATTGCATGTTGGTACTTGCATTTTGTGAATAGGACAGAAATTGCTAAGGAATAACCAAGTTTTAGTTCGCCGTGCTATGATCTTACACAAAAAATATAATAGACTAATGTAGAAAGCTTGTTTAAAAAATGGCCACTATTACATGAATTGGGAACTTATCTATATAGAAAATGCTCGTCATTTGTCTGATTTCAATGTCTTGAGCAGCAAAATTCAAATTGACCTTGACTTCATTACTTGTTTGGCATTTGACTGTGTATTTCATGATGTGACATTAAACTCCTGGGTTATCAGAAGCTAATTGGTGGGAAAATAAACAAGATTTGTGACTTGATCAAAATTTGATAAGAATGATGTACTGTCACCTTTTGTTTGCACTAGTGAATGTGTCCTCCCATGAAACAAGTTTGAATATCATTTATTTTATGTTTCACAGATAGCAGAGAAGAGACCGTGTTGGGCAGCATTCCTTTGCCAAGTTATGTTATCTCGCCTGTTGATCCTGATGATCACATAAGTCGTAAATATGCTTTCAAGGTAGGTGGTTCATAATCAATGGAGATTGTATGGTTAAGTGTTGTATGGTTAAGTGTTTCATGACCATCGCCCAATTTCCCTAAATGTACTAATGGGGTTAAGTCACTTTACCAATGGAATTTGGTTTATCATTGATTCGTCAATGGTGTGAAGCTGCTCTGTGTTACTGTTTGACCACTTCAGAAATTCACCAGTCACCTGTGTATGGGTCAAGGTAAAGCATACTGTGAGGAATATGACCTCCATTTCATTTGTGCTGTCATCATCAACAGATAAAACAATCTAAATGGTTTGGATTAAATTGCTTCCAGGGTATAAGGCTTCTTTAAACAGAGCTCTTAAACTGTTAGGAAGTTAAATGCAATTAATTTTCTTTGGGTTTTTTTTCAGTTGATTGCTCAGTGCAAGTAGACAAACGTTTTCAACAGGTGTAAATTAAAATGAGGATTCAATTACACTCCTGGAGACACAGTATTTGATGATACTTTTGGACCAGAAATATCAACAGTTGTTTTCAGCCCATTGATGCTGTTTTTTGAGTTTCTCTAGCTAGCTTTTTTTTTGCTGTTGAACTTGTACTTTCTCCTTGGCTTCTACATTGAGTTGACATCATTGGGTCTACTTTGAGCTTCAAACCACTGCCTTGTTTGAAATTTTACAATGGTAATTAAGTAGTACACGTTTAAAGATTAAAATTAATACAGTGAGAACACCTTAGCTTACCTAATCACCTTTATATTACATTTCTTTACCTTAAGGACCCATGGAAGCCACCTTTTACAATGTTGAACAAATGTCTCAAATTAAATATGAATAGCACTCATGTTATTGCAAATAAATTAATTCAGTGACTTGAAGCCATATTCTTAGATAATCATCTTCTTACTGATATTTGAAGAGATAAATGAACTATGACAGACGATAAAATGACATTCTGGCCTCTCCTATAAAATGCTATGGCGCATATCACAATACATAACCAGTTCATTATAACCAAGACTTGGTGATTTCTCAGCAAAGTGATAAAAGGGTGGCACAGTTGACAAAGTGGTTAGCACAATGCCTTTTCAGTGCCAGGTATTGGGTCCGGGGTTCGAATCCCGCACTATCTATAATGAGTTTGTATGTTTTCCCCATGTCTGCATGTGTTTTCCCCAGAGTCTCCAGTTTCCTCCCACCATTTCAAATGTACCAGGTTAATTGGGTGTAAATTGGGTGGGATAGACTTGTGGGCCAAAATGGCTTGTTACCATGCTGTATGTCTAAAAAAAAATTTTTAATCTGGCAATTAATGAAATTCTTTTCCTTCTCCTATTTCCCAGATGGTCAAAGTTAGTCATGAAGGTTTCTCTGGCTCTGAATTTCATGTCGCATTTTTCTTTAGTATGTGATCCCTGCATCAGCCTGAGTAGATTCAAGATGGATGGTCCAAGAGCTGCAAGATGGAAGGCAGAACTCTCACTATTCAACAGTGGCATGGTTACTTGTGGGCTGTTGATTTGTCAATGGCGAATCTGCAGTTTCAAAGAGCTCTTTGCTGCTAGATATGACGGTATCTGCTCAAGCTAAAACATCTTGCAAAAGCATAATTCCCAGTTGTGTTATATTGTGGCAATTCCATGTTTCACAGTGAATTTCCCAAAATTATTCTGCATGACAATTTGAGTGGTTACATACAGACATGGCATTATTTTGTTAACTTTATACCTTCAACTGGAAAAAAAATAACAGATCTCTGAATTTTTGAAAGGTAGTGGGGGCTCGAATATTTTGTTTGCCCAATAATTCTTGTTTTAAAGAATTTAGGAAATTGGCATCTACAACCTCTTTAAACTTTTACAAATATCAACTATTCTCTGAAATAAAGAACACATTTAACTTCACTCAGGCCTGGATAATGTTAATTTTTTTTTCTTTCCCATATTCCCTCAATTCTATTTCCTATTTTCAGCAATTGTTAGCTCAAAGGTATTCTGTTCCCTTCATCATCATGTAAATTTCTAATTCACTTATCTAAAAGTTCTCAGTTCCAAACTCTATCAATCTTTATTGAAGATTAAGAGATTTTGATCAGAGTTATTGCAAAAGTTCCCTGCAAGTTTGGCATCACTTACCACACAAGGAGCTCAAAAGTGGGTGTGACATTCCCTATTGAGCCCGACCCAAGACACAGCTGTTCGCCTTCTAATTAGTTCTAAATGTGAATGTTGTGAGCAAACCATGAGGAAACATTTTGCAGCATTGTTTATACTTACCAATTTTAATGAAAATAATTATAAATTGATCAGACTTTTGGAAAAACAACAGCATTGATTAACAATCTCATCTTTTTTCTCGGTACATAGTTACTCTTCCAATTGGTTACCCAGGTAAAACCATAGGATTATTTCAGGATAAGGTCTTTTGATTTTGCTTCACAAAACTATTGCAGTGTCCATTGCATTCTGGCTCTGCTTTGTGGATGGTGAAAGCCCCAGATCTAATTCCATAGAGTAGATTAATTGTGTTCCGATCAGTAATGCTTCAGCTTGCACCATTGCTTGCTGACTCATGCCGAATGTCAGTCTGCCAGTTGATTGCCTACCTTGAGTTGGCTGCTCTTCTGCTTTGTATGCCTCAGCCGCTCAGCTCACAAGTTAATTGAAGCAGAGGGGACGTGTTCAGTGTGCTTTAGTTTAATATCAGCAACCCAGCATTTACCGGGGGTGGATCACTCAGTCAAAGGGCGGCACGGTGGGTGTAGTAGTTAGCACAGTGCCTTTATAGAGTCAGCAATTGGGACTGGATTTCGAATCATGCACTGTCTTTAAGGAATTTGTATGTCCTCCCCGTGTCTGCATGGGTTTTCCCCATGGACTTTGGTTGCCTCCCACCCTTCGAAACGAACTGGGGTTGTAGGCTGATTGGATGTAAATTGGGCAGCATGGACTAGTGGACTGAAATGGCCTGTTACTGCACTGTATGTTTAAATTTAAAATGCAATCATTCATCATCATGTGCTTAAATGGCTTGTTTTTGTGAAGCCATCATAATTCGTAGATACTCTCTGAAATGGAAAATGCTGTAAGAAATGATGTTAAAATAAATAGGCCTTCCAGAGTTGACTGTGGAAGTGGATTTTGACATTATTGTGGTAGCACCTGCAAAGTTAATCTAACATTTTTTTGCTGACAAGTTCCAAATTGTGATGCTTGTTCCATGATGAAATGAGCCAACCTCACACAGAGGAACACTCTCATTCCTTTTGATGACTATCTCAGACTCTAAAGCTATCTTCAACTTTGTCTTGTCCCGTTGGAAGGATAGAGCCACTGAAAGTTCCAGCATAATGGGAGGAGAATAGGTATGGTGGAATTTGAGTCTTCAGCATTGACTCCAGGTAATATTTCAACAAAATTTTATTTGTATTTAGAAAAGCATGAGCTTTTTAGTAGATGCAACATGACTTTGTGAGGGGTGAAGACGATTGATGAGGATAAGGCAGTGGATATTGTCTATATGGGCATACTGGATTAAACTTTGCAATGTCATCATTCAATTTAAAGGACTCCGCTTTATTGTTGTCCTATCCACCACATAAAGATTTGCTCTCTCCATACGAAGCACACTACGAGTGCAAAGTTTGTCTTCTACAGGTTGCAGTCCAGCAGTTGTGTGACTTTTCTTTTAATCAGCATTGTTTCAGACCCTGAATGTCATCAGGACAATGATGGCTACAACCAGCAAGTTAAAAACATCCTAATTTTAGAATGTCAGTTCTTAATCATGTTGAAGTATTGGTAGGTCATGGCATCTTTACCACATGAATAGCAGCTGTCATATTTTACCTTGCCATGCGCTTCTTGCAGGCAATTAGTGATGTGGGATGAAAGCTGCTTTTACCCAGGTAACCTGAACAGAAAACTAACCTCACAGATGATTCAAAAAACAGCCTGTCAGTGGTTACAATCTGTGTTCATGCTCAATTAATCAGATAGATTATCAGGCTTGATAACCTGGAACCAAATTACAGCTGAAGGTGAAGTGCTTTGAGGAGAGCTGATTGGTCATTTTGATTGAGTACTTTGAGAAATTATAGTTTGGTTCATTTATTATCACACTGAACATCTTGTATACATCCAGATTGTATACACTGTTTTCTCTGTACCACAGTGCCCACAAATAATACACACTGCATGAAAATCATATAAATAAAAAAATACCAAAAAATAAACTTGTATAAATATTTCAAATTAATTTACACTTTTCAGTTATAAGAAGTCCAAGGTTAAGGGATACCGTTCATCAATCTCACAGCCTGTGGGAAGAATCTATTTCCCAGCCTGGCAGTCCTGATTTTGAAGCTCCTGTACCTACTCCCTGATGCTAGTTGGTCAAAGATCCTGCGAGATGGATGGTAGGAATCCTCAATAATTCCTGTTCATACATTCCTTTATCTCAGTCCCTGTGTCCTCCATGACCAAACTTCTGACATGCCACTGCTCTTGCTGCTTTTTAATCGACAACTTGGATAAGAAAGCCATAAGCTCTTGCTTTTCATTACTGTGCATAATCTTTCCTGCATTTGACTTCCAAAAATGCATCACTTGCAAATCGGATCACCCATACTGCCTCTTGTCATTGACCTCCAGTTAGGATGAACATCTTTTCACCATTACCTTTTGTTGTCTATTACAAAGCCAGTTCTGTATTCATCTTGGATGCCATGACATATAATCTGGATCAGCCTACCATGAGGGAATTTGTCAAATGCCCATATAGACAATATCCACTGCCTTATCCTCATCAATCATCTTCACCCCTCACAAAGTCATGTTGCATCTACTAAAAAGCTCATGCTTTTCTAAATGCAAATAAAATTTTGTTGAAATACTATAATAATCCATTCTTGTTTGAAAGAAAGTCCAGCTGCACTAGTACCCAAGCAAATTTCTCATGTCCTTCACAAATTTAGCACTTAAAATTCCACTTCTTTATAATGTGAATGAACATTCCTTTTTAGGAACAAGAGTTGACAATCAGCCCTAAATCCTTTTCAGCCGTTGGGTAAAGTGATGGCTGACATTGCACTGTAGCCTTAAACTTTTATTTATTGAAGATGTTAATCAGAATTAAAATTGATAATTGACTTTGCATCACTCAGTCAGAAAGTATTCTCTAACTTGAGTCTGAAAGTCTTGGCTCTAAATGGATTCCAAACTCATTATAGCGTACAGATAAAACATCAAATGTGCACTCCACTGAGAGATTTAGCCATTAAGCATAGTTTTAAGTGTACAGAGGTGGTGAACGCTTCCACCAGCGTTGTCTCCGCTCCATCCTCAACATCCATTGGAGCGCTTTCATCCCTAACGTCGAAGTACTCGAGATGGCAGAGGTCGACAGCATCGAGTCCACGCTGCTGAAGATCCAGCTGTGCTGGATGGGTCACGTCTCCAGAATGGAGGACCATCGCCTTCCCAAGATCGTGTTATATGGCGAGCTCTCCACTGGCCACCGTGACAGAGGTGCACCAAAGAAAAGGTACAAGGACTGCCTAAAGAAATCTCTTGGTGCCTGCCACATTGACCACCGCCAGTGGGCTGATAACGCCTCAAACCGTGCATCTTGGCGCCTCACAGTTTGGCGGGCAGCAACCTCCTTTGAAGAAGACCGCAGAGCCCACCTCACTGACAAAAGGCAAAGGAGGAAAAACCCAACACCCAACCCCAACCAACCAATTTTCCCCTGCAACCGCTGCAACCGTGTCTGCCTGTCCCGCATCGGACTTGTCAGCCACAAACGAGCCTGCAGCTGACGTGGTCTTTTTTACCCCCTCCATAAATCTTCGTCCGCGAAGCCAAGCCAAAGAAGAAGTGTACAGAATTTTATAGCTTTGGCCTGTTTATACTATTTGCCATTTTTCCAAATGAAAAAGTTGCATCTTCTGTAACCAACCTTGATTGGGAAAACAAAATAGAAAGTGTGATTCTAAGCTTTCCTCAAATTCCATGCAAAATGCAGGATACTTAAATAGTAAAAGTGAAATAATAATTACATAATTGTATTAGCTGGTGAAACAAACACATCTTTTATGATGAATAAACAGCACTTTTATAAGTTTGCAGTATTTATAAATTTATGGTGTAAATTGAGATGAGTTGAGTATATGTGCTTCATACGTGTGAAGATAAATATGTGTGTAATTAGCACGCTTGTCCAATAGTGCTCAAATTTTAGTTCCAGTATGTGCTTTGGTTGTTATTGTTGTATTCAAATTTATTGGATGGGATTCAGATATCCAATTGAATTGAATGAAGGACATTTTTGAAATGGAAGGAAGGCAGTTTCTATCCCTCACCCCCCCCCCCCCCCCCACTTTGTCTTGGTCAAAGGAAAATTCTGTAGCTTGATTTCCCATTGTAGCTCTTGCCCTGAAGCTACCCAGCCTAATGCACTTCAGATCAATATAATTTTGGAAGCCTCTGAATCTCCCTTATCAAGGTAGAGGTGCCAGACTAATGGAGCCCCTTGATGTGCTTTATGGGCAAGCGAAAGTGAACAATTTTGTGTATTGATGTACATGACAGAAAATGAACCTTGATTTGTGCGGTGATGTGCTCCATTTGCTAGCATGTAGCCTATTCGGCTTTGTCTGACGCCGGGTTCGTGCAATGTCATTAAACATTAGTAACACTGGTGTATTGACCATCCTGTCTCGTCATTCCTGTAATTCAGTCCCAAAGGTTTTTTTGGGCTAGTTTGCAGGGCCCTGACTGCCCTTATAACTACAGTCGATGACATTGAAATCAGTTGCCCAGTCCTAGAGTTGTTCCCCAATTCTGCTAGCAATGCTGTTTGAACCATGTGAACAGAGTTGATGCTCATTCTGTATCTCGCTTAATAGGTTGATCCTTTTTTATGAAATGGCTTCAACTGATGCATGAGTTTTCTGCTCATTGTGACAAAATGGTGAAAAGAAAATGATTGGCACTTCTGAAATGGTCTTAATCACCATCTTCTTTGGCTTGGCTTCGCGGACGAAGATTTATGGAGGGGGTAAAAAGTCCACGTCAGCTGCAGACTCGTTTGTGGCTGACAAGTCCGATGCGGGACAGGCAGACACGATTGCAGCGGTTGCAGGGGAAAATTGGTTGGTTGGGGATGGGTGTTGGGTTTTTCCTCCTTTGCCTTTTGTCAGTGAGGTAGGCTCTGCGGTCTTCTTCAAAGGAGGTTGCTGCCCGCCAAACTGTGAGGCGCCAAGATGCACGGTTTGAGGCGATATCAGCCCACTGGCGGTGGTCAATGTGGCAGGCACCAAGAGATTTCTTTAGGCAGTCCTTGTACCTTTTCTTTGGTGCACCTCTGTCACGGTGGCCAGTGGAGAGCTCGCCATATAACACGATCTTGGGAAGGCGATGGTCCTCCATTCTGGAGACGTGACCCATCCAGCGCAGCTGGATCTTCAGCAGCGTGGACTCGATGCTGTCGACCTCTGCCATCTCGAGTACTTCGACGTTAGGGATGTAAGCGCTCCAATGGATGTTGAGGATGGAGCGGAGACAACGCTGGTGGAAGCGTTCTAGGAGCCGTAGGTGGTGCCGGTAGAGGACCCATGATTCGGAGCCGAACAGGAGTGTGGGTATGACAACGGCTCTGTATACGCTTATCTTTGTGAGGTTTTTCAGTTGGTTGTTTTTCCAGACTCTTTTGTGTAGTCTTCCAAAGGCGCTATTTGCCTTGGCGAGTCTGTTGTCTATCTCATTGTCGATCCTTGCATCTGATGAAATGGTGCAGCCGAGATAGGTAAACTGGTTGACCGTTTTGAGTTTTGTGTGCCCGATGGAGATGTGGGGGGGCTGGTAATCATGGTGGGGAGCTGGCTGATGGAGGACCTCAGTTTTCTTCAGGCTGACTTCCAGGCCAAACATTTTGGCAGTTTCCGCAAAGCAGGACGTCAAGCGCTGAAGAGCTGGCTCTGAATGGGCAACTAAAGCGGCATCGTCTGCAAAGATCACCATATGAGGTATATAAATATCCTGTGTAAAAAGTGCATGCAGTCTGCATGAACCCCTTCTAATCTCCTTTTATAGTTTTATGAAGGTATCTGTACCCAATGTTCAGAAGAACATTGGACACAAATGATATTCCTTTAGAGGACTTGATCAGCAGTTTTACCCAGTTTAAGTGATTGTTTTGGATCTCGCTGGCCTGATTAAGCAGATTTCATTGTTGCTCAAACTGCCCATTGTGTTTGTAATGACAGAGATAATAATGACTTTCTTTCTCATCAGCAATATTTTTCCAAAGGTTATTCAGGGAAATAATTTAATTAAACCAAGTTTGCAGATGTTGTTAAACATTGAAGTCTGAAGCAGTTGAATCCATTTGGAACTTGTAAAGCTGTAACTGTGGAAGGTAAATTTCACATTTGTAATCTGCAATTTGGGTCATAAACTATTTGCTGTAGTCTTTGTAATAAGTAATCATACATGGGTTAACATAATTTTTAAATGAATAAATTGATTCAGGGCAGGAGCAGCTGAGACAGAGTCTGCTGTCTGCGTCTGTGAGTGACAGAATGGCCATCAGTTCATATTAACAGTTAAACTTGTTGAGATTAGTTTTGGCTGCATGGTTGCAGGTTAATTATAATTTCTTGGAAAGGGGCAACTGAGTTTTGATGCATTTCTGGCTCAACTGTGAAGCAAGGTGGAAGCAAACTATTTCAATCATTATTATCGACCCTATGGAACTAAATGTACAGAATGAAATTGGAACGGTCGAGATAACTGCTGGTCAACTACGGAATTAGAAAATGAATAGGACCATGTGCTTTATTGATAAGAATATGAATATACTGAATTGTTTTTATACAACATTGTGATTTGCTTTGCATATCCGAGTGAACACTTATCCTTCAGTAACAATAATATGACAAAGCTGTGTGTAGAATCTATGGTGTTGATGAGGCAGGAAAGAGACTTTGAACATTTCAAATTAGTTTGAATTTGTACCCAAGGACAAGATACTTTAGCCTCAGTTGTTATCAACAAGTTTTTCAGTTTAGATGTGACTGGAATATTTTTTTTTAAAAAAACCTCTCTCTCCCCTGCTTTAAGATACAGACTATGGTCAGGTTTAAGTTTATTTGTCACAAAATACCACGTAAATGAGAAAGGGTCCTTCTGCGAGCAGATCAATCGGTTATATCTAGTATTTCATTCAGTCGTGTAAAGAGCATAATTTACAGCATATAGGATTACTATGAGAAGGAAGATTAATTAGCATTGAGAACAGCATTAGAGCATTGTTATGGGGTTCATTTAGGAGCCTGATGGATGCAGGGAAGAAGCTGTCTTTAAGTCTGTTTTTGTGTTCTTCACACTCTTGAGCTTTCTCCTCGCTGGATGGAGGAAAACAAGGTTGTGTCATAGGTGTGATGGGTCTTTTGGTGTGTTAATTACCTTTCCTTGGAAGAAGGATGGAAGAAGATGTAGATGGAGTCTGTGGGGGTGAGGGGGGTTTATGTGATGTTCTGAGCTGCATTCACTACCTTCTGTAGTTTCTTCCGATCTTGAGCAAAACTGTTCATAAACAACGTGGTGATGTATCTAGCAAGTATTTTTCCAATATGCACCTATAGAAATTGTTGAGGTAGAGTGGGGAAAGGCCACACTTCCTTAGAATGTAGAGGCATTATTGCACTTTTTTGATTGTTGCTCCAATATGCTTGTCCCGGGTCAGGTCTTTTGATAGCTTTATTCCAAAAAAACTTACCAAAGTTATGCCTTGACCATTGTTAATCTAGACAGGAGCATGGACTCTGCCCCCTAGCTTGAAGTAAATGATAATCTTTACTCTTATTCATGTTGAGAGAATGGTTGTTATCTTGGCACCATGCCACTAGACTGTCAATCTATTGGCTGTATTGGGTGCATAGGGACTGAGTGCTCATCCTTGAGGAGCTAAAGGATTGAGTGTGGTTGTGGAGAAGATGTTGGCCATCTTCACTGTTTGTGGTCTGTTGGACAGGAAGTGAAAGACGCAGTTACAGAGGGGGGCATTGAAGCCAAGATCCCAAGGTATGAGTTTTCTTGAGACTATGGATAGAAGGCGGAGCAGTAATCTATGAACGGTAGCCTAATATCCTTGACATCCAGATATTCAAAGGCTGATGGAGAGAGAAAGAGATCTTGACATCTAGGTGTTCTAAGACTGCTAGGAGATGGTATCCACTGTGGATCTGTTTGTCTAGTGGGCAATTTGAAGTGGGTGAAAGCTAGCTGGTAGTTTAGAATTGATTTGAGTTGTATTTGTATCTATCTTCTCAAAGCATCTCATGATGGTGAATGTCAAAGCCACTGGCTGGTAGTCTTTCAATGCTGTTAATGAAGTTTTCTTCAGTACTGGTATGGTGGTGAGCTTCTTGAAGCAAGTGGGGACTTTGGGAGAGCTTGTACACGTTTTATTCAGTGGCCAATATTAACTCCACATTTCACTTATTGTCCCTTTTTTCACCCCATGGGACTCGAAGAGAGTTGTGGGTGGCTAATTATTGATGGAGGGCAATAGTCAACACTGAGCTTATCCTCATTCCTTGTAAAGAAATGATCAGGTTGCTGTTTGAGTTTACTGCACTTGTTTTTTAAAATAGCTGCTGTTTTGTTCAATACTTTCCGACCCAACATGAGTGGACCCTTAAAAGGCCTTAGCTTCAACCGATTGATTTTACAACATTTATCTGTCAACATTTAATGGAAACGAACATCAATTTCGACGAAACCATTTATAAGTTGGCCAAATAGGCTTCAAATATTGAGCTGTAACTTGCATGTTTCTCAACTAAACCAAAAATTGCAGATTCCCTAACCCAGAATTTTAGTTTGTATGAAGTTAATTGCATGTAGAATCCATTGGTACTCACCCTCTTACCACTCATTGTAAATTAAATTGGACAGGACATTATCCCCTCCAGTCTTCCTATACTTCAGGAGCATTTCTCTCGCTCAGAGGCTGATTAGAGGTGAAATTTGATATCACTAGGAGTAGGCCGAGGTGAAGTTCAGATGCACTGAAGAGAAAGCTATTATATTTGACACATTTATCGAAATTTTCATTTGGGGATCCGATAAGTTATCTTTGGGAGACCAAAAGCTTTACTAAGCATTTATTGCAATTGGCACCATCAGTTGTTTGCAGTTGATGTGCAAAATTGCTACTAAAGGCAGATGAACAAGACTTTTTTTTAAACAGTCATTGCTCACATCTACAAAAAAGTGTTCTGAAATTTCTAAGCAATGAGCTGACTGCACTCACTGCTGTCCTACATATCTTTATGGATCCCCTATGACAACTGGCTCTCCCAGCAGCAAGGTTAAAGCAGACACCATAGAGATGGTGGCTCACTGCCAGCAGGAAGTTCTCCAGCCATTTTAAAAAATATTTCTGTTGAATTATCCCGAAAACTGCAATTATCAAGAGCCTTGGTTAAAAGAGATAAGTCAATGGGAACATAGAATCTTTATGGGTAGAGATGGACAAAATAACCACTGGCATATGCAAAATGCAGAGATATTAAAAATGTTACTTTACAACTGTGGAGCAACCCAGAGATATTGAAACCCCAGCCTCTACTGAGATGTAAGAGGAGGCTTCAGGCATGGGGCATTGATTGATTTTGGTCATGCAGAATTCCCTTGCCCTTAGCAAGGTCCCTGCAGATTAGAGGGCAGTGTGTTGTACAAGATTTAAAAAAAAAAAGAACCAGTTAGACTGATATGGTAGTTCGGGAAAATATAGGGATCTCTCAAAATAATGCAGCACTTCAAATCTTATTTGTTTGGCAGATTTCACAGTCCTCTGAAAAGGGAGAATTACAGAATATATTTGAATTTGCAAAATAAATGAAATAACATGCAAGTATTATTTCATAAAATTAAGGTTAATTATGGATTGGGGTTATAAATTTTCATGCATTAAAAGTTAATTAACAGTCACAAAATGGGAGAAGGGATAAACTGAGTCACTGTGGGGTATAACAAGTTGAATGCTGGTGGGTTTTAATCTGCACATTCAATACCAGTAAATTCAACTAGGGGGAACTCGTGTGTACGGCATCCCAGTTTGCACATGGCACAGAGTTTAATTGAAAACTGACCTGCAAGAATGCAAAAGTTTCACAAGGCCTTGGGTAGATAGAAGGTTGATGGAATTTGCTTCATTTGGGAAAATGCAAGTGTTTTTCGAAGGTGGGACATTTAAGTCACAATGTCTAAGGACATGGATTCCTTGTGCACCAGTTGGAGGAAATTAATGGATAGATTGATGGGAAAGGTCTGGAGAATTATGGAATGGGTGCAGGTTAGTGGGACTCGCGGAATGATGTTTTGGCACAGACCATGGCCTGCTTTCTGGGCTGCAGTGTTCTGTGGTTCATAGGTACAACAACAATTAAGGAAGCAAACAATGTTAGCCTTTGGAGTAATCGAGATGACTCATTTGCTCTGAATGAGGATCATCCTTTTAACTGGCCTGAATTGGTTGGCCCATCAGATGATTTTGGTTTTGATACCTCTATCCAATTCCAGTTATTCTTCATGCCAAATTAATGCCAGTCAGTAAAGGATAGTTTGGCTATTATATAATCAGATTTGATGCTTGGCTTTTAACTATTATATTTCTATTCCTGTACCTTTTGTACCTTCTTAGAAATAAACTTTGAGAAGAATCCTTTCATTAAAAAGGTTAAAAATATAATAATAATTCTTATAATCAGATTTGTTTGATGTTCACCCCATTTAGAGCTGCTAATTTTCAGGAAGAGATTGTACCCAAGTTGCCACAGGATTATTTTCAGAAGTGAGAGAGTTTAAAGAAGAAGATACTAAGCTCAGTGTTTGATGATTGATTTTTGATGTAGGAGAAAGAATGTCCATGCAATCTGATGTCTGAATGAAGGAATTCAGTTTCCACCTGTAAAAAAAAAAGAACCATGTGTTTATGGCTGGGAATTCAAAATTATAGCAGGATATGGACAGAACAATTAATGACAAAGTTAATCTACTTAGGATATTTAGCAGCTTAGTCACAATCTTTTTTCACTGATACCTTTGGCAGAAAGTACAGAAGCCTGAAGATCAGTGCCTCTGGATTCAAAAACATGTTTTTTTTCTGAACAGCTATCAGACTCATGAACCACCCCTTGTTTCACTAATGGAGTTCTCCACATCACAAGAGGACTCTCTGCACTATTGCTTCATCTCATTTTTTGCACTAGGGTAACTGTGAATATTTATTATTTTCTTTGGTTTTTGTTGTCCCTTTTTAAGTATACCATTATAGTTCTTTTGTATAAAGTACCTGTTCAACTTCAGCAAGAAAGAATTTTGGTGCATATGAACATTGAACAAAGTACAGGTACTCCCCGGCGTACGACCTACTTGACTTACACCCGCACATATAACCAAATTTTAAAAAAAATTATATATATATAAAATTTACATGGTTTATGTTGTATTTGACAAACTATAACAGGGATACAGAGCATGTAAGAGACAAAATGTGCATATTTACCTTGTTAGTTGGCATTCCAAGGTCCATAGGCTGGGTGTGGCCATCTTGATTACTGTGCGCGTGCACGAGTCTTCAGTTGGCGCATGCGCGGTGGGTTCACCTATTGGAATTCGGTTGGCTCATGCATGAGAGTTGACGTGAATTCAGTATCGTCAGGGTGCTTAACTCTCGTGTCAACCAAACTCCAATCTGTGAACCCACTGCCAACCAAAGATGCTTGCATGCGCACAGGAATAAAGATGGCTGTGCCCAGTCTATGGACTCCAGAACGGCACCTAACAATGGTGGATGTTATCTATCACCCACCAAATAATAATAGTTTAGTGGCTCAGGAAATAAATAGAGAGATAAGTGAGGCATGTAATAATGATACGGCAGTAGTCATGAGTAACTTTAACTTCCACATAGATTTTGAAAATCAAGTTGGTCGTGGGAGTCTGGAAGAGGACTTCATAGAATGCATCCGCGATAACTTTCTTGAGCAGCATGTTAAGGAACCAACAAGAGAAAATGCTCTCCTGGATCTAGTGTTGTTCAATGAGATAGATAGAGTAAATGATGTAATAGTCAGAGACCATCTGGGAAATAGCGATCATAGTATGATTGAATTTCTCATTCAGATGGAAGGGGAAATAGTCAGATCTAAAACTAATATATTATGCTTAAACAGGGGTGACTACCATAGGCTGAGGGAGGAATTGGGCAGAGTGGACTGGGAGCACAGGCTAATTGATGAAACAGTTGAGGAACAGTGGAAGATTTTCAAAGAAATATTTTGTAATGCTCAACAAAAATATATTCCGGTCAGGAAAAAGGGCAGCAAGGGAGGGAAAAATCAACCGTGGTTAACAAAGGAAATAAAGGAGAGTTTAAAATTGAAGGCGCAGGTGTACAAAGCTGCAAAGAGCAGTGGGAAACTGGAAGATTGGGAAAACTTTAAGAGACAACAAGGGGTTACAAAGTGGGTAATAAGAAATGGGAAAAAGGATTATGAAAGTAAATTGGCACAAAATATAAAAACAGAAAGCAAATAATTTTATAAATATATAGAACGGAAGAGGGTGGCCAGTGTTAACATAGGACCCTTGGAGGATGAGAAAGGAAAACTGGTAGCAAAAAATGAGGAAATGGCTGAGGCATTAAACAAATATTTTGTGTCAGTCTTCATGGTGGAAGACACGTCCAGCATGCCCATTTGCGGAGTTGATGCGAATGTTGGGGAGGGCCTTGATAAAATAGTTGTTACAAAGGAAGTAGTGATGGAGAAACTAATGGGACTAAAGCCAGACAAATCACCTGGTCCTGATGATATGCATCCAAGGATTCTGAAGGAAATGGCAGAAGTTATAGTTGATGCATTGGTGGTCATATACCAAAATTCCTTGGATTCTGGGCAGGTCCCAGCAGACTGGAAGACAGAAAATGTCATGCCACTTTTTAAGAAGGGATGTAGGCAGAAGACTGGAAATTATCGGCCAATTAGCTTGACGTCTGTAGTTGGAAAAATGCTTGAAGCCGTCGTTAAAGATGAAATAGTGAAACTTTTGGAACGTAAGGGTTCAATCAGGCAGACGCAGCATGGTTTTAGAAAGGGAAGATCTTGTTTGACAAACTTGTTAGGATTCTTTCAAGATATAATGGGTGTGGTGGATAGAGGGGAACAGGTTGATGTTGTATATTTGGATTTCCAGAAAGCATTTGATAAGGTGCCGCACAAGAGACTTATCAGTAAGTTACAGGAAAGTGGAGTCCGGGGAAGTATATTGGCCTGGATTGAAAATTGGTTGTCTGACAGGAGGCAGAGAGTCGGGATAAATGGGAGTTTTTCAGGTTGGCAGAGAGTGGTAAGTGGGGTGCCGCAGGAGTCAGTGTTAGGCCCACAACTGTTCATCATTTACATTGATGACTTGGAGGAGGGGACAAAATGTGGTGTAGCCAAGTTTGCAGATGACACCAAATTGAGTGGAAGAGCAAATTGTAATGAGGATGTGGCGAGTCTGCAGAGGGATATAGTTAAGCTGGATGAGTGGGCAAAGGTCTGGCAGATGGAGTACAATGTTAGTAAGTGTGAGGTTATCCACTTTGGCAAGAAAAATAAAAGAGCAGAATATTATTTAAAGGATGAAAAACTACAACATCGTGTTGTTCAGAGGGACTTGGGAGTGCTTGTGCATGAATTGCAAAAAGTTAGGTTGCAGGTGCAACAGGTTATTAAGAAGGCAAATGGAATGTTGGCCTTCATCGCTAGTGGAATTGAATTCAGGAGTAGGGAGGCAACTGTATGAGGTACTGGTGAGACCGCACCTGGAGTACTGTGTCCAGTTCTGGTCTCCATATTTGAGGAAGGATATACTGGCTTTGGAGATGGTCCAGAGGAGGTTTACTAGGTTGATCCCTGGGAGATAGTTACATGGATAGGAGAGGACTGGAGGGGTATGGACCGGGCGCTGGTCAGTGGGACTAGGAGGGTGGGGATTTGTTATGGCATGGACTAGTAGGGTCGAACTGGCCTGTTCTGTTCTGTAATTGGTTATATGGTTATATGAAGGGGTTGACTTATGATGAAAAATTAAATCGTCTAGGATTGTATTCGCTCGAGTTCAGAAGAATGAGAGGAGATCTTATAGAAACATAGGATTATGAAGGGAATGGATAGGATAGACGTAGGAAGGTTTTTTGAGCTGGCCGGGGAAACTAAAATGAGAGGACACAGTCTCAAGATTCGGGGGAGTAGATTTAGGACAGAGATGAGGAAAAATAGTTTTTCCCAGAGAGTAGTGAATGTTTGGAATTCTCTAACCAGGGAAGTGGTTGAGGCTGCCTCATTAAACATATTTAAAATTCGGTTAGATAAATTTTTACATGATAGAGGAATTAGAGGATATGGGGAGAAGGCAGGTAGGTGGAGTTAGGTCATGAATTAGATCAGCCATGATCGTATTGAATGGCGGAGCAGGCTCGATGGGCCATTTTTGGCCTACTCCTGTTCCTATGTTCCTAATGTAAGTTTACCGATAAATTCTTATTAATATACTTAATATACTAATAAAGATAAAGACTCTTGGGAAGCAGGGATAAGGAAACACTTTGAGAGAGTCACCTCCAACGGTGAGTGGCATCAACCAGCTCCTGGCTGACGCCATTTTATTCAAACACAACTTTATTCAATCAGCTGCTACAAGCGAAGCATTACCAAGGCACCCCGCTGGCTGAATATTTGCTTCCATCTTCACCAAAGGTTTATGTGTTGCTTCAGAGAAAATTTACAATTTAAAATCAATCTATTTATTTATTTATTTATTTTCCCCCTTTTTTTGTTATTTGCTTGAGTTCTGGATCACAAGGGTTTCTGTATGTGATAATAAACATTATCATTAGGCGAAAAAAAAATAGGAGCAATAGTTTTGATGCCCAAATCTATCAGACTAAAATAGTAATCAAAAGGGTTCGTGGAGTGATGGCCTTACCTTGTATAGCAGTGGGAAGCAGATATGATGAACATCTTAGATACAATGGCCAGATCTCATCTGGAATATTACCTGGTCTGGGCAAAACGGCTGGAGAGTCTCAACAGGTCGTGCAGCATCCATGGACAGTGGAAGGCAGTCCAGTTTTCAGACTAACGCAAAACATTAATTTCCTTGTGCTTTCCATGGATGCTGCATGACCTGAGTTTCTCCAGCATTTTTGTGTACCACGCTGGACCCCAGCATCTGCGGTTTTCTTGTTTACCTGGTTCTGGGCAATGTGCCTGGAAATGTATTTGAGCTTGAACCAGTGCCGAGGTATCGAATTAACACTGTGCCCTTGCCTGTAATTACTGCTTTATATGGTGGTGATCTTTCCTCATTATCTGAGCAAACACTCATCTTTAGGTTGTTCATCTAGCATTTCTATTTACTTCATTCTGGAAAGGATGGAACATTTTCCAATATGCACTAGAAGTTCAAATCTATTACAGGCTTCAGGAAATATGAACATGCTTTATTTCTTTCAATCTACAGTACTGACATTAAGTCTGTATCTTTGGTCCAGGTTTCAGGCATATTCAATAACTTGCATCAGTATCAAATGGAGAATGTTTTTTTTAAAACTTGTATGACAGTTTGTAATTTTAAACTGGAAAAAAAAACAGTGGGTATTGGCTTCTTCGTGAGTTGGTTGAACTTGAAACAGTAGAATATCTTGTGATAAAACTCTAATCACTAATATTTGTGTGGACAAGATCTGTGATTCTTCCCCTTGTGACAAGAATGTTATTTCTGTTTTCAAAAAAATTGGGAAAGTGAAATTTATCGTGTTTAGCTTTTTGTCTCCAAGTTCAATGAATATGGGATCAACTTGGAGTGAAATATCAATACTAATGTAGCATGTGACGTGGACAAGAATGTGACATTCCTTTGTGATGGATTCTTAAAGTCCGTTCGCAACTTGAGAAGACCAAAAACATTTCCCTTGCCAGCACAGAGGTCAGCTCTTTGGCACCTTTGCATCCACAACTGAAAACTGGCTCAAATATTTTGAGATTTTTTTTTGTGTGTGTAATTCACGTCTTTCTTTTTTCAGGCTACCCATACAGGCATGCGGGCGTACATTTATAGTAAGAACTCTATTGTTGGCTCACAGACAGACCATACTGGCATGAGAACCTATTATTTCAGTGCTGATACTCAAGAGGATATGAATGGCTGGATCAGGGCTATGAACCAAGCTGCCCTTATGCAAGCATACACCATAAAGAGGTTATTCTTGATTTTTATTAAACTGTTGAAGAATACTAATGTGCATGCTTTTTTAAAAAAAAACGTGTACTGATTTTTATTCGAAAAACAATAGATTCTTTCCTTGAGAGATGATAGTAAAATTACATCCTGTTTGCTTGTTTTAGAGATTTAGGCTCATAGATTCAAGGAAGAATGGATTTCTGATGTCCAGGTCAATATAATTAATATCAACAGAAAATGGCTACTTGGTTAGTTATCCACTTGGTGTTTATGGAAAATGTACGCCACAAAATAATTGATATGTTCAGTGCATAAAAGCTACAAACTTCAAGGGGGGTGGGGGGGGAACGACTTGCCAAGGGGTTTTAGCAAGTGTCATGTGTGCTTTCAGCAATGATGAGTGAGAATAAGATTAGACTGTGAAACTTTTCTGGTCTTTTGTCAGCATTTAATGTTGCTGCTCACTGTGGTCCAACTTCAGAAAAATCACTTGCATATCATAATAGTACACTTATTGTTTGCCCAAAAAATTTGTTTCTTTGGAAACTAAAAATGGATTTACTGGGAAAATTGTAAATTTACATCTTGGACTTAGAAAATTATATGTGTATTTCTGTTCAATTGATGGAATGCTGTGTCACTGCAGATTTATGTGGTAAGCCAGTGATGCGGTAGAAGAAGACTGGCGATAGGACAGGAGTGAATCAAGAGGACAGAGCACACCTTCAAATTTAATTTCAGCTATTAGCTCAAAATTCAGTTGCATTACTTGCCGTGGATGAGCTGGTGGTTTTGTTTTAGCATTGCAGATTCAATCCCATGACTGACAACGGGGAAAACAGTCCGGGAAATCATTACCCTCCTGGAGGGATCGGAGTATATGGAGCGGGGAGTACCTGCTCAAGTTTGCAGGGCTGAGGCGAGGTTTGGTGACATCATCCTGCCAGTGAGTCGGAGAGGCATGTATGCTCTCTGGAGAGAGCATTGCAGGGGGGAAGAATCTCCCATCTTCATAACGGAGTAAAACACAAAAGTCTGCAGATGCTGTGATTGTAGTGAAAACAGAAATGTTGGAGGAACTTAGCAGGTCTCGTAACATCCATAGGAGGCAAAGTTATGTAACCAACATATTGGGCCTGTTCCCTTCTTCAAGGTATGAGTAAAAACCAGGTAGTATATTTATGAGCTGCATGCTATTTTACTCATACCTTGAAGAAGGGCTCAGGCCTGAAACCGAAGCTATATAATCTTGTCCTCACCTCACATGCCCTCCATCTCCTCCATGACATCAGATTCCCTGATCTGGACTGCCTCATCTTCACAATGGATTTCCAATCCCTTTATACCTCTATACCCCACACAGAAGGTTTGAAAGCACTCTGCTTCTTCCTGGACCAAAGACCTGACCAGTCCCCCTCTACCACCACTCTCTTCCACCTGGCAGAACTCGTCCTCACTCTAAATAACTTCCCTTCAACTCATTCCATTTCCTCCAAATCAAAGGAGTAGCCATGGCTACCCACATGGGTACCAGCTATGCCTGCCTGTTTGTGGGCTTTGTGGAGGAATCCATGCTGCAAGCCTACACAGGCAAGACCCCCCAACTCTTCCTCCGGGATATCAACGACTATGTCGGGGCTGCTTCACGCACCTGCGATAAGTTTTCCAACTTCATCCACTTCTAACCCAATCTCAAACTCACCTGGTCCATCTCCAATAACACTCTCCCCTTCCTGGATCTCTCTGTCTTTTTGGGAGTCAGGTTTTCCACTGACATATACTATAAACTCTCCAACCCCCACAACTACTGGACTACACTTCCCTCACATCGTGTCCCTTGAAACGATGCCATCCCCTTCTCTCAATTTCTCTATCTCCACCTCATCTGTTCCCGAGATGAGGTCTTCCAGTCCAGAGCTTCTGAAATGCCTGCCTTCTTCCACGAATGTGGCTTCCCTCTACCACTATCAACTCAGACCTCACCTGCATCTCCTCCATTTCCCGCTAATCTACTCTGGCTCCCCTGTCCCCAGATGCAACAAACATAGAATTCCCCTCATCCTCACCCACCACCCCACCAGCCTCCACATCCAACATGTTATCTGGCAGAATTTTCAGCACTTACTACAGGATCCCATCATCAGACATATTTTTCTTTCTCCTCCCCTCTTGGCCTTCCGCAGGGACCACTCCCTCCACATTTCCCTCGTGCACTCATCCCTCTCCACCCATTGCACCCCCACCACCTTCCCCTGTGCCTGCAGGAGGTGCAACACTTGCACCCACACCTCCTCCCTCACCACAGTCCCGTGCCCCAAACAGGCCTTTCATGAGAAGCAGTGCTTCACTTGTACATCCAATGCACCCTTTGTGACCTTCTCTACATCGGAGAGATTAATCGCAGTCTGGGAGATTGCCTGGCTCAGTACCTCCTCTCCGTTTGCAACCACAGTGACCTCCCAGTAGCCAACCATATCTTATTTTTCATCTGGGCACTCTCCAGCCATGTGGCATGAACATATACTGCTTTCCATTAAACCTGCTTGTCTTTTCTTTCCCCTCCCCCTTTTCCTGTCTTTCCAGTCCTTTCACCCACCCAGCCCAACCATCCCCCTCATTGCTGCTATCTCCTCCCTCCTTTCTCCACCTATCATCTCCTTCCTATTCCTCCACCCCCCCCCCCCACCAACTCCACTCTATTGTTCGTATGCTTACTGGCATTTTCTCATTCTTTGATGAAGAGCTCAAACCGAAATGTTGGTTATGTATCTTTACATTTGCTACTGTATTGTATATAGTTATGTTTTAGGGAGATAAATCGGGGCAGGTTTTTGTTTTAGTGTAGGTCACATACAAACACTTTAAAACAGATCATTTAAAATACTGGAGCTCTGCTCATGCTAGACATGCCAGTCCCAGAACCTTTGCAAAAGCTTTGGAGAATGCCCAAGAGACTTCACGAATGGATTGTTGTTTACAAAAAGGCAACAGATGAAAGAACTTGTTAGAGTCACAGACTGTCTGGAGGGGAACTTGCTGTTCTAAGTGGGTTATGTGGTTTTGCAAGCAGACAGAGTAAAACAGGCTCTCTCTCTGAGGGGGAGAGAGAGAGAGAGCAGTTCTACAGTTTTACAGTCAGCAGCAGCAGTTGGGACTGGAAGAGGACAAGCTAGCAAGCTTGTGGAAACCCAATTTGGAAGATGGGTTGTGAGTGTTTAGTTTAGCCTGGTCAAAGCCCTTGTGGTTCATGCAAGAGGAGAGGACTGGCTGTCTGATGTTTCACTTGAAATAACAGAAAAGGGAACTCTGTGGTGACCTGAAAGAAAAAGGTTGTTTTCTGGAAAACACTGATGGGGCAAGTTTCGTCGGCAAGACACTGAAGTGGCTAATTAAAAAGGAATCATTGTGGGTGTCCAACGAACAACAAATCTCTCTCTGAAAACCAACAAGAACCTTCCTGAGCAGTAACCATTTACCTTTCAATCACCAAAGCCTGGTGAACTTTGTAAATGTTAAATTCTGTGCACAGTATAAGAATTGCCTGCAACCAGTGAACTTGTAGGAATGAGGAGTGAGATTGGACTGTGAATCAAAGAACTTTTCTGAACTTGCACACACATCTGCTTAGAATTAGAAGGGGGTTAAGTTAGGTTAGTTAAGTCAATAGTGATAAGTTAATGTGTGATCCTGTTTTCATGTTCAAAGATAATTAAAAGCAACTTTTGTTTAAGTAACCATTTGTCTTGGTGAATATCTATTGCTGCTGGGTTTTGGGGTCCTCTGGACTCGTAACACTACACAAAGGACAGTTTGACCTGCTGAGCTTCTCCAGCATTTTGTGTTTTTACTTCAACCATGGTGTCCACAGAATTTTGTGATTTACTTTTATCTTGACCTCCTTTGGATGTTGCAAAACCAGCTGAGTTCCTCCAGCTTTTCTGTGTTTTCCCATCCTCAAATAATTACCAAATGATCTTGCCAAATATTTTTTGTGTTGTTCCTTTTAGGCTAGAGCTGTAGATATTTGTAATCTTTTGGGCCTGTCACACTGTCAATCTTCTGGGCCTGTGTGTGCATACAGATGCTCATTTATAAAAACAGAATCGATTATAAGTCAGTCCTGGTGTCTTATTTTTGACAACATGTGCACCGAATCTGTGACTTCTGTTTCAAAGGCTGAGCCCAAGAGATGCATGCAGGCATATCCCTTGTGCCATCTTCACCATTCAGCAAGGTCGTGGCTGATGATCTGTGCTAATCCCATATCGCTTAATTTCCTTAATATTGAGCAATATTTGTGGCAAATCAATTGATACTTATTTTCTCCATCATTTCCGGGATACACTTCCTAAAATTTGTGACCCTCTGGCTGAAGAAAATTCTCCTTGTTCTGTTCTGAATGACCTCATCCTTGGTTTGAGATGGCGATCCCTGGGGTTCTAGGCACACCATACAGGGGATACATCAACTCTGCGTCTATCCTGTTAAGACCACACAAAAATTTTTTTACATTTCAATGAACTCACATTTCATTATCCTTAACTTCGATGTAGGTACAGTTTGCTCACCTCTTCTTGCCTCAAATGTCCAATCTATCAACCCAGCACTCAACTCACTCTCCTTATTCCATGGGGAGAGAATCTAGACTCGTACACGATATTCCAGACGCTGTCTCGAGTGCTCTGATGCGGGGACATCTCTATTCTTGCACTCAAATCCTGTAGCATCAAAGGCTGACATATAATTTTCTGCCATGATCGCTGGCCTTGCCAACATCTTAACATTCAATGATTTGGGTACATGCACATCCAGATCTCTCACTATTTTAATCCTTCTGTTTTGTCCACCAATATGACTGGATGCCTCTTGTTTCAATGGGGGCTGCTGACAAGATCTTGCACAATAAAACATTTCCAAATTGTAGGCATGTACTTTACAACTGATCCAAATTTTGGAAAAGTGTCTTCTCATTGTGATTCTGCAAATCAGTTCTTTCTACAAGCAGCAAATCAATCCAAAATGGTTCTTCTGGTAAAGCTGCCCTCACGCATTCTGACAAGTGTCTGAATTGTTCATTTGTGATGCATAGGGCATAAAATGAGCTTTTTTTTCATTTGTATTTCAATTTTTATGTTGAGAATCAAATTGTAAGAATATTATGTGTCTTGTGTATGTGCCAAATCTCAGTGAATGATCATGAATTGAAAAGCAACTGACAGTTTTTTTCAAGGATAGATTTTTTTTTCCATTGGTTAGTAGCTTAAAATATACACTAATGTTAAAAGGCTGCAGAATTGAGCTTGGATATCACATGAAACTTTGAAAATGAGTTCTGCCACTATGATTTATATGCATGATATAAATGACACTTTGAGAATTTATTTGGTGAGGTGTCCTGAACATCACACTTGAATGATAAATTGATGCTGGTTTTGGAGCATGTCAGATAACAAGTGTTGAAAATTCAGGCTCTAGTGCCCTCTGTTATAAATTATTGTTAGGTGTGGAGATCTGACTATTTTCTTAGAAGAGGTAGAAGTTCAAGAAATATTTGTTTGCATTTTGGAAGATGGAAATGCAAGCCATTTACATTTGGGTCAAGTGCACCCCTTTGCTTTGTGGCTTTTCCATGTTGCTCTGGGAACTGATCCACATTCAAAAATTTAGCAACAAAAGAAGAAATATGGATTCAGCTTGGTATTTTATTTAATGCTACACAAAATAAAATGATTGAATCTTTTTGGTGAAATGTATGCTTGATTGCATGGCAAGTCTTAAAGTTAAGTAGTCTGACTCCTCCATAATTAAATTGTGTCGAGCATGTGTTTTCGTTTTGACCCTGATTTGTCCAAATCTCAATGGTGTGGTGGCCCGAATGCCGCGACTCAGTTCTGTGAAGATTGCCTGAGGTCTTTAATCATCATTATCTCATAACAGCTGCTTCAAGTGCATGGGTTTCAGCTGAGACCAGGAATAGAATTGCTTGTGCTGCATTTCCTGTCACTGTCAGGACTATTAAATGTGGATTTGTTACTTGCTAAAGCATGGAAATATACCCAAATGACAAATGAACTGGCATATTTTAAGATGGTTACTCTGGGGAATTGAACTTAGGAGTTCATTATGTAAAAACAAATGCAAGTATAGTTTGAAAGTCAAGTGTTGTTTGTTAATTCAGATGATTACATCCGAAACCCACTGAAAGCCAGATCACTGACATTTAAGTCCAGAGATCCAGAACAATACAGAAGGAGCAGGTATGACCTGCAAAAAGTTATCTCTTGGACAAAGTGCAAATTCCATCAGAAAATGGAAACAGCAAGGGACACTTGACAGCTGTGGCATGGGGCTATATGCCATAACCTGCTTCAAAACGGTTAGCGCAAAGCTTTTACAGGACCGGGGAGCGAGTCCTGTGTTGTCTGTAAGGAGTTTGTAAGTTCCCCCATGTCTGTGTGTGTTTTCTCTGGAGGCTCCAGTTTCCTCTCACTTTTCAAAACTTACCGGAGGTATAGGTTAATGGGGTGTAAATTGGGCTGCATGGACTCATGGGCTGAAATGGCCTGGTACTGTGCTGTATGTCTAAATTTAAAAAAATTAATGAAAAATCAAATTAAAACCAAATCCAGTGTAGCAGATGGCAAAGCTTCTCTCCCAGAGGAACTCAATGCATTCTGCACCCATTTTAACGACAATAACAGCGAAGAACAACCCCTCTGCACACCTACATCCCCTGATGATCCCATCCTGTTTGTATCCGAAGATGATGTGGCTACTGCCTTCAGAAGATGGAATCTGAGGAAAGCATCTGGCCCGGACAGAGTGCCTGGCTGAGTATTAAAAATCTGTGCTGACCAACTTACCATTGTATTCATGGATATCTTCAATATTTCACTCTAGCAGGGCATGGTACCCACCTGTTTCAAACAGGCATCAATCATACAGTGCCCAAGAAGAGTGTAGTAACCTGCCTTAACGACTATAAACCATCAACAGTGATGAGGTATTTTGAAAGGCTGGTGTTGAAGCATATCAGCTCCTGTCTGAGCAAGTGACATGTATAAGTTCCAGTTCGGCTGTCATAGCAATGGGTGGATGCCATCTCACTGGTTCTACGCAAAGCCCTGGAACACCAGGACAGTAAAGATGCATACATCAGGATACTCTTTATCGACTACAGTTTGGCATTTAACACCATCATCCCCTTAAAACTGATCAATAAACTCCGACCTGAGACTCAACACCCCATTGTGCAAATGGATCATGGATTTCCTCACCTCCAGACCACAATCAATGAGGATTGGTAAGATCTGCTCCACAATCTCCATCAATACTGGAGCACCACAAGGATGCATTCTTAGCGCCCTGCTCTACTTTACATCAACAAACATGTCACTCGGTGCAACAATAACACCATCTACAAATTTGTCAATGATACATTGTAGTGGGTTGCATAAAGAATGGGGATGAGGTGGGACTAGAAAGGGGTGTTTGGTTCGGTGCGGACTAGAAGGGCCTAATGGCCTGTTTCCGTGCTGTAATTGTTATGTTATGTTATGTTATGAGTCAGCATACAGGAAGGAGCTTGAAAACTTAGCTAAATGGTGCACTCAATGTCACCAAAACTAAGGAGCTGATTGTTGACTTCAGGAAGGGAAAACTAGAGATAGACGACCCAGTGATCACTGGGAAAATCAGAGGTGGAGAGGTTGAGCAAATTTAAGTTCTTGGGAGTCACTGTTTCAGAGGATCCTTCCTGGACCCAATGCATCAATGGCATTGTGAAGATTTCAGGCCAGTGCCTCTACTTCCTCAGAAGTTTGCAAAGTTTGGTACGACATCAGAAACCCTGGCAAATTTCGTCAGATGCACGGTAGAAAGTGTGCTGACTGGCTGCATCATGGGCTGGTATAGGGACATCAAGAACCCTGAGTGTAAAGTCCTCCAAAAGGTAGTGAACACAACCTCCCTCCCCACCATCGAGAACATCAACAGGGAACACTGCCGTCGGAGAGCATCAGCAGTTACTGTTCTGCTCTCGCTACTGCCATCAGGAAAGAGGTACAGGTGCCACAAAACTCGCACCACCAGGTTCAGGAACAGCTGTTACCCCTCCATCATCAGACTCTTTAACAACAAACTCAATCGGGGACTCATTTAAGGACTCTTACTTGTGAACTTTATGGATTTAAAAAATCTTCTCTCTGTATTGTACAGTTTGTTTACATGTGTCTCTGATCAATCAGATTGCTTTTCTTGAAAAAGGGCCTAAAGTGCATAAGTGATTTTACCAAGTGGTAACAGTTTAGCTCAAGTTAAAATGTGGAATGGAAGATGAAATGGACAGGCTGAGAAACTGAGGGAACACTAGGAATTTGACAGAGATTACTGAACTGTTTTCAAATTGTAGGATGTGGCTAGCGAAGTTGCATTTGGTGTTTGCCACTGCACTTGTGTTTCTGCAAGAGTTTTCTTTGTCATCGCAAACACTGAGATGCAGTGAAAATTTCAGTTTGGTGTGCTCTCCAGGCATTGTGAAAGTGTCTCCACTCTCTGGTACCACTTTGAATGCAATAATTCACAGAAAACCAAGTGGTAGAAGCAAAGTAACAAGGTAAATTGTGACAATTAATGAACTGGGTTTCAAGCACTTTAACATAAAGGCAAGTCAAATTCATCCACAGTAGCTTCCTGCCATTCAAGATTCCTGTATTGTCATGTATGTAAGACAGTGCAATATTACACAGAATTTGCTTTGTCTGCCATAAAGCAGATAGACTCACCATCGACCACAAGGGGTTGCGAACTCCAGAGGAGCAGTGGACTGATGCAGGGCACCAGAATGGGGAGAACACCCCCTTTGAGAAGGAGAAATAGAGGAGGTGACCCGACAGAATGGTAGCCACAACAGTGGGCCTGCGAGGGGTTTTGCGGCTGTGGGACCTGCACAGGGAGCGGATGGGAGGACCCGCATGGGTTGTGGGCTGCTGGATACTGACTCTTGGGAGCCAGATATCAAAACTGGGATTTGAGAGGGTGCTGAAGGCAAGAAGGGCTTCCGGATGGCCTTGGGCACTGAAGGTCTCCTGACAGTGTTGGAGGTTTGGATCTGGAGCTCGGGTTGCCGATGGGTCGAACAGATGTCTGTGCGGCTACAGAGGCTGTGGGTGAATCCATGGACAATCAGAAGGGACAATCTTTTGTTCTTTCTCTTACTATAAGTTGCGCTGGGCGACACCCGTGGGGACTCTTTGTCTGACTTATGGCAGGCAGGAGACAATTTTGTGTAATATTACATGTTCCTTACTATTATGTGACAATAAAGAAATCCTGAACCATTAATCTGTATCTGAGACCATTTGTGTTGTTTGCAAATGTTTATCCTGCTTCTGTATGTCGTCCTATTGGTAACTTTTCATTCCTCTGTTACAGAGAATCAGAAAATGAAGATAGACCTCGTCCTGCTCAAAGCAACCATATAAACTCGCACAAAGGCTTTACCAAACCAGAGGTACATCAGAGTAAAGAGCATCCTCAGAAAAAAAATAAGTATGGGTTTCAGAAATACGAAGACATCCTGAGAATGAGGGATGAAGAGGAGAGGTATGGCTTCCAAAAAGCCCCTGTGGAGATTTCAGCCAGAAAAGGAAACAACAAAGTGCCAGAAATTTCAACAGAAAGTGACACATTTCATGAACATCATGCCTTATCTCAAACTCAACGCAATGGAACACTTCAGCCTTTTGCAACAAGTACCGGTCAGCTGGATCAGAATGGTGCCATGGTTTATCGAAGGGGGTTTGGGGGCCAAACTGGCACAGAGAATGTCCAGCATCAAAGTTCAATGGTGCAAGTGGAACACTGGGTGAAGTCGCACAAAGGAGATAATAAAAGGTCAGCAAACATTTTCATTAAATTCTTTCTTGGCTTGAATGTGCAGCTCGACCAAAAAGGAAAAGTCTTTTTTGTCTGATGGATTGATCCATTTGGTTACTCCTTTTTACTTGTACCATTTGAGCTTTTTATTTTTTCCAAAAGTTAATAATCAACAACTTCAATTGTTTACTGATTAATGGGATTCCAACGTTATTGCTATTAGTGAGACTTGGTTGCAGGAGGGGCAGGACCAGGATCTCAATGTGCCGGGGAACCATTGCTTAAGACGAGATAGATGGGGAGGGATTAAAGGGGGTAAAGTGATATTGCTCTTCAGGGAAAATATCTCAGGTGTTGTTTTCAGAGGCCATATGGGTGGAGTTGAGCAACAGGAAAGGTGTGACCACACTGATAGGGTTGTATTATAGGCTGCCCAATAGACAGAGTGAATTGGAGGAGCAAATCCATAGAGAGATAGCAGACCAATGTAAAAAGCAAAAAATTTGTGATAGTAGATTTTAACTTTCCAAATATTGACTGGGACATATATGATGTCTAAACTTTTTTTCATGACAATCTTTTTAGGTTAATGAGTGGTTGGAGGAGGGAGGAGGTAGGGTTTGGTTGTCAGAAAATGCACTATAAGTGTCAGGTAACAAACTGGGGAGGGTGCAAGAAACAAATGCATCAATTGTTAGGGCAGAAGTTGGGAGATTGAATATTGCATGGTGCATTATCCCATATATTTTTCATCATTATCAAGCAGGAAGACGACCCTGTCTCAGTGTGCTTTGAAGCAGGGTTTTCTCTCACTAGCTTTGAGTTGTTCTTCAGTCAGTAGCCTAGTTTTCCCTGAATATTATTTAAAATCATTATACATCTGGTATTTGACACATGAAGAGTTTTTTAAAATCAGCATTTGTTGATTACATTTGAATTAAAGCCATTTATTAAGTGAAATTTAGATATGTGTTATACTCTCATACATTTCACAAAAATGAACTCAATACTTTGCTGTGTAGACACTGGTTGCTTTGTTGTTGCGAGGTGCCTTGTTATTCCTGAACACTGACTTCATTAATAAGAAAAATACAACTTCATAAACAAGGCTTTTTGCATAAAATTGTGCAGCATTTTACTCTCAACTTGCATTTCCATAGATGCAGATTTAAATTTATTCTGTCAAAAAATCTTTATTGATTGCTCAGGGTGAAGGCTTGAAAACTAAATTAGTCATTTTGCAAACTATTTGCATTTCAGGAGAATTATTTTGCATGCCAGGAAAAGTCCTGAATTGTTTTCTTGAAACCTCTAAAGGGATGATGCACTTTGCCTTCTTCTGGGTTTTTTTTTCTGAGATCCAAGTGATATCAAAGTTCAAAATTTCAAAAAGTGTTTCAATACTGCAGACTGATCTTTGGTAGTCCCAGAGTAGGTTATAATTTTGAAAATGGGTCGGGGGAAAAAAAACCTGAACTCTTAATGCCTTATAGAAACAAAAGTAGTCTGAATGGCAGTGGAGAGCTGATAGAAAATGCACATTGAAGCCAGCAGGAGGATGATTTACCACAGCATGGAACAACATATCAGATGCCTAAATAAATTACTGTTCACCTTAGAAATGACAGCAGCATAACCTGCATAGCCATCAGAATCTTTTTCACTCACAACAAAAGGTAAATGACCCAACTGTGTCTAAGGGTTGAAAAGGAAAGAAGCCAGAATATATTTCACTCTTGGAAGCAGAGCTTTTGGCAGCACTTAAAAAAACTGCAGCTGTACACTATTTTCCACCTTATTAATTCTCAAAAACAAGTTCACTTCAAGCTGGGAGCTGTTAAGAATGGCTAATGAGATCCACCGAGGAAATTCCAAAGATTGAATGGAATACAAATGTACATTATTCTTGCAGCACTAATTGTGTGCTACGGCCACAAAAATTGCCATCTCTCATGTCATTGAAGTAGGGCAGTTAGTGGGGAAGTCGGTGGCAGTTCGAAGTGCAAGCCAAATGGGAGGACAATGAAATAGGAAAGCTTCTAGTGACTGTAGGAGGACACCCTACAAATTAGTTAACCAGCTTCTCTACCAGCCTGAGATGGAGGCAACATCTGAAAAAAAAAGGTACAAAGGGAAAGAGGTTTTCAAATGATTGGGGACAATTGGATTGTTTTATTAAGTGGAAAAAAAAATTAGGTCATTTGTTCTGCAAATAATCTGTCAACTTTGTGATGGAAGACCATATTGTCATCTTATTTGAGTAGATAACTAATTGCATTTCTTAATTTCAAAATTATGTGCAGCAATTATGATTTGCCATTTACACTTTTATATCATCATATCTTTCAGCCTTCAATCAATTCAGACTCTTCCACATCGGACAGCAAATCAACCTCAGCCTTACTCAGATAGTGCACAGACTCTGCCAAAGAATATTGGGCAACCTTTAGAAAGCTCTCTTCCCTTACATTGTAACCTACCAAGTGACTACAAGTATGCCCAGGATCGAGTTACCCACTTGAAGATGACACATGAAGATCGCAGGGCTACGAAGGAGGGCACTGTATGGCAGCTGTACGAATGGCAACAGAGGCAGCAGTTTAAGCATGGCAGTCCAACTGCTCCAGTCTATTCCTCACTCGCCACGGATTTTAACTCTGGATTATCAAGATCTGCCTTTGATGTACCTCGCTCAATCTCTGTACCTCCGTCCCCCTCAGAGATCCCACCACCAGGACCTCCAAAAGCCTTGTCGCCCAGAAGACCCCACACTCCTGCAGAAAGAGTCACTGTGAAACCCTCGGAAGAAAGGTCTTTTGATATCTTGTTAACAGGGTCTCCAAGAAGACCACTTGGGCATTTGACAAAGGTAAACCACATGATTAACCCTGTTTAGAGATGATTCATGTTATTATCTATGGGAAAGCATGAGTGAAATTTTGAGATGATAACATTTAGTCTCCAATCTTAGTATCTGCTGAACAAGATAATCCCAGGTAGATGAAGAGGGCTCACTTGTATGAGAAGGTGGGAAACCCTACTTGGGTCTTAATTTCTGATCAGTGGTCATCAGGATCAGAATTTATAGTCACAAAATTTAGTGTTTTGTGGCAGCATCACATTGCAAACATTAATTTTATGAATGATCTTGAAACACTAACATATATTTTAAAATAGTAGTACACGAAATGTAAAGCAGTCTCTTTCATTCATTGGTCATTCAGGAATCTGATGGCAGTGGGGAAGAAACTGTCCCTGTGCTGCTGAGTGCTCGACTTCAGGCTCCTGTACCTCCTTCCTGATGGAAGCAGAGTTAAAAAAGCATGTGGGAGTCTTTGAGGATAGAGGCTGTTTTTTTAAGGCACTTCCTCATGTAGATGTCCTCAATGGTGTGAAATCTGATGCCTGTGATGTGGCAGGCCGAGTTAACAACCCTTTGGAGTTTTTTTTTTTGTTTTGAGATTTGGCACCTCCATATCAGATAGTGAGGCAGCCAGCTAGAATACTCTCCATGGTACACCTGTGACATAATGAATCTCCTCAAGCACCTCACAAAGTATAGCCGCTGGCTAAACGTGGAGGTTCCAGGACAGATCCTCGGAGATGTAATGAATGTGAACGATCTTGTGGGGCAAGGTTTTTCGCTCCACAAATGTTTGATTTTTTTTTGTCCATTGACTTCATTAGATATAAAATGCAGGTGTTAACCATATGAAATATAGCATTATGCAGCTAGGAGGTCTTTTATTCTTTTTGAATGTCACAGCTCTTTCTGAACAATGGCTGCAAGTACATTGCTTTCCAGTACCTCAATCAGTGGTCCATTATTCAACAGTTAGCCCTGGCAGCAAAAATTTAACTGTGCGTCGACATCATTTGGCTCATTTAACTTGATTTTTTTTATTGAATCTGCACTAACTTCGAGTTCTCCATTTTTCCCCAGAGTTCAGCACACCTCGACAGGCGTTCCATGCCTCCTATGGGCTACATGACGCACACTGTTAGTGCTCCCAGCTTGCATGGAAAGACAGTAAGTACAAGTAATGACAAATATTATCGTTACATTACAAAATTAGGGAGGGTAGCTTTAAATAATTCACCCATCACCTTCATGTCACAATCATTGTACTGGTCTGTCAAAAACACTTGCACCTTGCAATACACTATGTAAGGCTTGAAAATGAGAAATGACATTATATTTCCTCTTTATGTTTCCCTCAAGTATATGGTTTCAGACTAATCAAAATTAACAGTTGGGGGAAAAAATTGCTTCCATTTTTATTATGCTATACAGATTCAAATTTTCACAGCCTATGTAAGAATTAACGTTATTTTCAAGGATTGACATGTTGAAGTCTAAATTGGTTATGATTTAGAAAGGATCTGTTTTCTTCCATGCCCATCCCTTTCTTAAAACATCTTATTTTGTCCTACATGGCAATGATATAATTCCATTTCAATAACTGATGTGAGCTGCATTTATCAGTTTGTGCAGAAGAGTTTACAGATCCACTGAATGCCTTGGCAATGACTCAAACATACTTTGTTTCATGCATCATGAGTAGTCACCATGCTCATCATTTAGGTCTTAAAATTGGAAATGCATGGACTTCATCAAAATTACCTGTAACCCTTGACAATCTTTTTGAAATTGTTTATCATCACATTTATTTGACAGTCTGCCTCTGAATCATTATCATTCTAAAAGTCTGAGCAAAACATTCTCTGTCTGCATTTACTCAACAGGTACACTGGAACAAGCTCTTGTTTTCTGTGTACGTTTTATAGGTCTGGTGTATTGCATTGTACCAATCAGTATTGTGTGTCTATTAATGTATATAAATATCAATAATTGCTTGCAGCATTTCCTGTTGCAATAAACAATAGTTTTCTGATAAAATTCTCAAAACAGGAAGTTTAATATGGCTGCCCTCATCTTGGCTTCCTGGTGTATCTTTTGAAGTAGACATGTATTTCATGTGGAAGAACTGAGGTGGACTCAGAGCTGATAATTCTGGAAAATGTAAATAACTATGGAATGCATTAACCATCTGTTGTGTTTGCTTTGGCTGACCTTGAAGAATCAACACATCAGTCAAATTCTTTTGGACATTGAAAGGAGATTGTTGTCCAACTTTGAAAGTTGTGGTTAATGTTCATACTGTGTGAAATAAATAATAATCAACAGTTCCATGCACATCCCTTTTATAGATTTTCAGCATTTTTATGCCTGTTATAGGTAAATTAAAAATGAAACCTGATTACTTGAATTTCACTATCTCTTCTGATTGGGTCTTCGTTGTCATGGATTCATGGCAAGATTCAAAAGCCTTGAACTTTGGGTGGCATGCTATAATTGCTAATACCTCCCTTTCTGACCCACTATATTACCTGCAGCTGGAAGAACTCACTTTACTTCTCATCCAATTACGGAGACATCAGTCCAAGCTGGCTAATGTTCGAAATTACACTCTTAAGCAGTTGCAACTAAGCAAGCTGAATCAATCCAACCATCAGGTCAGCAGCTGATTGGCTTGCATATGTCACCTGATGTGATTGTTTGTCCCAGAATGCTTTGTGAGGTTACGTCTTTTGCTTTATGTGGCTGTAACTTTAATTTAATTGGTTATGGTTAGCCAGCGAATTGAGCTTTGAATGCTTATTTTCATTGATCCTCATCTGGTCATTGCTCAGATGTCTTCAAAAAGCCTGTTCTGGTTAATAATATTCAATAGCTTCAACAAAATGTCCAACCTTTTTTTTAAAAACAGTTTTATTGTTTTTGCAACAGGTTATTTGATTGTACATGATATATAGTTTAAACCAAAATCTGGACCTGCTTGTTGAGTCATTTGATAAGTATGGGAAAATCAGATAAAGTTCCCAACTTGCAGTAAGAAAGAATGTGTCACCTCTTACACAATGTTCAGATTCAATTATGAATCGAGACCAATTAGACTACCATGGAACAGCCAATGTTCCTGGTTCCAAAGCTCACTAGGAGTTGTACTTTCTGAGGAAAGGAAGACATTCATTAGTTTTAATAGCCAGCAAACCTTTGTTCACAATTAAATTCCCATTGATATTAAATCATCTTGCAAATAGAGATACTTGATTTTATACTCTTCTTTTGCTGTTAAATTACTAATTGTGAAGTTGTAAAGAATTTAATTTATCTCAACTATCTTACAAACTTTTCCTCTCACTTCATAAGCATGAATATTGTTGCCAATTATTTTAATTCAATTTTTATTTGCCCAGACTTTGGCCAGTGAAATCAGCTCTGTCAACTCTTATAATCTTTGCATTGAATTGATGTTTGTTGAGCTGTCTCTGATCTTTTTTTTCTTGTTCATGACAATGAAATGTTAAAGCTTTACAAACTAAATATTTAATTTTTATGGTGATAGATTTTATTAACTATGTTGCACTATTTTGTTCCTGCATAACCTTCCATTTCTCAAACCATGCATGTGACTGTATGAACTTTTGGCCGCTATTTTTCTGACAGAGGCAGCTGCAGTTTTATTTTACGGCATTTTGTTTGTTCTCCACAATTTGGAAAAGAGGCAGTGGAAAAGGTGCACAACATTAGTGTATTTGTGTACAAACCTGCTCATGAATATCTAAAATCCAGAACTTTGCATCTTTTAAATTTTCCTTCAAAGATGTATTTAGATGAAATGTCTTAACTCAATTATGTCATAGAACAATTATAATTATCACCAAAAAAGAAACCTATGATGTTCAAAGTTCTGGAGATGAGACTATGCTGTGGAATTTACTTTTTCCCCTTTAAAATGGGACACGGCACCGGGTTAAGAAGGAACTTGAGAGCAATGATTGAAATGATTTTGATTTTGTTTCATTTTCTCATCTGCAACATTAGGCTGATGACACATACATGCAACTGAAGAAGGACCTGGAGTATCTGGATCTAAAGGTGGGACTAGGCACTTATTGCCTACCTCCCTCTTCAGTTTTTATTCTTTCCTCCTTTGTCCATAATGACATAATTTCCTGTGGCTTTCTCTGTTCCTCTTATACTCCCTATCTGAGGCCTTATTGCTGCAGTTCAGCGAGTTAGCCAGAAGCTATCTTTCCAAGAATGTGCTGTTGCTCAGCAAATAGAAAAAACTGATTTTTTTTTTCTCTGTTGAATAATTGAGAGTTGTTTTCGAGATTCTTAAATAGTCAGGATATGCAAACATTGGACTGAAGAAATTTGCTAGCTGAAACTTGGCTCCTTTTCACAAATGCTTCATATCAAAGGAGCTGACGGCAAAAAAGGAAATGCATTTAAATTAATTCCAGAAAAAGATGCTTTAATGAAGTTGTTGGCGATAACAGGTGTAGCTATGCCTGGAAAACAAAGGGTTCATCTTGGCCTAACGTTTTGGAAACTTGTATGTGTGTCTAAGTTGATGAAAGTTAGGAGGTTTACTGAAATATTATTCGTTTACATAAATCATGTCTTACTATATTGTCTCCATTTTTTCTGCACAGTGTGGTGAAAGTTTGAGCAATAGTGGATTAAGGAATGGGACTTCTGTGGCAATTTTGAGCAAGGAATCGGAAAAAATGAATTGTTATTTTCATTCCCACAATGTGCTCCTCTGTCTATGTCCTGTTTGCGCCGAGGGGTGGGGGAGGGGTGGGGCATGGTTAGCGTAGATCTTACCGTTTCAGTGGCCCTGATTCGAATCCGGTACTATCTGTAAGGAGCTTGTACATTCTCTCCGTGTCTGCAAGTTTCTTCCGGGTGCTTTGATTTCCTCCCACCCTTCAAAACTTTGTAGGTTAATTAGGAGTAATTAGAGCAGCACAGGCTCATGGGGTGAAAAGGGCCTGTTATTGTGAAGAAAACTGAGGTCCTCCATCAGCCAGCTCCCCACCTTGACTACCAGCCCCCCCACATCTCCATCGGGCACACAAAACTCAAAACGGTCAACCAGTTTACCTATCTCGGCTGCACCATTTCATCAGATGCAAGGATCGACAACGAGATAGACAACAGACTCGCCAAGGCAAATAGCGCCTTTGGAAGACTACACAAAAGAGTCTGGAAAAACAACCAACTGAAAAACCTCACAAAGATAAGCATATACAGAGCTGTTGTCATACCCACACTCCTGTTCGGCTCCGAATCATGGGTCCTCTACCGGCATCACCTACGGCTCCTAGAACGCTTCCACCAGCGTTGTCTCCGCTCCATCCTCAACATCCATTGGAGCGCTTTCATCCCTAACGTCGAAGTACTCGAGATGGCAGAGGTCGACAGCATCGAGTCCACGCTGCTGAAGATCCAGCTGCGCTGGGTGGGTCACGTCTCCAGAATGGAGGACCATCGCCTTCCCAAGATCGTGTTATATGGCGAGCTCTCCACTGGCCACCGTGACAGAGGTGCACCAAAGAAGAGGTACAAGGACTGCCTAAAGAAATCTCTTGGTGCCTGCCACATTGACCACCGCCAGTGGGCTGATATCGCCTCAAACCGTGCATCTTGGCGCCTCACAGTTTGGCGGGCAGCAACCTCCTTTGAAGAAGACCGCAGAGCCCACCTCACTGACAAAAGGCAAAGGAGGAAAAACCCAACACCCAACCCCAACCAACCATTTTTCCCCTGCAGCCGCTGCAACCGTGTCTGCCTGTCCCGCATCGGACTTGTCAGCCACAAACGAGCCTGCAGCTGACGTGGACTTTTACCCCCTCCATAAATCTTCGTCCGCGAAGCCAAGCCAAAAAAGAAAAAAGAAGAGTCTAAATATAAAAATCTAAATTATTTGCCAGCATGTTTCATGTCACTGTTGCAATGTGATACCACATTGCCTGATGTCTATCTCTGATGATAAGATGTTAGGTGTTTGGAAGTATGTATTGGCTGCTCCCATCAAAGAGAAACCAAATTGTCACCGCACCTGCCCTTTGAGAGCTGCCGATGGGAATTCAACCAGAGCAGGAAATTGCACTTTAAAGTCACACATCTCCCATGACGTCACATAATGCACTTGTCGAATTGTTTAATTGACACTTAAAAACATGAGGTCCTCCCCCCCCCCAAGAGCCTAGGACCTAAATGAAACAGGTTCCTCAAGAAATATCATTTTAGCATTTCAAACACAAAACCTCAAGTTGCATTGATTTATATCACCTTAGAACTGGCAGACTCTCAACTTGTCTATCAACTAAACTCAGTCTAGAGGGGGTTCCCCGCAATAAGTTGTTCAACAAAGTTGCTTTCAAACAGCATGAGAATGCCCTGCCCATTGCAACACTGACAGCTATTTAAGCTGTGAGTTCAGGTTGAATTATGTGTTAAACTGCTAGAAAATGAATATCTTCACCATTTATAAGGAATAGGATCAGCCATCTTGCTCGTTGAATCTGCCTGTGGCTGATCTGGCCCTGGACTCTTCCTACCTGCCTTTTCCCCTTCACCCTCAATTCCCCAACTGTTCAAAAATCTATCCACCTGTGTTATAAATGAGACAGCCTCCACTGCTTCCTTGAGCAGAGAATTCCACGGATTCGCTACTCTCTGGGAAAAGCCATTCCTCTTCAACTCTGCCTGAAATTTATTCCCCCAATTCTAGTCACACATATCACTGGGAAAAAAAAAAATTCTGCTTCTATTTTATATATATCATAATTTTATCTGGTTCTATTAGATAACTTCTCCTAAATTCTAGCAATTATGGTCCAAGATGACTCAACCTCTTCTCATAGGCTGACCCCTCATCTCCAGTTCCAGTGGGACTGAACCTCCTCTGCTTTATCCACAACCAGTACTGTATACCCTTTCTCAAGTAAGCCTTCAAGCTGCGCACTGTATTCCAGCTGCAGCCTCACCAGTACCCTGTACAATTGCAGTAGAATCTTCATGCTTTTGAATTCCTCTATCAATGGAAGACAACGTGCTATTTGCCTCCTTGATTAACTGCAAACCAATTTTTTGTGGTTCACACTCAAAAGCCCTTTTGTATGGCATCATACTTCACCGTTTAAATAATCTGATACAGGTGCTCCCCAACTTGCAATAAATGGTTTGATTTAGGATTTTTCAAAGTTATGACGGTTCGAATCCATAGTTACAAATTCAAATTCTGATCTGTTCCCGCGCTTGCGTATGTGGTACACTACTCTCTCACGATGCTGGGCAATGGCAGCAACGTTGGAGAATACCGTACAGTCTCCAGCAAATACATGAATTGTGGTGATGCACCACTGGCCTACTGCAGGGAGCGACCTGTATACCTGCAGGAAGAGCACTGGAGGACAAGACACCCGGCCGGTTGTCAATGAACCGACCTGAATGGACCAAGCCCCGCCCACTCGGCTGCCAATCATCTGCCAGGATATAAGCCACATCTGGCCCCTTGAGGTCAGTCACTTGGAGCCACAGCTAACTGCAGCAGGGACTTTGTGGAATAAAGCCTGTTGATCAGTCTTTTAGTTTTGTGTCTGCTTTTCTGTACGACAGCACACCAAACCATCCAGCAATTAATTTTAGTTCAATGCTTCAAACATTCTTCGTGCCTAGTGTACTTTCACTTGTATACGTTAATGATTTTTTTCAGTGTGGAATAAATCAAAACTTTATTATGAGAAATGGTAAGTGCAGTATTCTTCGATGCGATTTTCTTTGACATTTTGGTTTGCCAGAATGTAAGCCCATTGTAAGTTGAGGAGCACCTGTATACATTTTTCTTTCAAACTGAGTGGCCTTGCATTTACCAACATTATACCCCATCCGCCAGACTCTTGCCCACTCACTTAACCAAAAACATTCAAATTAAAAATAAAAATTTAAAATTTAATATATATAAAATTAATGTGAGAAACACTCAGCACTGAAAGAAATTAAATCTGTTTAAATTAATACAAAACATCAAGTTCATTTGACAGATTTCCCGAATGGATCGTTATGAAATTGCAACAGAATTGGATTCCACCCCTATCTTGTACAGACTATAAAGGGAAAGATCTCCACAGGTGCTATGTGTGGGATGATATTGTTTTATTTATAAACCTATGCTTTGGAAGTTGCTGGGTGATGATTGAAGAGAACTGGTTTTTTGTGATTTATTTGTGTTATCAATTGTGCACGAAATCAAGATGCAGATTTAACCACAGATGTTAAAAGTTAATGTTCTGAAAGAAATGTTCTGAATGATAATGTAAAACATGATAAATGATTTGGAGGGACCCTTCTATTCATCTCAAATAATTTGGATGACCGGTCGCATCTCGGAATGGACGTATGTCACAAGTTGGGGAGTACCTGTATAGCTGTATTCAAAGCAGCCTTGTTAAAGCAATAGCCTGAATTCACCTGGGATTGTCTGATCTTGGAGGTGGACTGCCTAGGAACACCAGATTCTGTGAGGGGCACTGGACAAAAGTAGCAAATATTTGTCTGCCTTACGGTAGACAAAAGTTAAAGAATTTCATGTATGTTGCATTCTAAATATAGCATTACATAACAATAATGGAAACTACTTTTATTTTTTATCTGGTTTCACATATGATTTTATCAGCTCCGTTCTCCCATCACTCATCTTTAGCTCTTTGCTGTTAACTTGTTTGTCATTTGTATCCTTGACTGAACTGTTCAACTGTAAATAATTATTTTTATATAACTACAGTACCTGTAATCTCCAACACTGTTCATAATAATGTAACTACCCTGTTGTTATATTGATTCTATGAGTTGTAGTCAGACTAATGAATCCAGGCACTTGTGCTTGACTCAAGTCAAGTACCTGGGTTCTCATTCTAATCTAGTTCCCTTTTAAATGCAAGGATCATATCTTTATTAACCACACAATGGATGGATGCTGTGCATTTTTTTGTTGATCCTTAGGCAGTTAAAAGCAATATTGATTACAGTTTTAGTCCTTTGGCTTTTGACTGTCCCAGAAGGATTAATAAAAATCGACCTATCAATTCTTTCATTGACCTCATGAAAACAAAATAACTTTGGTCATTAATGTATAAAGTGCAATGATTGTTTTTTTTAAGAAAAAATAATGATGTTATTCAAAAAGTTTTTGTGATCCCAATATATACCTTGAAGTTTTTGCTTTTAAAAAGCTTTGTTATTGGTATCAATTAACAATTTGTTTATTTGTCATCAGTGCTTCTTCCCAATTATTCTTGGGAGCTGTACTTGTCTTGAAAGTGTTGAAATCCAGTTGAATCTCCAGAAATTGTGGAGGTGTTGCAAATAGTTGTATCGCCTCAGGTTTTTTGGGGTTTTTCCGTGACTTATTGGATGTGTATGTTTGGATGCCAGATGAAATTGGACTTGATTAGCTGGTCTAGAATAAATAGCATAATAATAGGTCTGATTTGAAGTCTAACGTGGGTAGGACCTGCACAGTGAATGCTAGGGATCTGGTGTGTGCTGTAGAGCAGAAGGTCTGACGAGCACAAGTACATCGTACCTTGAAAGTGGCATCACAGGTAGATTGGGTGGCCAAAATGTCTTTCAGCATATTGGCCTTCATCAGTTAGAGCAGTGATTCTCAACCTTTTTCTTTCCATTCACATATCACTTTAAGTAATCCCTATACCATCAGTGCTCTGTGACGAGTAAGGGATTGCTTAAGGTGGTATGTGAGTGGGAAGGGAAGGTTGAGAACCATTGCTCTAGACCCATTTGTTACTGAAATATTTTGCTTGAGAAAAATGGTCATTGGTCCATTTCCTTTGGAGTTATGAAACCGTGCACATAACGAGTCAATTAGGTATGATTAAAACAGTGGTTTTCAAACTTTTTCTTTCCACTCACATACCACCTTAAACAATCTCTTACTAATCACAGAGCACCTATGGCATAGGGAATACTTAAAGTGGATTGTGGTTGGAAAGAAAAAGTTTGAGAACCCCCTGAGTTAGAGTATTGAGTATAGAAGTTGGGAGGTCATGTTGCAGTTGTACAAGATATTGGTGAGGCCACATTTAGAATATTGTGTATAGTTTTGGTCACCTTGTTACTGAAAAATTGTCAAGCTGGAGCAGGTGCAGAAAAGATTCAGAGAATGTTTCCAGGACTTGAGGCTCTGTGCTATGGGGAGAGGCTGACCAATGAGGACTTTATTCCTTGGAGCACAGGATGATGAGGGATGATCTCACAAACATGCTCAAAATTAGGAGAAGAATCAACTGAGTGAATGCAGAGTCATTTGCCCAGAATATAGGAATTGAAAACCAGAGTATATAGGTATATGGTGAAGGAGGGTGAGGAATGTGAATCTAAGAGGAAACTTTACACACAGAGTGGTGGGTGAATGGAACAACCTACTAGAGGAGATAGTTGAGGCAGATACTATTGCAATTGTTACAACCTTGACCAACAGGAATAGAAATTCACCAAGACAATGGTTCTTCAAATCAATAATTTTTATTAATAATTATTAATAACATTTCTTAACTCTTAAACCCCACTATGCACAAGTGTTGTGTGTATGGAGGGGGGTGGGGGTAGATCCCAAACCATTACAGTTCAGGCACGATTCTGAAAAGTCAATTTCAAAGTTCAGTCTTATAAATCTTTTGTTGAAACTCAGAAACTTTAAACTGTTGTTCAAAAGTATTTAGGGGGCGAATGAGACACCAAGTCATCAGATTTCTCAAAACTCAAATTCTTGTAGAGTTGCTTTCAGAGAAATGTTCCTTCATATGAATGATTTTTCCACAATTCCTCTTTCTTCCATGGAGGTTATGGAATTTGATGATTTCACAAGCCCATGTAAAAGTTAAACAAAGTGACTATTACAACGACCACAGTAGTACTGCTCTCACTTGACCAAGAGGCAGTCGAAGTGGCCCTTAACTTCAAAGCCACTGATTCAGTGTTCCTTCCTTGACAAGGGAGAACCCAACAACACCTTTCTGCATCTCTGACTCATGAAGACTGGTTCAGAATATTAAAGATGCTTTCTTGAAGAGTCCCAATCACATGACATGACATCACCACTTTCTCTGTTTGAAGTTTCATTTCTTCATAAGTTAATGGCAAGTCTATACTGGCCAACAAGCAAATGGCTATTTGTGTTCACAGGTATGTTTCTGAGCAAACATCCATTGTCTTCAAAATTTCAATAGAACAATCCACTTTGATTTTCTGACTCTGCCTACTCTAGCCAAGCAGTCTCCAAAAGACTTATCTGCTAACAGAAATGTGTGATCTGTCTTTGTGTGAAAGTCTCCCTGTTTCCAAACCCACAAAATAACTTTACTAAAAATTATATACCTAAAGATTACCAACCACCGGTAAGTACAAGGTTTGTCATATATATTAATGATCTGGAGGATGGGGCGGTAAATTGGATTAGTAAATATGCAGATGATACTAAAATAGAGGGAATTGTGGATGATGAAGAGGGTTTTCAAAGATTGCAGAGGGATTTAAACTGCTTAGAGGAGTGGGCAGAAAGATGGCAGATGGAGTTTAATGCTGATAAGTGTAAGGTGCTTCATTTTGGAAAGAATAATCAAAGCAAGACATAGGTGGTAAATGGGAGGGCATTGAAGAATGCAGTGGAGCAGAAAGATCTAGGAATAACCGTGCATTGTTCCCTGAAGGTAGGAGCGCATGTGAATAGGGTGCTGAAGAAGGCCTTTACTATGCTTGCCTATATAAATCAGTGCATAGAATATAGGTGTTGGGGAGTAATGATGAAACTGTACAAGGCATTGGTGAGGCCAAATCTAGAGTACTGTGAGCAGTTCAGGTCACTGATTTATTGGAAGGATATTAATAAGATAGAGAGAGTGCAGAGAAGATTTACAAAAATGTTGCCTGGGTTTCAGCATCTGGAATACAAGGAAAGATGGAGCAAATTAAGTCCTTATTCCTTGGAACGTAGATGGCTGAGAGGGGATTTGATAGAGGTGTTTAAGATAATTAGAGGGATAGATAGAGTTGATGTGGAAAGGCTTTTCCCATTGAGAGTAGGAGAGATGGATATAAGAGGTCATGGGTTGAGAGTTGATGGGCAAAGGTTTAGGAGTAACATGAGGGGGAATTTCTTTACTCAGAGAGTGGTTACTGTGTGGAGTGGGCTTCTGGGAAAGGTGGTGGGGGCAGGGTCAATTTTGACATTTAAGAAAAAGTTGGATGAGTATATGGATGGGAGGGGTTGGAGGGATTTGGGCAGAGTGCTGGTAAGTGGAATTAGAGGAGGGTACTTGGATCATTGCAGACTAGAAGGGCCAAATTGGCCTGTTTCCATGCTGTAATTGTTATATGGTTATGATTATAACATAATTCTGTCACACAATATTTTAAAAGACATTTGGAAAGATACATGTAGGATTGGTTTAGAGAGATGTTTTCCAAATGTAGGCTGAATGGAATGAGTGTAGCTGGGGACATTTTGGTTGACGTGGGCAGGTTGCACTGAAGGGCTTGATTCCATACTTTATGATTCTGAAAAGCTATGCATTTGGCAAGGTATTAGAGGTGACCATCAGAAGAAACAGCATTAATTGGGGATCAAGCTTTTGGGATTACATAACAGAGGGAAAAATTAGAAATATTCCTTTAAGCCATAATATCCATGAAGTTACCTTATCTTGAACATTGCAAGCAGAAGAGTAAAGTGACCTCTCATTACATTCTGCTGGTGAATATTTGTGTTTTCTGACAATCAATTTTTTTAATATGTTAATCGAGTTTCTGGATATGTTGATGCTGGTCAGTGGTTTTAGGAGACATTATTTGTGATTTCTACCTCTTATATGTGAGTAACTATGAATCTGACTTTCCAATTAATTACAAATGTCAAATAAAGAACAATTGATGAGGCCTTTAGCTTGATGCTGGTTATCAAGATTGGTGTTGTCAAAATGCCCTTTAATTCTCAGTTCTTGCTGTGTTTTCATTCCTTGATCCCCCCCCCCCCCCCCCCCCCCCCCCCCGCCCCTGCTTCTGGTGAAGCTCCTTAGCAGCCCACACAGGTCCTGGGGATGCTGAAGTATGGAGTTGAAGAAATAGTCACAGAACTTCAGTGAAAAGTTTTCAAAGAACAACTTTGCAACTTTAGTACTTGCAGCTTGTGAAGCCCAGAATCTCATCTGATGTTCTAAGAGCTTTCCAAATGATAAAAGTAGCAGAAACAAATATGTAGATCAAAACATGCACTTATTTATTTTTGAAGGAAATATAACCTTGTTAATTCAGTTACTTAAAGGAATTAATTAACTCCCATGTAACTTGTATATATTGGAAATTAATCCGACTTCACCTTTCAGTGGCTTTTTGAATTTTTAATTGTTTTAGTTCAACAAAGATGTTTAAAAAAAATCTTTAAAATATTTTAGACCACTAGAAGTAAAATGGTGAAAAATAAACCATTCACCTCTGTTTAGCATTTAATTAAGGTCAGTATTCCCATTCAAATAAATAGCATCACAAATATCCCTAATGACCCTACTATAAAATTATATCCAGCAGCTGAGCTCAGGAACGTTTGGGTTTCTCCTCTGGACTTAGTGCAGTGGTGGTTTAGGAGATCAGATATGCCAGAATTTGACCTCCAGCTTGCCACTGACTTCCATATCTTCCCATTGTACAGCTCAAGTCAGAAATGAGCTGACTCTCCAATGGCTCACTGTCAGGGGTTCTTTGTAGAATTGCTGGTCAAGGGTAAATATGATGCAGCCTGACATCTGTTTAAATTTGGAATCAATGGTTGTTGTTACTGTTGTTTGACCTCGCATGTGATCTGAGCTGATGGTTTCAAATGATGTGACAGAATATTCTGCAAGATGAGAGATCCATGATTTGAGTTTTGGTGAGACCGAGAATTAGTGCCCAGATCAATGGCATCCATTTAAAAGTTTTTTGTTATTACATTCACTGGTTGGTTATCATAGACCAGAGGTACCTCTGGTGGTGAATTCTGTTTAACACTTTTGAACATAACCATAACCATATAACCATTTACGGAGCGGAAACAGGCCATGTTGGCCTTTCGAGACCGCACCGGTTCACTGATTTTGTGCGCCCTCTTCAGGCATTGGTCCCGGTAGATCTTCATTCAATAACGATGGGCGAATTCAATGCAGGTGGAATCTTATTGAAATTGAAAGCAAGATTGTTCTAGCACCACACAACCAGATTCTTGATCTCCATCCTGCTTTCTGACTTTTTTCTTACATTTGTCTTTTCTCAGACCTGGCCACCACATTGTTTGATTGGCACATTCCCGACACTTTACAACCCCCTGGTGGTGGGACTTGATCAGCATCCATTCCCTGAACTGGAGAATGAAACTTCAACATCTGTGCTTGGCACACTCCGTTACTTTTAAATGTATTAACTCTGGAAAATAAAATAAATAAAAATCTTTACTGCTCCACTAACAGCAGACCATTTATTTGAGGACTTTGAAAGTACAAGGAAGACTTACAAAATGACAAGGAAAATTTAAAGCATTACAGATATCAGCAAATTGGAGGAAAAATTAGATAATTTTTCTAGAGAACCACCACTGAAGACTGCTTGTGGAACGTTGTGATCATATTGAGCAGATTTCAGTGCATTCCACCAGTTGAATGGATTTTGCTATCTCACCATTGATGCGGTAATTTTGATTTGAGGAAGAGATGTTCCCATCATTGTAATACAATGTATTCCTCTTATGTTTGGAACAGATGAAATCTAATGTACCTTTGATCAACATGATTCACAGACTGGTAACGAAAATTACACCAAGATTGCGACCCAGTCTCCAAGTAAGGCTGCTTGTTCCAGCTGAAAATAATTTAAAAAAAATCATGCAGCTATTCCATCAGCAGCTTGCTTTTTACCATGGATGAATATTCAATGTTTAGCAATCAGTATGTCCTGTTTATCGGTGATTTGGTCATTTTTGTGAAATTAAAATATTGTTTCCAAAGATTGATCTTCCATTTCAGGCTACGAGGCTGGGTTTACTTTGTAGTGTACAAGATCTTATGCTCATACTTGTGGAAATGAGTGATTTCATTAAAGGGGCATTTGATATGGGGGTAAAATTAACAAAATTCTGATAATTCCAAATATGTATCATAACAATGCAAATTGAGTTGAAATGCAACCTTGTATCTCTTGCCTCTTCAAGGTGAAGCGAATTAGCAGTTTATGCACATGCATGTATCAATTTGCAAATGTGCTCATGCTAACATACCTACACTTGCATCATTTGATACTTTGTCTTAAAGACATTGCCCCTTTAAGGAAGACATTTTAAGCAACATGTGGCATGCTTACCATGGCAAGATCTAGCATTTTACTGTGTGCTGTAACGTTTCTGTGTTTAATTTTACCTGTACTACTTCAGCACAAAGATACAGTTAGTATAAAATTCATATTAATTCCAAATGGTGGCCTTATTTGTTTATACAATTTACATTAATCAAGTTGGATGGCTCAGGATGCCTTGTAAAGATGTTTTCAGGCACCTAGTTAATTGGAGGCTCATTTTGGTAGATTGCTGCAATAATCTGAAGAGACATTTAAGTGTTAGTCAAGCAAAATGAATATCATCGGGGACTAAATTAGAGATTGATTTGAATGAGGTTCAAGGTTAAAAGAGTGTAGTGTATATACAGTATACTAATCCGCAACACCACCTACAATCTGTACCACTCATGGTGGTGACTCAGTGTTGGAAATTATTTATTTTGAAAATATTCAGGATGAGATGTTGATGTTAGAAGAAATATTATATTTTGATAGATTGGCAAATATGTCAAAATAAATTTATTATTATTTCCTTTGTTCAAATAGACTGTATTTTCATTTATCACTGTTACAAATATTTCCCCTTCTGAAGAAAGTGAGTTTTGTTCGGTTTTGATAGCACAGTTACCAGCTGGCCATTACCAATTGACGAGTAAACTGGACATGGTCATAAGTAACATTCAAACAGCTCTAGAATTAATCCTCCATTCTCTATGTTACCTGGAGTGCTTTTAAAATGCTTGCATCACCACTGGTGATTTTGTGGATGACCATCAATTCAGACCTGAACAGCAGGTGCATCTGAGTTGTATCTTTTTTTTTCTTTTTCAAATAGACACAGGCATGTACTTTCCAGCATGGGTCACTGAAAAATGATCAGGACTGGGATCCTTGGTTGTTTTTTTTTCCCCCATCTCATATCTCTCCCTTGCAACCTCTGTCGGCTTCCTGCTGACGACTTTCACCTTCTGCAAAATATCCTGTCTTTGTATTGAAAGGCTGGGCAGAATTGTTTAGGGAGTGGTTGTTTTTTGAATATTGGTTTAAGGCTTTGTGATTTTTTTTTGCTGGCATTATTCCTTCAGTGTTCTATTACTTTTATAATTCCTTCTTTTGTCTTCTGTTTTTCCTCTTTCTGCATGATAAGCAGTGACGTGCTCAACAATTTTGTATATACAGTTTAATTTCACTGCCTGCTTTTATCCTTTTTCTCATCTTGTACCAGGTGACCGGACAAGAACCAATGAAGCGTGCTGTGAAACCAGTTAAAATTGCAGAAAGCAGCGCTGACGTGAGTCTTCTTTTTCCATCCAATTTCCTTCTGAATAGAAATAAATATTGGTATGTTCCATAGCCAATATTATGTGCTGTTAGACTGCAGACTTCAAGTGAAAGCAGGCTATTCATAGTGATTTCACTGACTGACCTACCTTTCTTTGGAACTCCCATTAAGATAGAACAGGAATACTGGCTGTCCAACTTGTCACCTGAGATGCTGACAGTGAGTATAACTGAGAGATTAAATTATTAAATCGAGGACAAGATGCTTGTATATCGTAATCTTAGTACATTTACCACCTGAGGCAATAATGAGTTTCAATCAAATGGAATTTTGATTAGATTTGAAAATCAAACCGCCAATGCAGGACATCGGAATATAAAACAGAAAAAAACTGCAAAACCCCAGCAGGTCACAGGTGCATTGGATCTTTATGTAACTGTGCAGGCTGCCACTGATCGATAGGCCAGAATGGGATGGAGAATCCAAGCAGCAGGCAATTGGGAACTCAGGGTCACTCCACTGGACTGAATGCAGAAACTCTGATAACTGATCACCAAATCTACTTGCAGTTTTTCTGATATATAAGAGAGAATCTACTGTGGAAAAAAAACTAAATGCAGATTTCAATCACCTCCGCACTGGGGAGTAATTTGAACATTCAAATACAGGCAATGCTGGAAATACACAGTAGATCGCACTACTTCTGTGGGAAGAAATACAGAATTAATATTTCTAGTCGACCAGAAATGTTGACTCTGTTTCTCTCCCCACAGATGCAGCCAGGCCTACTAAGAGTTTCTTTTGCCATTTAATTAATAATCTAATAATAAGTTTTCCTTCCAAAATGGATAACACTTCAATTAGCAACTTTGTACTCGATCTGCCACACCTTGGTCTGTTCACTTGTATCTCTCTGCAGACTCTCCCCTACCTTTGCACAATTTGCCTCTCCTCTCAATTTCATGTCATCACCAAACTTAGTCAAGCAATATTCAGCCTCCTCTTCCAAATCATTAATGTGTACCATGAACATTTGCAGACCCAATTTATCCCAACTTTCTTACTTCTATTGATTAACCAATTCTTTATCCATGCTAATATATTACCTGCCAACTTCATGCATCCTTATCTTAGGTATAAACTTTCTATAACATACTATTGAACATCTTCTGGAAATCCAAATACATAATATCTGCCTGTTCTCCTCTATCCACTGTGCTCGCTGTATATGGGGGGGGGGGGGGGGGTGGGGGGAGAAAAAGTCTAGTAAATTTGCAAAGCATGACTTTTCCTTCCTGAATCCATGCTATGTCTGCCTCATGGAACAATTTTGGTCCAGATACCATGTTATTTCTTCCTTAATGATAGCTTTACTCATTTTCCTGACTGCAGATGTTAAGCTAACTCATTGGCTTGGCTTCGCGGATGAAGATTTATGGAGGGGTAAATGTCCACGTCAGCTGCAGGCTCGTTTGTGGCTGACAAGTCCGATGCGGGACAGGCAGACACGGTTGCAGCGGTTGCAGGGGAAAATTGGTTGGTTGGGGTTGGGTTTTTCCTCCTTTGTCTTTTGTCAGTGAGGTGGGCTCTGCGGTCTTCTTCAAAGGAGGTTGCTGCCCGCCGAACTTTGAGGCGCCAAGATGCACGGTTTGAGGCGATATCAGTCCACTGGCGGTGGTCAATGTGGCAGGCACCAAGAGATTTCTTTAGGCAGTCCTTGTACCTCTTCTTTGGTGCACCTCTGACACGATAGCCAGTGGAGAGCTCGCCATATAACACGATCTTGGGAAGGCGATGGTCCTCCATTCTGGAGACGTGACCTACCAAGCGCAGTTGGATCTTCAACAGCGTGGATTCGATGCTGTCGGCCTCTGCCATCTCAAGTACTTCGATGTTAGGGATGAAGTCGCTCCAATGAATGTTGAGGATGGAGCGGAGACAACGCTGGTGGAAGCGTTCTAGGAGCTGTAGGTGATGCCGGTAGAGGACCCATGATTCGGAGCTGAACAGGAGTGTGGGTATGACAGCGGCTCTGTATACGCTTATCTTTGTGAGGTTTTTCAGTTGGTTGTTTTTCCAGACTCTTGTGTAGTCTTCCAAAGGCGCTATTTGCCTTGGCGAGTCTGTTGTCTATCTTGTTGTCGATCCTTGCATCTGATGAAATGGTGCAGCCAAGATAGGTAAACTGGTTGACTAACTAACCTATCATTAATTACCTGCCTTCTCCCTTTTTTTTTTTGAAAACAGAAGCATGACATTTACTGGGACCTGCTCGAAGTCCAGAGAATTTTGGGAAATTACCACAAAATGCCTCGACTATAACTTCTGCCATTTCTTTCAGTCACCTGAGATTCATTCCATCTGCACCATGGGCCTTACCTACATTTGGACCCACTGGTGCTATGCCTTTAGTGATCATGTTGCATCGAGGTCCTCACCTCCCATTGCACCCTTAACAGCACTCTTTGGCATGTTAGATGTGTCTTCCACTGTGAAGACCAATGCAAAACAGACATTCAAGGTCTCGGCCATTTTCCGCATGAATCTATATGATTTACCCCTTTTCATCTTCAAAGGAACCTATATTCACTTTAGCTACCCTCTTCAACTTTACATAATGATAAAACTTTGCTTTTTTAAAATATTGTAATGGATTTGTTAATCCTTAGTTTAATGTTAAAGCTATATTTTATTTAGATATGGTTTAGTAAGTAAGTTTTGGATGATCAGGGAAACAAAGACAACATATTAGCATAGTAAACACACAATGTACTTTGTAGATGGTCGCTGGCTTCAGTGTCATCAAATGTATTTGCATTTTAAACACCATTGGCCACAGAAGCCAGTTTGAAAGGTGGAATGGCTGCTGATTGTAGTTGAAGGAGAACAGATGAAAGATTTTTTTTTAGTGATGATTCTTGAGATAAGTGGGACAATGGATTGTTTGCTTGCATATATAAGAAGCCATTTTGTTAGTAAATTCCAGACAGGCAGGAACCATCAAAGTTAATTACTTTGATTCTGCAAATAAGTGGACAGCGATGCTTTAGCACATCAACTTCAAAGACAGAAATTATGTCATGTGACATGAGAGATTGGTGAGAAATATATTATCAAAATCAGACATCTTTTTGGCTCGGTTCAGAAGTCAAGACCCTCTGACTCCCATATAGGAGTTGGAACCTTGTGAAAGACAGGGTTGAATTACATTAACCAGAATAGGTGCTGTTATGTTTTACTCCTAATAAAAGGGGAACACAGAAAATAAGTGGATTTCAAAAGGGAACCCACTTTCTGACGGCTCTTTTGAAAATAAAAGGTGCAGCCTCATCATGGAAGGAAACTCCATGACTCTTAAGAATAAAACTGAAGAAGAAGAAGAATGACCTCCTGGAAAGACAGGACTTGTATTATCCTATTCACAGGAGATATAACATAAGTGGCTTTTAAATAAATCAGCCCACTTCTGGCTGCCACTTTAAGATAAAGATGACAGTTTCAACGTTTGGAGGACAGATTCCAAAAATCTTCATTCAAGAGAAGAAAACATTCATGTGAGAAAATCTCTGAGTTTAAAGAGGCCTGAAGATATGATATTTAAAAGCACTCTATAATTATATCTGAAGTGAAAATTTAAGATGGTGAAGGAAGATCAAAATGAGGTGGAAGTTTTAACATTGACTTTTCAGAGTTTGGGACGGACGGATGATCTCTCTCTCTCTCTCTCTCTCTCTCTCTCTCTCTCTCTCTCTCTCTCTCTCTCTCTCTCTCACACACACTCTCTCACACACATACACTCTAATAAGAAAGGTCATGTTGTTATGGTTTTGTGGCGGCTCATCACAAGGCAGGAGAACCGGCCCCACTTGTAAGCCACATGGCGGGGCAGCCGGCCAAAATGGCGCTGTCGGGGGTTTCCCTTCCTTCCAGCCTGGGGCTCAGAAACCCGCGCTTGGGGACCACGTGACGCCCGGATGGCATCAGCACCCTCCAGTGCGGTTCTCAGCCAGGTCCGGGCTGGGAGTATAAGTGCAGCCCAGCAGCCTGCAATAAACTAGTCTGCTCACTGAGCTCAAACCATCTGATTGCGTGTGTTATTGCAGGAGCAGTGTAGCCGTCGCTACAATTGGTGACCCCGACTGGTTCAAAAGTCTTTGAACCATCATGAGCGAGTCTGGGATCAGCGCTATAGCCATAAAACTGTCTGAATTCTGGGTTCAGGAGCCGGAGACCTGGTTCGTCCACACGGAAGCCCAGTTTCACCTCTGCCAAATTTCGTCCGACGTGACCAAATTCTACCATGTGGTCGTAGCCCTGGACCAGGCCACCACCAGATGTGTGCTGCACCTTGTTCAGCACCCACCCGCCAAGGACAAGTACGAGACCATCAAGGAGTGCTCACCGGGTCTCTCGGACTATCCAGACACCAGCGTGCCACTCGGGTGCTGCACCTCGATGCCCTGGGAGACAGGTCCCCGATGAAACTGATGGACTAGATGCTTGTGCTCATGGGTGAGCACACCAACTGCCCACTTTTCGAGCGCATCTTCCTCGAACATATGCCCGGGGACGTCTGCCCGCTGCTGGTTCAGGAGAGATTCACTGACCCAAGGAAGGTCGCCCAGATGGCCCAAGAGCTATGGCTCGCACGATTCTCGGAAGGCTCAGTGGTCCAGCAGGTCACGAGGCACAGGCACAACTACGCCAAGCCCGTCCCTAGCGCTGTGGTAGAGCACCTGGCCCCTGCAGGGGCACCCCAAGAGCGTAACCAAGGCCACAGCATCTGCTTCAGGCCTCTGCTTCTACCACCAGCGCTGGGGAGCCAATGCTTGGAAGTGTCGTCAGCCCTGCTCGTTCCAGGGAAACGACCAGGCTGGCTGCTGTTGATGGCTGCAGAGGCTGGCCAAGGACACAGCTTTCTCTACCTGCGAGACTCAGTCAGTGGCCGGCGGTTCCTCGTTGACACTGGAGCTCAGATCAGCATCACACCGGCCATGGCCATCGAATCCAGGAACTGCATATGGACCTCCCCTCCGTGTGGCCAACTCAACGGCAATCTGAATGTATGGAGACAAAGACAGTCCACTTCCAGATTGGCCAACAGAATTTCGTGTGGATGTTCATGGTCTCATCCCTCCCGATTGCCATCCTGGGTGCAGACTTCCTCCTCACACATGGGCTTCTGGTGGACATTTGAGGTAGGCGCCTGGTGGACGCCTGTACCTTCCAGGCCATTCGCCTCGACGCCTCTCGCTTGGAGCAACCGCTGATGGCCACGCCCAAAGACGAGTTCCAGCAGATCCTGGATGAGTTCCGGACACTCCTTAAGCCACAGTTCTCCACTGCCTCGCCACGCCATGGGGTGTTCCACCACATCCACACCCAGGGCCTGCCGGTTCACGCCAAGGCACGCCGGCTCCCGCTTGAGAAACTCCAGGTAGCGAAGGAGGAGTTTTCGCACCTGTTGGAGCTGGGGATCATTCGGCAGTCCGACAGCCCATGGGCCTCGTCGCTCCACCTGGTCCCGAAAGCCTCCGGCGGCTGGCGTCCCTATGGCGACTATCAATGGCTCAATGAGGCAACCCATCCCTCAGATCCAGGACTTTATGGCCAACCTGCACGGCGCGAGGGTCTTCTCCAAGGTTGACCTGGTGCGCGGATATCACCAGATCCCGGTGCACCCTGAAGACATACCCAAGACGGTCAACATCACCCCCTTTGGCCTGTTTGAATTCCTGCGCATGTCGTTCGGGCTCAAGAACGCCGCTCAGACCTTCCAGCGCCTCATGGACTCGGTGGGCAGGGTCTTGGATTTCGTCTTTATTTATTTGGATGACATCCTTGTCACCAGCAAGGACCGGGCACAACACAAGGCCCACCTATGTGACCTTTTCTCCCGGCTGGGCAACTTCGGCCTTACCATCAACCCGGCCAAGTGCCAGTTCGGGAAAGAGTCCATGCAGTTCCTGGGCCATAACATCACGGCCGAAGGAGCCAAGCCCGCCGCTGCAAAGGTTGCTGTCATCAGGGAGTTCCCATGCCCAAACAGGCTCAAGGGGCTGCAGGAGTTCGCTGGTATGGTAAACTTTTACAACTGCTTCATCCCGGGAGCTGCGCGCATCATGCAGCCGCTGTTTGCCCTCATTGCAGCCAAGTACAAGACACTCGCTTAGAACCCAGAAGTCTGCACCGCATTCGAGACCACCACGGACACCCTCGTGAAGGCCGCCATGCTCGCCCACCCGCACACCGACCTGCATATGGCACTCTCTGTCGATGCCTCTGCCTCAGTCATCAGTGCCATCCTGGAACAGCAGGTGAATGGGCATTGGAAGCCACTGGCATTCTTAAGCCGCCTGCTCCGCCCGCCGGAACACAAGTATAGTGCCTTCGACCGCGAGTTACTGGGCATGTACCTGGCGATGTGGCATTTCCACTATATTTTGGAGGGGAGGACTTTTACCATCTTCACCGACCACAAACCCCTCACCCAGGCGCTCGCGATGGCAAAGGATCCCTGGTCAGTCCGCCAGCAGCATCACCTCTCCTTCATGTCGAAGTTTACCACTGACATTTGGCACAAGGCGGGGAAGGACAATGTGGTTGCCGATGCACTCTCACGACCGGCCATCTGCGCGCTGACGCCTGGCCTCAACTTCGACCAGCTCGCCCGGGACCAGGAAGGTGATGAGGAGATGAGGGCGGTTCCGAGACCTCCCGACTCCGAGTGGCAAAGGCACTATCCTGTGCGATATCTCCTTGAGCACCCCGTGGCCAGTGGTTCCGCAGCAGTGGTGCAGGCACATCTTCCATCACATCCTCGACCTTTCACATCCGTCCATCAGGTTCACGGTCCGGATGGTGGCAGAATGGTTCATCTGGCATGGGCTGCAGAAGAAGATCGCGGGCTGGGCCAGAACATGCACCCATTGCCAGACGTCCAAGGTGCACAGGCACACCAGGGCGCCCATACAGGAGTTCGAGCACATCTGGGAATGGTTCAGCCACATTCACGTGGACATCGTCGGGCCCTTACCCATTTCCCGGGGCAACAATTACCTGTTTACGATGGCGAACCGCATCACTCGCTAGCCCGAGGTGATCCCGATGCCAAACACCTCCATGGACTCCTGCTCCCGAGCCCTGTTGCATGGTTGGGTCTCCTGGTTTGGCATCCCGGCTCACCTCACCAGCGATTGAGGTGCCCAGTTCACATCTGCGCTCTGGGCACAGCTCACCAACAGGTTGGGGATATAGCTACACTGCACCATGGCCTACCACCCGCAGGCCAATCGAATGGTCGAAAGTCTGTACCGCCACCTAAGTTTGCGCTCATGGCCCACCTCACTGGTCCCGACTGGACGGACGAACTGCCTTGGGTGCTCCTGGGCGTTCACTCCACTCCCAAGTAAGATCTCCAGGTGTCATCAGCTGAGCTAGTCTACGGTGTGCCGCTGGCACTACCTGGTGAGTTCATCAATGCACCTCACAATCCCCAGCAGTTGCCGTATGAACTGCTTCCTCACCTCGGGGCACGCTTGGACTCCTTCGAACCCCCACCGCCACCCAGGCATGGCACCCGCCCGACTCACATTCCTGGTGAGCTGCTTTCCGCAGAGTTTGTTTTCGTTCGGCGAAGCCCAACCACGGCACCTCTGCAGCAACCGTACGATGGGGCCGTAACGGGTTATACAGAGTTCCGGCTCGACGTTCACGCTGGACTTGGGCGGCAGGCATGAGCTGTTTACCATGGACAGGCTGAAGCCAGCGCACCTTGATCCCACCGAGCCCGTGATCATTGCCCAGCCCAAGAAGCTAGGCCGCCCAGCAAAAAAGGACATTGCGCCGGTTCTGGGGGGTGCTGTGTGGCACAAGGCAGGTGAACCAGCCCCGCTTGTAAGCCACGCAGCGGGACAGCCGGCCAAAATGGCGTCGTCAGGGGGTTTCCCTTCCTTCCAGCTCGGGGCTCAGAAACCTACGCTTGGGGACCACGTGATGCCCAGATGACATCAGCACTCTCCAGCGCGGTTCTCAGCCAGGTCTGGGCTGGGAGTATAAGTGCAGCCCAGCAGCCTGCAATAAACTAGTCTGCTCACTGAGCTCAACCCGTCTGGTTGCGTGTGTTATTGCAGGAGCAGTGTAGCTGCTGCTACAGTTTAATAACAAATATTATTTTGAATTTACCATTATTTGGTGAATTTTTGCCATTGCTGTTCTTTTATTAGTATTAACAAAGTCTTTTTAGTTCCTAACAAAATTGAGAGGGTTGTTAGTTTTTGAAAGTAAGCTAGCACAAAATTTTAATACAATCAAACTTTCCTTTATTTCTTGATCCTCACGTGTGTATTTTGGTCTGCAGATCATGTTCCACCACAGACAAAGAAGTGTAATCTGATTCTGAGGCCACATTGATTCATTTGGTCTCATCCAATTAGAAATGTTCCCTTCATTCTACCCATCCTTACCCCACCTTCTCATAGACCTGAACTATTAACACTTGTTTCTTTTTTCCATGGATATTGTCTGGATCTCCCAAGTCTTTGAAGCATTTTCTATTTAAAAAAAAAATTATAATTAGATTTGATTGTTTCTCTTGCATACAGGGGTGTGTTTTAAACATTCGCCCAAATTCAAAACATGGACTGAACAATAAGTGAGATATACTTGCATAAAACTGAACCGATGGTGTAGTCACTCTGGGAAGCAGGAGCTAGGAATTTTGCAAATATTCCTATTAACGGAGTATTCGTAGAGAAGACACTTCTTTATTTATAAGATCTGTATCTGTTCCTTGTAAGCGATGTTACAGCGCAGTGATTTTTCTTTCTGTGTTTTTTCTACTTCATGGCCGATCTTGATTGAATGTTTTTTGGCCCAGTGCAACATTTATGATTGTGCCAGCTGCAGAAAATTGTCTTTCAGTTAATAATCTTATTTTAAAAGTATTGTCCCACTGTGTGATGGAGAGAGAAGGAAGATGAAAAGAATGGGAATACACCATTCAGTTTGGAAAGGGGGTTTCAAAGGTTTCAAGGTTGGATGTAGGGTGGTTTATGACAGAGTAAAGGTCAATCATTTTCACAGCTGTGCATCAAAGTTGGAAGATCATGACTGAAGTGTGCACTGATGTTGTCGGATATGGTGTCAATTTTGTGATATTTATTAATTACATTGCTATTGATATTGCCAAAATATCTCTTTCTGTTCTCTTTGGTACAATAGTAAATATTATTTGGCTGTAGCAAGGACCAATGAGGTAAAACAAAACAAACTGCTGAAAATGTTCAGCCAATGTACGCGGTTAACATATCAGGTCAATGCCCTTTTATTGCATTTTTATTAGACCTTTCATTTCTCTTCACACTTTGACGTAATTTGAATGTTAAAATAAAAGAGAAATTGCTAGAAATACTCAGCAGATCTTGCTGCATCTGTAGAAGGAGAAACAGTTAATATTTTTTGTCAAAAGGAAATGTTAACTCTTTCTCTTCCTGCAGTCATGGTGTGGCCTGGTAAATGGTTCCAGCATTTTCTCATTTGATTTTGATTTCCAGCATCTGCAGTTTTAAAACAAATTTGATTATATAGTGAAACCCCATTATAACGCAATGGTTTGGCTTCAAAGAATTGCATCCTGTGTACAGTATATACACAAATCGATCGCGGCAGGACCCCCACCCCAGCCCCTATTCACGGCAGTACTTACCTTAATCAGTTAGACGTGCCACTTCTAAATATCCACTGCGCCACAGGATGGCCATCCCTGGTAATGCATCTTTTAAAGAGGGCTTGTTTAACGTCCTATCTCAAAGAACGGAACGTGGATGTTAGGTGGCGTATACCTTGTATATACGGCAGTCCAATGACTCATCACGTTATATCCGAATTCGTGTTAAATCAGGGCGTGTAAAGTCAAGGTTTTCACTGTAATTTGAGAGTTGCTTTGATTTCAGATTTACATAATTTTCAGTATTTTTTTTTAGGATGCCTGTTTACATTTTGCTTTCAATCTCTTTTTGTCATCTCCATAACTGGCATTGATTTGAGAATCAAGGAAGGGAGAATTCACAGTCGATTCATCTTCATCCCATTCTCGTGTACAAGATATGGCAGTATCTAGTATAATTTGCATTAAAACTATTGTGTTTAAATTTACAGATTCCACTGTTTCAAGTCCTATAATTTAAAAAGTGCCAAAATATTGTATTCAATATTGCCTCTTTAATAGTAATTATTTCTGCCTCCAGGCTAAGTTGACCAGGCTTTGTGAACGGGACAAAAGTCTTCAAGATCTTGAAGCAAAAGTTCGACAGCTGAAGCTGGATAAGGTATTCTGCCATAGCAAAACAAAATGCATAAAATTGCAAACAAGGACATCAGAGCAGGATTGGGCTGAACAGTGTCTTGGATTTGCATTTGTCATTCATCTAGATTGCAGCTATGCTTGTCTGTCAATATGCAGCACAATCTTGGTTTTTAATACATGCTTGGATGGAGCATCCCCATCCCTTTGGGGATGAAAGTCAAATGATTCACAACAAGGTGACTGAACACTTTTCTTTGTCCAAATTTCATTCCCTTCCTCTTCTACTTGTGCCACATATTTTTGGACCATCAGCCAAGGTACCTTCAACCAAGGTTATATTTGAACGAGGATAAAAATCATTCAATTAATACTGGCCCATTCTATCAATCTCTCTAGAATGAGCAATCTTAGCAAAGCTCAATGTGGGAAATAAATGTTAGTGCAATTAAGAAATATTGCTGATTTGTTTTAATTCTCCACAATAGAAGAGAATGGAAATGAGCAGCAGCTCAGGTATTCTAAAGCTCTGTTCACTAGGGACTCCAGCATAATTCTTCAGTGCTCCGCTTAACATATTGAGATGATGTTGTATATTGTCCATGCAGTTTTAGACCTAACCACCATGTATAATGTAGTAATGCACTCCTCACTCTATACATAACTCTGCCAAAGGCCTTTTCTCTGTAATCTCTCTAACAATGGATGGCTAGAATTGGGTGGGGGTGGGGGTGGGTGGTGGTGGAAGGAAGATCATTCTTGGGAGCAGAGGTAGATGAATGGAGGAGGTGGTTCAAAAGATAACTGGGTGTCACAGACTGTGGTACTGGGAGGAGGATGAGGATGTCTGGGAGAAATTAGTGAGGGAAAGTAAAGATGGAATTGAGGAAAAGCTCCAGGAAGGGAATGGCTCAAAGGTCGGTGGGAAAAGTGCTGGGAGAAGATCGGGAGTAGATCCAAAGGGCGATGGAGGACAATGGATTTGAATTAATAGCAGTCTGTGAGGTCTGTTGAAAAGTTAGATTTAGTCAGCTAACTGGTATGCCGGATCCAAATAGTGACGTGCTGATGACGTGCGTCCAGGAGCATGAAGGAAACAAAAGATATTCTTTCAAATGACAAGTTATAAACTTTGTATTCAATTTACTAAATTCACAATCTTGATAAATGTATTATGATCTCATATTTATGCAAAATTATTTCTGCTTAATTAAAATGTAATAAAGCATTATGTACAGCACATTATGAGCCCTTCAGTCCATGTTGTTGTGCCAACCGACATAAACCTAATCCAGTATCAGAAAATCGTCGCGGGAATGAAACACAAATGAGGGCATGGGAAAGTACGTGCACAATTTATAAAGGACCATGGGAAAATCGTAGTGGGAATAAATCAGATAATAAAAGAGCATGGGAAAATAGCAGACAATTTAATAAAGCATACGTGCACAATTTGTAAAGGACCATGGGAAAATCGTAGTGGGAATAAATCAGACAATAAAAGAGCATGGGAAAATCGCGGACAATTGAATTAAATAACTGAAATAAAGTATACTTCAAAAATTCTGTTTTAGCTTGCGGGAAGAATGCACCCAACTAATTCACTCATCTTTATTGTTTCTTGTTTTCTTCAATTATTTTATCTGCTCCTGTACGTTTCTTAGTGGCGTATCTAGGGAAATTAACGCCTATGGCAATGATTGAATTTGTTTCCCCCTCATGTTAAAACTTGCTTACAGGCATGGGGAAATGGTAATGGGATAACACACATGCACATGGTAGCGACAATAAAACACATGCGCACAATTTATAGTGAGCATGGGAAAGTCACAGTAGGGATGAAATTCACACGCTTGCAAACAATGAAATGGGTACATACAAAAATCAAGGGTAAATAGGTAGATAGAGATGTCTGCCAGAGAGAGTGGAAAGAGAGAAAGGTGGGGAGGGAGGAGAGAGAGACTGCAGGCAGGCAAGGAACTATTCATCTTTTTCTTTAAAGTCCCAGTGTGCCTTGGCATAATGAAAGGAGGCTGTTTTTACAGAACACTCATATGACACCAAACCTCCTCAAACACCTGAGGGACTAGAGGCACTGGCGTGCTTTCTTCACAATGCTGTTCCTTCTTCATCCTCTGTCAATGAATCAATCATGGCTTTCCATAATTTACTTTCAAAATTCTGTATCATTGGGAAGTTACCTTTCAATTCATGTCAAAGTTAAAAGAAGATTACAATACCTACAAATTTCATTTTGTAATTTCTTCTCAGGACAAACTGGAATCGGTGTTGGAGGTAACTCACAGACAACTGGATCAGTATAAAGGACAGCCTAACCACACTGAGAAGATAGCCTATCAGCAGCGGCTTCTGCAGGAGGACCTGGTTCAGATCAGAGCTGAAATTTCTAAAGTCTGCACAGTAAGTGCTTTTGATAAACCTTCAATTCACTCTATTTCAACATGATGTAATCAGTGATCAGATTATTCCCAGTAAAAAGTTGACCACGTGGAGCGAAGACATTAATTTGGTGTCCTATCATGCACATGCGGAGATTTAGCAGTGTGACACTTTAAACGAGAATATTCTCTGATGACAGTTTAAACATCATTTTGGATTGCAGGCTTCATTACACGTACCTGGAGAAATACTGAACCTGTCCAACAATTCTTTTGATTTTTCAGCCTGGTAACCCAACTAAAAATCAGTGGCATAAAGAACAAGATTGCTAGTCAGACAATATATCTGTAGTATATCTGAAATCTCAGTGACTAGTTAGTCATGTATAAAATTGTTTGAGCTTTGGGGCAGCACAAATAGCACACACTTTTATAGCATCAGCAATCGGGACTGAGGTTAGAATCCCACGCTGTCTGTAAGGAGTTATGGAGTTAATGTTCTCCCCGTGTCTGTGTGGGTTTTCCCCACGGGCTCTGGTTTCCTCCCACTATTCAACATGTACTGGGGTTGTAGGTCTATTGGGTGTAATTAGGTGGCACGGCCTCATGGGCTGAGAGCACCTGTTACCATGCTGTGTGCATGTCTAAATTTTGTCTGTTTTCTGATCCATTGCAAATCAATTTTGGGCAAAGTGCCTTCTTGTTGAGGCCATAATTTAATTCAAGAACCAAGAGTCGCTTATCAGTACGTTGCAGCATCTGAGCATTGAATTAATGTTTGTAAAGAGCATTGCGTTAACTGTCAATTTGCTGCTGGATGCTCCTCAATTATGTTTTTCCTGTAGATCCTTGGGTGTAATAGAAAGCACAAGGACAGGCTATCCTGTCTCTGTCACCACCACCATTGTGAGGAATGGGGGTGGTGGCTCAACATTGTTCGAAGCCTTTGTGCTCAGCATTGAATTTTAATTCACCAGAAGTTGACATTTCATTGAAAACATTACCATGTGTTGAAAATAATAGATCAATTGTATAATTATCCTTTCTCTAAGTTATGAATTCTGACAAATAAGTGTTTGCACTGAACAAAAATTCTTGAAAAGTTTGCAGTTTGAATTGGCACTAGTTCAGATGAAACTTTTCCCACCTTGGATTAAAGGGTACCTTTTGATTAAAAAAAATTGTAATTAGACCAAGAAAAGAAGCTCCATGAAATAATCAAGCAATTGAAGCTGAGATCATAAGACCCTTTTGAAGCGGTCTAGACTGTGAATCCTGTGTTTAATTTTTGGTCTCATTTCAGTGGGTTTCAGGATTATGGGATACAGGGAAAGAAATAGGTTTCCAATCCAGGTTAACAAAGACAGGTTGATATTGGATGCCACTATGATTGCAAATGCTTGAATGAATCTTTATATATTTGTGCCTTGGCGTCAGAGATGATAGTCAATATATTCTGAAGATTTACAGGAACTCTTCTCGACCATATTTAGTGCATCTAAACCCTCCTCCCCAACCCGCTTGCTTTAATTACACCACAAAATTAACCTAATACTTCTGTGCAAGGAACTGGAAAATGCATGGAAGGAATATGAACAAACAGAAAATGATGTGAACCAGCTCAAAGAGACAATCCTGGGACACATGAAGATGGTTCCAAGCCTCCAGGTAAGCTCATGGTATCTGAACTGCTATTTGCTGAGATAATCACACTGCTATTTGCTGAGATAATCACACTGCTATTTGCTGAGATAATCACTTTGATCAATGCAAGTGTGCAAAAGGTAGGAAAATATTTATTCAAAATACAAATATAAATGATAAGAGGTAAAACACGAAAGTCTACAGACACCATGGTTGAAGTATAAAGAGTTTGTCCAGCATTGTGTTTTTACACAGTTTGCTACTTAACTGCACACAGATTACAGGTTCACAAACCAGTCCTCATCGAGGGGTCATCAGCGGAGAGAGTAAAGAACTTCAAATTCCTGGCTGTCGACATCGCTGAAGATCTATCCTGAAGAAGGCTCACCAATGGCTATATTTAGTTAGGAGTTTGAGCAGATTTGGTATGTCACCAAAATCTCTTGCAAATTTTGACAGGTGCGCCAGTGAGAGCATTCTGACTGGTTGTATCACTGTCTGATATGGAGGGGCCAATGCACAGGACAGGAAAAGACAACAGAGGGTTGTAAACTTGATCAGCACGATTGTGGGCATTAGTCTACACTCCATTAAGGACATCTGCCGGAAGTGGTGTCTCAAGAAAGTAGCTTCTATCATCAAGGACTCTCACCACCCAGGTCATGCTCTCTTCTCACTGGAAGGAGGTTCAAGAGCCTGAAGACGAACACCCATTACAGATTCTTCTCCTCTGCCATCAGATTTCCCATTGGACAATGAAGCACAGATAGATCCTCACTTTCTTTCTCTTGCGTTGTACTAATTATTTATTTTTAAATCGTGCATTTAAGGAAATGTGATTTCTAGCAAATTTTGCACATGTAATGGACAATACTGCTGCCACAAAACAACAAATTTCACGACAGGTGTTCATGACAATAAATCTGATTCTGAAGAGGCAGTTTAGGTTTAAATTCAAGAGTTAAAAAAAAGACGAATGAAACAAAAATGTCATTTCCAGACTGACCGAAAACACTGGATCTTACTTGGGATGGGTACCCCATTGAACATAATACCACACTTGGGTGAAGGCACTAGAAATGAAGAGTAATGGGGCTGAAATGAAGCTGTGTTAGTGCCTCCTCTTCTGTCTCTTTCCCGACCCTCCAACCACATGTCTTCTTTCCAGATGCATCCGACCCAGGCGATTGGCTTAGATGTGGCCAATTACTAACCCTGCTTATTTTTTCTTGTGACCTTGTAACCTCTGGAGTAATCAGTGCCAAAGTCTATCTACAATTGACTTTTAATGATTTTATATTGTTAGGAGAAAGAAAAGTGGCTTATCAACAGTTACTGTAAAGCTGAGAACTAATAAAAGATTTTTAAAATTGCTTGCTGCTTTTGATCATTCAATCTATAGTGGCCATTCAGCACAATGTCTTGCTGTTTCATAATGCACTCTGAATTTTTTTTTTTAATTCTGAGGGTAGTCAGCAGGGTAGCCAATATCTGTAAAGGAAGAAACAAAGTTAGTTTTTCAACCCATTTACTTTTCAGATTTACAACATTTGCAGTTTCTTATTTTTCAAAATGTACTTCAATGTATTTAGTCTTGATTGGATAGCTGTTTTAAAATCTAGTTTATTAACCCATTTCTATTTCAAAAATTAAAGCAACCAATAATTGTGTTTCATAGCATTATCTGAATTAATTATTGTAAAGAGTATGAATTGTATTAATTTTCTTTCCCAATTCTCTGGTGCTTTTGCCAAAATCAGTGCATGGAATTTACAAATGGATAACTTTCCTTTCGGGATCTAGGATCAAGAACAGATGAGGAAGGATCTGTGGAGGATTGAAGATGTCATAGGAGGCCTCAGTGCAAATAAGAATAACTATAGAATGATAATTGAATCCATTCAGAATCCTGGTGAGTTATGGTTTAAATCAGTGTGTGAGATTTAATTTGGCAATATGAGTTGATCATATCCACCTTTACAATGCAGTAATTGTATTAAAATAAAATTCCAGAATTAAGTTTTCCTCATCAAACCTTGAGCTCTCAAAACCTCTCGTGTAAGACCTTTTGCAAGGATATTAAACTGAAGTTCTATGAATGCTTTTTTTTTCTTTTGAAAGAAATACCATTGTCTAAGACAATAATCATCCAGCAAAATTAATTTGTGTTAATGCCCAGTGTGATCCTATGATGTGAAGATTACTGCTGTGTTTCTCAATTTAGCACTGCACTTTCAGCGGTGACACGGTAAATCAACAATTATACAAAAAGTTTCACAAGGTTTCTGAAATGTTACAGATCTTTGTGGTGTTCTGGGTACTGCTTTGGTCTTCATCAAAGACATTTGTTAAACACATGTAGTAATATTTTAGTGCTGTGCTTTTTGCATTCCTTACAAGGAGGAAAAACCCAACACCCAACCCCAACCAACCAATTTTCCCCTGCAACCGCTGCAGTCGTGTCTGCCTGTCCCGCATCGGACTTGTCAGCCACAAACGAGCCTGCAGCTGACGTGGACTTTTTACCCCCTCCATGAATCTTCGTCCGCGAAGCCAAGCCAAAGAAAGAAGACATGTTTAAAAAGCCACAATCACTGCCAGCTGATTGATGTTTAAGTGATCTCAGCTTCCTCAAGATTTCTCTCTCCCTCTCGCCCCAGGCACAGATAAAAGATGCGTGATCAAAACCCTAATTTTATTTTTTACCAAACTGTACAATGATTTAATTTATATTTAATATTTTGGTTGCTTTTTTTGGTAATATTTTATTTATCATTTTAAATATATTTAACAATCATACCAAATACAAAACATCAAGAGAACCCCCACCTCCCCCCATATAAATCCTATTAAATGGAGAAAGAACAAAGAAAAAGAAACACAAAAGAAGCATCCTATTGTCAGTGTGTACGGTAAAACATATGGAAGCACGATAATACCACAGTGTTAAAATCTTTACAGAGGTCTACCGGCTAGCCAGTAGTGAGCGTAATCCTATATTGGCACCAGCGACGTACCTATATGCTCTAAATAAGGCTACCAGATTTTTAGGAGGTTATGTGCCTTCTTAAGATAGTATGTGACCTTTTGAAGTGGGATGCAGCTAATTCACCTCTGAAAACAACCTATTTGGTTGATATTCTTGGTACTTCAAAGCTGCTGCTTATAATATTCGGAAATTAATTAATGCTAGACTAGCGATGATTAATTATAATTTTATTCATCAGCTATATTTAACGCCGGAGAAATTAAAAAAAAATTGGTTTTAGTAAGTTGGATTCTTGTTTTCGATGTGATCAGATGGCCAATACTTTTTTGCATACTGTTTGGCTTTGTGATCGATTGCAACAGTTTTGGAAAGGTATTCAATCTGTTTTTATCAGTTTATATAATATCCATCTTGTATTGGATCCCGATATATTTTTATTAGGGAACATGCAATCATTAATCGACTTAGGTTTAGAGGATTATCAGATTTCATTTATTTATTTAGCTTTAGTTGTGGCTAAGAAATGTATAGCACTTACTTGGAAAGATAGAAATATACTAACTTTAGATAAGTGGTATTTGGAAATGAAATTTTATTTGACTATGGAAAGGATATCTTTTTTCAATTTAGGATAAGATGTCTTTTTATAAGTTAAAGTGGACTCCGTTTGCTAATTATATGCATTTAAGTTTGATTTAAATATATGTTTAAGTGTGATATTTTAGTATTGACAATTTTTTTTGTTGTTAGAATTTTTTTAGGTTAAGTTTTATCTCTTTTTTTTGTAAGTGGGCATTTTTTTCATATATAATATTGTCAATTTTATTAACTCTTCACTCTTTATTTTGGGGGGAGGGTTGGACTAATTTTAAGATAGACTATTAATATTATGTTACAATTAACGGGGGGGGGATTATTTTGTGTAGTTTTCTGATGTAATATTGTAATCATACATTTTTAATTTTTTTTTCATTTTTCTTTAAATGTAATTCTTTATTGTATTCATGTTATAAAAATTTTAAATAAAGTCTTTAAAAAAAAAGAAGCTGCTTATAAATATATATTGTCATCTGCTGTTTTTTCATTGGCTGTTTATGAGGGGAAACATAACCTGAGATTACAGTTTACTGTTCACATCAACAGTTTATTTAGAGGTTGACCTAAAAATGAGGAAAACCACCCAGGGAGTAAAGATGTAAAATTGCAAGTGTTAAATACATGCCAACAAATTGTTCCTTTACCCGCTGTTTGAACAGTAACATGAGTTTTGATGATTCAGTGCCATGCATAATGAAACAACAACATGACACAACTGAGAAATGTCAAAGTTGCAAAGTGAAGCTTTGGGCTTTTTTTGTTATGTGGAGGTTTATTTCTGCTAAATCCTTCAGTGCAAGAGTTTGGCAGCACAATTCTGTAACCATGTAAAATGTAGCAGGGTTGAGACATGCAGACAATAATGAATTAATAGGTATCTGATCTACTCTGAGGTGCTAACATTAAAACAAGTCCATCTCTTTTGGAAATGGTGCCCGAGTTAATTCAGTTTGAATTGATTTAAGTCTGAAATTGATTCCATAAAGTAACCTGAGCACCTTTTTGTAGGATATGCTGTGGGGCAATTAATCTAACTTTGCCTGTTCCTGTTTCACAAAGTGTCTCATGTCCAAATGATTTCTTTGTCCATCTGAAATCAAATGTTGTCCTGTGGACCCTCAAAAGTGGGAAGGGCAGTTTCTGTATTGTGGTCTTTTGCCCATGTTGCTTCACTTTTAAAATTCTTATTCTCCTTGTCAGTCTCTCCTCTTGCTTAAACTGCGGACCTCAGTGAATTCAGCCGTGCAGAAGGACTTGGGAGTGCTTGTGTATGAATCACAAAAGGTTGGTTATCAAGAAGGCAAATGGAATGTTGGCCTTCATTTGCTAGGAGGATGGAATTTAAGAGCAGGGAAGTCATGCTACAACTGGAGTACTGCGTGCAGTTCTGGTCTTCTTACTTGAGGAACGATGTACTAGTGTTGGAGGCCGCGTAGAAGTGGTGCACCAGGTTGATTCCAGAGATGAAGGGGTTAGCCCATGAGGAGAAATTGAGTTGTATGGCACTGGGCTCACTGGAATTTAGAAAAAAATGTGAGGAGGTCTGATAGAAACAAAATTATGAAAGGCATAGATAAGATAGAGGTAGGTAAGTTGTTTCCATTGATAGTGGAGACCAGAACTAGGGGACATAGCTTCAAGGTTCAGCGTTGTAGATTTAGGATGGCGATGAGAGGAACTGCTTTTCCCAGAGGGTGGTGAATCTGTCGAGTTTGCTGCTCACGAAGCAGTGGAGGTGGGAAGGTTGGGTAGATCTTTATATAGTAAGGGAATTGAGGGATATGGAGAAAAGGCAGATAGGTGTTGATGCATCCATCATCAGATCAGCCATGATCTCATTGAATGGCAGAGCAGGCTCGACGGGCCAAATGGCTCCTATTTCTGATGTTCTTATGAACTTCGAATCTCTGTTCCATCAGTTCTGGCCTCTTGTATTTTCACAATTGGCAATTGCGCTTTCAACTAGTTTGACCTTACCTCTGGAATTTCTCTTTGAGGCTACATTGTTTCCCTACACTTTGCCTGTTAAAAGAACCTACCTACCCCTGTCTTTCTCTCTCCTTGGTGCTTGGCATCAAATTTAAGTTCATTACACTTCTGTGAAGCATCTGAAGTTGTTTAACTTCCTTAAAATTACTTTGATAATGAAAGTTGTTGTTGCTGAATAAAATGTGATGGGGCCAGTTCAAGCAGTTATACTAATTCAAACCGAAAGCTGGGTTTAATATTTGCTTCTTTCTTGATTTGGGCTAAATGTAATCATTTGTTCTTTGCAGAAGAAGTACCCTTGTCTTCTTCAACAGTGCCTTCTGTATTAAATGTTGTCACAGTGCCAGAGAGGAAATCTATAACTTGTCGAAGCCCCCCTGTCAGTCCAGTGCTGCCTTCTCTAGACCCTGTGGAAAAACGAGCTCAGCCTCAGACTCGATCTCATCAACAGCCTGTTAGTCTACTGCAGTTTAAGTCTTCATTCCAACCTCAATCTCAAACTCTGCCTCACTTCAAACAAGATCCAAATTTGGTAAGTACTTTCACAATTTTCAAAGTGAGTTTTCTTTTCAGGGTGCTGAATATTTGAATACGTTATTTAAAAGTGTTAATTATTTTCCAACAGGTAGGAGCCGAGCCAAATGCAAAAAGATCAGGAAATTTTGTGTTGCTCAGCATTCTGGCTTACATGAATTCTGCTTATGAATTTAAAAATTGTTTTATTTAAGACTTCGAAGCACAACAACAACTTTTTTTTAAAACTAGACAAGGCAGTTAGCCCAATGCTATTACAGTGCCAGCAACCTGGGTTCGAAACTGGCATTGTCTGCGCATTCTACCCGTGACCTGTGTGGGTTTCCTCGTAGTGCTCCGGCCTCCTCCCACCCTCCAAAAACTTATGGAATTTCTTGGTTAATTGGTGTATTTGGGAGGCACTAGCTCATGGGTTGGAAGGGCCTGTTACCATTTCAAAATGTTTTAAAAAATCTGAACAATTAGTCTTTTTCCATTTGATCTCATCTTCACCTTCTCAGCATTTCTCCAACTCATTTCAATTGTCCATCATGATTAGTGGTTGCATGTTACTTTCACTTCTGGATCATTTCTTATATTACCTATTGAATATTAAATTGTTCTACATTTTAAAATCTTTCATTTGCCTTCAGTTTTGTTGATGTATTTTGAATTTTAAAAATATTTAAATTATGTTTTGATTGCTTAACCTCCCCTCATATTTTAGAATCCTGCGATTTGGCAGTACTCCAACCGTCATCTTTCCAGCACCTTGTTCATCTTCATTGACTTAATGTCTCCATGTTTTAATCGAATTAAAAATTCTCATGTAGCTCGAGGATCAAGTTCCTCCTCGTCCACCTCTCCCCCACATGTACAGTCCTGAAGACCAGCCACCAGCTGTACCACCTCTTCCGAAGGATGCTACAGTCATCAGACACACGTCAGTCCGGGGACTGAAACGACAGTCAGATGAAAGAAAGAGAGATCGGGAGTATGGACAATATGTGAATGGTGATTACAAAGTAAGAAATGGAGGAAAGTGTTTTTTAATACCTGGAAAAGGATATGATAGGTATGCATTTAGAGAAGATAAAGAGAATATTTTATATAATACACCAAACAATTCTAAGTACTGGAGAGGACAGTTGGCAGGTTTGGTGAATGTTAGTCCTGAGAAGAGATTGGTTAGGCTGGTGTTATTTGTAACAAAGGAGCTTGAGGAATAGTTTAATTGATGTAAATATTAAATAAATGACACTGAGAGATTCTAATCTTATCAGTAACTAGAGAGTATAGATTTAAGTTGAATTTGAGAAATTTACGAGAGCCGAGATTTGTTTTTCCCAAAGGGTAGTGGAGGTATGTCCTGAAGTTGGGAAACCGCTGTAATTTGAAGGGCTGCAAACTGATCTGAAAAGCTGTCTTAGCTGCGTGACCTGCTGAGTTTCTCCAGCACTTTTGAGTATCACATTGCTTTGTACATGTGTAAGGTGGAGTTTTCAAACCATGCTGTAGTACAAAATCAAAACCATTGTAGAGTTTTGAGCACCACAAATAAGGTCATTGGGCTCTTCTCAAGTCAGCCTTTCAGGAAGACCTTCCTTTGTCCTATTACAGCAGTTAATTGCTTAAATGATTCAGCCTTCATTCCTGATCTTCGTAGAAATGATTAAGATCAGGTTAATTAGTAGATTTACCATGATTTGTATTTCACTGCTTTTAATCAATGTCAACTTGCTGTAGCTTAAATCAAAATAATGTTCCAAATTCACACTTTCCATTCTATTTACCATTGGGAAGTTCAAGGACAAACTGTTAGGTAATTCCTGTTCATGATAAGATCTCGTTTTTAATTTTATTGATCAGATCTTTGACAATAATAATCAATTTGGTGAGTGGAAATATATGGAATAGTGTGATCTGATTAGTGAATATTACAAGGTGATCAAATCAGTTAATTCAGAAAAATCTCTTGTCTTGTCACTTGCCTGTTGATATGTGAAAAATTTGATCTTAAATGGTATATTTCTTATATTTATTTTAGGCGGAACTACGTTCATATATGAGTGACCCTGAACTTGTATCTGCAGGAAGTGGCTTTAGTATGACCACAGCTGGAGCCTTAAGACTTGACAGTAACTTACAGACATTGCCTGGTAGAGGTAGGTTAGGGATGGCTTAACAGAATGATAAAAAGACCTACTCTCTTAATGCTGGTATCTCACCACTTCTCAAAGCTTTAATTGCTTATGTTGGTTTGCTTCAATGTGTGTTTTCCACATCTACTTTATTCTTCACTTATGAGTCTAAAATCCACCACAGTAAATGTAATTGCTGCCAAATCAAATTCAGGCTGTGTTATGCGCTCAAATGCGGATGTTTCTCCTCTTAGACATTTGCAACATTCTCCTTCGACTTGGCTAAGATCAGCTGAATCTTCATGGACCAGAGATTTAATTTTATTCTGATGCACAGCAGCTACTTTTCCGGTAATCAATAGAACCATTGGCAAAAGACATGAGAAGTTGCACTCGCGGGGTTAGAATGCCCAGCAGTTATGCATTTACACTTATAACATTGTGAAATTCACAGCATAGATCTGCGGCTCTCCAGAAGGCAAAAGAGAAAATAAAATCATTTTGCAGTTTCCGGTACCTGGGTCCAGGGTGGTGATGAGAGGAATAGGTCATCAATCTTCAGAGACCTGTAGAATGGAAAATAATTCAACAGGAATAGCAAGCCACTCCACATGACCCTGCTAATGCAAGTCAAATGTTTTTTTATGAACTATGGTATTGAAATATGTGGGGAGTTCAGTGAAATACTAATGGAAACTGTTTATTAAATGCATATATTAGTGGTAACTTAAAGCCACCAATTTCTGGTGGATAGCAACGTTGACGTTTTCAGTTTAAGGTGGTTACTGCCTCGAGTCCCCGGATTGTTTGGTGTTCAAGAACTCAGCCGAAGATATGAATGATTACACCAGGATCATTACAGACTTTATAAAAACAGCTGTTGATGAGGGTGTCCCCACCTCATCGATGGATGATCAGCGCAATGCGGGACCTGCTGAGAGCTAGATCACAGACTTTTAAGTCTGGAGATCCAGAACATGACACAAGGAGCAGGTAGGACCTATGAAATGCCTTCTGACCAGTGAGGATTCTGGATGAAAATGGAAATAACGAAGGATACCTGGCAGCTGTGGCAAGGCCTAAATGACATAACCTGCTAAATAACAACTTGCCAAAAAACTAAATCTGGTGCAGTAGGAGGTCGCAAAGCTTCACTCCCAGATTAACTCAAAACCTTCAATGCCAGATTAGACCACCAGAACAAGGAAGAACCGGTATCCGATGGAGTGCGGGCAGCCTTCAGGAGAATGAGCCCAAGGATAATATCCGGTCCAGACGGAGTATCCGGCCAAGTATTGAAAACTTGTGTTGACCAACTTGCCAATGTATTCATGGATATCTTCAACATCTCACTCCAGCAGGGTATGGTACTCACTTATTTCAAACAGGCCTCAATTGTACCTGTGTGCATTGTACCTGGTAACCTGCCTAAATGACTAGTGACCAGTGGCACTAGTGATGAAAAGTGTTTTTACAGGCTACGTTGACGTATATCAGTCCCTGTCTAGTGGCAACGTGGATCCATTCCAATTTGCCTACTACAGCAATCTGTCTATGGAAAATGTCATCTCAGTGGCTCTACACTAAGCCCTGGAACACTGGACAGCAAAGGTGCATCCATTAGGATGCTTTTTATCACCTACAGTTCAGCATTCAACATCCCCTCAAAGCTAATCAGCAAACTTCAAGACCTGGACCTCAATACCTCACTGTATAATTGAATCCTAAATTTCTTCATCTCAAGACCACATCAGAGAGGATTGGTAAGAACATATCCTCGACAATCTCCTTCAGTGCCAGAGAACCACAGGGCTGTGTTCTTTGCTCACTGGTCTACTCACTTTGCACCTATGACTATGTGGCTTGGTACAACAGTAACACTGTCAACAAATTTGCTGATGAAAGCACAGTGGTGAGTTATGTAAAAGGGGCTGATGAGCCAGTACACAGGAGGGAGATTGAGAATTTGGCACCAACAACAACCTTGGAGTCAGTTACCAAAATGGAGGAGCTGATTATGGGCTTCAGGAAGGGAAAATCAGTGGTGTACGATCCAGTGATCATTGGGAGAGTGGAGAGTGGAGAGTGTGAGCAAATTTAAATTTCTGGGAGTCACTATCTCAGAGAACCTTTCCTGGACCCAACATTCTAAGGTCATCGTGAAGAAAGCAGGCCAGTACCTCTTCTTCCTCAGGAGTTTGCAGAGCTTGGCTATGTCAGAAATCTTGGCAAATTTCTGCAGATCGAAAGGATGCTGACTGCAGAATCACTGCCTGGTATGGGGGCACCAATAACTCTGAGTGGAAAGCCCTGCAAAAGATAATAGGTACAGCCCAGTATATCACAGGGAAAACTTTTCCCACCATCGAGAAAATCTACATGGAGCACTGCTGACAGAGAGCAGTAGCAATCGTCAAGGATCCACACTAACCAAGGCACACTCGCTGCTGCCATCAGGAAAGAGATATAGGTGCCACAAGACTCACACCATCAGGTTCAGGAACAGCTGCTGCCCCTCCACCATCAGACTCCTCCACAACAAACTCAATCAGAGACTCATTTAGGAGCTCTTACTTTGCATATTATTTATTATTAAATATTTATTTTCTCTGTTGCAAGTCTGTTTGCACATCCTTCTTGTTTACATTTCTCTCTTTTGTATATGTATCTTTTCTTGAGTCCTTTTTTTTGCATTACCAGTAAGTAGAAATGCTACTTGATCTGCCAGAAAAAAAAAGAATCTCAGGGCTGTTTGTGATGTCATGTATTGTGACAGATTATATAGATATGTTTTGGGGAGATAAATTGGGAAAAGTTTGTTAGAGTAGATCACATGCAAACACTTTAAAATGGATCTTATTTGAAATACTGGAGCTCTGCCCAATGCTAGACATGTTGGGGCCTCACAGCTTTTGCAAGAGCTTTGAAGAGTACTCAAGAGACTTCTCTAATGGATTGTTGTTTACAAAAGGTAACAGATGAACGAGCTTGTTGGAGTCACATATTGTCTGGAGGAGAGCTTGCTGATGTAAGAGGGTCATGTGGTTTTGCAAGATGAGGGAGTAAAACAGGCTTTCTCTCAGAAAGAGAGAGAGAGAGAGATACACAGAGATCAGTTCTGCAGTGTTACACCCAGCAGCTGGGACTGGAACAGTACAAGCTCACAAGCTTGTAGAATGCCCCATTTTGGAAGATGGCCTGGTTAAAGCCCTTGTGATTCATGCAAGAGGAGAGGACTGGGTGTCTAATGTTTCACTTGGAATAAGGGAAACAAAAAAGAACTCTGTGGTGACCTGAAAGAAAGAAGTTATCATCTGGAGAACCCTGATGGGGCAAGTTTCGTCAGCAAGACACTGGAGTGGCTGATGGAATACATCAGTTGTGGATGTCCTGGAACAACAAATCTCTCTCTGAAAACCGACAAGAACCTTCCTGAGCAGTAACCATTTACCTTTCAAGCACCAAAGCCCGGTGAACTTTATAAATGTTAAATTCTGTGCTCAGTATAAGAATTGCCTGCAACCAGTGAACTTGGAGGAATGAGAAGTGAGATTGGACTGTGAACCAAATAACTTTTCTGAACTTACACAGTTAGGTTAGTTAAGTCAATAGAGATAAGTTAAAGTTTGATTCTATTTTCATGTTTAAAGATAATTAAAAGCAACTTGTTTAAGTAACCATTTGTCATGGTGAATATCTATTGCTGCTGGGTTTATGGGTCCTCTGGGCTTGTAACACTATGTACTCTGACAATAAATCTGAACTTTGAAATTCATGATGCAATTTACCCTGTGCATTTTGATGGCCTCATTGGCATTTTCAGAGTTGTGAACCTGTACTGTTTTGGAGTTTCTTTTTCTTGCTCCAATTTATTCTCCCCACTTCTTTGGACTGTTTCATTGACATTTGATTTCACAAGTAGAACTTTCCACGCTTAGTCTGGCAAATGGTGGCACATTGATTACTTTATAGAGACTTTGAATGTCAGCAAGGTGCCTAATTCTTGAAGACCGACATGGGGGAGTTGCGCTGAAGGATCTATTTCTGTATTGTACAACTCTATGACATCGTAGTTGAATCCAATCTTTTCCTCGTCTGATAACCACACGATTCCATAATCTTCAGGCAAGACCTGAAGCCTGAAGACCAGCACTTCTAGATTCAGAAAACCAAAATACATCAGGCTTTTGAATTTCTTGTTGTTACATTAATCATGGACTGCTCAAATAGAGAAAGCGGAATGTTCCAGCGCAGTACAAATCCTTCAGCCATTGAGGTTGTGCTGACCTATGTAAACCTACTCCACGACCATCTAATTTTCCCCACCCGACACTCGTTACCCTCTATTTTTCTTACATCTATGTGCCAAAGTATCTTTTGAATGCCCCTTTTGTACCAGCCTCCACCACCACCTCTGGCAATGTGTGGTAGGTACACAGGACTCTATAAAAGAAAACCTATCTCTGATATCTGCACTAAACTTTCCACCACTCACCTTCAATAGATACCCTCTAGTATTTGGTATTGACACCCCAAGAAAAAGGAACCGAATGTCCACCATATTCAAGCCCCTCATAATCATCTCTCCTTTTGTTAAGTCATCTCTTATCCTTTGTTGCTCCAAAAATAAAACCCCTAGTTCGGTTAACCTTGTTTGATATGATCACCATCAAAGGATGTCACTTAAATCAGACTGGTAACATTGGGCTATGAACAGCTTGACTGGCTTGGGAGTGATGAATTGCAACTCAGGCCCCCTTAGTTCAAAGTTATTGTCAGAGTACATACGTGGCATCAAATACAACCCTGAGATTCTTTGTCCTGTGAGCCAGGCAGAATTTCTAATTATCAGTAACTATCAACTATTCTTGAGAAGAAAGCAACATAAAGAAAAGAAGGAAATGTAAGCAAAAGAAAAGTAAACAGACTGCAAATACAGAAAAGTAACGAGAAAAGTAAGAGACCTTTAAAAAGTCTCTGTTTGAGTCTGTTGTTTCAGAGTTTGATGGTTGAGGGCTAACATTTAGCTCAGCTAACTCATGAGAGAGCAGGTAGTTGGTTGTTTCCTGGTCTCTATGGCTTAGGGTTAGGTTCTGCTCCTCCACCATTAAATCTGCCATTAAAATTTCCAATTGATAAACTTCAAAAATAACATTGAAGTACTGCAACTACGACATTTTACTGAAAATATCCTTTTGAAGAAAATCTAATTTTATTAAACAATTTTTTTTCAGGGATGTCATCATCTAATTCAGGGCTGCAAGAATCATCCAGCATAGCCTCTTACGTCACACTTCGCCATAAAAGAGATGAAAACAGCTCTAAGGTAGAGTCATCTTGAATCTGTTTCTTGTTTGACTGTTTGTGCAAGAAAGAAATTCAAACTGTCAGCTAAATTTAAATGATGGGTGACATTATGAATGCCAAGTCTTCCATTGAGCTGTGAAAAGTAATCTCCAATACAGTTTTATGTTAAATCTCTCAAAGTGCATTGAGAAAAAAAAATACCTTGAGTTAATCAAAACTATTGAGATTTGGTTGATTCCAGGGAAAAAAAAATCAATCAGTGATTTGAAATTTCTTGTGACAGATTTTGCATCATGATAAATGTTGGCTGTGGTATGTTTTCCTGGAATCTATTAGGATTAATGAATGAAATATAATCATTAAAAACAATTCTGAGAAAATATCCAATCTATTGTTAAACAACATAGTAAGTCCTTTTTGTTATTCTTCATTGTTTTATTGTTTTGATGCATTTAGGGAAATAAAGATTTTGTTAAATCAGTTTAGGGTTAGATATGTAGGATTACTTTTCCCATTTTATATTATTGCTCAGGATCTCAGGGTTTTGGGGGAAAAGAATGCATTTTATTGCTCATTGAAATGATCCTCTTAAAGATTCTGGGGTTGAATTTCTCCTTTTCTGTTAGAATAATGAAAAGTTATGAAAATAAAAGATAAATATCTGTCGATACATTTTGACTTCTGCATTTCTTGACAGAAAACTTAATGTACATTGTCCAGTCAAGTCAAATTTATTGTCATCGGATTGTACAAGTAGAAACTGACCGAACTGTTTTCTCCGGACCTCGGTGCAAAAAATATGCAGACACACAACCAGACGTAACACACACATAGACAAATAATAAACAGCTGGTGGCTGCTGCAAACCTTGTGCTTAATTTCATCATTGTGGGCTTGTGTTTCTTGTTATTTCAAAAGAGCAAAGGGCTTTTCTTAGATTTTTCCTGAGTTGTTGGGCATTCCCAGTGCCCATTATTCTTTAGGTTGGTTCATTAATATCCTTTTTTGAGTCGTCTATTAAGCATCCCATGTGCTGAATGATCACCAATGCTTTTATGCCCTGCCTCATTCGGCACGTGATGCATATCCAGCTTTTTAATTCACTTGCATTTATCAGGTGCTGACAAAGTGAAATAAAATGATGGATGCATCTTTGTTATCTTGGTAGTTCACAGATGTGTAGTTTTCTCATACTGCTTGGCTATCCCAAAGTACAAAGTCACAAGTGGGAACTGTTTTGAAGGATTAGAAATACTATGAGTTGGACTCTTAACTTAACCATGTTTGTACGTCAGAAATAATAATTGAGGAAGTGGGACTAGGCATATATATATGCATGAAGGTAAGAGGCCTCACTTTCTGCTGCAAGAGAGAAGGTGCATCAGAGCTTCATGGAATTTGATGATGACTACATATTGATTAAAGAGTATTAGGGTAAAACCCCTGTTATCCAGAATTCGAGCAACTGGCAGCATCAAGCAACCGCCAAAAAAAAAAGTGGAAAATAAGTAGGTAAATAATACGAAAGTTTAAAATTGGCAGGCCTCACCGTTAGTTTACCAATCCCGCAACCTGAAGCAACCAGAAAATTCACTTATCTACCAATTCCCATAAGTGCTGGATACCAAGGGTTTTACTGTATATTGAAAATTAAAATGAAAGTGTGACAAGTTCCAAGTGCGTAAAGGTGATGGGTGTACAGATTTGGTACAATAATGGAGAGATTTTCGATACGTGAGGAACAGGGACAAAGTGAGATGTGATGTATGTGAGGCTTGCCTGGTAGTTGGAAGGATATATATTTGAAAATACATTCACCAAAAACTACCGCCCATTAGATTATTGGGAGCCAGCATATCTAAACTTGTCTGCCGATTCTGAATGTCTCCGCAGAGCCTCTTGGTAGCATGTGGAATCAAGTTATCTCTTTCTTCCCACTTCAAACCCTTCAGTGTGCCATCTGAGGAGTCTGAAACCTGCCCTCCCCCTTGATTTTCTCTTTCTACTTTCCCAGATCACATTCGCCTTTTGCAGGACTGCCACCCACTCTTCCAGCAGGGCTGCACCTTTTGTACTTTCCCAAATCACATTCGCCTTTTGCAGGACTACCGTCCACTCTTCCAGCAGGGCTGCACCTTTCTATTTTCCCAAATCACATTCGCCTTTTGCAGGACTGCCACCCGCTCTTCCAGCAGGGCTGTACCTTTCTACTTTCCAAGATCACATTCACCTTTTGCAGGACTGCCACCCACTCTTCCAGCAGGGCTGCACCTTTCTACTTTCCCAGATCACATTCGCTTTTTGCAGGACTGCCACCCGCTCTTCCAGCAGGGCTGCACCTGCACTTTGTGATGTGGGCTCCCTTCAGGGTGAGCAGTCTGACTTCAGCTGCGGTTGGGAACTTGTGCGCTTGAACCACTGACTGATGCTCGAAAAACCAAACAAATGCAATCTTTGCCCCAGCTGAATTCAGAGACCTTTATATGGAGCAGATGTCACAGTTTTGGCCTGCTGCCTGCATTGCAGTCGACAGGTCTGGGTTCATCATTATTGTCATCTATCCTCCATCTTTGGCAACATCCTGATTTTTTTTTTAAGCCTAAGTTTTCACTTGATGCCACTTTAATGAGAAGGAGATTGAACCAACTTGATTCTGATTTTATTGTCTCATTGGGAGTACCAATGCTATACAGCAATGTTGCATGCTTGTCAAACAATATCTCAATAATATTCTGAAACACATTCAATTGGCTACCGTTCAAAGTAAGGTGACTTCTTCCACTCCTATTGGCCTGGGATAGGATGCTGACAATGGTGAATGTTGCAGAGCTATTGCTGAGTATCTTGAGATAGTTTGCTGTCGGTAGAACAGGTCTCAGAAGCATCAGGCTCAGGAATAGACCTTCGCTTTGTGGTGTATTTGAGGTCTTGACCTTTGAGATGTTGATCCCTTTGAGGTCTTGATCCTTTTTCATCAATCAAGCAAAGCTGTACTGGTGCATTGAAGAGAATGGCAAATTTCATCATTAATATCTGCATTCGCTGAGAGGAGGTTCCTGAGATATGGGAAGTGGTCTTTGTTTTCCTGGATCTCGTAATGATCCTTAAGGTCAGAGGGCAACATTGTGCAGCAGGGACGGGTTGGGAGAGGACCTTGATCTTGGGTATGTTGAATGTAAGGCCCATCCTCTCATCTGCTTCGTTGAACGAGTCGGCAGCATTTTAGACCTTGTCTTCTGGGCTTGTGTAATAGTAAGAATTGTCTGCAAACTGCAGTTGAACCACTGACGTTCAGGCGAATTTGATTCTGGAGAGTGATATTCATTTCCCACATCTTCTGGAGATGAGCTCCAGTCCCATGGATGGTTTATTGGTGGTGAAGTTCAACTATGCATAAAGCTTCAGACAACCACAATCTCATTTTGGTTGTATTATGCAGCTTTGCACTTGTTTCCTTTATATTTTTTATAAAAATATCTTTGTGTGTCTTGCATACTTGTGAAAACAATAGTCAAAATGCATCTTAAACATGGTGTCTCAAAAGAGCGAGTCTTTTTTATTTGTTCCCTTTATTCTCTTTTTGCCACAAAATTATACTTCAGAAGCTGCAGTGCTGGAGATAGAAATATTTTGTAGAGTTGGCCATGAGCATTCATGATGGTGTGTATTCAGGTATGAATTTTACCAGAATATTGAGGAGCCAATTAGTTCCTGCCATTTTATGGTCAATGTGACTGTTTTGTTTCATAGTTTAAGTTCTATATTTTATTTAATTAACTGAATTTAATTATGTTTTAAATTTGTATCTTTATGTGACTAATCTGGCTTTTGGCTAGCAAGGCTCTTTATCACACTTCTACCATTACAAAATAAAATGTTGTTAAAATGATTTGCTAAATCATTAAAAGCAATTTAATTCTGCAGCTTCAACAATAATGGCTTCATTGTTTTTATATGGAATTACATTTTTTTTGATTGAAGTTAGGTGAAATTTTGTAAAATCTCTTGTTTTTATAAAAGATGATTCAAAACAAAATTCTTTCCCTTTTTGTGCTGTTGGTGCAGGAAAGACCGAAGAGTGCCTTGGAACGCCTCTATGGAGAACACCAAAGAGGTAGAATGAGTGCAGAAGAGCAACTAGAGCGCATGAAGAGACATCAGAAGGCTTTGGTCCGTGAGCGCAAGAGAACGTTGAGCCTTGGAGAACGGCACTCTAATTCTTCCCGAACTACGTCCAGACCATTTTCTGCTGATGTGGGCTCAGTACGTTTGTAGTAATTAAGGAATCTACTATCTGAAATAGAGGATATGTATTTCAGAGATTCCATTTAAATTCTTAGGCTGATGAAATGCATTTTCTTTTAGTACATTTTAAACAAAAATAATATTAATCGATTCATGTTGAGTTATTTTCATCAACTTTGAAATGTTGGGAAGATATTGTTTTCGTGTAATTGCAGGTAAGGTGGTATGAGTATTGTGTTATTTGAGCAGTGCTTGTGAGTTATTGGAAGGATTTAGAAAGTAATCTGCTGGAGAAAAAATTATTATTAGAATGTGCTTTTAGCATAACCCACATTTAACTTTCTCATGCACAGATCAGCTTGAGTCTTTTGAATCCATCCAGCAGTTTTATGTCCATTGCAATTTTTTTATGAAATGGGAAAATTAAATTATTTTTGAGAACCATTTTTAGAATTTGAAAATGCCAAAAATGTAATATTATACTTGTAAAATGAAATCTATTGGAATTGAATTAGGAAATGCATTTATTGCTGTTGAGTATTGTCCAGAAAATTGCAACTAAAATGCTTTTTTTTAAAAGTACCTTATATAATCTTGGTTGTGAGTGGATGCAGACCCTATAATAATTGACTGGCAGGTGGCCTCCTGTCTGTTCATTTGCATTTTCAGCTGAAGTTGCTGATAAAGCTCAGTGTTGTGGTATTGATTACTCAAGGGCAGTAAGCAACAATTCTGTAACCAGTAGAATTCATGCTTTGCTATCCTAGGAAAAATTATTGCAGGCACATGGCGATTCCTGTCCATGACTATCTTTGTGTAATTAACCTTACGCAGCACTAGAAGCTTCAAAAGACTGAGCAATAATATACATTTATATGTTCCCATATAAATGTTCTATATCTGAATCAATGCACAAGTTACTAAATTGTTGGCAGACTATCACCAATTTCTTTTGCTTTCATGACTACTCTACTTACTTGTCAGTAACATCTAACTGGATCCCTTGCTTTTTATGTATCACCAGGCCTCACTGTGTTTCTGTATGGAAAAGCAATGTGCAAGCTTAGTTTATAGTATTTACAGCTTATCTCAGATCTTCTCTTACGAACCTAGCCTTTGATTGAGGTATATAAGATTATTAAGGAAATGGATGCAATAGAAACTGATTACATGTTCCTGATGTTGGGGGAGACTAGGACTAGAGGCCATAGTTTAAGAATACAGGGAAGGCCCTTTAGGACAGAGATGAGAAAAGATTTTTTTAACCCAGAGAGTTGTTGATCTGTGGAATGCTTTGTCGCAGAGGGTGGTAGAGGCGGGTTTTCTGGATAAGTTCAAGAGGGAGTTAGATAAGGTTCTTGTGGTCAGGAGAATTAAGGGTTATGGGGAGAAGGAAGGGACAGGGTACTAATAGTGGAAGATCAGCCATGATCTAAATGAATGGCCTACTCCAGCACCTATTGTCTATTGTCTGTAATTAAGTCCCCCTCAACTCACCTTAACTAAGATTGCTAAATGGCAGTGATTTTAATAGCATTCAGTTATGTTCTGACAGGCAAGGGGAACTGTGGCTTGTATAACATTGAAACCAAGTGCCCACATATTCACTCCTTCACTGCTACCGAATTTTTATCCTTTCAGAATTGGATTGAATTGAGAATACTAGATGCTGTTCTTTTGTTACATTTGGTTAATTTTGTTTTTTGTTTTCCAAAACAAATTTAATTATATTTAAAATTGGCACCCAGAATTGGCTGCCTGCTTTAACATTAATATTTTTGCACATTGATTTTTTTTTTTACAAAAATCACTGCTGCTTTTAACCCAATTAAAATCTAATATCCAGAGGGATCAAGACAAATTGTTAAAACGTATGTACATGTAATTTCAGTGGAAACGTATTTCTAAGTAATTTTATTATTTTGAGTTATATTTACAGAAGTGTTCTAGACATAGAAAACCAATTCTGTAGATGTTTAACAGATTTTGTATGTGCATTTTCTGGTTTTCCAACATTTGTGCTCAATTTAATATTCATTTGTAAAATAACTGTAGATTCCCATGTACAAGTTGCATCACTGATGGCAAATTATTATTTAAAGAAAGACTTGGACTGTGTTCCAGAGCCAGTTCTTTTTAAAAGATTTGTGCTATTAACCAAAACAGCCACTGGAAAATTAAGGTGCAATTTGTGTACAAGTGATTTATGACTGGATTTCATAGTGGCTAATAACAAGCAACATGGTTGGGAAATGTAGATGACATTTTACATTTAACCATACACTTGCAAGTTAAATATAGTTTGATATTATATGGAAAAAATAAAGTTATTAATTAAGATGTTAATCTCTGTTGGAATTTCCTTTTCCTTTTGACTAATGCTTTTAATTGTGTTTCGATGGATTGATTTAATCTCACCACAATGAGGCCTGGTTCTGAATACAAACTATTCAGTTATGCTAGTGTTTGACTGAAAAATTTAAAAAACAAGGAATCTTAGAATGAAAGAGTTGCATGAGATCCAATATTCTGGGAGTTGAGTGAATTTATCAGAAAACGAAATTATATCTCTGAATCTTGTCAATCTTTTCTGCTTGCGTGACAGAATATATGTCTTTGAAACAAAGTGATGGAATGTCTCTTTTTTCTCTCTTTCTGACATGTCACATTTGGTGCTTGTGCATTATTTATTCAGGAACAAAGAGTAGTTGAACCATTTATTTCATATTGCCAAAATGTAGGTCGATTGGGTCGAAATGGCCTATTACTGTGCTGTTTGTCTATATGTAATAGTTTTAGTTGTCTTTTTTTTGTTGAGGGTTTTGTACATAATCTAAGAGGTAAAGTTTTATGCATATTTTATGCATATATTATGCATATATGCATATGCAATTTAGTAGTTGCAAATATGTTTGCCATTTTTGTTGAAGAACATACTAGTTAATGTGACTGACAGTTTTTCTATTGGAGATGAGTTTTTGGCTGATGGTTTGAGTGTCATGTCTCTACAAAAATGTGATTGTAGCCTATTTTAGTTGTATGCATGCACTATTATTTTTTAGCTGGCTGCACGAGTATTTCAATGTACAGTAAAACCCCTGTAATCAGGAATTTAAGCAACCAGCAAAATAAATCACAGAAAATAAATAGGTAAAAAACATGAAAGTTTAAAATTGGCAAGCCTCGCTGTTGATTCTTCAATCGTGCAACATACATTCTCAAGCAACTGGAAAATTCACTTATCCAGCATTTACCAAACTCCATAGGTGCTGGATTCCAGGGGTTTTACTCTCTAAGATTTTTAAATTGAAGAGTAAAAGCATTTTCTCCAGCCATTTGAGCCACAGGAAGGCTTGTCCTAATGGAATCATGGCTTGACCTTCTCTCCATCGTATTTTCTACATTCATTTTAAACTTGGTGTTCTCACAATAGATTGTTCAATTTATTTGGAATTGCAGTGCATTGACCCAAACGCAATAACAACTACCTCTATTTAGAAGATAAGCCAATTAAGAAGTCCATCTTGTCAGGTTTGAAGACTTGAACAAGAAAGTCTGGAGATGTTGGGGTCAAGTGCAATGCACAAATATGCTAGAGAAACTCAGCAGGTCATGCAGCATTCATTGGAAGTAAAGGGTAACTAACGATTTGAGCTTGGGCGCTTTATTTATACGCCTATCTGTTTTTTGCTTACTCAAGATTTAAATTTATTTTATCATGTAATAAAACAGAAAATGTGATGTTACATGAAATTTCCTTTATTTTACTGTAAGTTAGACAAAAATTTGCTATCAGCAAATCATCGCCCCTTACAGTCAGTGAAAGGGAAGCAAAAGAGAGGCCCCCAGAGCGACTGTATGTCCATGGATTCACCTCCAGCACTCTCTCAGTCTCTGCATCCACATAGCCTTCATTCCAAACCATCGGCAACCCGAGCTGCAGATGCACACTCTGACACGATCAGGAAGCCTCCAGCACCCTCTTGCATCTTGGTTCCAATAACTGGTACCCCTTCAACTAGTTATGAGCCAGCCTTCAGCAGCCTGCAGCACTGTGTGAATCCTTTGACTGGAGTCACCAGCAGCCCACTTCCTATGTGGATTCCTCCCCTCGAGTCACCAACAAGGATGTGTTCTTCAGCCTCCAAAGTCCTTCACTGGTTGTCCCCTCTGATTCTCCTTCTCAAATTGGGAGTGGTCTTCCCATTGTCTGGTGCCTATGCCAGTCCTCCGCTTCCCTGGAGTCTGCAACCCCTTGTGACCACTGCCGACTATAGGTGCCGCCATCTTGGGCCAGAAACAGCGCACATGGGATTTTAAAATAAATCAGCATTAACTCCTTTAACAGGCCTTTTAAAGCCTTTACAGAGCCGATGGCAGTCAGACTGGATTGTTGGACCCCGCAGAGAGAGAGGAAATTTCGCTCCTCACTCTCTGAAAGTTCCCACCAGTGACAGAGCTGCCACTACAGCAGCTTTGGCAGTGCCGCTATTTTATTTTTTAAACCCGATGAAGTGCCCAGGCCCAAAATGTTGTTCAGCCTTTACTTCCTATGAATGCTGCGCGACCTGCTGAGTTTCTCCAGATTTTTTTGTATGTTTCTTGATGTATTGCTAGATATTATCCCCTCATACATGATGGAGATTTTTTTCACCAATAGTGAAGGTCAGATATAATTGGCCCTTTGAAGCAAACTTCTAAGGCTGAGAGTAAACAACTGGTGTGAATTATCAGCATACAATTTTAAAAGTGCTCTGGGTAAACAGGTTGGTAACTATTAAACTTTGATCAGCTATCCCATCTCCTTCCTTTGTGATTATTTCTCTCCAGAGCCTGATTTTTTAAAATTATTTTCTTCTCCGACTTCCACCCTGCAATGTTTTGATTTTATTAACTGAGCTTTGATTCTGAACCCACTGTGTTCCTTCAGCGCTACACTAGACTTTGGAAAGCAAATTGTCTTCCTCTAGCTTTGGGGAAACTGTGTGATGCAGTATTTCTGCATGTAATTTTGTTGAGAGAATGATGACGATGAAAAGTAATGGGCCTTCTATGAGATCAGCCGATTGCAGATGCTAGAATCTGAAGTCGAACACAAACTGCTCAAGGAACTCAGCAGATCAAGTCGCATTAGTGGGAGGAAAGAAGGGTTGACGTTTTCTCTTTATTGAGACTGGGGAGATATAGTAGAGAAGCCATTGTAAAGAGGACATGGTGGGATAAGACCATCATATGGGATTGATAGAGCAGAGATATAATATGGACAGAGGAAGTAGAGGGGCAGATACTAGACAAAGGGAGAGAGAAGCAAGAAAAACCAAGGGGTCAGGTGGAGGAAGATGAATCGTGCAGTGTGGATTGGGGACTATAAAACCAAGGCTACCAGTGCTGGAAGCAATGAGAAGGTGAGAATGGTAGTAAAAAGAGATCAGATGGAACTAAAGTTGGGGAAAGAATGGAATTATCCAGTGGGAAGATGGGGATGGAGGGGATGGAACTGTAGAGAAGGGGGGGATGAGAATGGGTGAGAGTGGACAAAAAACAAGGGGATGATGGGGAAGAGCAAAAGGTATACAGAAGAAGAAAGGAGGGACGATGCCTAAAATTTAGAAAATGATATATTTATTCCATTGGGTTGTAGTCAGCAGGCAGAATATGAAGTGTTATTCCGTTAGTTTGTGTTGACAGTGGAGAAGGCCCAGGACAGACAGACAAGTGTGGGAATAGAAAAGTGAGTTGCAATGACTCAAAACCTGGAGCTCAGGATGGCCATTATGGATGGAGTGTAGATGCTCTGCCAAACGGTCCCCTCATCTACCCTTGGACTCATCAACACAGAGGAGGCTACACCGGGAGCATCGAATGCAGTAGATGAGGTTAGAGGAGGTGCCCCTTGATCTTCCCCTTGGGTAGAGGGGTTGCTTGGGTCTCCAGATGGTGGTGAGGGAGGAGGTGTATGAGCAAGTGTTCCACCTCCTGTGATGGCACAGGGGCAAGTACTAGGTGTCATGGAGAGGTGGGTAGGGAGGGATGATGAACAAGGGAATCCTAGAGAGAGTGATCCCTACAGAAAGGGGTTGGGAGGGGTCCATGTGTCTGGTGGTCAGGTTGAATTACAGCTGGTGGAAATGACAGAGGGTGAATGTGGAGTGAAAGGTGAAGACAACAGGAATGTCAGCTCAAAGTTTTGACCTCCTTTTCTCCCACTGATGCTGCTTGACCCTTTGACTTTCTAAAAGATTGTCTCGTCAAAAAGACACCAATAAGCTGCAACCATGGACACTTTCAATTGAAGTATTTTTCACACGGCCAATGTGGTGAATTTTGTTGCATTACTGAAGCATGAATGCTGCTTTTTAGCCTGTGGCTGGCATGAGTGTTCTGCCGTTCCACTGTTAGTTACAATATCCTGAACAGCACACAATGTGCATTCTGCCTCTCCATCTTGTTGTTTACCTGAGAGCAGGTAAGATTCCTCAGGGGGCTGGTTTGGTTGCCCCATGTGAAGATTGGCCACAGTGGAAAGAAGGACCACTGATTTGCTGCTTTTTTTTTGGATGGAAACCTGATTTTAAAGGCATTGGTCATGGCGAATAATTTGAAGGAGTGAGGTGACTAAGTACCGCAGCACCAAAAGATCAGGGAAACTTGTATTGTCGCCATGTCTGCAAAATTGCTCAAAGCATTTCTGGACAATTTCTTGAAGAACAATGTTGTTTGGAAAATGGAAGCTAAATACACACACAGAAATCTCCGAGAAAATGAGGGCCTGCCAAGATTAATCAGAGTTGAAGGATAATTATTGGGAAAATTGATCTTTGGTGGAAGTGCTCAGAATTCTTGTGCATGAGTAAATATCAAGAGTTCCAGATTGGGATTCTCCCAAGTAAGATGAATAAGAACTGTTGTGACCCGGTCAAAAGGGTGGGTTGCACCTGAACCGAATGGGGAGGGTGGCAGGGTGAAATGTGAGGAGGATGTTATGAGGATGCAGGGTGACTTCGACAGGTTGGGTGAGGTGGCAGATGCAGTTTAATGCGGATAAATGTGAGGTGATCCACTCTAGTGGCAAGAACAGGAAGGCAAATTACTATCTGAATGGTGCCGTTAGCGAAAGGGGAAGTACAATGAGACCTAGGTGTCCTTGTTCATCAATCACTGAAAGCAAGCCTGCAGGTACAGCAGGCAGTGAAGAAAACTAATGGCATGTTGGCCTTCATAACAAGGGGAGTTGAGTATAGGAGCAGAGAGGTCCTTCTGCAGTTGTACTGGTGAGACCACACCTGGATTATTGTATGTAGTTTTAGTCTCCAAATTTGAGGAAGGACATTCTTGCTAATGAGGGAGTGCAGTGTAGGTTCACCAGTTAATTTCTGGGATGGCGGGACTGTCATATGTTGAAAGATTGGGGCGACTGGGTTTGTATGCACTGGAAATTAGAAAGATGAGAGGGGATCTGATTGAAACATATAAGATTATTAAGGGATTGGACACGCTAGAGGCAGGAAACATATTCCCGATGTTGGAGGAGTCCAGAACTAGAGGCCACAGTTAAAGAATAAGGGGTAGGCATTTAGAATGGAGTTTATGAAAAACTTTTTCACCGTGAGAGTTGTGGATCTGTGAAATGCTCTTCCTCAGAAGACAGTGGAGGCCAATTCTCTAGATGCTTTCAAGAAAGAGTTAGATAGAGCTCATTAAGATAGCAGAATCAAAGGATATGGGGAGTAGGCAGGAATGGGGTACTGACTGGATGATCAGCCATGATCACAGTGAATGGCAGTACTGGCTCGCTGGGCCAAATGGCCTACTTGTGCATCTATTAAATTAGTTTGGTGGAGGGTTGGGAACCAGTATGTGAGGCAGAAAATAGAGCCGATGGTGGTAATGTTGATGTAATGTGAGTTTGTGAGGAAGGACAGGCAGTGGAGGAAGCATAAATGTAGTTAGTTGGAGGGTTTGAAATGTGTTTATTTCAATGCAATAAGTATTAGAAATAAGGGAGATGAATGGAGCATGGATCAGTCTGAAATTATAATGTTATGGCTGTTACAGAGATGTGGCTGACACAAGGACAGGATTGGCTGATGCAAGTACAAAGGTTTAGATGTTTTAAAAGGGATAGGATCGGAGGTAAAAGAAGGGGTTGGGGGGAGGGAAGGAGCATGTACAAGCATTTAGAGAAATATAGTCTTCTTGGGGATAGCATGGCTTTGTGAGGGGAAGGTCATGCCTCATGAGTCTAACAGAGTATTTTAAGGAGGTAACAAAAGAAATTGATGAATGTAGGGCAGCAGATGTGTTGAGTGTGGATTTTAGTAAGGCATTTGACAGAGTAGTCTCGTTCAGAAAGGGATCTATGGATTCTTTTCTGTGGATCTATGGAATTAGAATTGGCTCGTCTGCAGAACTCAAAGGATAGGAGTGGATGGAATGTATTCTTCCTAGAGGATAGCGACTAGAGGAGTTCCGCGGGGATCTGTTCTGGAATCTCTGCTCTTGATGATTTTTATAAATGACCTGGACAAAGAAGTAAAGGGATGGGTCAGTAAGTTTGAAGATAACACAAAGATTTGGAGGTGTTGTGGATGGTGTCATTAGCTACAGTGAGATACAGAAGTGTTGCAAAGCTGGGTGGAAAAGTAGCAGATGGAGTACAATGCAGATAAGTGTGAAGTGATGCATTTTGGAAGGTCAAATTTTCAGGCAGAGTACATGGTTAATGACAGGATTCTTAACAATGTGTAAGTACAGAGGGACTTGGGGTCCAAATCCCATAGATTTCTCAAGGTTGTCATGCAGGCTAATTGGGTAGTTAAGAAAGCTTACGGTAAGTTGGCCATCATTACTTGGGGGATTGAGTTCAAGGGTCATGAGGTAATGAGGCAACTCTGTAAAACTTTGTTTAGAGCACATTGGAATATTGTGTTTAGTTCTGGTTACTGTATTATAGGAAGGATGTGGAAGCTATGGAAAGGTTGCAGAGGGCAATTACCAGGATGTTGTCTGGATTGGATAACGTGTCTTGTAAGGCAAGGTTAACAGAGCTTTTCTCTTTGGATAGGAGGTTTCTTAATAGAGGTCTGCAAGATTATAAAAGGCATAGGTTGGGTGACAGCCAGCACTTTTATCGCAGGGCAAGAGTTGCAAACACCAGAGGACTTCTATACAAATTGAGGGGAGAATTTAGAGTAGTGAGTGTCTTGAATAAATACATTGCCTTGGGTCATGGTGGAGGCTAGTACAATAGGGACATTGAAGACTCTGACAGGCACGTGACAGGCAGGAAAAATAGAGGGTTATGAGGCTGGGTTTAAGCAGGTTTATCTAGGTTGGCACCCATTGAGAATGCCTGATATGAACCACTCATGATCTTTATCTCCAATAAATCTCCTTTCAACCTTTGCTCCAAGGAGAACTTCTCCAGTCTAATCTTACTGCTGTACTTCCTCAGCCAAAAACACAAATTGCTGGAGGACCTCAGGGGGTCAAGCTGCATCTGGGGAGGAAAACGGAAAGTCATCATTTTGGGTCGAGACCTTTCATCTACATTCCAGAACCCGCTGTCTCTTGTTTTTCCAGCTGTAGTTCCTCAACCTTGCCATGTAACAGGATGTGTGCAGCTTGATTAAGAATTCTTGAGTGGATTAAAGTGGAAAACTATTTGGGAAGTTGTACACATTTTTTTTTAATCTGCAAAATTCAAAAACTTTAGTTGCATTTTGTTGCTTGGCTTGTTGGAAAGTGACACTTGGTGGCCAGAATTTGAAACTGCATGCAGGTTCATTGAAAAATGAACTACCAGTAAATGTTTACACAGGTTCAGTAATATTAAGAGTGTGGTCCAGATTAAACATGAGGTGAGCACTACTTGCTGTTGACAACACCAGGTGAACACAGATACAAATGTGAGTGCTTGAGAGGTGGTATTTCTCTGCAAGTTGCCTAGAAGCAGTGCAGTCCTCAAATTATGTGTCTCAAATGGACATAGGTTCTCATAATAATATTGTGCATGTTGAATACATCTGCCACAGAGTTCATGAGCTTTAACCGCATCAGTACATTGACTCTCTTGAATAGCATGATGCCCAGTTGCTGCCAAGCAACTCTTACTACAACATCTCAAATTTTTAGCTCTGAGATTTTAAACAAAATTACCTTTTTAAATTATTTCATTGTTCCTGTTTATATCTTTTAATCCAATCTTTATTTCATATGTTTTGTTCTTCTATCAACTTTGACATTTTTTATTCCAGCTTAACTTTTATCTGTTGGACTTCAATCAAGGTTAGGAAATGGGTGGTTACTCACCTAATAGAACCTGGAGATCCTTTGGTGGTCACTGTTTCATTTGAATCTCCTTGACCTAAGTGGGAATGGCAAGTCTAATTTGATTCATGAATTGAATAAATTCTGGATCACTGTGCATTGTCACCCACTGAGCTATTTTAACTTTAGATTATCAGTTTAATATTTTTCCACTGTTGAAAGGGTTCTTTCTTCTTCATTATATAATGATTCATTTAAAGCTTTCCAAATATCTTAGCTACAAAAATGGACTGCTGATGTATCAAGGTTGTCAAGAGAAAAGTTGATTAGTAAAATGAGGTTACAGTTTGAAATATAAAATGTCAATATTCAAAATAGGCACTTCAAGTATGTTGAAGATTTTCAATAGAAATAATACAGCTGTTGTGGTCAAGTCCATTGACACAGTCACTCATCATCAGGAGGTTCCTACCCTGATGCTCAGCTCTGAAGTTAGGACAATCGCATTCCAAATCTCTGTATAGCCTTCTTTACGTTTAAAATGCTTCAGAGGAAAAGTATGCTCTGGATTTATTATAGTTTTTTTTTTAATTAAGAAAAGCAAATTGGAGGTTCTGGTACAAAAAGTGAACCTGCTTGAATTATGTGGTTCTTTTTCCACTTAAACTGTGATGAAGAATTTGGAACTTAATTGCCTGAAGTTTGGCTCAGGATCAAATTTGCAATGGAGGAGTGCAAAATGCCAAAGATGTAGTGAAGAAGTCATTCAACTATGAAACAGGGTAGGCACAACCCATAAGAGCCAAATTAGAGGAGGAGGATTCGACTGAATGTATTTCTATTTCTGAGTATTACCAATTTCAATGCATGCAAATTACTTGCTGCTGCTGGGGGAGCTGATAACAAAATTCCAAGTCATTGCTGTGAATTGGAAGATCTTCTGTCTGATGGATGTACTTGAGTAATGAGTAGTGTGTTTTTCTCCCCACATGGACCATCATTTGTACAATTCATCAAAAGCATGATCAAACTATGTAAACTTTTGCATATCTGAAAATTGTGAAGAAAAGTTCTGCTTTACAGTTGACAAAAAAATTTATTTTCATGTCAGCAAACAGCACTTCTGGTCCAAACTTGCACGGTTTCATCTTAGGACTTACTAATTTGGGAATAGTTCAAATGGATTGGCTGTATACTCCTTTTGGCATCTGAAATGCTTTGTCAAGGGACTTTAACCAGTTGTGATTTCAGAAGATAAAAAAAATGTCATTATGAAACTGACTTCACCTTGAATTTGTGTGTTGTAAATGATGAAGAATTGGTTCATTGGAGCACCAGGGAGAACAGCAAACTAAATACACACAACTTTACAACAAGTGCCTGTAAGCTTGCGAAAAGGGAAACATTGGCCCATTCCTAAAGAAGGAAGAGCTGAGTTTTTGGAAAGGAATTTTGAAGCTTAGAAGCTTGATTCTTATCCTAATAAATAGTTGCTTGTCTATGCCACATTATACATAACTGAAAACTTGGACTAAATAATGTAGAGAATGCACAGTTATGAAGCTCACCTCATAGTTGACTATTCTCAATGCCTCACAGATAATCTACTGTATCTAACCCCAGATTTACAAGGAGCACAGCTTGTAGCTGCCCTGTAGTCCAGCATAATTGACAAATGTGCAGAGAATCTTGGGTTCTGAGGAGAACTGAAACTGGTTTAATGAGAATGCAAGATTGATGAGCTAAAATACCTTTCAAACATTGGATATTGCTGGACTCAACCCCCATATTTCTTCAAGAAAAAAAAATCACTCTAATGCACTTGATAGCAGAAAATCCACAATATTGCCATCTTTTGTGTCTATACAAACTTTCCAATTATACCACCAACCTTCTCATCTAAATTGTTAATAAATAACACAAACATCTTTGTTGTACCCAGTCAAGATGGGGAGCATTTGTGGAACAGTGTATTGCCATCTGTGTGGTGCTTCTAATCTATGAGGTCTCCTGAAGAACAGAAAGAATCTACAAACAGCAAGCAATAATGGAGTGACTGCTTCCAGTCACAAACAGTAACTGTACCAGCTTGGCCAATAAACATCTTTTCTCAAAAAACACCAAAACAAAGTGGAAATGTTCACATTCATAATCAGCCTTTGCTAACAAATGACAAAGAAATGCCTGACTTCTTGCAGTGGAGACCACATCTAATCCAACTGAATACTGCCCAATAAATGTTGCAAACAAAATGATGGAGAATGTTGTTGACCCAAGAGACAAATTCCCAAGATGGCATTGACTACCCTTGACATTGAAGCAATGTGTAAAATGTGGATGGAAGCACCCGGGGAGCTGAAGTTGATGGGTATCAAAGGAAAAGCACCTCACCAGTCCTCATACCTTGCATGAAGGGCATTAATATTACAGATGCTGGAAATATGAAATAATAGAAAATACTGGACAAGAAAATATTTTATCAGGCAGTACATGTGGAAGGAGAGACAAGAGTTATGTTTCACACTGATAACCTTTTGTCAGAACTAGGAAAAATTAGAGGTAAAAACAAGTTCTGAGACATCTGAGGGGCAGAGAGGAGAAAATATGAATGTTCTGTATTGAGGGCAGAGAGATTAAATGACAAAAGGTATAATGAAAATCCAAGTGGAAAAAGAATGATAATGGAATGAATTAATAGGCAAAGATAAGTCCAGCAAGACGGCATTAACAGGGACTACAACACCAGATTTTCTATCTGGGCACTCTCTAGCCAGATGGCATTAACATCGACTTTTCTGGTTTCTGCTAACCTGCTCTCCTCTACCCCCTCCCCCCTTTCCTTCCCCTTTCCAGTTCTCTTCCTTCACCCAGCCATCCCTCCTCCACTTGATCTCTGCTGTCCCCTCCCTCCCTTCTCCATCTATCACCTCCTGCCTTTCTCCTCCCCCCCCCCCCCCCCACCCCACAATCTTTTGTTTGGATGCCTGCTGACATTCTTCCATACTTTGATGAAGGGCTCAAGCCTGAAATGTCGGTTATATATTTTTACCATTACTATATAAAGTACACATCCCTGCTGAGTTGCTCCACCATTGCTTTTACTTCAACCACGGTGTCTACTGACTTTTGTGTTTTATTTCAAGCAAGTTCATATAGTTGATGAATGCCCAATATTAAATTATTATTTTTTAAATTAAACATCTTTTTTTTTGGCATACAGCACGACCCACAAGCCCATGCCGCCCAATCACATCCAATTGACCTACAATCCCCGGTATATTTTCTAGGGTGGGAGAGATCCAGAGCCACTGAAGGAAACCCACAGAGAGAGCAAGAGATCCATACTCCGGTCCCAATTGCTGGTGCTGTTACAGCATTGCACTAACTACTACGCTAACCATACCACTGATATTGCTAGTAGGAGAAAAAAAAATTCTGAAACTGGTGATAAGCCATAACCTTTCACATTACTGGCCTTGCTCTTAAATTTATAATACTTGCAGAACTTGATGCCACCACCTTTCCTCCATTTGAAGAGACAGTTCCTTCCAGCATGTTCCAGGCTCACATTTCCATCTCCTTCAGTACCTGCATGTAGTCCCAGACCTTTTGCCCTCATACTGCCACTGGGGACCTAAACACATGTCACAGATGGAGCGATGACTGACAAACGACACTGCCAATTTAGTGCACTATGTTTGCTGCTCCGGGGGGGAGGGGGGGGGGGTTCTCCTCCACTGGTAAAAATCCATCAGGTCCACAAGGACTTTAGTTTCCGGTTATTTGTCACTTTGTATTCTCCAACCGACCCATTCCACTAAGCTTTCATATAAGCTTGAGAAGGAGCCCATCTCACCTTATTAGGCCAGTGCAGTCTTCAGATTTTGACTTTAAATTCAACAATTTTAGATCATCATGAACATTTGAGGGCCCAGCACTAGTTGTTGTCTCACTCAGCTAACCACTGATGGCCAACAAGAGGAACCTAATTACAACTCTCTGCTTTCTATTGGTTGACTCACTTTCCATCCATGCTAATATCTTTCCTCCAACACAAATATACATCCACCCGTTCCACCCGCTCTGATTGTTGTATCCTCAAAGAACTCCAGCTCTCTGGTCGATGACGTGGTTAGTGCAACATTTTAACAGTGCTAGCGACGTGGGTTTGAATGTGGCTCTGTCTGTGAGGAGTTTGTACGTTCTCCCTGTGTTTTTGTGGATTTCCTCTGGGTGCTTGGTGCTTGAGTTTCCTCCCACCCTTCAAACATGAATGGGGATTGTAGATTAATTGGTGGATGGGGGCTTGTGGTCCAAAAGGGCCTGTTACCGCGCTGTATGTCTAAATTTAAATGTTCTTAATGTGGCCTTTCCTTCCTGAACCCATGCTGCATTTGCCTATCCAGATATCTCTGAAACAATATTTCTTTTAAGTGGCAGGTTAATTGACCTTAACCATTTTACCTCAAACTTCAAGAAGTCTGTGAGTGACAATTTGGATCTCTTCACAGTCCTTGGTTTCCGTGTGTTGTGTTTATAGATTGACTATCTTCTCAATGGAAAATGGTCCTCTCCCACTTCAACCTTCAGCCATTGGTTTAGTCACTTGGTTTACCTTGAGAAAAACATTTCATTCTTGTTTTCCAAATAGCGATCTATGCTGCATCATTCCCATTCTTCAAATCTGCAAACTTGTTCTATTGATTTGGATCTTTGAGGAGCTTGCTGGCTCCTCCTTTGTGAAAGTTGACCTCCATATCTAATAGGCGATAAATGAAAACAGTCTCGCCTGACTCCTGATGTTGACTTTTGATCTTCCACCTCCAAATATCTTGCCAACACAGCTAATTGTTGCAGGACAAGTCCATTCGTCTACGGAGGTCAAAGATCAAAGTTTGTGCAAGGGAGAATTGTCAGTGAATTAAATTGCCAATAATCAGCAATTTGTATCCATCATGTGAGAAGGGGGTAAAAGTCATGTCCCATATTTGTTGATACATAGGCTCCAGGAAATGTCCACCTATCACCTCCTGCGTTTCTCCTCCCCTGTTGTTAAATACTTAACGCTTCCGCATTGTCCTTGTCGCAGGTTTAACTTGTTCACATTTCACACTTCAAGTATCTAATACCTTTCACATTCATGGTTTACCATCCATTATAGACCAACAAGGCACAAGTTGGGAGTTGATTGGAATATTCTTCACTTCATTGGAAGTGGGAAACACCTGCAGGACCAATCCACCAATGTGATTTGTACAACATCCACCACCTGAATCAATTATTCTGCCTGCAACCAGTCTATCATCTACAACATGCATGATGGTACTTGCCTAGGCTGTTGTGAGAGCACTCTCATCAATCTATAAAGGGGGCAGGAGCAGCTAGCACACAGAAACTCTACATCCTTGAGGTTCTGATTAAAATGACACTTTGTTGTTCATTTTTTAAAGTTTGGACGTACAGCAGAGTAACTGGCCCTTTCGGCCCTCGAGCCCATGCTCCTCAATTCCACCCAATTGATTTACAATCGGGTATGTTTTGAAGGGTGGGAGGAAACTGGAGCACCTGGAGGAAAGCCATGCAGACATGGGGTGAACATACAAACTCCTTACAGACAGCCCCAAATTTGAACCCAGGTTACTGCTTTGTTGTCACCGGGAATAAATCTTGGAACCTTCCTCAACTATTGTTGGGGAATCTGTTCATCAGATGTCCTGTACTAGTTCAAGAAAGATGGCACACCATGACCTTCTCAGTCAATTAAGGTATGATGATAAATGATGGTGTTGGCTGCATCATATCCTGATGAATGAACAAAAATGTAATTATACCAGTTGAATATAGCTAAATGATGACAAATAAGATGGCAAAAAGGAACTATGTTGAATTGTGCTGCTTTCCTATGCAATTCTGGGTTGCTTTGGCAGCAAAATGTAACTTGGCTGCTCAAACCAAGAAAATCCTGACCTCAGGAATTTGGCAGCTGAATGCACCTTGCACACAACTGAATGCTGTGGCCCGAACTGGATGAGTACAAATAGCTTGTGGAGCAGTGCCTAGAAGGTCAACAAATAGGGGGAATTTAAAAGTATTAGCTGAGATTTTTAAACTCTAGTTGTTGCTTGACTGGGAAATAAAGAAGTTCAGTGAGCAAGAAGTAACAGGTGAATAGAATGGGCGGCAGGGTTTTGGATGACCTCAGAATTACATGGCAAGACTAACTTGGAGTCCGCTGTACTAGTCAAGCTGTGGGGAATAAAGATACGGATTGCAGTTTCATTAGCTGGTGACTGAGCTAAGGACAGTCAGATACAGTCATGAAGGTGGAATGGGTTGTCTTGGTGCAGATATGTGGATTGGTCTGACTCCAACTTTACAACTGTGTTGATTTTCAGATTGTTGCCAAGAAGAGGGTTGGTGGTGCGGGGTGGAGTCTGTGGTTGGTTGAAGTCATTATCCTCAGTCCTTGGCCACGAATTCCAGAAATGTATTTTCTGAGAATATAATTTTGAAGCGGTATGTTAATTGATTGTTTTGTTTCTTTCTAGTGGAAACGTGAACAAGACTTCGATATGCAATTACTGGAAAAAGCGGCAAAAGGAGAGTATAATAGTGTTCAGGGTGGATTTACAAAGTCAATGCCGGTGGTGGAAGCTGACGTGGAACCACTGGACTACAATTTGGATCTCAGCAAAGAGGTAGTATTACATGAATTGCAAACATCTAAGCACCAGTGTTATAAATATCTTTCATAATTTGTACTTCTTAATTTATGTGACATCTTTCGCAAGCTCAGGACATCTCAAAGCCCCCTCTTCTCCCTCCCCCCCAGCTCCTCCAAGTAAAGTCACTGTCTTGTACAAATATGCTAACCACATTTCACAAACAAGGTTCCCACGAGGAGAAAAATATATATGATATTCAGTTTCAGTTGACTGAAGATTAAATGTCGTCACATTCAGCCAACTCCCATTTCAAATGATGTTGTTCCTTAAAGGAGCAACAAAAACCTTGCTTCTAATGGCAATAGCATTGCAGTTCAACTCTCTCTGTAATTATCCACATCTGTGTTTTAAAAAAAAATAATTCAAAGGATGCAATATTATCAGCAGATATAATTGATTAAATGTGTGGTGATCTGTTAATTTCCCAGGGTGATCCCTCCTCCCACAATGGGATCCTGCCATTAGAGTTTGAGCCATGAATACTTTTAACACTCTTATGAAATATCCCGCCTCCAAACAAAACTTTTGTCAAAGTTAAACTGGAAAGTCTGCAGATGCTGACGTCGAGCGCAATGCACAAAAGTGCTGGAGAAACTCATCAGGTCACACACAGCATCTATGGGAAGTACAAAGGGTAATCAATGATTCCAGCCTGAGCCTTTAGATAAGGTTCGAGCAAAAGGCAGACAGGAGCCTGAATAAAAGGGGGAGGAGCACAGGCAAACAAGAGGTCACTGGTCGATGCAGGTAGTAGAGGAAAGAAAAATTAGAAGTGATGGAGAGAGCTTTCTGATAGGAGAGAGAAGGGGGTTGGGAACTGGAGGAAAGGAAAGAGGCATAGGGAAAGAGGAAGACATGGGAGGGGTTTAAGGAAAACTGGAGGAATTGATGTTACAGGTATTGTAATGCCATTTGGTTGGAGAGTGTCCAACCAAATGGCATTAAGGTGTGTTTGATGTTCACTCGGTCCACCTTTAGCAAATCTTCCCTTTCTCAATCTTTCTGTCTCCATCTTGGGAGACAAACGCTTGACAGATATCTTTCTATAAACCTACCAGCTCCCACATTAGCTCAACTACACCGCTTCTCATTCTGTCTCCTGTAGGGATTATATTCCCTTCTCTCAATTCTTCCGTCGCATCTGTTCGGGATGAGGTCTTCTATTCTTGAAATATGAAGGATACCTTCTTCCTTCAAAACTTGAGGTTTCCCCTCTACTGCCATCAACCCAGCCTTACCTGCACCTCTTCCTTTTCACACATATCTGTCCTGGCACACTCTGCCCCGAGAAGAAACCAGGACAGGATTTCCCTTGTCCCCACCTGCCTCCACAATCAACATATCCTCCACAATTTCTGCCTACAATGTGATCCCACCACCAGACACATCTTCCCCTCTCGCACCCCTCTCCACTTTATTGCAGGGACTGCTTCCTCTGGGACCCCTTTGCCTACTTATCGTCCCCTTGGTAACTTTCCCTGTGACCGCAAGAAATGCTGCATTTTCACTTACAATTTCTCTTCCACGCCATTTGGGGCCCCAAACAGTCCTTTCAAGTGAAGCAACACTTCACTTGTGAATGTGCATCTGTCGTTTACTGCACCAAGAGCTCCCATGTGGCCTTTTCTGCATCAGTAAGACTGGATGCAGATTGGGAAGCTAAGTTTTGTGAAGCACCTTCGCTCCTGTCTGCTGCAATGGCAAGGATCTCCCAATGGCCCAGCGTTTTTATTCTCCACACCATTTCCATGCCAACATCTCCATTCATGGCCTCATGCACTGCCACCCTCAAATTGTAGGAACAACACCTTATTTTACTTCTGGGCCACTCTCTGACCAGACCAATAATTTCTGATAACATAGCTCCCCATCCCCCATCTCTCCCTTTATCTCTTTCTTTCTCCTTTCCTCCAGCTCATCAAATCCTTAGCTTCCCATTGGTCTGTGCACCCCGTCCCCGCGCGTGTGCATGCACACACACACACTCCCCCCGCCCCCCAAGGGTTTAGGCCTTTGGTAATATATCTTAACTTTCTGTGGACGCTGTGAGACCTGAGTTCCAAAATTGGAAGGCATTAATCTTCTCTGTCTACTCTTCCACATTATTTTTCATCTCATCTTTTTTTATTTTTAGTTATCAAAGCCAGACATGGTTCTAATTCCAGAGCGTTACATTGAAGTGGAGCCTGAAGAACCACTCACCTATGAAGAATGCGAGGCAAGGAGACGCAAGGTGCAAAAAATCAAAAGCATCCTTGCCAAATCGAGGTACTTGTAAATAAATGCAGGATTTTCATTGCATTTTTAATTCAGGTACTCAAGTAATAAATCGACTGCCTCTGTGTCCCAAATGTACCCTCATGTTCCCTAACCTAGACTCATCATCTGTCATCCTGCACCTTTCCCTGGTTCCCAAATGACCCCTGTCCCATCCCTTCCCACTTCTCTCCTCCTTGTACTGGCTATGTCCCTCCCCTCTTCATAATCAGTTTTGATGGTGGGGGTCAATTCAATGTTGAACATTTCTTTTACACCTACGGATCAGCTCAACCTGCTGAGTTCATCCAGCAGATTTTTTTTTTTGCTCCAGGCTTCAGCATCAGAAGTTTCTTGCCACTCAAACAATGTCTTTCTGGAAAAGAAAGCTCCTGCGATTTAATGCTGGATCTTACTGCACAAATGATCAAAATCCTGTAGTTACATTAAAATGCACCAAACGTGCTCAGATTTTCCATTTACTCACAATATTAGATCACTTAGTAGCTCCCTTTTATCTGTGATATGAGGTAAATCTGAAATATTGGAGAAACATTTTAATTATATTTGTGATAAATTACGAAAATTCACTTTTACGAAGAAATTGTAATGGGTTTTCGCTTTTACAAAAATTTGCCTCCAATTGTAGTCAATGGGTCTTCACTTTACATATTTTTGGCTTACGAATGGTTTTTCAGGAATTCTCTACCTTCATAAAGTGGGACATAACTGTATTGGTACAATTAGGGTGAAGGACTTCACAGACCAATTGTCAGAGGTCTTCATGGACATCTTTGACACCTCACTATAGCAGTCCATCATTCCTGCAGGCTTCAAGACAGCCACCATCATCCCGGTGAGGGTAACGATAACAGGCCTCAATGATTACTGCCCTGTGGCATTGATCTCTACCAATTTGAAATGCTTCAAGTGTCTGGTGATGGAACGCATCAAAGCGCTCCTCCCAAGGATGGTGGATCTATTTCAATTTGCTCCTAGAAGAAACTGTTCCACGGACGATGCTTCACTCTGTCCTGGTCCACTTGGAGAATGATGCCTCATACACTAGCCTCCTGTTCATCAACTTAATACAATCATTCCTCAGAGGCTGGTGATGAAGCTGTCCTCGCTGGGATTCAACACCCCTCTCTGTAACTGGATGCTGGACTTCCCACAGAAAGACCACAGTCTATCTGGGTGGGTAGCAGAATATTGAGCACCATTATGCTGAGCGCTGGCGCACCTCAGGGCTGTGTGCTCAGCCTGCTCCTGTTCACATGACTGACCCACAACTGCATCGCCAGATCCAACTCCAACAGTGTCATCGTTTGTAATGACACAACAGTCGTTGACCTCATCAGAAACTACGATGAGTTGCACTACAGAGAAGAGGTAGAAAATCTTGTGAAATGGTGCAAGAGTAACAATCTGAGCCTCAACATTGTTAAGATGAAGGAGGTGATTATGGATTTCAGGAGGACCAGGAATGACCATCCTCCACTACATATCAACAACCCTGTTGTAGAGAGAGTGGAGAGCACCAAGTTCGTTGGAGTTCACTTAACTAGTGACCTATCGTGGACACTCCTCACTTGTCAGGAAGGTGCAACAGCGACTGCACTTGCTGTGAAGACTGAAGCGGGCAAGGCTACTGGCCACCATTATATCAGACTTCTATAGGAGCTCTATCGAGAGTCTCCTGGCTGATTGCATCAGTGTGGTATGGTTGCTGCAGAGGAATGAATTGGAGATCAATCTACAGGACCATAAGAGTGGCAGAGAGGATCACTGGAGTCTCCCTTCCTCTTCCCATTCCCCCCCCCCCCCCACTCCCCCACCATCAATGTGATCTACCTGGATCAGTGAGGACCCCTTCCACCCTGCATACAGCATCTTTCAACTGCTCGCATCGGGATAGATATACAGGGGTATCAGGATAGATATACAGGGGTATCAGAGCCAGCACCACCAGGCTAAGGAACAGCTTCTTCCCACAGGCAGTGAGAATGCTGAGCACCCAAAGGAACTGTTCACATTAAACATCTGAGACTCTCATTTGGTTAAAACAATATTCATTTATTTATTATTGTTGATATAATATGTCCTGCAGATGTATTATTTTTCTGTATGTGTGTAATGTCTGGTTGGATGTCTTCATGTTTTTGCACCGAGGACCGGAGAACGCTGCATGCGGGGTAAAAGGGGTCCTCAATGATGTTTCGTTGGGTTGTACTTGTGCAATCAGATGATAATAGACTTGACTTGACTGGATGGAGGGGGGCCATTTTCCTTCAAGTGAAGGAGGCTCAGGGACGATCTTACAGAGGTTTATAAAATTATGACAGGCACAATAGGGGAGATCATCTCTTTCCCAGAGTTGGGGAACCTGAAACTTGAGAGCATAGGGAAAAGATTTAAAGGGGATCCAAGAGGCAAGTTTTTCACACAGAGGATGCTGGGTACAGTAAAATCCCTGTTATGTCGAATTCAAGTACCAGCAGCGTCAAGCAACCGGCAAAAGAAAAATTGTGGAAAATAAATGGGTAAAAAATATGGACGTTTAAAATTGGCATGCCTCACTGTTAAGTTCTCCATTCACACAGCATGCAGTTTCAAGCGACAGGGCAGTTCACTTATCCAGCATCTACCAATCCCCAAAAGTGTCTGATACCATGGGCTTTACTGTTTATGAAAGAGTTGCCAGTGGAAGTGGTAGAGGCGTATATAATTAGAATGTTTTTGGAAAAAAAAATGACAAGGAATGGCTTGTAGGGATATGGACCAAATGTAGGCAAATGAGATTAGCATAGATAAGCATCTTGGTCAGTATTGATGTGTTGGGCTGGAGGTCCTGTTTCTGTGCTGTAGAACTCAGAATGGGTTTGTGAAAAGAATTATATTTGAAGAAAAAACATGAGATTGTGGCTGTGAAAATAAAAGTAATTTTAGAAATTGCCAAGTAGGATTTTGTGTTGTTACGCTGAAGATTAGGTTAATTGAACTTTGAATAAAACTATTCTCGAAGCGACAAAACCTAAACTGAATCAGTTTCCAACATCACTGATTTCTTGCCAATTAAGATACACTTGTGCCAGCTTGATATCCATTAAGGGTGTTCCTCGCAGTGTCCATACCAGGGTACAGTACCTTGACTGAATTTTGTCCAACTTTAAGATCAAAATCACTATATTAATGTGAGACCATGAAAGGAAACCTTGCAGCTGAGCTGAGCTGAGAGGTCTGGGCTGTTGAGATACTTGGTATTTCAGAGAAAAGACATCTGGGTCAGAAAGTAGGCCTGGGGTATAATTGGTTTACTCTCAGTATGGAAGCTCTTGTCCAGATGCATCTCCCATAGCTAATACTTAGCAACCTGGAGAGATACTGGTTTCCTGCAGTCCGACAGAAATAGGGCAACTTGTCACAGGATTTCTGATCAACAGAAGCAATGCTGACCTCTGTGTTTAGAGAATTCAAAGCATTCACAACTCTCATCTCAGGCTGACCCCTGCCCTAACATTATGCCCTTTGGTTCTCAGCGCTGCAGCCAAGGGAAACTTTTTCTTGGCTCAAAGGAAATGCTCTGTGCCTGGACAAAATTAAAAGGGAATTTGGAGAGGGCACAGGGAAGAGGCACTTTGCCCTCTTGCTGTGTTTGAATGCTTCAGTGCAGGACCGCTATTCTTGCCCCCCAGAACTTAATTGTCTTATGACCTGTCTGCAAACCCATATCTACAATGTTTTTACATCTGCTGCTTTACCGGCTCCCTACTTCCTTACCACATTGTCCTCACACAGTAGTTGCCCTCTGCAGATCCATCCCAATCAATATCACTGTCAGCCCACTTATTTGAACTCGCTATTTCACTCTCACAAATTCTTCCCTTGCAAACAAAACATCCCTCCCTCCCCATCTCCTGTGGCTGAGTTAATGGTAGAAAGTTAACGTGATGTGTGACAGCTGTGTTGTATTTCTGAATGTGACCTCTCGGAATTTTTTTTTAAACTTCCGTGCATCAGTTTCCAGAATATGCAGACAGGAATAAACAGCAGAGAAAGTTCAGTTGATCCAGATTCACATCTGCAGGAACAGGAACGTATTATCACCATGTCGTATGCATTGGCATCCGAAGCTTCCCAGCGCAGTAAAATGGTAGCAGGTAAGTACTGGCCTTCTATTGTCAACTCAAAATACCAAATAATAGAATGGCACACACACGTGTGTGTATTATCTATCTATCTATCCTTCTTTCATATGCATTAACAATTAAGGAAGATTTGGAAAAGCTTTCCTATTCCTTGTTGGCGGTGAAAATAGGACGTTGAGTAATTCTTGAATGTTTTGGCACGTTTAATTGCTCATTAATGGTGAACAAGGATGAACTATAGAGGGAACCAGATTAGCTGCCTACTTCTCGGCTGATGAACGATATTAAAATCTGTTCAAAGGATTTATTTCTTTGTTACACTGAAATTGGCTTTGTGAAGTAGAAATTCAAAGCCTCATGAACAACAAAATTTGTGTGTAAAGTTGGTTATTTTATGTGAGATCTGAAACGAATTGCATCCACGGCAGTTTTGTCGGTCCATTTCGATGAGATTGAGCTGATGTATGAAAGCAGATTATTTAATTTCACAGTCAAGCTCATTTCCACCCCATCCAAAACCAGGTAAAATATATTTCCTGACAAGGATCACTTGATAGTAATTGAACATGGGAATCTTGTTTGACTCTTTTTTTTTCCTCTCATTGGAACTTCCCAGGTTAGAAATTAATTTACATCACTCACACTGATCAAGTCTAATTGCTTGAACAAGTGGTTTATTTATTATGAGAACCATTTTGGGCGTTGTTTTTATTTTGAAAGTATTTCCAATAAACAGATAGTTTTTTTTATGGCTAACAACTAAGAAACACAGCAACAGGTGTTAATTTTATCTGTGGTACTTGAAGCTTTTGCAGACTTGACTATTATCTCTACAATTAAAGATTTCAAACATTTTCTTTGTAATAACATTCACTCGTGCCTTACCAAGTACTTTAGAAAATATTTTTTAATTTTAATGGGGCAGTTGAAAATTGAAATTAAAATCTGCTATGTATTTATTTCAAAGTTATACATTTTCTAATTGTAAAATATGTTGTGGATTTTTTCATTTGATTACAAAGTTCTCTTGAGAGAGATTAGCCTCCATCTGAAATATCACACCCTCATGATATATTCTCACAGGTCTCACATTAGTTCTCCTGGCCAGTCAGTTCCACTCCATAACTGCAGTTACTTCCTGACAAAGAAAGACTTTTGTGTGCCTTGGAGGTTGCTATTGACCATGCCAATTTACGGTCTCCAGGTGGCAAGAGGTATTTGGTAAAGGTGCAGAATGTATGCATCTTGCATTTTTAGCTAGATTCGGCATCTCGGACTGAAAGCAGTGGTAGGCCAGGATCAAACTCAGAAAGACTAAAATTTGTAGTAGTGTAAATTCTGGGCACAAAATATGTCTTGGGAGCTTGGAAAATCCAAGCTCCCAATTTGGGTTAGTTGAACTGTGGTATATTTATTTATAGTATGTTCGGATTTTTAAATTTAAAAGGAGCTTGGTTGCTAATATTCCAAATGTCATTAGATATTGGGTGAGAATAAAAGTGTGGTCAAGTGTATGCTTGTATGATTGCACAGCCTGATGACAGTTCCTGGCGACATTTGAAGAATGCTGACAGCTAGTTAGTCAGAAGATTCACTTACACTGTGAGAGGTTTAATGATATGAAAGTTTTAACTTTTATTTTTATGGCTTATATGGTTTGTTTATAATTATGATGTAGATTGTGATTATTGTGGAGTGAGTACTGCATGTTATTAAAACAAGTACTAATTTGTTTCCAAATGTAGCCAGAAATTGAAAATTCTTTGGCTGAGATTGTAAAACTGTCATTGTCTTGGTCTAACTTTTGTCTTTAACAATTTTTGTCCTTGTCTCTGTGTATGATCCCTTCCAGCGCACCAGCAGGTCCATGTCCACCCATCTTCAGCACCTTCCCCTCCACACTCCCCTCTAAGCAATGGATTCCACTACACATTTGTCTAAGCAAAGTAAGAACTAACAACTTTTAACCTGATTTCATCACCTTGAACTAATATTGTCTTGATTACAATCTTAATTTTGCACATTATACAAACTTATGAATGCCTTCAATTATGTAATTTGAAGTTGATAGTTAACCAACAAGAGAAACACCAAGAATACTGACTAATTGTTTTGTATTCATGTCGTCGTCAAAAATTAATATTTTGATCAGTAATTTCAACTCTGGTAAATCTATTTTGTGGTAATGCTTCTTTGGTCTGCTTAATTTTAATTGATAAATATTGAAAATTGCAAACAGTCCCTTCTCAATATTTAATCTTTGAGGTTTCCCTTTTAATTTTTAATCTGACACTAAATGCTTCACCTCTGCTCTGTCTGCTTTGCTGAACTGTTCTCTCTCATTTCTTGCTGTGTGGCTGCTCTCCTCTTTCTTCTATTTCCCACTCCATCCCGCATATCGTTTAGAATGTCTTAAGCCACAGATCAGGAGTAGCAGAGTTGGTATGCCAGCCTTACTGAGAATTTAATAACTGAGACTTTTTAAAAATGGAGTTTTAGCATGTCTTCTGAAAGGAGCAGCGAACTGGCCACCAAAGGGGAAAAATAATCTTCTACAAATTTGTTGTGCAAGCTATTTGTTTTCCTTGTTTTATACCAGGAAAAGCCAAGTGAGGGAGCCAACCTGTTTCCAAACCTCAACCAGGTTTTTGTGGCAGACCACATCAGACCACACAAGTTATCCTTCCGAAGGAGTGTTTTTAATGTTGTAATTTTGCACCATTATTTTTAGGGAGAAGGACCGGATTATCTTTGAGTTTGATCAGCTAGCTATTGTGTCACGCAATCTCAAAGTCAACAATCCAAATCAGTTAGAATCAACATAAGATGTAAAATCTCGTAAAAATCGCTATCTACTTTCAGCCATATGAATGGAGAAGAGCTATTTACCACTAATCCACTCCTCCTACTTTTTCAACTTTGATAAATTGTATGATTCTTGCACACTTTCTTTGATTTTCACTTTTATTGTCCTGCTTTCAAGCAACTGGATTTACCTTATAATATTTATTATATTTAATTACCGTCCTATAATCTAATTACTACATTTATGCATCTTGGGCTTTCCGTATCAGTCGGCATCATTTTAACATTGATATCTTTCTCCTTGTGGTAGATGAACCAAAACTAAGCACATTGTGCACAGTGACATATTATTTCTGAAATTTTAACTTATTCTCTATCCACCTATTTTCCAAGGCAAGGTTTACACAAAATGTTTTGACAACTTTTTAAAAATATGAGTTGGAGGTTAAGAAGCCATATGTCATTAGCATATCAATGAATATAATAACACTGCCACAATGGCATTTTAAATCTGTTTTCATCATTGTGCAGTATGTTTGAACGCAACAATAATTTTGTGTTAATTGTAAAGATTGTGTCCCCCTAAAACTTCAGAAGGCACATTGGATTCTCCAGAACACCTAATCATCATAGCAGAAAATGAAATTTACTTTACCTCCAATATTAACGTTTAATTGAAACAGGTTGTATATTTAGTGCTAAGTAAAGTTGTAGTGCCATCTGGTGATTATGGAGCAAATTTCAAAAATTAATTACCGTACATGATTGTAACCAGACAAATCCTTACGTTTTAAAATACATTCAGGAGTAATACTGTGAAATCTAGATTATGATATGACTATCTCATGAAAAGGTTTCTGTTTTTGTGTGAAGGGCATTATGAACTGATATTCGGAAAATAATTTATGTGCAATTAATTTTTTTAACTGTAGAACACCACTGGTGAATATTAAAAATATTGCATGGTTTATATTCAGCAGTTGAAAGTCAAAGATAAGATGTTGCATAATTTTAAAATTCAATTTTAATGCTTTAATACTCTTGTCAATATCAAAATCAGAAGCCATAATTATATTATACAGGGATTAAATATTGTTGTTCATGAATGGAAACCAGGAAGATGCTCAGTGGTTTTCAAACTTTTTCTTTCCACTTTAAGTAATCCATATGCCATAGGTGCTCTTAAGGTGGTATTTGAGTGGAAAGAAAAAGTTTGAAAACCACTGATCTGTAATGGTGGGAATTTCTCAAAGCCTGAAGAGATTTGGCAGTTTTCCAAAGAACTAGGCTAATGGGATCAAAGGAAGATCATTTGGAGGGAAGGAGGCCATTAAGTCCACCGAGTCTCAGGTGGCTCTTTATAGGGCACCGCTCTCCATCCCATCCTCTGCATTTCTCCCATAACCTTGCAAATCATTTCCTTTCAAGTGCCAATCCAATTCAGTTTTTAAAAAAATGCACAGATAGATCACAACTGTAGCGTTTATCCTCACCTTTTTGAGTAGAATTTTGAATTTCCCCTTAAATCATTCAGTAATTGGTTCAGCTTCCCCTCATTTACTAATGTAAAACAATCATGATCTTGGTACACATTAATAAGCATCTCTCTGCTCCAAGTGAACAATACCTGCTTCTCCAATCTAACCTTATGGACAAAATGAAGGAAAACTAATGATCATTTGAAGCATTCAGAACAATGGATAGATTATTTTCAGTTTTGCCTGAATACTTTTATGAAACTTTGGGGATAGGAAGTTGGTTCAGCAGTCAGGGAGATTGTTATTTTGGGTGGAAACATTGTAATCTATAAAAGGGGAACAAGGTTGTTAGAACCTATTTTTAATGAAGCTGAAATATAGAGGTGAATAAAGAGGTGACACTTCATTCTTTCTTTTCCTAAATTAGCCAAAGCCCTGGCTGAACACTGAGAATGGAAGTACTGAACAAGGAAGAAAGTGGGACAAACCTGCAAAGCTGCTCTGATGGTAATTTGGTTAACCCGCACTAATGAACCAGAAACGGAAGGAATTTTGTCGACTTGGGTTTTTGTATGGAAACCAAGAAGGTTGTTCATGAGGAGACATTGAAACTGGGACTGGGTTGGTTATTTAATTTTGAAGCTATTTTTCTAAAATATTAAAACATATGGAGGCTATCTTGGTAGCTATAAGCACGACGGGAGTTTGGTGACTCACGAGGAAAATTAAAGTTTTACTTTGCACAACGGAGGTGTGTGCAGTAGGATTAATTTTTTAAGCATATATATTGTATTGCACTTTTAAAATTGTATATGACATGCACACGTACCACAAAAAAGCTGATTTGCTGTATTTTAGTCAGAATGAGTTGAAGCAGATTTTATGATACATGCAATTATTCAGAACAGTTTTGCAGTTTGTTAAATGTGTTTAATTTTATTAGCCTGGTTTCAGCTGCAATATTTTTTATTGTACATCAATGGAAACAACACATTCTGTAAAAGGGTCAATTCCCTAGTTCTCTCGCAATTTAAAGTGCTCGTCTATTTTTGAATCTAAAATTTAAAATGTAATATTCCTACCATTTTTGGATCAATTTTAAAATGAAGTTATTTTGTCTGAATCAAGCACTGCCGAATGAATTTCTATTGCCAAAACCAAATAGATTCTATGTAATTTCCACAGTCATTTGCAAAATATAAAGCCCAGCAGAAAGATTATTTTGAAAATGGAGTATTGAAATGATTTTGAAATCTGTGGAAAAACTTGCTGAATGTAAATATTAATAAAAAGATTCAACTAACAGTACTGTGTATCATGTTCTGAGAGGATATGATTTGGTGATTGTGCAGCATACAGTTCAACTTGCAACAAGCTGTGTAAGGGTGAGACATATAAAGATGAAGTCTTCCAGGAGAGTAAAACATTCTTTGATCTTAGCAGAGCTGGTATTTGACATTGCTTTGGCCAAAGGCATTACTTTGCCTTTGGTGCTTTTTGCTGCTGGAAAGTTTTATGCATCCAGATCACTATCAAGTAGAAATGTGTGAAAATGTCTCTGCATGAGTGTGATTGAATAGTCTCCACCTATTAGTGCTGAGGTCTGTATATAAAGAATGATTAAAAACACGCAGAAATGCTTGAGGATCTCTGCTGTTCTTGCAGAGTCCATAGGAGGTAAAGATATATTACCGATGTTCTGACTTTCGGGCTTGAACTCTTCTTCAACAAATAAACAAATAACAGGAAGGCATCAGAATAAAGACAAGACTAGCTGTGGAAGGGGTCCAAGGCAATAAAAGGTGTTAAATGGATAAGATAAAAGGAGAGGTGATAATTGATGTTTGTTCTGTAAAAGGAGACTGAGGGAACAGCGAAAATCAGTGCTGGTGGAATTGGGACGAAGTGAATGTGTGTGTGTGGTGGGGGTGAGGTTGGGGGGGGGGGGGGTGTTGGTTAACGGAAGCCAGAGAAGTTGATGTTCATGCCATCCAGTTGAACGGTGTCCAGACAGAAGATGAGGTGTTGTTCCTCCAATTTGCAGGTGGTCTCAGTCTGGCATTGCATGAGACCATGGTCAGACAAGTCAGCAAGGGATTGGGATGGGGAATTGAAATGGGTGGCATCTGGGAGATCAATGCTATTGCTCGATGAGGTGCTCAACAAAGCAATTTCCCAGTCTGCACCCAGTATCTCCAGTAGAGACCGCAACGGAAGCACCAGAGTAGATGACCCCCTGCAGATTCACAAGTGAAATATTGCTTCACTTGAAAGGACTGTTTGGGGCCCTGAATGGTGGTGAGGGAGGACGTGTGGGTGTAAGTGAAGCATCTCCTACGGTCACAGGGGTAGGTGCCAAAGGGACGATATAAAGAATGGTCACGAAGTATGAGAGTACTACTTTGCATGAATATGTTCTGCTGCTTTCAGAAAAAACAGGTAAGTGATTGTGATGGGTTGATTGTTTAGAAATACGCAGAAGGCAAGCTTCTGAGAATAATTGATGCATTAGTAAGCAATGGAAAAATTATTTCTACAAAATAATATTCTCAGCAGTTACGAGGGTGTATACTGTTTTTATTTACAGATGCTTAAAGACAATGCCTTGAAATATTAGACATCTCATTCAATATTTGGCATGCTTTCCCAACGAGAACCAACCACTAAGCAATGAACCAGGTCGGAATGCGAAACAGGTTAAAATTGACAGGGTTTTGTGCAATTTGATCATATTTTTAGTGAGGATGGAGAAGTAGCTGCCTTTCATCTGATAGGAACATTATCTAAAATGTTTGCTGCAGTAACAGAAAGCTAATTTTACAAAGCAATCCAGGGGAATTAAATCTTTCTTCCAGACTGAACATTGTGATAGATACATTATTACCCTTGAAGACAGGAGACAGTCAATAAACACTTGCCTTAACAGCAAAGCTCCATGAATTTATGGATTTTTAATTCCATTAAATTCTTCAGGGTGCAAAATTTGGAAAATAAATGTGAACATGGATTGTAATTATAGTTGCCCACATCTATCTCTCCCCCTTTCTTTCACCATCCCTTTCTCAAAGCACTGGCTATTGGACCTTTCCTAGCTTTGGACTTGATCTTTATGGCCTGTTGCAACTTTCTGGGAATCATTTGGGGAATTACCTGGAGGTGAGTTCCAGAAAAAAAAATACTGGTGATTTGCAGATGTGACATATAAAATTCTTTCATTAATAGAGGTGATTTTTCAAAAGTCCACAGAAGGAACTGATGTTTGGATTGGGTAAAGAACTGCAAGCATTGAGTGGCCAAGAGGGGCACCGAGATAACACAATGACTCTGAATCACAGAGTCAAAAAAATAAGCAATCTAGCCCATTCCAATGGAGAGCTGATAATGTGGAATAAGAATCTGATGCAAAATCATAAAAAAAGTGGGGCACTAGGCATCCTTTGCCATCAAGTTTCTTTCAACATGCAGGCTTTCCTCTCATGCAGAACTGTTGTAATGTGTGGCAACAGAACCCCTCTAGGTGGCACTAGATTAAAAATGACCGAGGAGTGAGAATTTGGTAAATCTACCTCTTTAGCATAAAATGTAAAATAATGGCCTTTAATTGTTGTCTTTTAAAACGGCTTCTGGAGTGCATTTTGCAGCACAAGCCTTGAAAAGTAATTACCTTTAGTTGAATGTTTTAATTTATTGAGTTCATGCCTGCAATGAGACAGAAAGTCAATGGAACAGAATGATCTCACAAGTTTTCACCATTTTAAAGAGAAAGAGGCATATTGAGGTTCTATGAAACCTTCAGAACCAGAATTCGAAATCTGTGATACTGTCGAATACTTACCCATCTCTTCACTTTGTGCCACCTACTCCATTTGCAGTTGGCTCAGTTCATTGATGCTGGTGGCTGGCAGTGGTGCCAAGAATGACTTGGACTCAGAACATCAATAGAATTCTTTTGTTCTTTAACAGGGTGCAGGTGCTTTTGGTAAGTCATTATTTATTATTCATTCACATCTTGCATAACAGACCCAGGTTGTGTCATACAAGTACAATTAGCCTTCTGCATCTGAAGCCAGGTAAACACGAGACTGGGAAGGCTACAGGTAGTGATTCTGGACAGATAGACCAGACCAGCAAGATCTGGCTCAGTGGACTGAATAGTTAAAAAACCATTGAAAAACATTAAAAAAAAGTGAAATTGTCTCAGTTTGTGATGAGTGTTTGCTGTGGAAGGTTTTAATTAGAATTAATTTGGAAATATTACCTATTTTACTTTTGTCTATTAAAGAGTTAACTGATTGAGTTGGGCAATAACATATTAAAGCCAAATGTAATTATTAATTGCCAATTCAGAATGAGAACATAGTTTTCTGGAGATTGAGGATAAAATTGATATTTGTTGGTAGTCTTTTTTCTTCTTTGGCTTGGCTTCGCGGACAAAGATTTATGGAGGGGGTAAAAAGTCCACGTCAGCTGCAGGCTCGTTTGTGGCTGACAAGTCCGATGCGGGACAGGCAGACACGATTGCAGCGGTTGCAAGGGAAAATTGGTTGGTTGGGGTTGGGTGTTGGGTTTTTCCTCCTTTGCCTTTTGTTCGTGAGGTGGGCTCTGCGGTCTTCTTCAAAGGAGGTTGCTGCCCGCCAAACTGTGAGGCGCCAAGATGCACGGTTTGAGGCGTTATCAGCCCACTGGCGGTGGTCAATGTGGCAGGCACCAAGAGATTTCTTTAGGCAGTCCTTGTACCTTTTCTTTGGTGCACCTCTGTCACGGTGGCCAGTGGAGAGCTGGTAGTATCAAAGCCCTAAAGCCTAATGGCCTTCGATTTTATTCTCTACTTGTTCTTTCTTTTACATTAACCAATCAGGTTAACCAATCTTGGTTAAATATTCACTTGCAATTAATAAAATCTCTACCTGTTCAAACAATGGCAATACTGAAAGCTCTTATTTGTTTTAATGTCTCATCCTCTTCAATTTGGGTATTGAATTCATGACATTAGTTTGACTCCTGTAACTTAAGTATTGAATTACCATTTATCTTCACCATTTATCCTAATCACATCAAAACAGTCCAACTGGAGACATGTAGTTTGTGCGGATTGTTGGTCCAGTACAAACATTTCAGCAGTTGTGCAGTTCTTTATTGAGTTAGTTCCAAAGGATTAATGTTGTGGTACTAAGCTATATAAAGCAGAATTCAATCCTCCTTTGGTGCTGCAACAAATGTTCAATCTTATCGTTGAAATGAGTGCCAGTTTTACAGACAGAAAGAATATCAGGCATAACATTTAGCTAATGTCTAAATGTGGCCTTCTACCAGATCCCATGGAGGAGAACAGGGCAGAGATTTTGCTATGATAATAATAATAATAAAGGACATCGGACTTGTCAGCCACCAACGAGCCTGCAGCTGACGTGGACATTTACCCCCTCCATAAATCTTCGTCCGCGAAGCCAAGCCAAAGAAGAAGAATAAAGGATATGATGATGGAATTTCAGTTGAACCCCTTTATGAAATAGATGTTCTCTCATAAATTAAATGATATCTAATTATCAATATGCATGTGCATTTTGTACATAATCTAAACAAATAATAGAGATTGTCATGTTTAAGTGAAAAAAAATACAATCAACATTGCAGGATTATACCCAAGATATAACTATGTGCTGGTGAATGCTCTATATTTTCCAAATACTTTTTGTTTTGATTATTTGTCCTGTTGATATGTATTGATTTTGGGTGTGGAATTGTATGTTATTTGTCCTTTTGAACTTTAATCAAAATTGAGAAGCAACCAAACCTCACCCTCTCTCCCAAATGATACACACTACTTCGAAGTAACATTTCAATGGTGACCAGCTGGCTGAAGTGGGACTGAAAAGGCCAGCAACTTGCACAAGGATTTTTTTTCTTCTTAGTACCCCTGTACAAAGAAAAAAGACAAAATGTACATACATCACAGTCCCTGCAATTCTGTTTGAACGGTGGTTCTGATCATCTTGAGCCCAACTGATGTGTAGTTTCTATTAAAATTTCTTAAGATGTTATCTGAGTTCAAAGCTTCTGCTTTTTAAAGGGCATTTTTAATTTGGGGCCCCATGGAGTATTATGCTGGAAAATATGGTGTTAACAAAGCCATAATGTATAGATGCATTTGCAGGGAAACTGAGAGCTGGCAGTGTTGTGTACAAGCTGTTTTTGTTTTAGTTATGTGCCCTGCCAAACAGTAGAAATGCTAAGCAATTGGGGAAAGGGTCTAAACCTTCAAAGAGTCACCACCTGCTTCCTCTTTCACATTTCATTCTGGAGTTCAGCCAGGAACATTATTTTGAACTGATTCTGTGCCTATAGCTTGTTCAAAGCTGTGTTTGCAGCCAATTTCAGAAAATAATACCAATGCACTGTATTTGACTGGCAGCCTATTCGCTTTCAAGCCCTTTCACTTGCACCTTTGATTCTATCATGGCTGTTCATGGCAGAAAAACTGAAAGGTCTACATGGCAGAGGTAACCAATGGACCTTGATCAAAAGCAAATCTGTTTGTTTTATTTAAAAAAACATGACCTTTAAAGGTTTCTGTGGAATTCAGTGTATGGCATTATTTGTTCTGCTTAATTTTCTCTCTCAACCATTCTTTCTAAGGTTAAGGACTGCTCGAAGACACTTAATAAAGGCAGAAAGAATAAAGATGCAGAGCCAAAAAGCATCAGGAAGGGTAAAAGCTTATTCTAAGAGAAGCCCTTTTTACACAGCTGGGTTTTTACCAAGGTAGGTAGTCTCAGCAGTGGAGCGCATTTGACTCATGGAGCTGACTTTTTTTCAGTTGTGTGAACAAGCAAGCCGGCATCCAGAGACAGGTCGTGTATACAGCAATAACACAGCTAAAGAGCACTAAAGATGAGTACTGGAGGTGACATGGAGAAATGGAGAGGGTGAAAAAATAGAATTTTGCTTACGCATGTGAAAACATTTGCCATTCATGTTGGCCTTATTGGCAGGTGAGAGGTCCACATGTTATCTGGGTTGGAAGGGTTGGTGAAGATAAGGAATCATGCTTAAGCTTCTGCACCATTGTGTTGTAAATATGCTGATCAGGAATTTATGACTACCATATCAGCTTTCAGGAGGATTTCTGACAATGAAGGCAGGGAGTTTCATTATATCATTTAAGATACCAACCCACTTCCCAAAAGTAGATTAGTGACCTACCTTTATGGCACTTTCATAAAAATGTGAAATGGGTAGGTTTGATCTGGCTTTACTTGTCTCAGTTTTTTTTCCTGTTGGGCAGCATGGTTAGCTAGCGCCAGTGACCCAAGTTTGAATCTGGCACTGTCTGTAAAGAGTTTGCACGTCCTTCAGGTGCTCTGGTCTCCTCCCACCCTTCAAAAGCGTATGGGGCTCATGGGTGGTATAGGCTTGTGAGCTGGAAGGGCCTGTTACTGTGTTGTATGTCTAAATTTAAATTTAACACTCAAAAGGTTTGTAAGTGGGCAATCATGGCTCACAAATCTGATTTTTTTTTAAAAAGCTGTGGCCTAAAAGGTTGACATGTAAAGTTCCACAAGATCGGCTGCTCTGGAAGATTAGATCACATCAGGAGAAATAGCCAAATGGAAGACGCTAGAGGGTGATGGAAGGTTGTTTTTTGGACTGGAGACCTGTGACGAGCGGTGTGCAACATGAATCGGTCGGTGCTCACCCCATTGCAGTTTGTCACTGAGGTGTCTGCCAAAAATTGCAGCAGGATCTTGATCGATTGGGCAGATGTGCAAAGGAATGGCTGATGGCATTTAATTCAGTGAAGTATTGCAGTTTGGAAAATCTAACATGGGTTGGACCTAAACATTGAATGGTAGGGATTTAAGGAGTGTTGTATAGCAGAAGACTTAAGTACAGATACTTAGTGTCTTGAGTCACAGGTAGACAGGTGGTCAAAAAGCCTTTCAGCACATTGGCCTTCATCAGTCAGAGTACAGAAGTTGGCAGGCACGTTGCAGTTATAAAAGCTGTTGGTGAGGCCACATTTGGAGTCTTGTCTTCAGTTTTGGTCATCGTGCTACAGGAATGTTGTCAAGATGGGAAGAGGATGTTGCCAAGCTTCGAGGGCCTGAGCCACAAGGAGAGATTGAGCAGGCTAGGATTTTATTCCTTGGAGCACAGGAGGAATGAGGGTGATCTGATGGAGGTGTACAAAATCAGGAGAGGGAAAGATTGCACAGCATCTTTTGTCCAAGGTAACCAGGGGACAAAAGTTAAGGTGAGGGAATAGAGATTTATAAGGAAACCCTGAGGAGTAACTTTATATATAAAGGGTGTGAATCAGGAGGATGTGACAGAGGCAACTATTATAATGCAGATACATGAACAGGATAGGTTTATATGGGCCAAATGCAGGCAGGTGGGGCTGCCTGTCTGAATGTTAGATAGCTTTGACTGCAAGGTCACCATTTTCTGACTGACAACTAAACGATAAAATTCTGAATTAGGATAATCTCAAATGAAGTTCTTTAACAATCAGATCTAAAGATGAGGTCAAGGCATGCTGGACATCTTATGAGAACAATGCATTGTTGAATTTGTCAATGAAATAATTTAAATTGCTTTAGTGAACCCTCGCAAAAAAAAAACTTAGCATAGGTCTTAATTGTACAAAAGCTTAGTGGGCAAATCTAATTGTGCTCAGGCACAGAGTTCCACCTTACTCTCTGATCTGTGCCGGGTTAAACATTTTGCAAGATTTCAATGGGGATAGTGGAGTTGTAGGGAAGAAATGTACTTTTCTTTAATTATAATTCTGCTAGCATTGATATTGCATTGCTTCAGTGTCCATGTTGCTGAATTAGTAAATTATCTACATCACATAAGAACGGGTGCATCAGGTTATTTGTGATTATTTACTTGGTGCCATTTTGCATATAGAAAAGTTGGGTGTAAATTTCATAATCTTTATGTATTGCTTATAAGTTAGTGTGGAGCTTGTTTTATTATTGTAGCTTTATGGTAAAAATTGGGTGAACAAAAATGAGAGAAACAAGTCTTCCTTCAATTGGAGAGGGTTGGAATCGATATAATTTTAAACTGGAAAAAAACAACAAGGATTTGTGGTCAACAGTTTAAAATGTGTTGGGATGAAGCAGCAGATATACAACAGGTGCAGTTTTATGTGTAGTAAAATTCAAAAGGAGCATGATAAAAAAAAATTTAACCTTTAGAAGCATTTTGTGTTGCTAGTTAGTGCCATAAAGCATCAATAAACCAGCTTGATTACTATGTGGTTATGGTGTCTTATATAGAAAGCCAATCTAAATTTAGAGAGTTTCAAATACTTGGCACCTTCCTTAAGATATGCTTTGTAATGAATGGTTTCCTATGTTTCAGCTTCCTGTTCTACAGAACTGTATTTCTCTTCTCTTCAGTCATTACCACAATGCCTCTGATGTTCCTTGGTCCTTCTCAAGGACTCATTTAGTGCGCATTCTGATCCCTGTATGTCCATCCCACAGGGCAGGATAATCTGAGATCCTTTTGCTTCTTCCTCAAACAGAGTTCTAACTATAGCTACCTTCCGCCACATTCCTTTGGTTGGCCAAACTATCTGACATTGAACGTCAGCTCATTACAACTCTGCTAATTTTCTTCAAGTCAGGACCCATTACAACTCCATTTATCTGAAAAGGTTGGGACCAGGCCCATTTTGGAAAACTGGACATTTTAAAAAAAGACAGCCTAGTAGCAACAGCAAATCACTTTGTAGCTGTGTTTAAACAACAACAATCAACCAGGTAAGGCTTTTTTAAGCATTAAAATAAGGTTTAATTCTCATCAAAAAAAAAATGCTGGCTACTGCCGATCACCAACACTAATGTTCCCAGTTAGTTTGGTACCAAATTTTTTTTTTAATAAATTGGATGACAGGATTTCGGGGAGACAGTGTATGTTGCATACACTGCGAGATCCCATTGCTGACTCTTTGCTGGCTAGATGGAACAACCTTTGTTTTAGATGTCCTCCTCAACTTTTTCTGTTAATATTGGTATTGTTCTGCACAGGTCATTATATTGAAATACCTTCACCAACTGCTCACCAGAAATCCTGCAATATTTACTATGATTGTAACTGAGCAAACACAAGTATCACTGCTCCTTCACGTTCCACACTACATTAGCTTTTAAGCCAAATTCTGTTATCACTGCATTTTTGCTCTATTTAACAGACACTTAAATGAAGTCTGCTGTGACTTTTCAATTTTGAAATTAGAAGACTGCATATGGATTGGGATTTCAACATGGTAACTTCTAATTACAAAGTTGTTTGCTGTAAAGACTTCAACTTTTATTTTATATATAAGTATATGAACAGCTAAAAATATTTCAATGAGCCTTTACCACTTGAACGAATAAGTTCTTTCTCTTGGACTTCTGTCAAAAAAATTAGACAAATGATATGCATCTATAAATTACACAAGAATGAAGTAATATTTTGTCTCAATTTAAAGCATTTATAACTCATTTAAAATGCAAAGGGGAAACTTTGCAAGAACGTAGGCACAAGATGAAAAATTCAGGACCATTTTCACCCAATAGATTTAAAAATGTAAATGAAGGAAACATTAGATACGTAATGTTGACAAGAGCAAATAACATACTAAATCAGAAAAAAAAAGTCCAATGGCATTCTTTGCTCACCAAAAGCTATAGTAATTATTACAAGCCAGAACTGTTGAAGGATAATATTAATTTGTAGATGACTTTACAAACATCATTTTATAATTGCTTTTCAGGTCCTGCTTTTTGGTATCTGCATCTTCTGACTGATGTTCTTCACAACTGGACTTCATGTTCTCTGAAGAATAATCCTTTGATTGACTTCTATTTTCAGAATCATTCAAGTTATCAGTTGGCAACTCTCCAGCCAGACTGACCTGTTGCAACTCTGGTTCTGCGACCTCCGGCTGCAACAAAGGTGAAAATAAAGTTCTCTAGTAGGGCGGTCCATTAAATACATGTAATGCATGCACTTAACATAAGCACTTTAGGATAATTTGTGATGACTATACCTTTGGAGTTTTTTTTTTAAACATTATGCACTGACTTCTTTGGGCCACCTGGAAGTCAGAGCTTCCATTCCCACTGCCACCCAGCTCCTAGCATTTTATACTAGTGTAATTATTTTTAAGTCATGGCAAAAGAATTCCGTAAAATGAAAAATAATTTGACTTGATAATAGATGAATATAGTGTTCAGATTCATGCACCCACCAGAGGTCGTTTTACCGATGGCCTTTCTTAATTAGATGGCCTGCTTTCTTGAGACACCTCTTGTAGATTTCCTTAATGGAGTTAAGACTCATGCCCAACTCTATTCTTTTCCTGTCCTGTACACTGGCACATCTATACCAGATAGTGATGCAACCAGACAGAATGCTCTGCACACCTGTAGAAATTTACAACCAAATCTCCTCAAAGTATGGCTGCTGGCAAGCCGCCTTCATGATTGCATCGTCATAGAGTCCCCAGGATAGATCTTTCACCCAGGAATTTGAAGTTCTTTCCCCTGCTGATCCCTCCACAAGGACTGATGTGTTCTCCTGATTTCCACAGTTCCTTAGTTTTGCTTACATTAAGTGCAAGATTGTTGTTGTGACACCACTCAACCAGCTGATCTATCTCACTCTTGCATGCTTCCTTATTACCATCTGCAATTCTGCTGCTGACTGTGATCTTGGACAAATTTGTAGATGCCATTTGAATTGTCAAGGATGTAGAGCAGTGGGATAAGCACACATCCCTGAGGTGCACCTGTGTTGATTGTCAGTGAGGAGGAGATATTGTTTCCAATGAGGAAGTCATGGATCCAGTTGCAGATGGAGGAGCAGAGGGCCAGGTTTTGAACCTTGTACTCCAATACTGAGGGCATGATGATGTTTAAAGCTGAGCTGTAGTTGATGAAAAGTAGCCTGATCTATGTGTGCTGTTGTCCAGGTGATCCAGGCTGAGGGAGAGCCAGAGGATTTGCATCTGCTGTGGAGCGATTGTGGTGGTTAGGGAATTGCAGTGTGCCTAGATCTTTATTTAGGTACCAGTTAATTCTATCCATAACCAACCCAGGCCAAACATCCGCAGCACAAAAACCTGATTATTAGAACAGCTCAGTACTGGGGTGCTGACAGATAGAAAACCTACTCAATGTCAATCTAATGTTCCTGTCTCACACACCCTATAACCCTCCATATTATTTTATATCCGTCTTTTAAATATTCTTATTGTTGCAGGCTCTACCCCCCCCACCAATCCATGCATTTACTACTATGTAAAAAAATACTTCCTCTGACATCTTTCTTTTGTCCACTGGTTTTGGCCCTTGCCACCCTCAAGTTTAAACTTCTAAATTTCTGGATTGAACTCCATCTGCCACTTCTCTGCCCAACTCTCCATCCTATCTCTATCCTGTTGTAACCTGTGACCATATTCCACTATCTACAACACCTCCAACCAATCTTTTCATTTTAATCAAAAGGCCCTGATCACTGCTCTAATGGCAGAGTCAAACAAGAAACCTTCCCCAATTTATAAAGTTCTACAAACAATACTCTTAACTGCATTCAAAGCAGTAACTGTGGTTCTACAGCCCATATTCAACAAGCACCCCAGAAGGCTAGATTTAAAATCAGCCTTTGGGTAACACAGAATGGACATGAGGTTTGGTATACCATCTATAAAGGTGGTAGCAAATGAATCTACTAGAGACCTAGCCAAAATGTCAACACAGTGGCAACTGGAGGGTATCAGCGGACTTGTTTAATATTGGCTATTCCAGATTTAGCCAAGGTCATCAGAACCACCATAAAGCTATAAAGATAAATCTAACACACAAAGTAGGAAATTCATTGGAACTTGGGAATGTCCCTTCTTGGTTAAGGCAAGTCTTTCCAGGGGCTAGGATTTGAGGGAAACGGTTCAAAATGGGTATGTTACTGTAGGATGAACAGTAATTTGATTTCAAATGAATCAAAATGTAACAGGCATAGGCAATGTTAAATTAATACAGCTTTTATCATGATATGTGAAAATTGAGAAATGGACATGAAGAACAAAATTCAGATGATAACTACAAAAGATATTTTTATTTGAGAGTGAATTACACACCACACAATATACTACAGTATTGAATTTTTCAACATGATGAAATGTAGAAAATCAGATTAACTCCTGGAAGTTCCCCAAAGTACTCATTCATGCAAATGCCAACACAAAGAGACAATCTGACACTACTTTAAGAAGCTCATCACCTCTGTTAAGTTTCAGATGACCCTTGGTCTAAAGATAAAAGCTTTGAAATTAGGCCAAACATATTTGAACAATTCTTTTTAGCACCAACAGACCGAATCATACGAGATACCACCAGAACTTCAGACCAAATGAATTTTCTTGATTTCACAGTGATGGAGACAGTGTATATCACGTCGGAATATAATTTTCTGAACAAAGCCTGCCACCAACACCTTGCTTATTTCAATTTCAAAAGCTTCTATTTAGGTTGTCAGTGCTCGTGCCAGAAACTGGAAAGAGTCTCATAACACCAATTAATATAAATAGAAACAACAGAATACTGGACATACCAACAAAATGAATAGAAAGCAGTTCAGATTTTAGAATCTGAAGTACATCTGGTCAAAAGGATCTCTTGACTCTTTCTTGTTGCTAGTATGAATAACTGTTTATCTGATTCTTTGTTTTACTTTACTCATGAGCACTTCCATTCAATTGCACCATCCTAGTGCTTTATGCTGTTATACCCCTTGGTATACAAATTGCATATGGTTAAAGTACTGGTCTCAAATCCAAAACTACAGATCACTGATCCAATTCAAATCCTGGGAGGGCTAAACTATTTCTTTATAAAATCACTTAATTTACCTGAAAACAAAAACATGGAAAAGGTTCAAGTTAAATTGTACTTCAGAATTGGGTAAATTAGTTTTTGGGCCTGCACAGATCTGTGTGTCCTCTCACATGTATAAAACATTCATCAGCCACTTGCAATAAAAATGTCCAATTTTATTGAAAAGAAATCCATTACCTCACTGAAGCCCAATCCACAGTGTCGCCTGTTCCTCCCCGACAGCTGACTGTCCAAACTCTGATGAAACTGATGCTCCAATTCCTCATTTATTTTCTTATCTTCATCACCTAAAAAACATACACCTTCATCACACATCTTATCAGCCATTCTTTAAACAAGTTTATGATTATTTGTTCATACACAGACCTACTATATTGTAGCCATTATAGAAACTTGATTGAGAGCAGGGCAGCTCAACTTTCCAGGGAACAGATATTTTGGATGTGAAAGGAATGCTTTATTGAGTACGGAGACTACTACTGCTGCACCAAGAGGACATTCTTGGAAGGTTTATCCAGCAAGACCATCACAAGGCATTCCAAAAGCCGACAGAAGCTAGAGCAACAGATATGCAAGGTGATCAAGGAAAGATGAAAATCAGCATCAGCGAGGCTTAGAAGAAGCAAAATTTATTAGGTACATCCAGGAGAGTTTCTTGAAACAGTAATTAGCGAGGTGGAGCATGGCCCTAGTTGAACTTGCATTGACAAAAGCACCTGGCCAGTTGATCGAAGTTTCAATGGAAATTTTTGGAAATGACAATAATTCCATAAATTTCAAGACAGTTATGGACAAAACTGGTCCTCAGATGAAAGTGCAGTAAGGCTAATGATAACAGAATAAGGCAATTAGAAAAAGTAGCTTGAGGGTGGCTGTTTGAGAGTAAATTTACATCTGACACATGGTAAACTTTTAATAGCCAGTTGACTAGAGATGAACATGTTCCTACAAGCATGGTAAAATTGGGAACTTTAGACAACAAAAGATATTGTACATTTATTCCAAAAGTAGATGGTGAGGCCTTTATTGAGTATTTTGCTCTGGTATTTATCAAGGAGGATATTGATGATAATGATTACAGAGTTTGCTTTATATTAAGATGATGTTGGGCATCTTGAAAAACATTAAGGTTGATGTCCCCCGGGCTGGATGGATCCCAGGGGCTTCGATGGAAATCTTTATAGCAGCTCAAGCAATGAGCAAGATGCCTTAAGATCAGGGAAAAATTGATGTTGTTCCTTTAAGGGAAATAGGGACAAGTCATGAAATTATGGACTGGTGAGTTACAGCAGTCTTATTTCCAAAATGTTTTATTTTATTTATTTTATTTAGGCATACAGCACGATAACACGGCCCTTTCAGCCCATAAATTCGTGCCGCTCAATTACACCAAATTGACCTATACCCCCAGTGTGTTCTAAACTGTGGGAGGAAGCCTATGCAGACAATGTACAAAGTCCTTACAGACAGTGCAGGATTCGAACCTCGGTCCTAACTGCTGGCACTGTAACAACGTTGTGCTATCCGCTATGCTAACCATGCTGCCAAACATTTAGTGACCATCAACCCCTCAAAACTGATCAGCAAACTCCAAGACTCGGGGGTCAATACCCCACTGTGTAATTGGATCCTTGACTTCCCCACCTAAAAACAACAATCAGTGTAGATTGGAAAGAACATCACTTCCACAATCTCCATCAGTACTGGAGCACCACAGGGCTGCATTCTTAGCTCCCATTCTACTTGCTTTAAACCCATGACTGAGTGGCTTGGTACGACAACAACACCATGTTAGTGGGTTGTAGAAAGGGACTGAAAACTTGGCGGAATGGTGAATCAACAGTAACTTCACACTCAATGTAACCAAACCCAAGGTGCTGATTGTTAACTTCAGGAAGGAAAAACCAGAGGTGGATGATCGAGTGATCATGGGGGGGGATAAAAAGAGAGGTGGAGAGGGTGAGCAATTAAATTTTTGGGAATCACTACCTCGGAAGATCTTTACTGGACCTAACACACAACTGCATTGTGAAGAAAGCATGACAGTGGCTCTACTTCCTCAGGAGTTTTGCGGAGGTTTGTTATGGTCTTGGAAGCCCTGGCAAATTTCTTCAGAAGATGTGTGGTGGAAAGAGTGATTGGATACATCACAATTTGGTATGGGGTCCCGAGCACAAAGCCTAACAAAGGGTAGTGGACACCACCCCCCCCCCCCCCCCCACCCCCAGACCCAGGCAAATTCCTTCTCACCAGAGAGCAGCAGCAATTATCAAGGATTGACACACCCTGTTCACGCTGCTGTTATCAGGAAAGAGGTATAGGTGCCACAAGACTCATACCACCAGCAGCTACCCCTCCACCATTAGACTTCTCAACAACAAACTCAATTTAAGGACTTTTACTTTTGCACCTTGTTTTTTTTTCCCCCTCTCCTCCCTGTATTGCACAGTTGTATACTTTTTTTTTGCAATATCATTAAGTGGTAATTCTGCCTAACCTGCAGAAAAAAGAATCTCAGGGATATATGTGACATCATATATGTACTCTGACAATAAATCTGAAATCTGAATTAACATTTGTCATAATTAAAAATATCAATATCTGAAAGGCAAAGTCAGAGCATTTACAGTACTGAGACACCAGATTACCTCCCCACTATATTATCACAAAGCTGTACTTCTGGTATCAGCTTCAGATTGACTTGTTTAGACTTTATACAACTCTATTTCTTTTCATAACGTGACCTGTATGCACTGATCCTTCCTTATTTTTCATTGAAATAGGTATTACCATATATCTCAGTGTACAAGTCTACCAGCAGATAGGTGGACCTTTTTTTGCCTAATTTTAGTGGTTTCATGGTATAATCAGGCGTACAAGTCGACCCCCCCCCCCCACCCCAACCTATGTCCGGGCCTCCTAGCAACAACCCAAAGTTTGTTACAGCACCCCAGTTGCCAAGTAACAAAACTATAAATTGAGCAAGTAAAAAAAGTTAAAAACCCTTGGCTTATTGGGTGGGAGCAGGAACCTCAGACCAACGTGGCAGAAGTGGGGACCTAGGCTCTACATTTGTCAATATTTGGGTGGGTTATGATGGCGTCAGCAGTGGCAAGGTGCTTCCAGGGTCGACTAATACGCCAAATTGGCATCAAATGGTTTTTGGCCCAAATACAAGGTCTCAAAAGTAAGATGGTGGTGCGACTGCAGTCACAACAGCAGCCATTCCAGATCCCAGGACTGCTGTAACTAACAAGAAGACATGCTGTGCACAAACCTGGATTTGACAAGAGTTCTTGGTGGAACACAGTGAGTCTGAAATGCAACCTGAATTGCCAAACAACTAGGTCACTGAGATGAAGCCACAATGTTTGCAGCTTGAGTCATGGAGTGAGACCTATTGAAGAGGCCAAGCTGCTGGGTAGCGTGATGATGTGGCCTCTGCCTTCCAGTGGTGCATGCTTCAAGGGTTGTAGAAATGGTGCAATGAGGCAGAGACGGAGGGGTTGTCCCGATATGATTGGAACAGTGCTAGCCCTGAGAAATCCCAAAGGATGTGTTGGTTGTAGTCAATGTCGATCTGAGACATGAGACCTCATGGGGTTCAGATCATCCAAGGTTTGGCGGGGGGGGGGGGGGGGGGGGAGGTGGGGGCTTTTAGGCAGTCTGTTGCTCTCCACCTTGAGAAACTGTGACTTTTTTTGATAGCTTCCCTCTTTGAAACTGGCAGACGGTAACATTTAAATCTTGTCGACACCAGTAACCAGCCCCAAGATGCTGCAGTTTGATTTTTTATAACATCTTAACAGAATTGCAACTGGGCTTATTTGTTTGACATTTATTTTTGAAATTTGATGTTTGTAGCACTGTTGTTCATTTAAAATCGAAAAGTTGCCTGTTAGTGCAATCAGAAGGAATGGGTTAGGGTTTAAATAATTAATGTTGCAAATGGGATAGTCTCTGTAAAAAGATAGCCGCGCCATTGTATTTTGGCTGCTTGTCAGTGTTTAAATAGTAACCAATTTATTCCTAATTTTATGTTCAGCGCTTTGGATCAACCTCCATTGTTAAATGCGCTATATAAATAAACTACTTCTATAGCATGCAAGTCAACCTCCATTTTTTGAGAAATTTTTGTGTTTCACGACTCAACTTATACACCGAAATATACTGTTATTTTAAAAAAGGGGACCACAAGAAAAATATCTAATATTTTTCACCACTATAAGTGTGTTTTTTAATCACCCAATTCAAATAAAATATCAGGTATGGTGGCCTCAATCTCATGTAATTGCATTTTTTTTTAATTTTTCATATTATGAACCATACTGACCAAAATACATAGACATTTTTCTCTTGAATATACATAGTGTCATTTTTCCCCCCTCCCTCACCCACCTCATTCATTCAACGTTCAATCTATATGATACATTAAACCCGTTAAACAACGTCGTCACATAATAAAAAAAAATAAGAAATTTGTGTCTTCTACTTTTTCATACTGGGTCAGTTCATTTCGTTGTCTTCTCCTTCTGTCATTTTAGGTGGTGGAGGTCTGTGGTAGGATTTCTCTATTGTGTTCCATGTACGGTTCCCATATTTGTTCAAATACTGTGATGTTATTTCTTAAATTTTATGTTATTTTTTCCAATGGAATACATTTATTCATTTCTATGTACCATTGCTGTATTCTCAGGTTATCTTCTAATTTCCAGGTTGACATAATACATTTTTTTGCTACAGCTAAGGCTATCATAATAAATCTTTTTTGTGCTCCATCCAAATCGAGTCCAAGTTCTTAATTTCTTATATTACTTAGAAGAAAGATCTCTGGGTTTTTTGGTATGTTGCTTTTTGTGATTTTATTTAATACCTGGTTTAGATCTTCCCAAAACTTTTCCATTTTCTCACATGCCCAAATTGCATGTACTGTTGTTCCCATTTCCTTCTTACAATGAAAACATCTGTCTGATACTGTTGGGTCCCATTTATTTAACTTTTGGGGTGTGATGTATAGCCTGTGTAACTAATTATATTGTATCATGCGTAACCTCATGTTTATTGTATTTCTCATAGTTCCGGAGCATAGCTTTTCCCATGTTTCATTCTTTATCTTTATGTTTAGATCTTGTTCCCATTTTTGTTTAGGTTTACAGCTTGTTTTCTCGTTCTCTTTCTCTTGCAGTTTGATGTACATGTTTGCTATAAATCTTTTAATTATCATTGCATTATTAACTCATGGTCGAAAAAAAACATTGAAAACCAAATGTTTCAATTCTCTCTCAAATATGCATTTATAGATGAAAGAAAATTGCTTGATAAAGAGCATTGTCACAAATAGTGCAATGACAAAAAAAATTGTATGCATCAATAAAAGGTTGCTTTGCATGATATTTTGTATAACTACAAGTGCTCCCCTACTTACGACGGTTCGAATTCCGATCTGCTCCTATGCTTGTGACATACACTTTAGCATCCCCACCATCCAGCAATATAACTTTAGTTCAAAGCTCCAAGCATTCTTTATGCGCAGTATGCTTTCAGCTGTGTATGTTAAATTTTTTTCCAGTGTGGAATACAGGTATTCAAAATGTAATTATAAAATAATGGTAGGTCTGGCATTATTTTTTGACTTGCGATGGGTTGGCTGGAACACAAACCCATCATAAATTGAGGAGCACCTGTACATTCAAATACATAATCTGGCATTTGAAATAACTGAGAACATCAGGGGACAAAGTTAAATCTACTTTGTCCTATAGCAACTCTGCAGACTCGCTTCTCTCTAGATTCTGAAAACTAGCCCACAACCCACCTTGCTAACTGCCACAAAAATTGAAAAGGTATTGTTTTGCTCACCTGTTCTGAAGAGGGAGGTTGACTTGTGATCGCCTGGATGTGCACGTCCACTATGATCTTTCTGCAGAAAAAAATGGATTGTTTGAAAAACTAAGGATATTAAAGTGAGCTTCAATGTTATAAAAACAAACCTACAATTATTATTTCTCACTGCATAAAACAAATTATTGAAAGCCAATCAAAACTTCCAGCCAAATTGCAGTACTCAGAAAGCATCATGGAGAAGTTAAAAGACATTGCCTAATTAAATTGCAACGCAGTGTTTATTTTAAAAATTTGACAGAGTTCTATGAGTGTGTTTGAAACTCAGTTCACAACGAAGACTTAAACGAGTCTAAAACAATGTTGGAATTATAGCAAGATAAATTTCTTACAATCAGACTTTAGAAATTGTTACAGCAGATGCACCCATTTTTTATTTTTTTTTAAATTTCCTTCCCCCCCCCCCCCCCCCCCAAAATACTTCAGGTTCTTAAACATCTTTATCCTGTATTAAATCAATAATTTCTCTGTTAACATACAGGTTATTTCCCAATTACCTTTTCTTCCCAGACATTATTTGCACACATTACTGGCTTCTGTAGTTAGTTAGTTGTGCAGACAAGATTATCTCCATAACTGAATGTATTCAAGTTATTCAGTCAAGAATTTTCTCCAAGCAATAATTTTAAGGAAATAAAATGTAACAAGTTTCCAGAATAACTACAATTAACTCCAGAATAGTTGTACTATGTCTAAAGATTTCAATATGAGCAACATTTCTTTCTCACATACCTTTAACACAATACATGCCTCAATATATAGAATTTAAAGATAAAATGGTTCAATGTTGTTTAATTCAAAATGCAATAATACTTCCTGAATTTCTGAGGACCCAAAGATCAAGAAGTGTTTGCTATCAATTAATGAATCTGAAAGGCCTCCTCTTTGATCCTAAATGCTATGGAAACAGTTCAATTTCCTGATTGATGAAAAAAGCTTGAAGACCATTAAAGTCATCTAGGCATCTTGATTTGGATTTGTGAACTATAGAGCATGTAAGCAAGACAGACTGAAGAAAATAAAACAAGATTCCATTCTAAAATTGCTATTCTCCATCACATCTACACAAGTTACAAGTCGAAGATACTAGATGTTTACCAACATCACGTAACTAAACAAAGAATAGCTGGAGGGATTCAGCCAGTTGGGCAGCATCCATGGAGATAAATACTTGAGAAATAGAAGGAAGAAAGAAACAAGAGAAATTCACAGTTCAAATAAAACTTTATAGATTTGTGTCCTCATTCTCATAATATTGGACTATCTATTCAGAAATGGCATGTTCCCCATGAGATGCATTAATGAGAAAAAAGGATTTTGTTTAAACCACAAATTTCAATTCACTCTCAAATATGGCATTTTAAAGATAAAATAAAGTTGTTTTATCAAGAGATTTGTCACTAATAGTATAATTACAAAAATTGATTATCTGCAGTGATTGGTTGCTTTCATGATATTTTTGTACAACTACTTCGATAAATTCAAATACACAACCAATCATTCAAAACATATGTAAAAACCAAGGGCTGCAACTGATCATCTCTCCATGAATGTGGTCTGACCCATTCTCGCTTTTCTTTGTTCACCCAAACATCTACACTTCTTTTGTTTCTCTACTAATGCACCATACCAACAAACATTTTAATTCATTACCATCAAAGCATCTAACCAAAGATCCAAATGAAAACAAAACCACTGTACAATTATTCTTGGGAGGTGGGTTTCAAGGATTATGCCAAAATTTGCATGTATAAAAGGCTATTCCAAAGTGAGCAACTACAAGTGATGATATTTAACAATTGGAAAGCGATTAGTGATCTTAAACCAAGGTACAAAATCTCCCATCACCACATTGTTTAGCAACAGAAGAACCTACTAATGGATTCTTGGATTTGTTCACAACTTCATTCCCTAGAATGCTCACATGTTAGTGAAGTGCAAAATGCCTGCTTTCCTGTCCATCCCAGCAAACCCATTATAGGTGCCCAGCTGGTTCACCTCTTTGCTTATATCACATTGAACCAAATGGCTCAGCTTTCTGGAGGGCAAAATTCAGAAAGCCAGATCAGTGCCGAATTAAGTTCTGTCACACTAATAAACAAACTAGATTACTGATAATGAGCTCTGTTTAACCAAAGATCTCGATAACTGGGCTACCACACAATACTCGAATTGAATGGAAGTAGCGATATTGTGCTTAGACGTGTTCCGCCAGATCATACAAATAAACAAGTAGCTTTGGCCTCAAAAATTAAATTTTTGGTCTGTAAAGACGACAGGTTTACCCACATCATTTCTCTCTCATGAAAATCCCACTCTGACTTCATTACAAAGGATTGGCAAGAAAATACTTCCATGCAGAAGACAGCTAGAATCAGGATCGTCTCCGGTGATCAGACAAAATGATCAATGGGGGCAAATCAGAGAGCCAGTACATTTTCAACTGTCCTCAACATCCAATTTTGGATTTGGATTGGTTACCAAGGCAAAAGAACTCACTTTAAAATGTGATTTTTTTGAAACTTTCCCTCAGCCCTATTGTCAAAAACTACTGTTTTCTCTCCTTCAAATGGAGAATTAACTATGGCTCGATGACAGTGTCTAAAGGTCAGGCTGGACTGCAACCAATGGTTTTCGAAACACAAGAGCATTTCAAATTATTCTCGTCTTCCCATAAAGGTTTTTTTTTTACTGTTGGTCAACCAAATAACAAACTCGATACTTAGTGAAGGCAGCGTTCTACAAAGTACCCAAAAGTCTGCATTTGTTAATGTGAGTCCCTGGCCCACTCTGCCTCAGATATTTTCACTTATCAAGTCTCCTCCCACATTTATTAACCTTTTCCAGAAGTGCAATCTTCTAAAAGCTACTGCTCCCATGATAATCCTTTGTGCGTCCTCTCCTCCCTTGACTTGGGTTTCGTAGCTGAGCTGGGTTCTGAGATCAGAAATCATTCCCAAAATGCTTTGCTTTTTCTTCCACACATTACTACTTTCCTGTCTCTTAGATATCTACCCAAACCTTTTTGATTGACATTAAATTTTTGTCAATGGAGTGCCCTGGGATAATTTTCAGTTAAAAAAATCATCAAATGCAAATTGCTGCTGTTCACGACAATAAACTCTTAAAAATGGATGTTCAGCCCACAAAGATGGAGGTGGAAAGATTTGTAATTTCTGCATCCTTGAAACAGCAACATGCCCTCCCAGGTCACAGGTTAGGGTAAAGAATGGACAAACTTACAGCGATGTAGTACCTCATCACATCCAAAGCACTTTACAGTCAATTAATTACTTCTGAAGTACATTCACGGTAATGATGCAGACAAACATGGCAGCTTGTGTGCACACAGCAAGGTCACAAATAATTAAGCTGTTTTTGGAGGTATTGTTTAATGGAAGAATGCTGTCCAGGACACCAGGACAACTAAGCTCCTCTTCTTCAAGTTGTTCCATGGAATCTTTATCATTCACCTGAAAAAGCAGAATGCGCCTTATTTTAAACATCTCATCTAGAGGGCTGCACCTGTGACAGTACAGCACTTTTTCAGTATTGTATTGGACTATCAGCTCAGATAATGCCCACAATATACTGATCCACAGCAAGTAATGTTGACTCAGCTACACATCAATTTATTAATCACATATCAGCCATTATTTTTGGGGTGGGGGGGGGGAGATCTTCAATGTATTTGGACTAATTCACGGCAGTAGTACTCCCATTCCTCTGTGAAGACCAGATATCTAGTATAGTTTTAGGTTTTTATCTTGCACAAAACACTAATCCAAGCAGCTAAGTATTGTTATTACTTTTCCTTTTGTTGACAGTCTGGATCAAGTACAAAGTACTGTACAGGTATGCACCGCTTAAATCCGTTTTGGCAACGTCCGACCACATACACGTCCATTGACCCTAAGATTATAACAGAGTTCAGAAATCTTGATTGGAGAACGGGGTATAGTGGACGTAACCGGACTTATGCAACGACTTCCCACACGCAACACCTAAACCTTTCTATCTATCCTGGCTCCCAAATGCAGTAAAACCAGTGCTAGTGATAGCAGCAGCAAGAGACAAATGAGAAGTATAAATTTGGAAGTGAAACAAAAGGTTATTAAACCACACAAAGGTGGAAAAAACAGTAAATGCTATTCCTCGCGATATAGGCATATCGCACTCGACAATCACGACGATCCTGAAAAACAAAGAGAAAATTCTCCAAGCTGTTAAAAGATCGGCTCCACTGAAAGCTACAAAGCTAACGAAAATGCGAGGGACCTATGTCAGATATGGAGAAATTGCTAATGACGTGGATTGAGGACCAAACACAAAAGCGAGTCCCTCTCAGCCCATTGACGATCACTGCTAAGGCACAAAGTTTGTTCTAGATGCTAAAATAAAAAGCAGGACCAGACTACGTTATCAAGTTTAGTGCTAGATCTAGGCGGTTCAGGTACTTCAAACGATGTTTTTCTCTGCATAATGTGAAAGTCAGTGGTGAGTCTGCAAGTGCTGATGCGAAGGCAGCAGGAGAATTTGTTGAAACCTTAGATAAACTAATTGTGGAGGGAGGTTATTTGTCCCAGCAAATTTTTAATATGTATGAAACTTCCTTATTCAGGAAGTGGATGCCTAAAAGATCCATAAGGAAGCCAAGTCAATGCCAGGCTTTAAGGCTTTTAAAGATAGAGTAACAGTGTTGGTAAAAGGCAATGCTGCTGGCTACAAGTTAAAGCCATTTCTTATTTGGCATAGTGAAAACCCCAGGGCTTTCAAGAACATTAACAAACCCACCTTACTGGTTTATTGCAGGAGAAATAAAAAGTCCTGAATGACACAAATGCTGTTTCAGAATGCCCTTCTCGATTGCTATGCCAGTGAAATGGAGAAGTACTGCTTGGAAGAAGGCATACCTTTCAAGATTTTGCTCATTGTAGACAATGCTCCAGGACATCCCCTTTTCATTGGTGTCCTCCACCCCAACATCAAAGTGGTGTTCTCCCCACCAAACACCACCTCTTTAATCCAGCCAATGGACTAACGGGTTATTGCAGCATTATTGCAGCAAAGGTCCTGAGGAGGACCTTTGCTCAGGCTGTTGCTGCAACTAATGACACTGGCAAGACACTGATGCCGTTCTGGAAGGAGTATAAAATTTTACACTGCATAAATAACCTTGCTTGGGCCTGATATGATGTGACCAAAGAGTGCATGAATGGCATATGGAAAAAAAAACTGAAGCATGCATGACTAAGGGATTTGAAAAAGACGAAGCGATTGTGAGGATTAATACAGCTGTTGTTGACATGGTAAACAACAACCTGAACCTAGACATTGATGATGAGGACATTAAAGAACTCCTAGAGGAACTAACAAATGAAGAGGAGCAAGAGTGAATAGCTGAAGATGCAAGGGAAAAGGAAACTGCAGGAGAACAGGTGCAAAAGAGGTTCACTGTTAAGAGGTTCGCCAAATGATTTGCAGGATAACAGCTTGCTTGAAGAGTGCTGAAGAGATGGACCCAAACACTGAAACCTTTTCACTGATAGAGAGGAATACTCATGCAGTGTTTGCTGCATACAGAGAAATTTATGAAGAAAATGCAAACTAGGCAAACAACACTGGGCGTATTCCTGAAGACACCTCCCCAAGAAGAGCCTCAGCCAGGTCCTTCAGGCATTACTGAGTGACAGTGCATCAATGGGATTTATATGACCTGAAACTCTTCCAGTGGAACACTATGAGGAGTTGAGAACAGTGATGTTGATGATCCTAATCCTCTTTGTTAAATTGTGTGTGATATAGGCTAAAAAAAACTGTTTACATAAAAGTTTAAAATTAATTACAGTTTAATTTAGCTTATGTTCAGTGTCCCATATAGCTTTGCTAAGTATATACAAGATGGTGTTCGCACAATGTCCACATCACAATTTTACAGAACGTTTCATGGACGTTAAGCAGCGCATACCTGTACTGCAAAGCTTTGTTATCTGAATGAATTTCTCTTTCTCCAGTTCCACATTAAAATCTAGTAAAGACAAAACTTGCAACTTACTTTTCCAGCTCCCATTAGCCTCAAGAATTTTAACTTCCGCTCATCATCACCCAAGTCAGCAGATTCCCAGGTTGTACTAGATCCTTTATCCTATACAAGAAAGTAAAGAATGGTAAGAACTTTGGAATAAATTAATAATCAAATTTACACCAATGAATATTTCACAGAAGCAACTCCAATATCCATACAAAGAGGTAACATTTTTGTATCACACCATGTATTTTAATATCCCATGGTGAAGAGCACAGGGTCAGTCTGTGTCTTAAGTATTTATGTTTTGACAGCATGCAGGTATTAATTTCACTTCCTTACTACTTCTTGGTCGTAGTAGACCCTTTTGATGTCTTTTTAAAAAAAAAATTGACATCTCTAATAACAAAAAATGTGCTTGAACATTTTCTGTCCACTCTATGCAACATTAAATGCATGGTTTTGATACTTAGCAGAAATATATACATGAAAGAATGCCAACATTGCAAAGAATTGTTATTTTTAGTTGTTGCTTAATGTATAACTGATTGTTTAGTAACAGGAAAGAAATATTTTATCCTTTTATCAAATCTGATGATGTCCAAGGAAAAGTCCTTGTTCCAGGAACAGATGACACAGGTTGCTGTTAAATTTGCTGCTGACAATTATATAAAATAGAAGGGCCGGATTCCTGCTCCCAACATGCTCAAAAATAATTATTTCTTTCTTGGTGGGGGGGGGGGGGGAAAGAGGGAGAATTTTTTTGTATAATTTTGCTATAATGCATTATCTATTGTACATCCAGTTAATGTTGGTATTGATGCAAATGATAAATGAATTTTTCAAAAGATATTTGCATCCCAAATCAAAATGCACCAAGTGTTAGCGAACTATTTTGACAGCAAATAGAGAGTAAATTTGACAACGACACAACATGCATTAGTGCAGGTGGGAAGCAGCCGCCAAGCCCTGAATAGACTGTACTGGGTCCGGCCTCAACTTTCTCTGGACGGAAAGTTTACTTCGGTACCGAGGTGGCTGGACGGCTGAGACCCGGGAGCCAACATAAAGGGGGAAGGGCACTCGAGGCGCAGCCGCGTGAGGCAAGAAGCCCGGCCGCCAACACAAAAGGCCGCTGCCCCGCAGCAGCCTCCCCTGAATGGCACGGCCACCCTCCGGGCGGGCAAACCGAGGCCAAGTGCTCCGCCGAGGCAGCCCTCGCGAACTCACGTCGAAATGTACGAGTAACAAGGGTGATTTACGTTGGGCGATGCAGGCCTTTTCGCGCTGGGCGCCCTCTGTTTACCGTCCACAGAACTCATCTTCTTTCCCACCTCCTCCCCTCCCCCCCTCTCCCCTCAAGCTCTCGGCCGTGCAAGCTCCCAGCCTGCCGCCTCGCTTTAATCCGGGTTCCCGGCACCCTCCGCTCGCCGCCGCCCCCACCCCGCTGCATTCTGGGATCTGTAGTCCCCCCCGCTGACGACGCCCGACCCGATTCTACCAGACTGGCTCGGCCAGTGGACCACAACTTCCAACGGTCACCGCGCGGCCGCTCGGTTTAGCAGAGATCGACGCAGCTGAAGTGGTCTGTGAGTTGTGTGGGAGAGTGACCCACTTTGCCCATTTTAAACAAAGCAGAATGATTCAAATTAGAGAGTTCAGATTTATTGTCAGAGTACATGCACACGACATCACATACAACCCCCTTCCTGCGGGCGAGGCAGAATTACCACCGGATGGCAGTGCAAAAATAAACCACTCAACGTACACATTTAGACAAATAAAGAAAAGTAAACCAACTGACTCATTTAAGGACTTAATTTTTCATTTATTGGTTTTTTTTTTGCACAATACAAAGAGGAAAAAAATCAGGAAAGTGCAAAAATAAGTCCTTAAATGAGTCCCTGATTGAGTTTGTTGTTGAGGAGTGCGATGGTGGCGAGGTTAACAACTCTTCCTGAATCTGGTGGTGCAAGTCTTGTGGCATCTTTCCAGATGGTGGCAGCGAGAACACACCTTCTGGGTGACGTGGATCCCTGATGATTGCTGCTGCTCTCCAATGGCAGCTATTCTCAATGGTGGTGAGGGGTTTTGCCTGTGACGTCCTACCCACTACTTTTTTCAGGGCTTTATGCTCAGTGCTTGATGTTTTCCCCCTTCCAGACTGTGATGCAGCCAATCAGTACACTTTCCTCCACAAATCTGTAGAAATGTTTGAGGGTTTCCGAAGTCATGCTGCAGTGAACTGAGATTCACTGGTTGTGTGTTATACTGATGGCTGGCTCTGCCCCCATCTACCCATCCACCGTCCTGGTTTCCCGCCTAAACCCTGCTTTCCCGCCTAAACCCTGAGCTCTTCTGAAGACCAATGTAAGACCCTACTCTCAGTTATAAGCTAATAAAAACGTATGTTCTCCTTCCAGTCATGTTACAATTTTATTAGCTTATCCCCGAGAAGATGGAAGTGCTGCTTAAGCCTGGTATGCTGCTGATAGACCCTCTGTCCCCCCCACGCGGCTGAGGAGTTCAAGTTGTGGCTAGACTGCTTCCAGGCCTACCTGAATGCGACCAGAGATGTCTTCCACACTGATGAACTCAGGAGGTCCGCGCTCGTTTCCAGGGTAGGAACGAAAGGGTATGCAGTCATCAGGGACCGCACTACATTATGATCTGTCATAGAGGCTTTGAAGACTCAGTACCTGAAGTCCCAAAATGAGGTCCTCGCGAGGCACCAACTTGCACTACATCGCCAACGGCCATGAGACCATCGATGATTACTTGCTGGATCTGTGGACGCTTGCCAAGAAGTGCAGGTATGAAACATGTACGGACTGTGTTCATGAGGAAGAACAGATCCAGGACACTCTAGTCGTGGGGGTCCACTAAAGTTACATGAGGCAGCAACTGCTTGAGTCTGGTAAGAAGGACCTGACTAGCCACGTAGAACTGGCGAAATCATTGGAACAGGCCAAGCTCGAGAACGACAACTTCGAAGCCAGCGAGCTTGCTTACCCAGGTGACCCCTTTCAAGGACCGGCTGCTCCCGCTACCCCAGCCCTAACGGCTGCCACTTCCCATACTAGGGAGCGCTCCCGCGCTAGGCAGTGTTTTTTCTATGGCAAGAGCCAGCACCCCGCAATTTTGTTGCCCGGCTAAAGACTCAGTTTGCATCAGCTGTGGCAAGAAAGAACATAGGGCGAGGGTTTGCCACATGTGCAGAAGCCTGGGAAAGTCCACGGCCTGCGCCATTCCCAGATCCGATTCTAGGCCTAAGCCGTCTGCCCCAAATTTGCCTGAACCCACTTGCTGCGCTACATGCCAACGGAGGGTGGCTGTTAGAAAACAGCATGAAAGGGCTCGGCAGCCATCTTGCCGTGACTCAAATTCAAACTCGGTGTCTTCATCATCAGAGGAGGAAGGAAGGTGGCCATCTTGCCGCGCCACAAGGTCGACACCATCTTACCCACGGGAAACCCAGGACGGTGGGGGCTACTCGAGTGAGGAGTATGGAGTCTCTGAAGTCCTAGCCTCGATGGTTCTAGATCAGGACAGACCTCACCAGCTCAGCAACACCATAGTGACTGTTAAGGTAAATGGACACTCCACTAAATGCCTAATCGACACAGGCTCTATTTAAAGCTTCATAGACTCATGGGCTGTGCAAGAATACAACCTAAAGATGTATCCTTCCAATTATTGTATATTCCTTACGTCTCATTCACACTTTACTCATACTCAAGAACATTGCATAGTACATTTGTCATTTGGGTGGGGGGAATTTTGTAAAATACATCTGTATGTACTTGATGAATTGTGTGCTCCGGTGCTTTTGGGTCTGGACTTCCTGTGTCATCTTAAAAGTGTGACCTTGGAGTATTCTGTTCCCCTCTGCCCCTAACGTTTCGGAATGGAGTGCCCCTATAATCAGAACCCACATGCAGCCTCTCCACACCGAATATTGCACCCCCCCCCCCCCCCCCGCTCTTCCTGAATCTGTCCCCAGACTGTCAACCTATTGCTACCAAGAGCAAGAGGTACAGCACTGCAGATCGAAACGTAATAAAGTCTGAGGCACAACGTCTACTCAATGAAGGTATCATTGAACCTAGCACTAGCCCGTGGAGAGCACAAGTGGTAGAAGGGGGAAAAACAAGTGCAGGCTAGTAATTGACTATAGCCAAACTATTAATCAGTACACACTCCTGGACACTTATCCCCTCCTTCGAATTGCGGACATGGTGAATGATACTGCGCAGTATCGGGTCTCTTCGACCATTAACCTGAAAACTACTTATCACCAGCTGCCAATCCTTTCTGAGGACTGTCCATATACAGCATTTGAGGCTAATGGTCATCTCTATCAATTCTGGAGGGTCTCTTTTGTTATTACTAATGGGGTTTCTATCTTCCAGAGGCAGATGGACAAAATGGTCGAAGGCTACCTTTCCCTACCTCGATAACGTCGCCATATGTGGCTATACCTTGGAGGACTTTGACGCCAACCTTCAGAGTTTTCTCCACGCAGCGAAAGCCCTGAACCTCACTGACAAGTGGATGTTCAGGACTAAATGGCTGGCTGTCCTTGGCTATGTGGTGGAGAATGGCATCATTGGCCCAGACCCCAATAGGATGCACCACCGTTAAAGTTCCACGTTCTCAGGAACACGAAGGCTTGAGGAGATGCCTGGGGTTTTTCTCATATTATGCCCAGTGGATCCCTCAATACTGATAAGGTTTGACCTCTCTTAAAAGCCACTTCTTTTCACCTCTTGGTCAAACCCCAAATGGCTTTTAACTACCTCCAAACCCACATTGAGAAAGCTGCCATGCACGTGGTGGACAGGAATGTACCTTTCCAGGTGGAAAACGACACTTTGGATGAGGCCTGGCTGCTAACTTCAACCAAGCGGGCTGGCTGGTTGCATTTTTTCTCTTGAACATTGCAAGGCCACAAGCTTCAAAACCCCTCTATGGAAAAGGAGGCTCAAGCCATTGTAGAAGCCGTGAAGCACTGGAGGCACTATCTGGCTAGTAGGAAATTTATGCTCCTCACTGACCAGTGCTCTGTCACATTCATGTGTAATAATGTCAAGAGGGCAAAATCAAAGATGACAACATTGCTACGTGGAGGATTGAGCTCTTCACCTAACAATTATGACATCACCTATCGGCCAGGAGCCCTTAATGATCCTCCAGATGCCTTATCCAGAAGAAGCTGTGCCTCTGCATGCACCGGTCAACTGTGGTGTCCCCATAATGAGTTCTGCCACCCAGGGGTTACCCGCATGGCTCATTTTGTCAAGGTGCACAATTTGTCCTATTCCATGGACAATGTCAGGGAAATGACCAGGTCTTGCCAGGTCTGCGCGGAGTGCAAGCCGTACTTCTACTGCCCCACAAAGGCGTACCTGATTAAGTCATCGAACGGCTCAGTGTTTATTTTAAGGGACATCTCCCCTCCATGAACAGGAACACTTTCTTCCTCTCAGTCATTGACAAGTATTTCCACTTCCTATTCGCCATTCCATGTCCAGACACATCCACTTCGTCAGTCATAAAGACCCTAGATTCCATTTTCACCATGTTCAGGTATCCTGGCTATATACATAGCGACCGGGGCTCATCTTTTTTGAGCAGAGAGCTACGTCAGTACCTGCTGGCAAGGGGCATTGCATCCAGCAGGACTACTAGCTACAACCCCATGGGGAACGGGCAGGTTGAAAAAGAAAAAGCCATGGTCTGCAAGGCTGTCAAACTGGCCCTCAAGTCAAGAGGCCTTCCAGACTCATGCTGGCAGGAAGTTCTTCCTATGGTGCTCCATTCCATCCAGTCACTACTATGTACAGTGACCAACGCTACTGCTCATGAGCTCATATTCAATTTCGAGAGAAGGTCGGCATTGGGAACTACACTCCCAACCTGGCTCACCACTCCTGGTCCGGTCCTTCTCAGGAAGCACGTGAGGAGAGGCAAGACTGACACCCTGGTAGAAAGGGTGAAACTGCTCCACACCAACCCCCTGTACACCTATGTGGAGTACCCAGGTGGCAAGGAGGATTCTCACCACTCCCAGTCAAGACCTCAGGGAATCCAGTTCAGGAGGAAAGTGCATCCCCCTCCATCATGGAGCTGGAGACCCCACCACCACTCCTTCTTCACAAGGGGACAAGGAGCCCAAGGCCCTCCCATGCTTAGGTGCTCCACCAGGATCTCCAGACCCCCGTATCACTTAAATTTGTAAATAACTATATTTTTTGAATTTTTTATGTATCAATGTTCTCTGTCTTCAGCCACAGACCCTAAATTCTGCAAGGTGTGAATGCAGTGAACTGAGATTCACTGGTGATGTGTTATACTGATGTCTGGCTCCGCCTCCCAGCTCCACCTCATCTACCCATATATAACTCTGGCTTCCCGCATAAAACAAGCCTTACTGAAGACCACTTTAAGACCCTCCTCTCAGTTATAAGCTAAGAAAAGCATATGTTCTCCTTCCAGTCGTGAGAGCTTATATTCACGCTACGCATACCAAACCTCCACAGACACCTGAGGAAGTAGAGGTGCTGTCCTGCTTTCTTCATGATCCCATTAGTCTGCTGGGTCCAGAAAAAATCCTCCGAGAAAGTGAGTCCAAAGATTTTAAATTTGTTCACCCTCTCCACCTCTGATAACCCCAATGATCACCTCTGGTTTTCCCTTTCTGAATTAATCAACAATTAAACTCAAGAACATAAATCAGAATCAAAAACAAAATGATGTAAACCTACAAGGTCCCTTCTCTTTTGACAGATGTTGCTTGACCTACTTCAGTGTTTCAGATTGTGAGCAGCTGCAATTTCTTTTGATTCTCGATGTGAATCACAACTTTATTTTGGGTGTCAATATGTCTTCTAAGTGTCTGTAAGTGTCAGGGCGTCATTCCCTGCATACACACCAGTTGAATGCTTTGATACCTTAATACAATTTGATGTCTTGCGGCTAGATTGCAAAGCTATTTACGTAGATCAACCTCTATATTTTGTCAAAACTATATGAAATAGATTAAAAGCTAATCTGGATAACTTAATTGAAAGAAAAAGTAATTTTAACAGTTTAATTTGAGGCAGTGTATCAAGCTGAAATGTTAACATATTTTAAATTTGTTCTGCTGTGATTGATCTACTGGATTAAGGAGAACTTGTTTCCACTTCGGTTTGATAGGTTTGGAGGTGGATAATGAGGATCTGAAGATTCCTTCATTAATTGGGAAGAAGATGCCTTTGAAAATAGGTAGTTTTGAGTTCGCCTCATTTACACACAGGGTTTCTGCATCCTCTTGATGTTTACCCTCAGAGTTTTTAATATTATCCCAAATGCTGCTTGTCTACTTTGATCAGTAGACAATCCCAGTGAAGATGTGAAGAAGGGAGCTTTTGTATGTATTCCATCTGTCTAATAATCTCTTTCTATGACAGAACCTTAGAAAAAGAGCCTTTAGTTTTAGATCTGATTTGTGAATGCTGTGGCCTGCACAACCGAGCCAGCTGAGTGCAACAAGCACCTCAGTACTGGGGATGTTGACCTTGGAAAGGGCATGAATGTTGTTTTGGGAGTAAATCCGAAGAAAAATCCATAGTCGGAGTCGTAAAGGTGGCAGACTTTGACATTCGTCGTTCCTTTGGACGTGTCATTAGCATGGGTGGGGTTCCACTGCATGGGCAACAGGCAGATCTCCATATCAACTCTGCCCTGTCGTGTGCCCTGGAGAGGCCACTCCAGTTTCTCTTTAGGTGCAGTACTCATGGTTGACCATGACCGACGGAGGCCACATCTCAATCCTGTTATGATTTGTTGCGCTTCTCTCTCTGCTGAGCCTTAATGTTTATTATCACAAGGCCATGCTCCAAATATGTTGTCAAGAGAAGGATCTTTGATGGAGTTAGTCTTCCCTTGTCCACCCTTAATGATCGCACCTTGCCAGAGGATTACGTTTCTTTCCACCCTGATTCTAAAGTCACCAGAGAAACAGTCCTCTCATTGGCAATGTAGACCAATTTTTTTTTTCAAAGCTGAGGATCTTCTTGGGTTGCGGCATATCTGCTGGTGATTGTGACGTGTTGAATCCATGTTGGTTTTCACAAACGAGTCATAAGTATTCACTAAATCTGTAAAGTGAGTCAATGCTAATGTTCGAAGTCCGAACTACACTTCATAAAGATGATTTTCCTTGTCCAGTTTGTGCCTCCAGATAAAGTTGTATCCATCTCCATGTACTTAGTGTCTTTTTTTTTTTCTTCTTCTTCTTTCTTTGGCTTGGCTTCGCGGACGAAGATTTATGGAGGGGGTAAAAAGTCCACGTCAGCTGCAGGCTCGTTTGTGGCTGACCAGTCCGATGCGGGACAGGCAGACACGATTGCAGCGGTTGCAAGGGAAAATTGGTTGGTTGGGGTTGGGTGTTGGGTTTTTCCTCCTTTGCCTTTTGTCAGTGAGGTGGGCTCTGCGGTCTTCTTCAAAGGAGGCTGCTGCCCGCCAAACTGTGAGGCGCCAAGATGCACGGTTTGAGGCGTTATCAGCCCACTGGCGGTGGTCAATGTGGCAGGCACCAAGAGATTTCTTTAGGCAGTCCTTGTACCTTTTCTTTGGTGCACCTCTGTCACGGTGGCCAGTGGAGAGCTCGCCATATAATACGATCTTGGGAAGGCGATGGTCCTCCATTCTGGAGACGTGACCCATCCAGCGCAGCTGGATCTTCAGCAGCGTGGACTCGATGCTGTCGACCTCTGCCATCTCGAGTACCTCGACGTTAGGGGTGTGAGCGCTCCAATGGATGTTGAGGATGGAGCGGAGACAACGCTGGTGGAAGCGTTCTAGGAGCCGTAGGTGGTGCCGGTAGAGGACCCATGATTCGGAGCCGAACAGGAGTGTGGGTATGACAACGGCTCTGTATACGCTTATCTTTGTGAGGTTTTTCAGTTGGTTGTTTTTCCAGACTCTTTTGTGTAGTCTTCCAAAGGCGCTATTTGCCTTGGCGAGTCTGTTGTCTATCTCATTGTCGATCCTTGCATCTGATGAAATGGTGCAGCCGAGATAGGTAAACTGGTTGACCGTTTTGAGTTTTGTGTGCCCGATGGAGATGTGGGGGGGCTGGTAGTCATGGTGGGGAGCTGGCTGATGGAGGACCTCAGTTTTCTTCAGGCTGACTTCCAGGCCAAACATTTTGGCAGTTTCCGCAAAGCAGGACGTCAAGCGCTGAAGAGCTGGCTCTGAATGGGCAACTAAAGCGGCATCATCTGCAAAGAGTAGTTCACGGACAAGTTTCTCTTGTGTCTTGGTGTGAGCTTGCAGGCGCCTCAGATTGAAGAGACTGCCATCCGTGCGGTACCGGATGTAAACAGCGTCTTCATTGTTGGGGTCTTTCATGGCTTGGTTCAGCATCATGCTGAAGAAGATTGAAAAGAGGGTTGGTGCGAGAACACAGCCTTGCTTCACGCCATTGTTAATGGAGAAGGGTTCAGAGAGCTCATTGCTGTATCTGACCCGACCTTGTTGGTTTTCGTGCAGTTGGATAATCATGTTGAGGAACTTTGGGGGACATCCGATGCGCTCTAGTATTTGCCAAAGCCCTTTCCTGCTCACGGTGTCGAAGGCTTTGGTGAGGTCAACAAAGGTGATGTAGAGTCCTTTGTTTTGTTCTCTACACTTTTCTTGGAGCTGTCTGAGGGCAAAGACCATGTCAGTGGTTAGTGTAACCTTTATAAAAATGGATACATTTTACTTTAAACTTTTCCCTTCCTGAGATCATGTTCTTGTTCTGGCATGGCTTTGCATGTACCATCAAAACAAAACTGATAAATGCCAAGTTTATATCAGAAACATTTTATGTACTTAAGCTTATATTTTGTGTATAAATTTTGTATGTTTTATTGTTAGAAAATAAAAACTATTTTCCCCAATCAAACAGTTGTCTTACACTAAATTCTGATGAATTTGCAATTGGCAGAACTTCTATGAATATTTAAGAATGGGAAGAGTAATTCAGTTCTCCTAATCTCTTTAAGTATTTGCAAATCCTACATTGTCAGAATTTGAGTAACCAAAATAAAACAGCCATTTGAGAGTCCATTTAAATTATCATATTATAACAATTTTTTTTGTTTTGAAATAGGTACATTAAAATGAAAAATATTAGCTGGAAAGGAACATGCTTTAAAATTGACGTAAAAATGACTTTCTCTAAGTAGATTACTTCTCCAATATTCATAAAAAGAAGAGAAAGATCAAACAAATTGTACAAGCTTAAATCAATGAATTTGTCTTGGGACAGTGATTGATTATAAATGAGCCTAAGTGCAAAACACTGGGTACTTGAAATTTGAAATAAAAACAGACAATACTAGAAATGCCCAGCAGGGTAGGCAATATCCGTGGTGAGAGAATCAGAATTACAGTTTCAGATGAATGATCTTTCATTAGAGCTGGTGATGTCATTGACCTGAAATGTTAACTCTGTTTCTCTTTTCATGGATGCTGGCAGATTTGCTGAATATGTCCTGCACTTCCTGTTTTTATTTTAAACTAATGGGGCTACTGAATAGAAAAAAAAGTGCTGCAGCTGACAAAAGAAGTGAAGATGCAAGAAAACAAAAGGGTATTTTGATGCAACTAATAAAATAAGTAAAATACTCAATTTAAATCAAAACATATTCATTTTCCATAATAATATTTGCTTTAATCACAGAACTGCTACAGCGAGGATGGAAGGCCATTTGAGCAATCAAGTCCACAATGACCAAATAAGGGCAATCCACTTCCCTTTTCTCTTCATTTACCCTGATTTTCTTTTCCCCCTACATATTTATGCAGCTCCTGTTTGAATGTTACATTGAACCCTCCTCCATTACCAACCCTGGTTGCATCATCCATACCTAAAAATGACAGTGTAAAAGAAAAATGTTTCGTATTACTTTTGGTTATCTTGCAAACTATTTTCATTCTATGCCTCCCAACTTTTATCAGTGGTGACAGTTCTTCTCTGTATACTCCATCCAATATCTTCAAGATTTGAAACACCTCTTTAATCCAAGAACAATAGCATTTTCTCCAGTCAATTCACATAATTGCAGCAAATCTCTTCTAAACAACAACCCCCTCCCCCTCTCGTGTCTTTATATGGTCCAAAGGTGTAGTCTCCAAAATACGGCACAATACTCCAGTTGCCGCTGAAGCAGAATTTCACGACTTTCTTGCTCTTGTACTTCATGTTTTTTTTTATAAAGCCAAAGTCATTATAGTTTTTCATCCCTTCTCATCCCTTCCTCAATGTGGCCTGCTTTTTTCAACAAACCTTGATCATTGGTTTAAATCTTTCCTCAAAGTCAAAGTTTCATTGGAATATTTTCAAGTGGAGACATCATCCTACCTTGTACAACTATGCTCGCACTCTGCTCTGAAGGTTTCTGTCAGATTCAAGTTTTAGTGGTGTATCATTGCTTTTCTCTGAGGCCTGCAGTTGGCATGGAATTTCACTTCAATGGCAATAAAATTGCAGCTCTTGTCATGCAAGATCAGTTTGATTCCAACATCAAAAGACAAAATGTTCACCTGACAGTGCTACAGCAAAGCAGGAACCTGTGACTGGACTAGTAATATTTTTTTTGTTTAAGATTAAATTCTGATGACTGTGTAACAGTTCTTTCTTTTAAAATAAAATCTCCACAGAGTTCTGTTGTATTTGGGATAAGTGGAGCTAATAAGGTAAAGGTTCCATTATTGTCACATAATACTACATGTAGAATGCAACATAGATGAAATTCTTTTGTCTACCGTAAGCCACTTTATCCAGCACTCCTCATAAAAACCTACAGCACCTGGTGTTCCTAGGCAGTCTCCCCTCCAAGTACTGATCAGACCTGAGCCTGCTTAGCTTCCAAGATCAGACAATCTCATGCAATATTCAGGCTATTAGGCTTTCTATATAGACAACCAAGCAGAAGAAGGGAGGCAGGCAGATGATCAGGAAATCTCAGAAAGCATCTCCCTTCAAAACAATCTCTGTGCTGGAAAAAGGTGGGGTGAATGCAATTTTGTTGAGCCTGGCAGTGGGTGGGGAGGAGAGGGTAGCTGCATGCCATAGGTGGTGGGAGTAAACATTCAAGGGCAACAATGATTGAAGATTCAGTAGTAAGAGGCAAAGACAAGTGCTTTTGTGGCCATGGTTATGAAATATAGGATGGTGCTAAGATGAAGGATGTCACAAAATATGGCAGGGCATTAGAAAAGAAGATGGAAAACAGCCAGTGGTTGTGGTGTACATTGGTACCAAAAGGATAGGTAAGAGATTAGGTCCTCTAACATGAATTTAGAGTGTTAGGTAGTTGATTGTAAACCAGGATCTCTTAAAACTATAGTGTCTGGATTAACTTCTGGAACCAAACACTTGCAGGTATGGCAATAGAAAGATGGGTCAGAGTGAGGTTGTAAAAGAGGTGCCATTACAATATTAATGTAGTTAATTAGTGCAGTAATGAGGAAGAATATCCCTCAAGGATTTTCAAAAGCACTGATCTTAGAAATTAAAGAGGATGATCATTTTGATGGAACTACACTACAGGTCTGTGACTAAGTTCCTGATGGGTGATTGACCCAAAAATATAGGAGAGTGTGGTGGAACATGGTAGTGCAGGTGTGACCTCACTTGACAGTACAGGCTGGCCCATCTCTGACCCTGAAACTCCTCCATGAGTCTCCTCACTCCATAGCAGCCTTGGATCCAGGGCAGCAGCATGTATAGAGGTATACAATTCAGGATATTAAAGTTTTTAATCACTTGCTTTGAGTCTGCTTGTGGTTATTGATCATACTACAAAGAGCATGGGTAGTGCCAAATGTAAAAGTTTGGTTGGTAATAAGAGGGAGGATGATGGTGGGAAGCTGTTCCTGCAATTGGAATCCTAAGTCCTGTCGATGCGGAGGCCCTTCCTGTTTATTATGCACATTAACAATAGAGTGGCATGGTTAGTGTAGTGGTTACACAAAGCTACTACTGCGCCAGTGGCCCGGTTCAAATCTGGCGCTGTTGTACATTCTTCTGTGACTCTGGGTGCTCTGGTTTCCTGCCACCCTTCAACAATATGGGATGGGTAAGTATACTGGTGTATTTGGATGACTCAGGCTTGTGGGCTCGAAGGGCCTGCTACTGTGCCATTATGTCCAATTTTTTTTTTAAAACAAATTGGATGTGAATGCAAAATGTATCATAAGTGAATTAGGAGATGACACAAGACATGCTTGTAGTTGTTAACAGTGAGGAATGTAGCCTTAGATTACAGGACAATATTGATGGATTGGTAAGATGGGGAAACATAAGGTGCACTTTGGGAGGAATGAAAAGATAAGGCATATATAATGTTAAGGCCCAGGGAATATTGATTAGCAGAGAGATCCCTGTATGCAGTAGCAAAGGTAAAGAAGGCATTTTAGAAGTGAAGCCACAGCAGAATGAATGAATGAATGAATGCAGTTTTAGTTTTAAATTAAATTTTAAATTTAGACATACAGCCCATGAGCCCTTGCCTTCCAATTATATCCAATTGACGCACAACCACTGGTACATTTTGAAGGGTGGGCGGAAACCGGAGCAATATACAAACTCCTTACAGACAATGTGGGTTTCGATCCCCAGTCCTGATCACTGGCGCTGTAACAGCGTGGCCCTAACTGCTACGCTGACCATGCTTCCCACTTTCCTTCCCACATTTTAGGAAAAATATGATTGCTCTGGAAATAATGCAGAGGAGATTCACCAGGATATTGTCTGGGACGAGAACAGTGGGAGTGAATTCAGAATAATTGAGCATATCAGATGCAGACAGGAGTTTACTGAGGAGTTGTAGTTTCAGGGAGTGGTCACACCAAAGATTTAGTCACACGGATAAGGGACCACCAGGAGGGGCAGGCAGGTAGCACTCGATAGCAAACTGGATGCACAGAAGATTGCACTGCTACTGACCATGGCAGGACCTCAAGCACTAGAGGTTTTCAACACATTTGTTTTTTTCCCATGCAGATGACCAGGGCAAGTTCAACAAAGTTATCAAGATGTTTGATGAACACTGCTCACCAAATAAAAAATGAAATGTTTGAGCGGTACATGTTTCACTTGCGCACACAGTTGCAGGCAGAGAGCTTTGATTCTTTTTTAACAGACTTGAAATTGAAAGCAAGAACATGCATTTTTGGATTGCTACAAGATTCAGTGATCTGTGATCAAATTGTGTTCGGAATTATTGGAAAAAATGTGAGGGAGAGGTTGCTACGAGAGCTAGAGCTGTGAAATATGCCACACCAGTGAATTAGCTCTGCAGTAGGTGATAAAGTTTGGTGAGAGTGCAAGGGCCGGTGAAAACGAAAATGAAGCCACAGTGTCTGAACGTACACATAACCAGAGAATGAGACATGTTGAGTATGGGATGGAATTGATGCATGGATCTTGGAAGCCAATGAAACTGGCTGTGATCAATGCTGATTTAAAATAATTAATTTTGATTTCTGGGTATTGCACTTCCAAGGTGCACAGCAGGCTCGATGCAACCTCAGTGGTATTTAAACGCACAAACTGAAAATGAATGTTATTTACTGTGGATGGATCAAAGAATCAGAATCAATGCTGCATCAGTGGAGTGGTTGCTGAATTCAATCTGGGCAATATGGATAAGTGAGAAGGCACATTTGCGTCTCACCAAGAAGCTGAGCAGCAAGCAGTAGAAATGTTATAAAATGTGATATAAAAATTTGTTCATGTACCCAATACATTTTTGTCAAAATCCTGTGTTTAAGTCCACCGCTTTCACGATGTCTTGCTAACTCTTTAACAGATTATTTCTCACATCCATTCAATTTAAGCAGCACTCAGGCTTCAATTTCAATCCAATTAATCACTTCACCATCTATTCATTTCTCAATGATATCTCTCCCAATGCAATACATCTCTATCAACTGCACGATCATTATTCTTGGCACAATATGCATGATATTGCTTTCAAAAATGTTTTAAATGAATTATAAATATATCAAACACATCACAACTATCTGATCATTGACTCAATTAAGAGATGATTCTGGTAATTATAAAATGTGCAACTGTCGCAATGAATGTCCATTGTTTTTATTTGCTTTCTGTTGCCTCCACACAAAGTGGAGCAGGAAAGTGAGTCCTCAGCTGATCTTATCCCATCTCATTCCCATTCCATGGATAGGAATGGAAAACCAGTGGTGAAACTACATTCAGCTGAAGCCGTGCTTAGCTAGATACAGATGCTCTATTTCGATTGGTATCATTATGGAAAAAAAGTAATAGCTCGAGGAGCAGCCTTACACCACATCATCTCCACAATAGTGAGAAGGATGGAGGAGTTAAATTTTGGAGGTGGGTGGTGCAGAGAATTATGAGAATGTCTGTGATGGAGAGATGATCAATGCAGCCACTCAAATACTTATGGTGGCCGTAGCCTACCATTTTCAAACAGCGTAACAAAAGCTTCATCGTGGCCATAGAATACACTGATCTCCCAATACAGTGGTTCACTTACGTCCAGTGATTAAGCTCCATCTGATCATTCCTCACATCCACTCAATTTCATACCATATCCAACCGAAATTAACTACTCATGATTGAGACCCATTGTGGATATAAATGGCGCAGAACTGTTTAGTGCAGAAGGATAGTCATTGGTGGGCATACAAGTAAATGGAGGATTTTATTTCTTATGTTTTGCTGTGTGAGTGAAAATATGATGAATTTGGCAACATTAAGAAAATCCGGTATCCAGGACAACAGTGATCTGGCAATAGTAGTGCCCTGTACTCTTCTCATCCTGCTTCCTCTCCTATATTTTTCTAATTCACCGATGAAGAACAAGCCTTTTCATCCCCCTGTCTCTAACATTTTCTCTGTTTGAAACATTGCTCAAACAGCAGCATGTCACTGTGACCCTGGACGTTATGAATGGCAAACACTGAAGGAAGCCACCAGTTTTCTCTATTATCTTCAGTATGGCAGATCTGGTGATCATGTGGCTCACATTGCAATGGCTCTGCACACTACAGCAGGCATGCTGCAGCGGTTTCCACAGGCAGTTTTGAGGAGCGAATACGTTGCTTCCCATGATCCAGCCCACGTTGAGTTCCTCGAATAATGAGAAGCTGCAGTGTAAATATTTTGAGACTCTTCCTAAGGAATCTGGTGCAGAGCTCCCGCCCAGTCTCACTGACTGAAATAAACTGATCCTTCTGGATACAACCACCTGTTTTCCCTAACACTAATGGTTTTTTATGGTGGAACTCCTGCACCATAATAGTGTTTTAAAAATTGTAAAAAAGACTGTGTTGCATGCTGGGCATGAAGTAAACTCTGAGGCATTCAGGGACTAATGTTCTGTAAATTCAAGTCTGCAACTGAATTAACCTGAAATATCCAGATACCCTACATTGGTGCTTGGTAAGCTGTGAGCATTTATCTGCTCTGGTCGTTGTTTTAGGGCAACTTTTGTTTTCAATTATTCTACCTTACTATGGAAGTGCTCTATTTATCAATGATGGTTCCCTCTATTAAGAAGAAATGCTATTCTGAGGGCCCTTTGAAATGGACAAACCTATGTTTAAATATCCACAGGATATGCAGTTCAAATTCATGCTGTTACACTGCTCATGAATGGGAAAAAGTTATGTCTAAACTAAAATTTAATTTTAATAAAATCTCCTTTCAATAACATTTGCAAAGAATATTAATTGCAGCAAACTATTCACCCGGTTCACTAATTTACATTCCAACTTAATTGAATAGTTTACTTTAAATGTCTCCATTAAACTTGGTTACTGCTGTCTTAGAGTTAGATTTGTGGTTGTCATCTAAAAGACCAATTTTTGTGAACGACCCAGACAAATCAAATTCATCCAATTGCCAGTGTTAAAATTAATCTAAAATGCATAGTGGGAAGCACATTGTTGCTACAGTGCCGGCAATTGGGACCAGAATTCAAATGCCGCACCGTCTTTAAGGAGTTTGCACATTCTCCCTGTGTCTGTTCTGGTTCCCCCCACCACCATTCAAAAACATGCTGGGGGTTGTAGGTCCATTGGGTGTAATTGGGCAGTAGGGGGTCATGGGCCAAAAGGGCTTGTCACCATCTTGAATGTCTAAATTTAAAATGCAAATTTTAGCTGTACACTGTATTTCTGTTTGGCCTATTGAACATTTCCAAGAGTTTCCATTTCATTCTATACATACCTTTGAAATGGAAGTGGTTATACAATGGAATAAGTAGATTACAACTCAAAATAACTGATATTGTGATCAATATTTCTAGTACCAGCTCTGTGAAGAATACTTATCATGTGCCAATTTGTCACTTTCCTGGAACAACTCCAGTGGTTTAAGATGGTGAATGGACTGAACTGGGGAACGAGAGAACAAATAGTTTTTGAACCATGTTAACTCTGGGTTCATCAGGGGAAGCAGGTAGTGCCTGAAATTTCTGGGCTGTGGACGAAAAAAAAGTTCATGATCTTATTCTCCAATGATATTCTTGCCTGTGCGATGGCAGATGCCTGAGCCATGACTGATGCTGATTTCACTGTGGTTCATGTTATGATCCAACAACTAATGTATGTTTACATTGGAAATTTAACAGTGAATTGGATGCTTCACAACGTCATCATTAAAAAAAACCAATCACATTAGGAAATATTAGGACAAGCCACCTAAAAATGAGGTTAAAGATATAGGGCAGTGGTTCTCAAACTTTTTCTTTCCACTCACATACCACCTTAAGTAATCCCTATGCCATAGGTGTTCAGTGATTAGTAAAGTGGTATGTGAGTGGAAAGATTAAGGTTTGAAAACCACTGTTTTAATCATACCTAATCGACTTGCTATGTACACAGTTTAACAATTGCATCCAGAGCAGTGGTTCTCAACCTTTTTTCCCTACTCACATATCACCTTAAGTAATTCCTTACTAATCAAAGAGCACTTATGGAATAGGGATTGCTTAAGGTGGAATGTGAGTTTAGGGGGGCAGTTTGAAATTGACTGGTCTAGCCTATCTATGCTTCTGATAGAAAACTTCTATCACTTCTCCCCTCTGCCTCCAGAGAAAGTAAGCTAAGTTTGTTCTGATAGCTCATATCCTCAAATCAAGGCAGCATCCTGATAAGGACATGTGTCCAAGATCATTGTATCCTAGTGAATCTCTTTTGTATTCCTTCCTTTGAGGGACAATCCATGAAGAATTCCCTGATGTGGCAGTTGTCACTTTATTCATATCACTCTTTGTAATGTTCAGAAAAGGTGAGGGAGAAAACTGCAGAAGGCAAAATACATTACAAGTAACAAGAACTAAAGGTACATTGCCAGTACTTGTCCATGGTTTCAGTCTATTTGATGGCTGTTAGAGAAGAAGCTTAATATTCTGGACTACCGCCCAGTAACACTAACTTCTACTGTGATGAAATGCTTTGAGAGGCTGGTCATGGCCAGAATTAACACATACCTAAGCAAAGATCTGGATCCACTGCATTTTGCCTATCGTCACAATTGTTCCACAGCAGATGCAATTTCACTAGCTCTCCACTCAGCTCTGGATTATCTTGAAAACAGCAATTCATACATTCGGCTGCTCTTCATCAACAACAGTTCGGCCTTCAATACCATTATTCCCTCAGTGCTGGTCAAGAAGCTATAAACTCTAGGCCCCTTTTCCCCACTCTGCAATTGGATCCTTGACTTTCTCTACGGAAGACCACAGTCAGTACAGATTGGAAACAACATCTCCTCCTCACTGATTACCAGCACAGGCACACCCCAAGGATGTGTGCTTAGCCCGCTGCTCTACTCATTATACACCCATGACACAAATGTGGCCAGGCACAATTCCAATTCTATCTACAAGTTTGCTGATGACACCACAGTTGTTGCCAGAATCACAAATGCCAATGAGGTACATGAAGGAGGTAGATCAGCACATTGAGTGGTGTCACACCAACAGCCTTGGACTGAACATTAGCAAAACAAAGAAGACGATTGTGAATTTTAGAAGGAAGCCAGGAGAACGTGAACCAGTCCACATTGAAGGCTCAGTAGTGGAGAGGATCAAGAACCTCAAATTCCAATCACAAAGAAGGGTTGCCAGCAGCAATACTTTGTGAAGTGTCTGAGGAGATTTGGTATGTCAGAAAACTCTCGTAAGCTTCTAAGGTGCACTTTGGAGAGCATTCTGGCTGGTTGCATCATTGCCTGGTATGGAGGTGTCAACTCTCCGACAAGAATAAATTCCAGAGGACATCTACATGAGGCAGTGTCTTAAAAAAAGCAGCCTCCTCAAAGACCCCCACCACCTAGGCCATGCCCTCTTCACTTTACTACCATTGGAAAAAAGGTACAGGAGCCTAAAGATGAGCACTCAATGGCACAAGGACAGCTTCTTCCCCGCTGCCCTCAGATTCCTGAATAATCAATGAATAAAAGACACCGACTTACTTTTCATGCACTGTTACATTTTTTTATAGTAATGTTATAAGATGGTTATAATATGAATGTTTACACTAAGATGCTGCCGTAAAACACTGAATTTCATGACTTGTTTGTGACAGTAAATTCTGATTCTGACTATCATCCATTCACTCTGATAACAGAGTAACTAGTGGGATGCAGAAGGCAGTACAGCTAACTGCAGCATGTTTGCAAATTGATTTCTGTGCTCCAAGGCAAAAGAACATTAATAGCATGAGGCGAGTACTGCCAGAATTTACGATCGTAAAGCTGAACGTCAAGCATGTTAAGGTTCAAGCCTTTTTCAATTAGCTAACAGATATTTCCCATAAAATTTTAACCAAATGTAAAAGGTTTTCATAATGACCAATTAAGGATGACTATGCCAGAATATTTCAGTGATTACAACTAAACTTATTAGCTAAATACTTTGTCAGAACTTGCAAACAGTTTTGCAGGTCCCATGCTACCATTCATAATGTACTTTAACCTCATTATAACAAATTGCAGCAGTAATTATCGTGGCATTCACAGGAAGTGTGGAACGTGCCGTGAAAACTTCCCAGGTCTGTTATTCTGAGTAAAGGAATAAAATCATGAAGGAAGCTCAAACTTAAGTACTTATCTGAGACCCCTGAATATAATACAAAGATGTGAACCCGGGGCTTTTCTTGGTGTGACAATCTCATAGATCTCAGATCTGTCTGTGCTTCCAGGAAATGTAGTTCTGTTTTTATTGAGGAGAGGCCCTGTTAATATCATATGGATAGAACTTGAATTCTGTGGTTGGGAAACAGCACAGCACTCAAACAGCCCTTTATTTGCAAATGTCTCCTCCAGTTAAAATTTTGGAAATTGATTTTTGCCAAATACATTAGACAGTAAAAAAAATCTGAGGTGACTAAAATGGGGTCTCAAGCTGAAAAATTCTGGTTTAGCCATCAGAGCACGAGTTAAGTCTTGGCAAAGAATTTTTTTTTTTAAATTTTGCTGGTGCATTCAAGCACTCATGGCCATTGGATTTCATTTTGGAGACAACAGGAGCAAAATATGTCATTCAATGCTGTCGTGGCTGATCTGCCCCAGGCCCCCTCTTCTGTACCACTTTCCCTCAGCTCTCAATTCCATGATCTTCCAAAAATCTATCTACTTCTTCTTTAAATACCCCCAATGATTTGGTGTTCATAGCTCTCTGAGGAACAGAATTCCAGAGATTAACTATTTTCTGAGAAATTATTCCCATGCACCTCAGTTTTAAATGACTGCCCCTAATCTTGAAACCTGAGCCCTACCTATTCCTTTAGATTATTTTCACACTTGCAGTGTACTTCCAAACAATAGCATGTTAAAAATTATTCAAAGTTCTATTCTGCTAATTTTTAACCATTTAATAAAAACCAGTCTAATAGCATTACACACATTAAGAAATGTCAAAGCATTTTAAAACAATCCCAGGAAAGTCAGAGCAGCTGTCTAGCCAATTAGGTACACTCCTAATACATGGACCTATTCTCACCTAAAACACACAGAAATGCTGGAGGAACACTGCCTGTCTCATAGCATCCATAGAAGGTAAAGAACTGATGTTTTGGGTCTGAGTCCTTCTTCAAGGAATAAGCAAAGAACAGGAAGGTGTCAGAATAAACAGTAGACTGGCAGGGGGAAAGAGTCCAAACCAACAATAGGTGTTAATTGGATATGATAAGATGAGAGGGAAGAATTGATTTTGGCTCTGTGAAAGGAGAGAGAAAAGGGAAGAGAGACAGAGTTAGAGAACGAGCTGCGGGAAAGGCAACAGGGAGAATATCTTTACCTCCTATGGATGAGGCGAGACCGCTGAGTTCTCCCAGCATTTCTGTGTGTTTTTACTACAATCACAACATCTGAAGACTTTCATATTTCACTCTATTTGCAACCAAAACTGGACAAACTATGGGAGACAATTATCTAAAATAAGGCATTTCCTCTGAGAAAGGTGGGCATTGGGGAGAAAAATCGGAGGAGAAATTGGAATGAACTGTGCATGATGAAGATACCAATTGTGATTTGAAGCTCCCATGTCTCTTGAGCTCCATCAACAGGAAGCACGCACTTTTAAACTTCAAGTTTATTTCCAGCATGCTAACTACAGGGAAAAATAATATTTTGCTCATTGAAAATGGCAGGACTTTGAATTTGTTATTTACTTTATGATATTACCCTAAAGAAGAAATATGTATGCAAGGGCCAGTTTTCCTTTCTAAGAACCCAATAATTTTGCATAGATAGTTCCACAGGATATCCTTCACCCAACTACATTACTATCCTGGGTAAAAGGACAGAAAGGTCTTTGTCTGTTCATTAAGCCACTGTGAATAAAATCCTAGGATCTTGGGAGTTGATAGCATGTTCCTGAGCCTTCTACCCTTGCCCTAGGTGGAACAGATTGTGGGTTTTGAAGATGCTGCCAAAGAAACGTACAGTTTATTGACGATGCCTCCTGCAGCCGGTGTGGTGGAGAGTGTGATTTTTTTTTAAAGTGGTTGGTGAGATGCCAGTAGAGCAGCCTGCTTTCGCCTCCTGGATGATATCAATGTGTTTGGAACTGCACTTCTCTCTCAACACTGTGTAACATTGGTTGCTTGAATAGTTGCATCAAGGTAAGAGGCATCACCATCATCACCTCGTCATGAGCAAGTAGAGATGGGAGCGAAACACTAAACTTGTCTATATGCTGTGTATATATATATATAGATATATATATATATATATATATATATATATAAATGTTAGTCTTTGTTCTCAGTAGTTTCATGTATTTTGTGTCCTTTAGAAATTACTAACATTTTGCGAGGAACAAAGTCTAATCGCTGATTGTTACCCAGGATAGCATTATAATTGCACAAAGTAAAAACTCTGAGCAGCTATTGGGCTCGCAAGAGGAAACCTTACCTTTGCATATCTGTTTCCCCCCTCCCAGTTGGGACAAATGTAGAGAAATATCATAAAGAAAATAACAATGAAATCAATCCTTCTTTCAATGAGTAAAAGGCAGAACATGTTTCCATAGTCAACAAAATGGGAATGGACTTGAATAAATGCATGGATTTAAACTGTGTTTTCTGAAAATATAATTTTGTTAGACTGTTAATTATGAACATTAACCCTTTTTGTTCATTAAAAATAATTCACCCACTAACTCATTTTAAATCGGCTAAACAAAAAGATTGACACAATAGTAGAATATTGAATATGATTGACCTAATCATACAGTCCTAAGTGAGCTGAGAACAGAATGAAGAATCAGATTGGCATTTAAGAGTCAAACACATGTTTTATGTCAAGTATGAAAGCACTGCACAATAATATTTTGAATTTTTGTAATTCTTTTGACATTTCTTTTAACGTGTGGATTTAGTCCAGAGACAGAGAAGCAATAAATATGAGTGGAGTAATTCAAATGGAATTGCTAAACTAGTTCAATGTCTGTTGAGAAAAAGCAGGGTCAATAGAAATTGTTTAAAAGAAAATCAGCCAGAGCACCCATTCTGCATTCCCATTCGTGTGGGAAGTGGTTATGCCTAATCCAGTTGAATATGTCCCTGGGGATCTCATCACGTGATCTTCAATTTCAGAATGTTCACTCACTTAAATTGCCCATTTGCTCCTCCCCCACCACACTCCACCTCTCCCCCACAGAGGGGATGGCAAATAAAATCTATTCTTAGCTATGGCAGATTGGTAGGCATGCAGAACAGTCAGAAGATAATAAATGGATGTTACAATTCCTGGAAAATGTCTGAAAAATAATTGTTCCAATTATATAGGTGCTCCCTTTTTGATTTATTAAAGTATTCACATTACAAGTAAACCCTGCTTTACAAATACTCAAACTACAAAAATTTGCTTATTTGAAGAAACCTGTGTTCTTTACGAATAAATTATAATGGGTTTTTGCTTTTACGAATTTTCGGTTTTTGAACAGTTTCTCAGGAATTCTCTACCTTTGTGAAGCAGGATATACCTGTATTGGCACGTTTTGCATAGTAGTTAGCGCAATGCTGTTACAGCGCCAGCAACTGGGGTTCAAATCTGGCGAATTTTCCCCATGTCTACGTGGATTTCTTCTGGGTGCTCCGGTTTCTTCCCACCGTTCAAAAATGTACCGCGGGTGAAATGTCAATTGTGTGCAATTGGGCAGCTTGAGCTCGAGGGCCAAAAGGGCCTGTTACCGTGCTGTTTATCTAAATTTTTAAAAATAATTTAGATGGTGAGAGCTCACTCAACTGGCCAGCTCCACTTACTATCTTCCATAAATGATTTTACAATACGTGGTTTTTAGTTCACAGACACTCTGGAGTCTATACAAATACTGGGAGCACAGGCACAATTCATTTTATATAGCTCAATAATCCATTAAATAAATGGGAAGTGGCATGTGGTTAGGTTTTATTGTGCTGACGACAGGACAATAAAACACCACGCCTAAACTTTGGGGCTAATTTAGACAATCTCTACTGTAGCCATTCCTGCTTTATTACTTACTATATGACTGCATAACCATAAATGCATATTTAAGGAAAGTCAAAGAATGTGTGTTATTGGTATGATAATATCTGTTTCACAAAGACATTTTAGTATCACAGACTTACCCCAAAACTAAATTTTAGATTAAAGGGAGGGCATGGCAGATCTAGAACTGCTTCAGAGCTCCAGTGACCCACTTTCAATCCTGACCTCTGGTGCTTTATCTATCTTCTCTGTACATTCTTCCTATGACTATGTGGATTTCCACTGGATGCTCCAGTTTATTCACACCTCCTGAAAACATATGGACTGTAGATTAATTGACCACAGTGTAGATCAGTGGTTTTTAACCTTTTTCTTTCCACTCACATACCACTTTAAGTAATCCCTTTTTAAGCAAGAGATTGCTTAAGATGGTATGTGAGTGGGAAGGGAAGGTTGAGAACCACTGCTCTAGGCCCAATTGTTACTGAAATATTTTGCTTGAGAAAAATTGTCATTGGCCCATTTCCTTTGGTGTTGTGAAACTGTCCACATAACGAGTCAATGAGGTATGATTAAAACAGTGGTTTTCAAACTTTTTCTTTCCATCCACGTACCACCTAAAGCCATCCCTTACTAATCACAGCACCTATGACTTAGGGATTACTTAAAGTGGTATGTGAGTGGAAAGAAAAAGGCTGAGAACCACTGGTAGATTTTAGGGATCAGTTAATGGGAATGAGAAAATAAAATGGGTTAGCTTAGCAGTTAGCTCGACACTGTTACAGCAGCTGTGCCCCTGGTTTCAAATCTGCTTTTGTCTGTAAGGAGTTTATACATTCTCCCCTTTTCCATGTGAGTTTCCTCTGGGTGCTCCGGTTTCTTCCCACATCCCACGACGAACAGGGTTGTAGGGTAATTGGTGTCATAAGCGTATTTGAGCAGCATGGGCTCTATTTTTAAAAAAATAAGTAGGTTGGACATGTGGAAAAATGTTGCTTGGTGGTCAACTTGGACTCCTTAGGTCAATCTGCATCCTGATGTGATCATCTTTTAAAGTAAAGACTGAGGACTAGTCATTCGGTTACAGAACATACACTGCTCTGGTTTTAGGGACAGGAATTAGTGTCGGGCACCGATTGCTTGTTTTCTATTGCATCCTGCATCCAGTCCATAATACTAAATATCAGGTATGAAAATCTGGAATGCCTGATCCTATACCATCCCATATTTTCTATGTCACACAGATCAGAAAGTTCTTTGTGAGGTTGTGTTAAAAGAAATAGATGCAACTCCAAGCGACATAATACATACACACTTATTGGGGATACATTTGACAGATTATCTGTAAAGCAAAAATAGTGGCAGCAAACAACTAGAAGATTATGCTTATGTCATCCTTGATCTTTCTGAGGAAACAACAACTGTGCTAACCTCAATAAAATTGGATTCTGAGGGTTCCAAATGTTTTTTAATAAATTTCCATGAAAAAAGGCTATAATTTAAGTTCTAAGCTCTAAAATAAAAACCCAAGGATTTGGGTTGTTTCCAGAATCAAATGGTTTTCTTGGCTTCCATAGCAGCCTCTTGTATATCAAACATTTGAAGGGAATGGTTGTTGAGCGACACTTTACAAAGTCCATGATGGGGAAGTGATATCACCCCTAAAAACCTGGTTGTGAAACTTCAAATATAGCCTTGAATGAATTTGCAGGAACATAAAAGGGTAAAAATATTTTTAAAAGATTACCAAAATAAATTAACAGCTTCATTTCCATTATTAAATCATGTCTGCCCATGCCATCAGACCTTGGTAGAAATGTTTTTTTGTTAAGTACAAAGGTTCATTGTGTGACCGGATACAAGGTGCTGGTTGTCAAAATTCATTTAGATATTATCCTACCCAAGCTCATAATTTGTTTGATTTCACTCAATGGATTTTGCACTTGTTAATCTAAATACGAGTCTCTTATGGTATTTGGTCAACACTCATCCTTCAAACAACAAGTAGGCCAGATGATCTATGGTTGGTACTTCTAAGTTCTTACCAAAAAGAAGCAAAAAAACTTCAAAAGATATTATAAACCAACAGTTCTAACAAGCTAGCATTTGAAAAAAAGCAATCCTCAAAAAACCCTAAAAAACAACTAAATTCCTGACAATATGCCGTGGATGAATCAACATCTGGAAAAGGGAGTCAACATTTCATATGCCAGGCCTTGCTTTGGAATTCATTAACACAAGCAATTTTGCTGTCTAATCCAAGCACACGTTTCAATTGTAAGACTGTATATTTTTGATGGGATATTAACAAATAGTTGCCATCATTCTTGTGCCTCGATTGACCTGGAGAAGCAGGCATGGTGCAAGTTTGTCTATTGACATGAAAGTAGGTGGGATAATATATTGTGACAAGTATATTTGGACTCTGCAATATGACATTAGGGATTTACAAATTGGATGGTAACATGAGTTTATCCTGCCAATTTGGTAGGTTTTCTACCTATGTACAGGCCAATTAGTGGCTAGAATTTAAAAAGAAACTGCACGGGTTGGCAAACCACCTCGGAGGTGGTTTGTTGACCCGTGTACAAGCACCATATAGCTGCTGCAGGTCAATTTGTAAGCGATCATGGCTGCCCAGGTCAGTGCTTGCATGCAATGGCTGTCTTCCTTACCATAATCCCCCACATTGCTGGATCAGCAGAGCAGTTCCAGCAGCATGGGGGATTATGGACAAGAAGGACAGCCATTGCTCCTGCCCCAACTCTGTTCCCCGCCGGTCCACTCCGTTCCCTGCTGGCCCAATCTGCTCCTCTGACAGCCCTCTCCATTCCCCACCTGCCTAACAGCGTTCACCTGCCGGTTCGACAGCATTCCCCGCCAACCCCAATAGCACTCCCTCACCCCACCCCCATTCTGCTCTTGCCCCAGCCACTTACATTTTGGAGGCCAACACAGGGAACAGGAGATTCCCTGCGGGCCCTACGGCAACACGTCGAGTACGTGACACTATGTCACTGAGTGCTATTATATTGCCTGGTTGCCGTTCGACTGCGTGTTTTAGGGTCCAGAGAATTAAGGGGTTGCAGGAGCCCACCTCATGGGTAGGATACATGGGTCCCAAGCAGCCCCAGTTTGTAAACGCCTATTGGACGAAAACAACAAAGATTTTAACGTGTGGAAAATGTGAGAACTTGCGATTCAGAAAATCTATTATCTAAGCAGACAATGAAAGAATGGAGTACTGGACAGAAATAAAATGGCGGGGCTGCTGGAGCTGCTGTAATGACAACATTGTCACAAGTCCAGACCTGGGAGGGCAGGAAGCGGAGTCACTCGCTGGTCCACTGGTTTGGTCACCATCCTGTAGTGTCTTCTATGCTTCTTCTCAACATGAGGGCGCTCTCCCGGTTTCTGGTGATCTGCAGAGTCCTTCTACCCAGTCCTAATGCTAATAGCTCCACCTCCAGTCCTTAAGAGGAGCTGATGATGTCTTTTTTTTTTAATCTTGCAACTTCGGGGTCTGTGCCTAAGATTATTCACTTGTGTTGGGCTGCCTATCACACGGGCTTAGAGACTCCAGGGAGAAGTTGACTGGTGCAGGGCACCAGTAACTGGGAGAACACCCTCAAGTTGAGAAGAAGCATAGAAGTCGACCCTACAGGATGCTGACCACAGCAGTGGACCAGCAAGGGCTCAGCAGCTGAAGGATCCACACAGGCTGCGGGGTGCTGATGACTTGCCCTCTAAGGACACAAACAGGGATTCGAGAAGGTGGTGAGGTCAACAAGGGCTCCCAAAGACCCTTGAGTATTGAAGGCTTCCTGATCATATCAGACGTTTGGACTCAGAGCTCGGTTTGATGATGTTGAAACTGTAGTCTAGGCAGCCACAGAGGCTGCGAGATCACTGTAGGTTAATCCACGCACTCTCAATGTCTCTGAAGAGATTCTCTTTTGCTTCTCTTTCTCCTGTTATTAGCAGCATTGGACAATGCTCATGGCAACTCAGGGTGACACTTTGTTTGCCTTATGGCAAGACAGAAGTTGAAGTATATCATGTATATTACATTTTCAATGTATTATTACGTGACAATAAAAAAGCATCTTTTAACCTTTGAGTGTTCTTGTGCAAGAAGCATATGGAAAAGTGGCTCCAGGACTCCACTCTGGATTTAGACATCCAGCTGGCAATATGTTTGTTTTGATTGTTTGTGATTGTTGTGTACTGGCTATTCTGTGTTTCCGTGCATGCTCCATAGTTTGGAGAGACACTGTTTCATTGGGTTGCATATGTACAATCAGATTTGATTGTACAATTTGATTACCAGAACAAGGAAGAACCACTGCATACTCCCATCACCCCTGATGATCCTCTACTGTCTGTATCCAAAGATGACGTGCAGGCTGACTTCCTCCCCCGGCCCTCCCCCCCCACCTCCCCATGGAATGGTGTACTACTGGGTATTCGAAGTTAACTCTTAAATTGGCACACCTTTGTCTCCCCCCCGCCCCCCCAGCTCACATGGCACTTACGGCATCCGAGAGCAGGACAGGTGGCTACGGGGCTGACGACTGCCACAGCCAGAGCAAGAGGACGGCAACATTGCGGACCAAGAAGATGGAAGATACTGCTCCTGGTGCCTTATGTGTAATGCCACAGCACGAACTCTCCTGGGGCTGTCACTTACTGGCTCCTGTACAAACAAGAAAGACTCTCTCCTCCTCTACTGCTGGCCTGAACGAACTCAGGGCCGCCTACTGCCGCCCCGTCTGAAACTTGGACTCTTGCTGCACAACCGCTCTGCCCACACTAATCCCTACAAAGGGGTTGTACAGAAGTGCCTGTCCCATGGAGAACCCAAGAGGGAGTCGCTAAACTCTCTAGCTTTTAATTTTTGCCACCCATTATACACCATACCATTGGCACACATACACTTGGTGCCCATGTTACCCATCCAGCACTGCATGGCTTCCGAAGAGGTGGAAAGTTATGGTGGAATCAGCAGTCTGCCTGAGTTCGGAAGCCACATAGAACAATCAGTCACTGTCAGGCACCACCCAACCTTTTCACCTGGCCAACCAGGTGCATGCCTGCCCACCAGCCAGACCATGCTCTGGCATTGGCCAGGCTCAGTAAAATGGGAGCCCCTGCTCCTCAGAGAGGTTTATTTAAACTACAGCCTCCATGGTCTGCTTGTGATCAACTCCTGCACTTGGTCTGGGTCGCTGTCACCACAGCTGAATGCCATCTGGAGGGGAATGTAGATAGAAATCCCAAATGCTGACCAGGGTGTCACCATCAATCAGGTAGTCATTGGTAGAGCAGCCACAGACCTTCAGTAATCAGGGATTAGAGGCTGTGTACTCCCCCTTTAAACCAAGCCACCTGTACGGCACCTCACCCAGAGTCAGAACCCTTCTCACAGGTCATTACTCCTGAGCTGTAGTGAGTTCCCATGCACACTGAGCCCCTTCCCCCAGTTAGGACACCTAGGTTGGGTGTGAGCCAGTTGCGAGTGTTGTGGATTTGTACAAGTTAACTCTGTGTGCATGTGTGTATGCGAGCGACTGTCTGTTTCACTGCTGCATCTCGTTAACTTGTTTAAACCGTTGATTTAATAACTGTGTACTCTGGGACTGCCCAGAGTTTATCTTGTTTTGTGACTAATAAAGCGCGTGTTTTACGACACCCTACTGTGTCTCGGACTGTACCCAAATGAACTAAAATCACATACTACAGTACGTGTTTGCTAGATGGCCGATGACCCAACAAGAAGGCTCATCCACCCTTTGACAGGTCTTGCTTTTCACCTTGCAGGGTGTCTAGCCATGCTCTGGTGGGGGATCCAGTTTAGTCGCCAACCACCCGACCATGTGACTAGGTTGCATGATACCAGTAGCATTCAGACAAGTGACCTGACATACTGCATGTTGCAGTAGCCCCGAACAAATCATCCCGTTAACATCCCAAAATAGGCACCATTCAATTTCTAGACAGCCACATAAAGGGATGTTCATTCGTTTTCAATTTTTTGCACATATTTTTAAAAAAATTTTGATCTGAAGCAACTGAACCTGAGAAAATTGAACAGGACCTAATTGATTAAAAATTTACAGCCCCCTTAAGCTCTGGTAAGCAGTTTCAAGCAGATCTGGCTATAAAAGTAGTATTCAAACTAAATTTATATTCCTGAAATGTGTGTTATTCTCCCACATTCTCCCCTCACATTACCACTAAAGGGGAAGGAAAATTGCCTGTGGGATTTATTGCTGTCTGGTAATTTCTTTTATATTCTAAACATCTGAAGAGTTCTGCTTTCTTTTAAATAGAGGTCTTTAATTTCTACAGAAAATGTTTATTCAACCAGACATCCCTCACGCTTGTGCTGAACAGTCCCAAATCTTACTTATTAGAAATAATAGCTATGTATCTTGATTCGATCTATTTTAACAGCTTGTAACATATGAGCATTTGCTTCTCTCTGTGAATGTATATATATTGGGGGGGGGGGGGGAAGGGGTGTGTGTGTGTGTGTGTGTGTGTGTGTGTGTGTGTGTGTGTGTGTGTGTGTGTGTGTGTGTGTGTGTGTGTGTGTGTGAGAGAGAGATGTAATGGATGACAAACATATTTTATCTGATGGAGTGCAGAATTGGAAACAATGTTTTAATACTGTGTGACAGTTCATTAGGTAAATGAGTAAATAGTTCCTTTGACCTAAACAGAACCGAACACAATTGCTGAAGTTTATTGAATATAACGATAAATCCAAACAATTGATTATTTTGTGATATTTTTTCCTTGCTCTTTTCCTCAAGGCATTGACCCTTCTCAGTTGCAGTTCTTTAAAAACTGCCTGTCCTCTGGTATTTTCCCAGAGAAACCATTCTTTATGTGTGAGTGTACATAGTACCTTGGTACCGGGGACTCTTACAGTATATGTCTTAATATTTAATATTGTGTTTAACTTATATTTATGTAAATATGCTTCATGGTCCTGGAGACATGCTATCACATCTTTACCATGTGAGCATGGTATGAACAATAAATAAAAGTGACTTGACGAGTTAGGTTACAGTAATTTTTTTGATCTGGGATATTTCAACACGTACGCACACTAACCTTTCCTTGGATATGGCTGAGTTTCTTCTGAGGCCAGGAGATGGTGCTCTATTTTTAATGAACTGGCTGGACACCTGTGCCAAATTGGGATTCTGGCAGAAAGGGAAGCAAGCGATGGTGGCTATTTTTTGACCATGTCGAGCTCCTTTTACAAATAGATCCCAATTTCACTGGATAATCACCCTCTGCCACTCTCACCTAATGTATTCAACCACTAAGGATGTAGTGAGGCCGAGGGCATTTTCAGCCAGGATTTGTTTCCCGTATGATTGTGCGTCTCTGAAGGTTTCTTTTTTGTAATATGTAATGAAAACACTGACCAGTGGGAAGCTGGCAGGGAAGACTAAGATCTGGAATATCTTGAAATATCAACAGATGCTGGAAATCTGAAGCACAAAATGGAAAATACTAGAAACTGACCAGGTCAGGGGGCATCTATGCACAAAGAGATGTGATTAATGTTTCAAGTCAAAAACCCTTTGGTTCTAACAAAGGATCTCCATCCTGAAGTGTGAATTATTTTCACTCAACGATGTCCTGAGTCTGCATGAGTTAATATTCACCTGCAACTCTTAAAGGGAAATGCATAACGATTGCAGCTACTGATGGGAATAACTTTGGAATTCATTCTGACTCAGGAAAATACAATATAAAAGAGTTGGGGCTCCAAATGTTTTTGACTCTGTACTTGAGTCTTTGTTCCAGGACATGGCTAATCTCAGAAGACAGTGGGAGCAGAACTGGTTAAAATAATTCTCCAAAGCCATTTGCAGTTATTTCCTGGCGTCTGTTAGTTATGCAGAAGTATAAGGACAGATAAAGCCAAATTGTGGACAGACAATGAGCAAAGGAGAGTTATTGTACTGTTTATTAATGGGGAAATCGGATTTGTGGTTATAAGCCATGCATTTAGGTAAGTTGCTCATTGACTGCCTAATTTTAAATAGCCTATTTGGTTAACTTCTCCCTCCTGGTTAATAGCCCCTATCACCCAGTAGTCATTACTTGTCAATGAGTGTATAGGCACCAAAGAGCAAATGAGATACTTGAGGTGTATAAAAATGCAAGAAAAAACTGAAGGATGAAATTAGGAGGGCTAAAAGAAGACATGAGGTTGCTTTAGCAGACAAGGTGAAGGAAAATCCTCAGGATTTCTACAGGTATATTAAAAGCAAAAGGCTAGTAAGGGACAAAATTGGTCTTCTTGAAGTTCAGTGTTCGGCTATGTGTGGAGGTATAATGTGGTAAACTGGATGAGCAAGTTTACAGATAAACAAACTTTGGAGGTCTAGTGGACAGGGAGGAAGGCTTTCAAAGCCTGCAGAGGTATCTTAACTACCCCTTGGTTTTGGTGACGTTGAGAGCGAGGTTGTTGTTAGTACACCACTTTGCCAAGTTTTCAATCTCCGTCCTGTATGCTGAGTCATCACCTCTTTTTATACAACCTTCTACCGTGGGATTGTAAGCATCGGTGTAAAGTGAATAGAGCAGGGGGCTAAGTATGAAGTTCTGTGGTGCCCTCCTGCTGATGGTGATTGTGCTGGGATGATGGTCTGCAAAATGGTGGATGGAATTTAATGTAGATAAATGTGAGATGTTTCCTTTGGAAGAACAAACCAAGGTTGGACATACATGGTAAACAGTAAGACACTGAGGAGTGCAGTGAAACAGGATCTGGGAATACAGATACACAATTCCCTCAAAGTCACACCTTGAGCAGGGCCATAAAGAGCGTGTTTTGCACATTGGCCTTTATAGGACTTGGGATGTTATTGCAAAGTTGTATAAGACATTGGTGAGGCCAAATTTCGAATATTGTGTGCAGTGTTAGTCACCTAATGACAGGAAGAATATCAATAAGTTTGAAAGAGTGCAGAGAGGATATTTACAAGGATGTTGCTGGGACATAAGAACTGAAATAGGACCTATTCCCTGGAGCGGGGGAAACAATTTGATAGGGGTATACAAAATTATGATGTTAATAAACAGGGTAAATGCAAGAAGGTTTTTTCGACTGAGGTTAGATGAGATTTTTTTTTAAAACTAGAGGACTTGGATTAAGGATGAAAGGGGAACATTTTAAAGGGAATGTTAGGGGGAACTTTACACAGAAAGTAGGACTATGGAGAGAGCTGCCAGCTGAAATGGTGAATGCAGGCTCAATTTTGAAATTTAAGAAAACATTTGCATATAAACATGAATGGAAGGGATATGGTCCCAGTGATTAGCAGGCTTGGCAGAATAATAGTTCTACACAGACAAGAAGGGTCGAAAGGCCTGTTTCTGTGCTGTTGTATACTATGGGTCTAGCGGGGACATCACTTGTTCAGCGAGATGCTGCAAATGCACTAGCACCAGCCTTGAAGGAACTTGATGCATTAAAGCTTTGGGCTACAGTTATAAGGACAACCAACAGTAATAAAGTCCCTAGCCAGTTGTGCGGTTTCAGTAAGGCCAGTTTTCTTGCACGCTGTTTCATTGTAGTTCAGTTAGAGAACTGTTCGCTAAATTCTCTGTGTGGTTTTGACCTCCTGCAGAGAGCCCTTCTCTTTTTCCCCTCATCAGTTTGATATACTCTGTGTTCTCTCTTCTGAGCTTTCCATTCATGTTGTATTCTAAAGAGAATACTGGTGCATCCATGGCTGGCAGCAAATGGTTTGTATAGAAACCTTTAAGTTAGAGCAGCATCAGGCACCCTGCACAGCCATGGCTGAAATGAGGAAGATCCTACCCTGAGTGAAACCATACAAAACAGTAGGTTCAGATAACATACCTGGTCGGGTGCTGAAGATCTGAGAAGCCCATAACAGACATCTACAACATCTCATTGCAGCAGTCTACAGTCCCCGCAAGTTTCAAAGCAGCCACTATCATTCCAGAGCCCAAGAAAGCCATGGTAACTGAGCTAAATGAATACCACCCAGTGGCACTAACATCTACGATCATGAAGAGCTTTGAGCAGCTTGTGATGGAATGCATGAACCGCACCTTCCAGCGACATTGGACCTGTTCCAGTTTGCCTTCTGTCCAAGTCAGTCCACAGATGATGCAAAACCTTGACCCTCCACTCCATCCAGCTAGAGAATGATGCCTCATACACCAGGCTGTTGTATATTGTCTTCAACTTGGCATTTAATATGATCATACCTCTGAGGCTGGTGGATGAACTGCCGTTGCTGTGACTCAACACCTCACTTGGCAAGTTGATCCTAGACTTCTTGATGGGAAGTCTAGAAATTGGGCAGCATGAACTTGTGGGCTGAAAAGACCTGCTGCCTTGCTGTATTTCTAAATTTAAATTCTCAAGCCCCATCACATTGAACTCTAATGCACTGAACTCTAGTGCTCACCCCACTACTGTTCACAATGCTGACTCCCTACAGCATTGCCAGATTCAGCTCCAACAGGGGTTGTAGGCCAAGTGCTGCATTTGGGCAGCTTGGGCTCGTGGGCTGGAAGGCCCTGTTATTGTGCTGTATCTCGAAATTGGAAAAAAAAATAGATACAAGTGAATCAAAATCGGGACTGCCAGGCTTCTTCCTACAGGTTGTAAGACTGATGAACAATATCCTATAACCATGACAATCATTCCAAATATTTTGATAGATTTAATTTGATTCTTTATGTGAACTTTGTGTGCTGTGTATCTGTGTTTTTGTGCATGCACCAAGGTGGGGAGGGATACGGTGTATGTACAATCAGATGATAATGAACTTGAACTTGTCTTTCAGCACCAATCCTATTGAGCCTTAGCAAGTTAAAAAAAAACTCTAGGATGAACTAAATGTTTCTACAATTGTAGTAAGGTTTATAGAAATCAACCGTCACAGAGTCGGGAAGCAAGGTCTTTCAATGGCAAATCCTTAGCTGAGACATTTTGCTGTGGAGTTTCTTCACAGGAAGTGAAGCAAGATACAGCCTCATCTTTCACAGTTTGTGAGATCTTGTATGAGCCTTTAGCTCTAATTTGCAGAGATATTTAACAAATAAATTGTTAGGACATTAATATTTATTTAAAAACATGATAAATACAGAAGAGGAAAATAACTAAGCATGCCTTTATCTTCATAATCTAGAGATCGGGAATAAGGATTACCTATCCTGTGTCAGATGTGGTTCCCATAGGATCATCAAGATGGATTTCCCAGTGTAATGTCGGAGAATCCCAGTACATATTTGACATCAACTCTGGATCAGAGGACCCGTGATAAGGTGAACTTACAAATGTACTGCAGATGACCTTCATATTTGTGAGTGGTAGAACACCAACAATATTCTTCTAAACTGGTGGCCATAGCCTTCTGGATTCCATCCAGGAATTTTCTAAGTGGATATGGGCTTAAAAATTCTTCATATACTTTATAATATCCTTGACATTGTTGATATTTAATTCCAAGTCCAATCAACTTGAAATCTTGATGTTAGACCAATTCCTAGAAGATGGAGGGAGAACAGGAGAGAGGTTTCAGTGGGAGGTAAATCTCAACAAGTTGTACACAATGGAATTTGCTGCTTTGAACCTTACCAACAAGCAAAATATGAAACCATCTGTAGTTTCACAAAAGGTCATTTTCACTGAAATCTACTATAGTCTAGTCACATTTCAGACTTGGAAACAGGCAAGGACTAAATAGCTGGTGGCAACCAAGGTCACTGTAGGTATAAATTGTAAGGCAAATGGTCAGAGCATTTTGACCAATATCATTGGACAATGAAGATTTTGGTTCCCGAACACTTTTGGTTTATTTTATGGATTTTGGACCGATGATCATGAAAATCATCTTTAAACTTTCCTATCATGTAACATTTTTAGATATAACATATTTTTGTCATATTTTAAGTCTACTTCAAGCATATAAAACTATGAAGTACAGCATGTCATTGAAAATTCATTTTCTGCATTTGCTCTTGGATTTCTTCCCTGCTGATCTTGGTGTAGTCAGTGAAGAACATGATGAAAGGTTTCACCAGGACATTGCAACCATGGAAAAGCAGTACAGAGTTGGGGGGCACAAACTGACATTCGAAAACTCACTCAGCGGGGGGTGGGGGCAGCGGATGCCATACCTGCCATGAACCTCCTCTGTGCATCACACTTCTCCCCCCCCACCCCACTCTGATGTTACAGACAAAAGTACGTGCTTACAATGCGTGGAGACAAAACCTTGTGGCGCTAGTGATGATAGTGCTGCGGGGGGGGGGGGGGCGGGGGGGGGGTGGGGAGCACAATAACTCATTTGAGTAGCATGGCCTGCGAATGCCATGCCTGAAGCAGTATCAGGGCAACTGTAATCCACCAATGCTGGCCGACTATTGTTGGACACTGACACAAAAGGCATCAGATGCTGAGTACAAATGAAAATCAGCAGCAAAACATGTTTAGGTCACTTTCATTATGTGATTAAACATGCTAAATTCAATAAAATGTTAATTTAATGTTTCTCTAATTTCCTACATGATACAGCAAATCTGAAATTATGTTCAGCTTGAGGTTGTCTATCATAATCACCAATGTTTTTTTTTTCAGGAAGCAAACCTTCTAAAAGAAAAATAATTGTTCAGTGTATTCTGTCTGCATCAAAGATGCCTTCTTTCTGCAGTAGTTTGCTGTGTCAGTCGCATTAAAGCTACCAAGACAGGCCACAGAGGGTGGCTACGAGCTGACAAAGGGCAACTGTTGATGTCTGCACAGAACTCACCGCTTCGTGCGACATGTCAAGTGGTAAAGATGCCTTAATTGTTCCATAGTTAGCTGTGGCAGCTGCGTTGAAGCCAGCAAGATGGTAGCTACAAGCTGACAAAGGATAACCATTGATGATGCCTGCACACAACCCATCCTCATGTGATACATCAAGCTTTTAATTGAAAAACTCTCCTGCAGTTTGGACTCCTCTTGATCCTTGCATAGCTCAGCAGAGTGGATAGCGAGAGATTCGGTCTGTTGCACAACTTCATCACAAAAAGAGAGCAGCCCTTGGCACAATGAAAAACTAAAGAGCTGAAGTTCCTTTTTGGCTCGTCCTGCCATAAAAAAAAACAATTTGAATATGTCTCCATTAATTTCCAAATCACCAGTAATTTTCATTTTTTCTTCCCTTTGTTACTCCGCATCATTTTCAGCTTTGTGACAAAAATCCAATATAAAATTAACACTAAAAGATTGTACCTTAAATCATGTCATTTTCCAAGTCTGCACTCACTTAGAATATGTTTTCAATGTGCTGCTTCAGTACCAGGCTGCTCAAGTGACTGTAATGGACTACAGATGGCTTTGGAGGATGGTCTTGATTAATGCCGGGTATCGGCTGTACCGACTTGATATAGATGAGAGAAGTCTCAGCTGAAAAGTGGCAGAAATTAGAAGTTTTTTTTTCTGAGAAAGGACAGCAAGTTCTTGGTTCTAGATGCCACTATTATTCTTCCAGTACTTTTAACACTCCAAGCAGTCTGATGGAGGTTGGATTGTTGGCTGATGTAACACTAACACCATAAGCTTGTCTGAACACTGAAATTCACAGCTATTAAAGTAAGAGTTTGAATTTAAAAGGCAACAAGTCTAAACCATAGCTGATGCATTAGTAGGAGTTGCAACACTGGACATCTGAAACTGCACGGTTTGTTCCACAAGTGTATGGCTTTTGTGCTCCACGTACACTGAAAGGATGGGCTTTAAGCTTATTACTGGACTCCTTCGTGCCTTTTGAAATTAAACAGAAGGCTTGTTTTCAGGCTTCCTCTACACTTTACAACTGATTGTGCCTTTCATCTGCCTTCTCTAGATTTCACATTTGAGTTCCCAATAACAAATCTCGTGTAATTTCAAGTTTTATCCTGACTTGGCTCCACACCATTTATGATGCTGATTGACTTCATGGAGGTTCAAGACTGGTTGTTGCCAGCTGTGAAATCAATGTCTCATAGTTCCTGCTATGGAAGTTCACACTGCAGTTCTACCTGAGATGTAAAAGGCACACATGCATATATTACAGGATTTGAGCTGGGCTGGCCAAGAAAGTAGTAAGTTAAAAATACATGCTACTACACCTGCATCTTGGCAATCAGCAGAATGTGTAAGTGAAGGGTACATGTCACCATGATACCAAAACCTTCACTGTTCTCAATCCCACACTTTTACCATTTGGGCTTGCTGCCGAACACTGTCTCTATGTATCCTACTGTCCTGTAGGAACACCAGTCACTTTTGGCTGGCCTGCAATACAACGTTGAAAGTAGATGATAAACATGCAGTGTTTAGGTAATGTGGCTATTTTGATTGAATAGCTTGCTTTTTTGTGGATTGAAACATGTGGATATGAAACAACGCTTATAAGTGCATGGAGGTGTGATGCTTTATATCTGGGTTTGGTAGGAAAATGATGAATTATGCAGTGTCGGTGCTAGTGTTTCAAATTTTAGAATATGACAACTAAAGATAGATTTGTTGAATTTGTTCATATGTGGGAGGTCATTAAACATCCTGTATCCAGGTCAACCTGGCAGGGCTATAGGCATTGACCTCCAAGCAAATCTGCTTTTCTCTGCCTTCTGTGTAAGTCTAGAGGGGTTCCTGATTTCTTATAGATAGAAGATACCTATCTTTCTATTTCCTTCATCAATACATAGGTAGTGCTTATGAACACCTTGAAGTGTGTCTGCCCCATGCTCTGCCATGTTTTCCCTAATTCTTAGGTCAGATTCATATCTAGAATGCATGGCACCACGAGGACAATGCAAGGCTAGCTTTATATATTGTATGCTAATTTTAACTGATCTTTACCACTCATAATACCAGGACCTTCCTGAAACACCCAGACAATGAACAAGGCAATTAAAACTCGTTTGATGGTGCTCATTATATATCAGTAGCAACTTGAATGTTATCACTAAGTACTACATAGTGAGTTAATTTCCTCCAGCTCTGCATTCACTGTGCAACTCCCTTCCTGAACAATTATCAGCTTTCCTCTCCTGTCCCCTATCCATGTCCAATTATGGCCTATTGGCCTGTGCTCTTCACCCTGCCATTTCTTCCTGCTTCCCCCAGCCTTTTAGTTCTAGAGCCTGTCTACTTTTTTCTCATGCCACGAGGAAGCCTCCCAAGGACCTGCTGAATTCCTCCAGTATTTTTGTGTTTTTAACTTTACAAGTAGGCTGAATTCTGTCTGCAGCAAACATGTCAGCATTCCCATTGTATCGTATGGATTCCCTTGCTTGATGGTGACTGCAGAGTAAATGAATGCCAGGTCATGAGTTACAGATTGTAATGGTGTACATTTCTGTCCCTGCTGATGTTTCCCAGCACCTCATAGGTGTCTCTGTTTGAGCTGCCAGATCTGCTTTAAGTCCATTTCCTTTATTATGTTCAGAGTGCAACATAAGATAATGGAGTTTTGACAGGATGAAAATGAGCCTTTCACTTTATAAGGAATGTGTGGTTGTCACATCTACCAATGTGTTCCTTCTAAGACTATCCTGGTGTATCCAAAGCAGAAACCTTGGATGAACCAAGGGATTTGCAAACTGTTGAAGATCAGATCTGTGACATTTAGGATTGGATATTTTGAAGCATCAAAAAAGCCCAGGCACAACCTACACAAAGCTATCACCAATGCAAAGAGACAAGTCTAAACCAAACTGGAAACTCAGACAGATGCTAGTCAGCCATGCAGGGCTTTCACGCTATAATATCCTCTAAAGCAAAACACATAGTATAATTAATTGTGATACATCTCTTCTGGATGAGCTCAAAACCTTCTATGCTCACTTTGAAAGGCGACGGTCAAGAATCACCGTGATCCCAAAGTTCAGTCCCAACTCAGTCTACAAATTTTGCCGATGACACCACTGCTGTTGGCCAAATAACTTGAAATGATGAGTTAGAATACAGGATGGAGATCAAGAACCTGGTTGGATGGTGCTACTACAGCAAGCTTGCTCTCAACATCACCAAGACCAAGGAGTTGACTGTTGATTTTTGGAAGGAGAAGCTCAGGTACCACACACCTGTCCACAATAATGGGACGGCGGTGGAGAGAGTCAGAACCTTCAAGTTCCTGGGAGTCCATATTTCAAAAGACACAGAAACAACACACAAAGCCAACTCTGAAGAAGGTACACCAGCACTTCCACTTCCTAAGGAGCTTTGGTATGTTGTCTGATACTTTATCAAATGTCTAAAGATGCACTGTGAAAAGTATATGGGTTGGTTGAATCACAGCTTGGTTTGGGAATTCATCTGCCCAGGAATGCAGAGGCTGCAGAAAGTAGCATATATAGTCAGGATCATCCCAAGACTCTGACCTCTCATCCATTCCAGACATCTAGGTCAGGCCCAGCCTTAAGAAGGCAGCCAACATCACAATGGGCTTCCACCATCCTGGTCACAGCCTCTTCTTCCTCTTGGGAAGAAGATACAGAAGCCTGAAAGCCAGCACCTCCAAGTTCAAGTACAGTTTCTTTCATTGATGCACTAATCATGGACAGTCTGCGCTGTTGCAAGTTATTATTTTGCACTGGGATTATGGTGAATATTTACATCTATCCTCCTTACGTATTGTCTCTTTTAATTTAATTAGCTTACTATTATAGTTTTTCTTTACAATGACCTACTCAGCTGCAGGACATAAGAATTTTTGACACAATATAGATGAGTTTGGACATGACTAGATAATGAATTAATATTTATTTATTATTTGCATATACGACTTTTTTGATCTATCAAAACAATAACTCTTTGTTAATTATAATTAACTATAAATCAATGCAAGTGGGCAATAAATTTAGGATGGCTTGCATGAGTCATTTTGTTTATTCAAGCTTACAAATTTCTCAGCTCCAATAGCTTTCAGTCTCATTACTGACTCCTTTTGTAGCATGCTCACAATTTGGCTTAAGTTCTTAATTTTTGGTTAGTGTGTTTAATCTTTCTTTTAATTGTGATTTACTCTTTCCATGTATTGGTTTTATGACAGTGGATTACTACTGTGAATTGAGAATGAGGATTAAAAGCATCTGTATCTCTATGAAAACTTTAAACATTTGTTTTGGTCACAAGTGGATTTTTCATGGCTTCACTGAACCTGTAATCAATTGTAGTTTGCAAGTAAAAAATGGAATATGCTGAAGATACTCAGCTGTATACACATCATATACATTTAGAGAGAAGCAGAATCAAGGAGTTATCTGATGGTCCATCCATGAGAATTTGGAAAAGTTAGACATAAAAAAAAGTTGTCAAGAAAGAAGATAGGAGCAGAGAATACCAAACAGTGTTATTGGTGGAAGCCAGGATAAATTAAAAGACACTAGCTATGGGGATGCTGGCTGAAAAAAAGTGGTAACTGCACTGAATTACCACGTGTGTATGGGGGAAGTGGATGTACATGGAGATGGATGAATTCTGAAATTATTATTAGAAGAAAGGAGGAAACAACTGATTAGTGGCAATCTTCTGTTGAGTTCAGAAGGCCCTTGCATGAGATTAGATCTTGTTCATTGATCTTTAGTAGAGATTTGTATATTCTGTGCAGAAAGGTTAAGGTTGGGACAACAGCTGAAAGATCAGCAACAATCTGTGGACTGAATAGGGGTTTACTGCAAGACATTCACTCAATCTGTCATTCCTGATGAAGAGCTCAAGGCCAAAATATTGACTGTCTTGTACTTCCTATGGATGCTGCCAAGTTTCTCCAGCACTGTTGTGTGCTGCACTGGACCCCAGCAACTGCAGATTTTCTTGTTTCCCACCATTCATTCAACCTGCAATTAGCTTCTCTAAAGCAGAAGCTTTAGAGCACTGAGCACAGTACATGAAGTTGGAAAAGCGAGAAATAAATTGCTCCTTCATTTGTAAAGAGTATTTGACACCCTGGGTAGCTGAAAGCTAACTTTATTGACTCAATGAAGCTCAGCATAAACTCAGGAATAACTCCTCTCCTTCCATCTAGGCATAGCATGATCTTTAAAGTAAAACAATGATTTTCTTGTGCTTGGTAGTCCTCAAATGGTAGAGTTAAACATTGAAAGTGAGAGGAGCATAAATTATTCTTATATTTTTATACAAGGTTTTTCTGAGAAGTTAATTATCAAGAACCAACAGAATAGAATTGATTAGGATGCAGGTGTTTCTAAGTGGAATAAATTAAGTTTAGAAATGCCAAACTATGTCGTTACAGTTTCACCACTATGTAATAATCTAACAGTGAGTCTGTTACCTTTTTTTTTGATATATGTGTTACCTTCATTTTGATGTTATTTTCACTGTGCTTCAGTCTTTTTTTCTAGTATTCTCCTTTCTCTATTACTTTTTCATAGTGCTTACTTTTTCCCTCTGTCGTCGTTTGTGTAACCAGTCCCTGCAACCCTAATGATGATAACTCTTTCAAATCTGTTGTTTCTTTCAGCAACAAAACCTTTTTAGGTCCGTTGAACTAACGCAATGTGTCAGCATCATTATGTGATTAAACATGCTCAATTCAATAAAAGTTAACTTAATATTTCTCCAACTTCCTGCGTGATACAGCAAATTTGAAATGATGTTTGTGTTCAGCTTGAAGTCGTCTCTCACAATCCCCAATTTTATTTCAGGATGCAAACCTAAAATTAATTGTTGTTGAGTACAGTAGTTCATCAGTTCTCAGCCATATTTTAGATATCTATTGGAGATGTATCATGCAATGTATATGAAAAATATGATTATGTACAGTGTATTTTTTTCATTGGCATGAAATAATAATTGTATTGTGCATTTTCTGGTGGCTTTGTGTTAAAAGTAAGAGAATGAGGTGGTATAGTTGGCGTAGCAGATAGGGCAATGCTATTACAGCACCAGCGATCAGGGCTGGCATTTGAATCCTACGCTGTCTGTAAGGAATTTGCATGTTCTTCCTTTGTCTGCATGGGTTTTCCCCAGCTTCCTCCCATCATTCAAAGCAAACTGAGGGTTGCAGGTTAATTGGATGTAATTGGGTGACATGGGCTCGTGGACCAAAGTGGCTTGTTATCGTGCTGCATGTCTAAAAAATAAAGTACCACAAAGTAGGAAATGCACAAATAGTGGGACTCAGGAGCTCCAGATGGGTTTATTGGTATTCTTTGGCTTGTTAACTCAAAAAAAAGACCAAGCGCAAGGAATTGTTTACCTTGGATGCTCTCTTCTTTCTTTTTGCTTTTCTTCCTCCACTCAGCTTGACAACTGCAGCGTGTGGTCTACAATATTCCTTGTGGCAGCATGACACTCCTTGTAGGTTAGCTGCATTTATGTGTATGATTGAAGAGCAGAGTCAGATCATCAATAATTTTTTTTTCTTTCTCGTAGTTTCCCAGATTTTGACCTGCATTGGTTGGACAAGTGCAGGTATTGCATTGGGTTATTGTAAAATGAAGAATAATCAAGATTACTAAAATTATTGCAGTCATACAATGCTTATTGAGGAAGAAGAATCTCTTTGGTCAATGAAAACCATCACAAGAGGCATACCCTATGCAAAGTCCCATTGCATCAAGGGAGGCTTTGGATTATTTGAACAGCACAAACCATTCGCTTTGTGATTGCTTGTGTTTGGTCAGAGGGAATATGATTAAACTGTTTTTCATGTATAAAGAATATTATTAGTGCTGGTTCACTATCTGTAGGATATTGCTTCGAATCTCCAACAGTAGCAGAGAAGGAGTCAAATACACAAGAATTATTGAACCTATTGGGCATTCACATTCAAATTTGGCTGCAGCTGTTAGGAAATTTCAGTCATGACCTTTTTGCAAAACAAAGACTTAATGTATAATTGTCTATAATGAAGCTGAGAAAAGATTTCTCGTTAAACATTTCTATGTATACAATCTGTTGCACTGAGCCCTGTTTGACTTCCTCCTCTTTCTTCCCCTCATAATGACCTAACTTTATTCTCCAATTTATATTCAACCATTGGAAGAAGAAAACCTGCATATCTGCAAGCAATTTGTTTCAGTATCTCTACCTTTCTTTCAAAATATTTTTTATTAGTTTCAAAATATAAAGTAAGATGCATGTACAAAACAATTATGGAATAAATAATATCAAGAACTTCAAATTCCTGGGTGTCAACATCTCCAAGGATCCATCTTGGAGCCTTCATGTTAATGCAATCATAAAGAAGGCTCACCAGTGGCTAACTTTGTGAGGTGTCTGAGGAGATTCAGTATGTTACCGAAGACTCTCGTGGAGACCACTCTGGCTGGTTGCATCACTGCCTGGTATGGACAAGAACCCAGGGTGTGAAACCTCTCAGGACAAGAATAAACTCCAAAGGGTTGTTAACTCGGCCTGTGACATAACAGGCACCAGACTTCACTCCATCGAGAACATCTACATGAGTCAGTGCCTTAAAAAAAGCAGCCCGTATCCTCAATATCCTGTATCCACTTAGGCAATGCCCTCTTCACTCTGCTCCCATCAGGAAAAAGGTATAGGGGCCTAAAGACAAGCACTCAATGGCACAAGGACAACTTCTTCCCCACTGCCATCAGATTCCTGGATAATCAATGAACCAAAGGCACTGCCTTACTTTTCATACACTATTATTTTTATATTTTTTTAATAGTAATGTTGCAAGATGAATGTTTGCACTCAGATGCTGGCGCAAAATACAAAATTTCATGACTTGTTCATGACAGTAAATTCTGATTCTGAATAACAAATTATAAATTTAATAACTTATCAAGCTATAAAGCATATATAACCGTAATTCAAAATTATAGCAAAGAGGAAAAAAAAAGATTTTTCCACTTACAGCATGATTCTAAACCCTATTCCCTAGCCCAAAGGGTACAACTCAAGAAAGTATGTACTTTGTTTATCAAATAAAATGGCAAATATTAAAAAAAATTAAAATTATGTCTGGAGATTATGAGATGGTCCCCACAACATTTGAAACTTTATTTTTTTAATTTTTAATTAATTGAATAAAAATTTAAATAGGATATACTGTCCCTGAGCCATTAAGCATGAGTTGGTGGGGTAGCATCCTTCCATCTAAACCAGTGGTTTTCAAACTGCCCCCCTAAACTCACATTCCACCTTAAGCCATCCCTATGCTAGAAGTGCTCTATGGGATGCCTTAAGGTAGTATGTGAGTGGGAAGGGAAGGTTGAAAACCTCTGGTATAGACCTAATTGCTTTTTTTTAATTTTTATTTTTCACACCATAAATCACATTAGCCATGATATACACTATTTCTTTTTCACACATATACAGTGACTTTTTCTCCCCCCCCCCTTTCCTCCCAAACCACCCCCCCACCCCCCCCTCTCATCCATTTTAGGTATACAATCTAGGTTGCATTAAGCCAGTCAGACAATGTTGTCATTCAACAAAATTACACCAGAAATTCTACTGAGTCCACTCTTTTCTTTCCTTCTCCTTCCATCAACTTAGGTAATGTTTGTCCCCAGTAGGTTTTCGCTATTGTATTTAATGTAAGGCTCCTATACTTGTTCGAATATTTCAATATTATTTTTTAACCTATATGTTATTTTTTCTAATGGAATACATTTATTCATTTAAATTTAGTAGTTTCTTCCTTTTAATTTGGTTATGTATTCCATTAATATTTAAAGACATATAGTTCAGCGTAGCCCTTTTATATTTTGTTTATCTTCTCTTTCCGTTTTTCCCTCATTACCTTTCCTCCTTTTCCATTTCTGTTTTCTTATTTTCAACTCTTTATAAGACAACATTCCTACAACATCCAACATTTTCCTTATTCTCCTATTTCTATCTTATTTATCCCCAATCTCCCCTTCACCTCCTGAGTTGTCCTTTATCCCTTGTCGGACAACCATATCTCCCCTCTCCATTTGGATTTGCGAATCCACTCGCAAGCGTCAACTGATTTTGCAGTGACCGCTATTTCCCCCCTCCCCGCCTCCCCTAGAAAAGATTTCACTTTTCATATGTCACAAAGGTCACTCTTTTAATTCCCTCCTTATTCTCTCTAATCCATTACCTTCCCTTATTAATTCTTGTCTATACTATCTATATTTTCCTCTAAGTACAGATACATTCATGTATGCTCATTGTCTCTATTCACTCTTATACCTCTTTACCCGCATACATATCAATCGTGATCATTTTTACCCTCATTACCCGTCTTCATCCCTCAGTCTATTTTTGTCTTTACCCACATACATATCAATCGTGATCATTTTAACTCTCATTACCCGTCTTCCTCCCTCAGTCTATTTTTGTAATTGTTCTGCAAATTTTCGTGCTTCTTCTGGATCCGAGAATAGTCTGTTTTGTTGTCCTGGAATAAATATTTTCAATACCGCTGGATGCTTTAGTATAAATTTATACCCTTTCTTCCATAAAATCGCCTTTGCTGTATTGAACTCTTTTCTCTTCTTTAGGAGTTCAAAACTTATATCTGGATAAATGAAGATTTTTTGCCCTTTATACTCCAGTGGTTTGTTGCCCTCTCTTACTTTTTCCATTGTCTTCTCCAGTACCTTTTCTCTTGTAGTATATCTTAGGAATTTTACTACAATAGATCTTGGTTTTTGTTGTGGTTGTGGTTTAGAGGCCAATACTCTATGTGCCCTTTCTATTTCCATTTCTTGCTGTAGTTCTGGACATCCTAGGGTCTTAGGGATCCACTCTTTTATAAACTCCCTCATATTCTTGCCTTCTTCATCTTCCTTAAGGCCCACTATCTTTATGTTATTTCTTCTGTTATGGTTTTCCATTGTATCTATTTTTTGAGCTAGTAGTTCTTGTGTCTCTTTAGTTTTTTTATTAGATTTCTCCAATTTCTTTTTTAAGTCTTCTACCTCCATTTCTGCTGCTACTGCCCGCTCTTCCATCTTGTCCATTTTCTTTCCCATTTCTGTTAAGGTCATCTCCATTTTATTTATTTTCTCTTCTGTGTTGTTTATTCTTTTTCTTAAATCCTTAAATTCCTGTGTTTGCCATTCTTTAAATGACTCCATGTATCCTTTAATAAGAGCAAGTATATCCTTTACCTTGCCTTTCTTTTCTTCTTCTATTTCCCTGTACTCTTCCTCTTCTTCTTCCTCTGGGTTGACCATCTGTTGTTTCTTTGGTGCCCTTTCCTCCTCTTCTTTCTTGTTTCTATTGTCTTCTGTGGTCTCTTCTTGCTGCAGGTGTTCTGCAGCTGTCGTTGCCGGCTGTGGAGATCGACTCCCCAGCTGGTCCCCCCTCCCGTCGGTGTGTTCTTTTTCATGCGCATCGCGCATACGCGAAGTATCGCGCATGCGCGGTTGCGCACTTTTACTCGGCTCTGCGAGCCATTTTTGTAGTCCATTATTTACCGACCTGAGGGAGCGGGTTTCTCACTCCGCAGCGGGCCTCTTCGGACAGGTAAGGCCTTCACCTTTTTCCTCCTTTGTCTTCTCTTCCTCTCTTCTTACCGTTGCTTTCAATTTTTCTTTTTTTGTCGCCATCTTCTTTCCACCTTTATACTCACTTTTCTGTAACTTTTATTTCTGTGCCTTTGTGTTTTCTTTTGTTTTTCCCGACTTTTCTGGAGAGGGCTGGAGTTCACCGTCCGGCCACTACTCCATCACGTGACTCCTCGACCTAATTGTTAATGAAATATTTTGCTTGAGAAAAATTGTCATTGGCCTATTTCCTATTGATATAACGAGTCAAATGTACCTAATTGGCTCATTGAGTGGACGGTTACGAAACTGTGCACATAACGAGTAATTAGGTATGATTAAAACAGTGGTTTTCAAACTTTTTCTTTCAAAGTATACATTGCTTTGGAAGTGTGCATACACACGGAAGAGACGTGATGGAGTAGTGGCTGGACGGTGAACTCCAGCCCTCTCCAGAAAAGTCGGGAAAAACAAGAGAAAATACAAAGGCACAGAAATACAAGTTAAAGAAAAGTGAGTATAAAGGTGGAAAGAAGATGGAGACAAAAGGAGAAAAATCAAAATCAACGGAAAGAAGAGAGGAAGAGAAGACAACGGAGGAAAAAGGTGAAGGCATTACCTGTCCGAAGAGTCCCGCTGTGGAGAGAGGAGCCCACTACCTCAGGTCGGTAGAAAAAGAACTACAACAGTGGCTCACAGAGCCGAGTAAAAGTGCGCAACCGCGCATGCGCGACTCCTCGCGTATGCGCGATGCGCATGAAAAAAAACACACCGACGGGAGGGGGGACCAGCTGGGGAGTCGATCTCCACAGCCGGCAACGACAGCTGCAGAACACCTGCAGCAAGAAGAGACCACAGAAGACAATGGAAACAAGAAAGAGGAGGAAAGGGCATCAAAGAAACAGCAGATGGCTAACCCAGAGGAAGAAGAAGAGGAAGAATACAGTGAAATAGATAAAGGGAAAGGCAAGGTAAAGGATATACTTGCTCTTGTTAGAGGATACATGGAGTCATTTAAAGAATGGCAAACACAGGAATTCAATGATTTAAGAAGAAGAATAAACAACACAGAAAAGAAAATAAATAAAATGGATATGACCTTAACAGAAATGGGGAAAAAAATGGACAAGATGGAAGAACGGGCAATAGCAGCAGAAATGGAGGTAGAAGACTTAAAAAAGAAATTGGAGGAACCTAATAAAAAAACTAAAGAGACACAAGAATTACTAGCCCAAAAAATAGATATAATGGAAAATTATAACAGAAGAAATAACATAAAGATAGTGGGCCTTAGGGAAGATGAAGAAGGCAAGAATATGAGGGAGTTTATAAAAGAATGGATCCCTAAGGCCCTAGGATGTCCAGAACTACAGCAAGAAATGGAAATAGAAAGGGCACATAGAGCATTGGCCCCTAAACCACAACCACAACAAAAACCAAGATCTATTTTAGTAAAATTCCTAAGATATACTACAAGAGAAAAGGTACTGGAGAAGACAATGGAAAAAGTAAGAGAGGTCAACAAACCACTGGAGTGTAAAGGGCAAAAAATCTTCATTTATCCAGATATAAGCTTTGAACTCCTAAAGAAGAGAAAAGAGTTTCAATACAGCAAAAGCGATTTTATGGAAGAAAGGATATAAATTTACACTGAAGCATCCTGCGGTATTGAAAATATTTATTCCAGGACAACAAAACAGACTGTTCTCGGATCCAGAAGAAGCACGAAAATTTGCAGAACAATTACAAAAATAGACTGAGGGATGAAGACGGGTAATGAGAGTAAAAATGATCACGATTGATATGTATGTGGGTAAAGACAAAAATAGACTGAGGGATGAAGACCGGTAATGAGGGTAAAAATGACCACGATTGATATGTATGCGGGTAAAGAGGTATAAGAGTGAATAGAGACAATGGGCATACGTGAAAGTATCTGTAATTAGAGGAAAACATAGATAGTATAGACAAGAATTAATAAGGGAAGGTAATGGAATAGAGAGAATAAGGAGGGAATTAAAAGAGTGACCTTTGTGACATATGAAAAGTGAAATCTTTTCTGGGGGGGGCTGGGTGGGGGAAAAGAGCGGTCACTGCAAAATCAGTTGACGCTTGCGAGTGGATTCGCAAATCCAAATGGAGAGGGGAGATGTGGTTGTCCGACAAGGGATAAAGGACAACTCAGGAGGGGAAGGGGAGATTGGGGATAAAGAAGATAGAAATAGGAGAATAAGGAAAATGTTGGATGTTGTAGGAATGTTGTCTGGTAAAGAGTTGAAAATAAGAAAACAGAAATGGAAAAGGAGGAAAGGTAATGATGGAAAAACGGAAAGAGAAGATAAACAAAATATAAAATGGCTACGCTGAACTATATGACTTTAAATATTAATGGAATACATAACCAAATTAAAAGGAAGAAACTACTAAATTTACTGAAAATGGAAAAAATAGATATAGCATTTGTCCAAGAAACACACTTAACTGAATTGGAGCACAAGAAATTAAAGAGAGATTGGGTAGGACATGTAACAGCAGCATCGTATAATTCAAAAGCAAGAGGAGTGGCTATATTAATTAGCAAAAATGTGCCATTTAAATTAGAAGAGGAAATAATAGATCCAGCAGGGAGATATGTTATGATAAAATGTCAGATATATTCGGAGCTTTGGAATCTACTTAATATATATTCACCTAACGAAGAAGATCAAAAGTTTATGCAAGATATCTTTTTGAAGGTAGCTAATACGCAAGGGAACATACGAATAGGAGGGGATTTCAATCTGAATTTGGATCCAAATATGGATAAAACGGGGAAAAAAATTAACAGGAAGAACAAAGTAACCAAATTTATAATTAAATCAATGCAAGAAATGAAACTTGTGGACATATGGAGGAAACAAAACCCAAAAGAAAAGGAATACTCATACTACTCGACTAGACATAAAACAGACTCAAGAATAGACCTATTTTTGTTATCAGCTAGTATGCAGGATAGAGTAAGAAAAACAGAATATAAAGCGAGAATGCTATCGGACCATTCACCCTTAATACTGACAGTAAAGCTAGAGGACATCCCTCCAAGAATGTATAGATGGAGATTAAACCCCATGCTACTTAAAAGACAGGATTTTAGAGAATTTATTGAAAAACAATTAAAAATGTACTTTGAAGTAAATACGGAATCAGTGGAAGATAAGTTTATACTATGGGACACAATGAAAGCATTCATTAGAGGACAAATAATAAGTTATGCAACCAAGATGAAGAAGGACTATAATCAGGAAACAGAGCAGTTGGAAAGGGAAATAATAAACATAGAAAAAAAATTAGCAATAAAGGAAGATACAACCAAAAGAAGAGAATTGGCGGATAAAAAAATAAAATATGAAACATTACAAACATATAAGGTGGAGAAGAATATAATGAAGACAAAACAGAAATATTATGAACTAGGTGAAAAAACACACAAAATCTTAGCATGGCAGCTTAAGACAGAGCAAACTAAGAAAATGGTATTGGCAACAAGGAAAAAAGACAAACAAATTACATATAATCCAAAAGAAATTAAGGAAAACTTCAGAGAATTCTATGAACAATTATACCAAACTGAAAATGAAGGGAAAGAAGGGAAAATAGATGAATTTTTGACTAAAATTGAACTACCAAAACTACAAATAGAGGAACAAAATAAATTAACAGAACCATTTGGAACAGTAGAAATACAAGAGATAATAAAAAATTTACCAAATAATAAGACACCAGGAGAGGATGGACTCCCAATAGAATTCTACAAAACATTTAAAGATCTAATAATACCGCCCCTCCTGGATGTAATCAACCAGATTGATGAGACACAAAACTTACCAGATTCATGTAAAACAGCAATAATTACAGTGATACTAAAACAAGGGAAAGATCCACTCTCACCAGCGTCATATAGACCAATATCTCTGCTAAACACAGATTATAAGATAATAGCTAAACTATTAGCAAACAGATTAGCAGAACAGGTACCGAAAATGGTAAATTTAGACCAAACTGGATTTATCAAAAAAAGACGCACAACAGACAATATTTGTAAATTTATTAACTTAATTCATGCAGTAGAAGGAAATAAAGCACCGGCAGTAGCAGTTGCTTTAGACGCAGAGAAGGCCTTCGACAGAGTAGAATGGAATTACTTGTTCAAAGTATTGCAAAAATTCAGTTTACCGGAGAAGTATATTAATTGGATTAAAGCATTATATAAGGGACCGTTAGCGAAAGTGACAGTAAATGGACATGTATCAAAGCAATTTAACTTAAGCAGGTCAACGCGGCAGGGATGCCCACTATCACCATTATTGTTTGCGCTAGCTATAGAACCACTAGCAGAATCGATAAGAATAGATAATAATATAAAAGGAATAAAAATAAAAGACAGGGAATATAAAATCAGTCTATTTGCGGATGATGTGATAGTGTACTTAACAGAACCAGAACTATCAATAAAAGAACTATATAAGAAATTGAAGGAATATGGAGAAGTGTCGGGATACAAGATAAATGTAAATAAAAGTGAAGCAATGCCTATGAATAACGCGGATTTCTCAAAATTTAAGGAGGAATCCCCATTCAGATGGCAAATGCAGGCAATAAGATACCTAGGTGTACAAATAAACAAAAATCTAGGCCAATTATATAAACTCAATTACAATCAACTAATGAAAAAATTACAGGACGATTTAGAGCATTGGAAAGAGCTACCACTAACACTGATAGGAAGGATAAACTGTATTAAAATGAACATTTTTCCAAGGATACTATACTTATTTCAGGCATTGCCAATACAACTGACAGAAAAATTCTTCAAAGAGTTAAAGAAAATAATAAGGAGATTTTTATGGAGAGGGGGGAAACCGAGGATAGCATTAGATAAATTAACAGAATGGTATAAACAAGGAGGCTTACAATTGCCAAACTTCAAAAATTATTATACAGCCGCACAATTAAGGTACCTATCAGATTTTTATCAAACAAGGGAAAAACCAGACTGGACGAGACTAGAATTAGATAAAATAGGGGAAAAGATACCTGAACACATATTATATAAATGGGACGAAAAATTGGTACAACATAGAACTTCTCCAGTATTACACCATCTCCTCAATATATGGAAGAAGATTCATGTAGAAAGAAATAAAACAAATTATCAAATACCAAAACTAATATTGACGCAAAATAAGCTACTCCCTTTTACAATAGACAACCTTTCCTTTAGAAAATGGGAAAAAAAAGGGATTAAAAGAATAGAAAATTGTTTTTCAGGAAGTAGATTCTTATCCTTTGAACAAATGAGAGATAAGTACAATATAACTGGAGATACAGCGCTGGCATATTACCAACTGAGATCCTACTTGAAAGATAAATTAGGAAGCAATTTGAGTTTACCAGAGGGAAGTAACCTTGAATATGTGATTACAGATACAATGTTAATCAAAAGATTTATAACAAATATGTATATTAAAATGCAAGAAAAGGAGAATGAGGAAACAAATGGTAAAACTAAACAAAAATGGGAACAAGATTTAAATATAAAGATAAAAAAGGAAACATGGGAGAAATTATGCTCTGGAACGATGAGAAATACAATAAATACGAGGCTGCGTATGATACAATATAATTGGTTACACAGACTATACATTACACCGCAAAAGTTAAATAAATGGGACCCAACAGTATCTGATAGATGTTTTCGATGTAAAAAAGAAAGGGGAACAACAATTCATGCAATCTGGACATGTGAGAGAGTAGAAAAATTTTGGGATGATCTCAATCAGATCAAATAAAATAACAGAAAACAATATACCAAAGAATCCAGAAATCTTTCTCCTAAGTAACATAAAAAATAAAGAATTTGGAATTGACTTGGAAGATGCACAAAAAAGATTTGTTAAGATAGCCCTAGCCGTAGCAAAAAAATGTATTATGTCAACCTGGAAATTGGAAGATAATTTGAAAATACAACAATGGTATATAGAAATGAATAAATGTATTCCATTGGAAAAAAATAACATATAGTTTAAGAAATAATATTGAAATATTCGAACAAGTATGGGAGCCTTACATTAAATCCAATAGCGAAAACCTACCGGGAACAAACATTACCTAAGTTGATGGAAGGAGAAGAAAAGAAAAGAATGGACTCAGTAGAATTTCTGGTGTATTTTTGTTGAATTCCAACATTGTCTGACTGAATTAATGCAACCTAGATTGTATACCTAAAATGGATGAGAGGGGGCTGGTGGGGGGGTGGCTTGGGAGGAGGGAGGGGGGGGGGAGAAAAAGTCACTGTAAATGTGTGAAAAAGAAAAAGTGTATATCATGGCTATTGTGATTTATGGTGTGAAAAAATAAAAACATTTAAAAAAAAAAGGAAGTGTGCATACACCTCTTAATTTAAGAAGATAAATAGCAATATGCACAGTCCAAGTTGACTAGTGCAACCTCTTTTGATGTTGCCTTCAATCAGATTTGGAAAATGAAACAGCAAATTTAATTTAGATTTTTCACCGCTATATTATGTTGGATTATGTGGTCGCATTCATTCAAACGTGATTACAGCTGTGCTTTGTAAGGGTGGTAGTCTTGGGCTTCTTGCCACCTTTTGAGGAAGCTTCTGTGGGGTCTTCTTCCAAAATATATTGTACAAGTCAAACTGCCCCAGAATAGAAGGTTATAAACAATTTTCAGCGATGTACAGCTATGCAGTAATAATGTTCCCTTTCCCTGAGGGGTAACCTGATACTTGACTGACTTTTTGAACCCTAATTATTGAAGAATTTGAAGTTCAAACTCACCCTTCCGCTTTAGAGGTTTCCCAGGCTATTTTCGTCATCAAGATTTAAATTTCAGCAGGCATTTGATGTGGAGATTCAGAAATTCACCTGCAAACTGCTAAACCTGTTCCTCCTCCCTGTACAGATGAATTGAAATGAAAATTTAATGCTTTCACTCATGTCACATTTTTCATGATCCAAGTGCATCTTAAAGTGCTTTACGTCAAGAAAATTACAATTGAAGCGAAGTTACCCTTGTGATATTGGGAAAGAGGTAGATGTGTGTTGCACTAGTAACAGTCACTTTATTAATTGTTTTTAAGAAAAATTTTAAGAAAATGATAATGTGAACATATAAGTTAATTGTTGGAATAGGCACTTGGCCTTTTGAATGTCTTGCCTTTTAATAAAATCTTGTTAGATCAACTTTCAATTCTTATTAATCCATTTACTGCTGCTTTATAAACACACAATGATCAGCGTGTACAGAGCCGTTGTCATACCCACGCTCCTGTTCGGCTCTGAATCATGGGTCCCCTACCAGCATCACCTACGGCTCCTAGAATGCTTCCATCAGTGCTGTCTCTGCTCCATCCTCAACATTCATTGGAATGACTTCATCACCAACATCGAAGTACTCGAGCTGGCAGAGTCCGCAAGCATCGAATCCATACTGCTGAAGACCCAACTGCACTAGGTGGGTCGCATCTCCAGAATGGAGGACCATCGCCTTCCCAAGATCGTGTTCTACGGTGAGCTCTCCACTGGCCACCAAGACAGAGGTGCACCAAAGAAGAGGTACAAGGACTGCTTAAAGAAATCTCTTGGTGCCTGCCACATTGACCACCGCCAGTGGGCTGATATCGCCTCCAACCGTGAATCTTGGTGCCTCACAGTTTGGCGGGCAGCAACCTCCTTTGAAGAAGACCGCAGAGCCCACTTCACTGACAAAAGACAAAGGAGGAAAAACCCAACACCCAACCCCAACCAACCAATTTTCCCTTAACCGTTGCAACCGTGCCTGCCTGTCCCGCATCGGACTTGTCAGTCACCAACAAGCCTGCAGCAGACGTGGACATACCCCTCCATAAATCTTCGTCCGCGAAGCCAAGCCAAAGAAGAAGAAAAGAAATAAACATTTTAAAGAAATGAGCTTCTATTGTCTTTTGAGGAAGATTAAAGATTCACAACTCTCTGAATGAAATGTTTTGCCTTATCTCTGTCTTAAATGGGCAATCCTTTTTAAAATTGTGATTCCCCAGTCTTAGACCCTCTCACAAATCAAAACAACCTCTTCTCAGTCACCCTGTCAAGATATCTGAAGTTTCAATTAAGTCACCTCTCACTCTTCTAAATTTCAGCAGATGTAAGCCTCATCTGCCACATCTTTCCTTATAACTTGCCTATTTCAGGAAGTAGCAGAGAACATCTTTTCTGAGCTGCTTTTAATTTACTAACTTATTCTCTTAAATAAGGAGACCAATACTTTGAACAGTAGTTCGGACATGGTGTCACTGCCGGCAAACAAGAAATACTGAAGATGCTGGAAAACTGGAGCAACACAAAATATGCTGGAGGAACTCAATGGGTTGGGCAGCATCCATGGAAGAAAATAGATTGTCAGTGTTTCGGGCTGTAACCCTTCACCAGGAATGAGTTCCTGTAGCATTTTGTATGTTCCTCCACGGTCTCAATGACACCCGATATAAATGAAGCATGATCTTTGTACTCTGTTGTTTCCCCTTGTAATAATGATATGCTTTTAGTTCTCCTAACTATGTGCTAGTCTTTTGCAAACCATCTACTATGACACACAGATATTCTGCTCTGCAGTCTCTCAACAAAATTTTGCTAATATGCCTCTTTTACATTTTTCCTGGTCAAATGTACAATTTCATACATTGTGCTCAGCAGCTAATTTTCTATCCATACCAATATGTTATCTCCCACATTGCATTTTCAATAACAACTGAGTTAGAACCATTTGCAATGCAGCTTTTGCAAATATTGCACATCTACCTGTTCAACACACATAGCTTCAACAAAAACTTCCAATTAATTGGGGGGAAAAAAAAATCACAACTTCCCTTTCATAAAACTGCATTGACTTTTCCTGATTTGAATCCGCTGAAGAAAAAGTATGTTTTTCATTTGCCACTTAAAAATGAGTGAAGAGAATTAGGTGAGACCACTTTGGGTCTGCAGAATTAGAGCACTAGAAAGCACAGACCCTCTGGCAAGGGCTGGCGAAAATGCTGAACTCATGATTTGTCAATGGACCCATATCTAATGTAGCACAGTACAACACACTCTACAGCACCAATTAAAGGCTAAGTTGGTGTGCAGGTCAGCGGTCACTCCATCCATAGAAGATGGTGCTTCATTTACTCAAAATTATATCTGTGGTGGTTTTTATTGATCTAGAGGGATACTAATAGTTTGCTCAATATATCAACTAGGGCAAAAATATACATACAAGAGGGAAAAAAACCTGCAGAGGTTGGAAATCTTGGAGGGAAAAAAACAAAATGCTGCAATTATTTACTAAGCTGCCAACTATTTACAAAATAAAATCAATATTGTGCAAAATTGAAGCAGCTTTCTGAATGGTAAAAACAGCAGAACCATTTTAATTGGGTGACAATGAATTTGTTGACCACAATTCTTTTAGATGGATTCAAATAAGTGCCAGTCAAAATAAGGGAGAATAATTCATTTTGAAAGTAATTACAATTTAGACTTGTATATTGCCTTTCATATCCTCTTTATGATGTTCCAGTTTGCTTTGGAGTCAATGAAATAATTTTAATCGGTCGTCACTGTGGTAATGTAGGAAGCCAGTAACCTACCTGTACATAGAATCAGCAGTATGATAATGACAAAAAAGAATGTTGCTCATGTGCTGTTTAACAGTGGTAACTTTTCTCTTTTCCTCAGAATTTTCCATGAGAACTTTTGGCTCCACTTCAGGGAACAGGCAGCATGGAACTGCTGGAAATTCCCTCTGTAACTGCCTGGGAGCTACTAAAGGGAAATGTGAAAGCATCAAACTATCTGAGTGTTGTACAGGGGTGATTTGCATTGTCTTTGAAAACCATGTGGAAGCCAAAGGGGAATACCAATTATCTTCAATTTCCCAAGACTTGGGGAATCTGTCCATCTAACTCATATGGATTAGCCTGACACCCGATCCGCAATGGAGAGGAACAGTTGCAAATATTACAACTTACAAAAATTGATTGTAAATATCAATTTGCCTCACATAGAACAGTACAGCACAGGAACATATCTGTGCCAAACATGACGCCCAACTTGAGCTAAAGTCATGCTACTTTGCTTTGGTATATATTCCTCTATTCCCTGCATGTTTATGAGTCTGTCTAGAAGCCTTTTTAAATGCTACTGTACTATTGTATCTCCTATCAGCCATTTCCAATTAGTATTCGGTTTAATTCCCAGTGCATTTGAATGGAGATTCCTGATCTGAGAGGAGGAAGAATGTATTTGCGCTCATTTTTAATGTTATAAATTAATCACAGCTATAAATGCAATTAAGATGAGGGGAGGTGAACATGTTTTTTTTTAAATGTGTCTAGATCATTCAGTTTTATACTGGAGTTGTGCCTTGGAATTTCTAGCTCTTGTATTTCAAAGGAGCCATTAACAGAGTGAAACCTCCCAAGCCTCCCCACAGAAGCTTTGCCATCTAATCACAATGAGAGATATTGTTCAGGTGATCAAATTTAAGGTCAAATTCATAACTTTTAAGGAGCCATCTTTTTTTTTTTAAAGTACAATGGAGAGACAGAATGAATTAGAAAATAAATAATGGACAAAAAGCCTTGTGCATTTGAAGGAAAACTAGTCAATAGTTGAGAAAAGGAAGCCAGAAATTGATTTATAAATTGATGCACCATCAACAACTCCAAAAGACTAGAAGTTACATAAAACTGATAGGCTTTTTTAGCAATAAAACGGAGGCAGGTCCATGCTGGTCAACTGTCCTGAACTGGGAAGGAGTCACAGGTACAATCAGCCAAAGGGGCATGTCTAGACAATTAAATATACATAGAATGGTTTACCACATTCATCCCTTGTTTTAGAAAGAGTGAAGTGAATTAGGTGTTAATACAAATTAAGTCTTTCATGTGGTCTGGTCTGCCGCTGAGACTGTCATAGTACCAGCTATAGCTGTGGTGTAGCTGTTGAGATCTGGACAGTCTGGAATGCCTGTATGTTGTTATCAGCATCGGCTTGTTGGATGCCTGCTGATGAGTCTGGCATGCCATCCACTGGGGCTGGGGTACCACACAATGGCCCTGGTGCACCACGGGTAACGATAGGTGAAGCAACTGCGGGGTGATCAGTAATGGTCTTAGGAACCCCTGAGGGCACCAGGTTCCTAACAGAGGCCATGTCCTCATGCCCATCAGGGTATCCCACAAAGGCGTATTGGGGGTGGCATGAAGGAGATGGACCCTTTTGACCAGTGGGTCAGACTTATGGCTCCTCCCATGCTTCCAGAGTAAGACGAGCCCTAAGGAAGGAAAACTTTCTTTCGTGTGGTGTGGTTTTGGTGGCTGTACATAGGTGTGATCTGATTGAGTGGAGCACCTCTGCGAGGACATCTTGCCAGCGGGACACTGGAAGGCCTCTAGACTGCAGGGCTAGGAGGGTGGCCTTCCAGACAGCAGTGTTCTCCCTTTCCACCTGCCCATTCTCTCAGGGGTTGCAACTGATGATCCTGCTTGTGGTTATGCCTCTGGCCAGCAGGTACTGACACAGCTCGTCACTCATAAAAATGGATCCCTTGTCACTATGGGTATAGCAGGGGAACCCAAACAAGGTAAGGAGATTGCATAAGGGCTTGATGACTGTGGCAGTTGTCATGTCTGAGCAGGGGATGGAGAATTGGAAACGTGAGTACTCATCAATTGTGTTGAGGAAGTACACATTACAGTCAGAGGAGGGGAGAGGTCCATTGAATTCAATTCTCAGGTGTTCAAAAGGGTGGGTTGCCTTTATCAGGTGCACCCTGTCTGGTCGATAGAAATGCAGTTTGGACTCTGCACCGACTTGGCAGTTTCTGGTCATAGTTCTGATCTCAATGGAGTAAGGCAGATTCCAGGCTTTGATAAAGTGGAAGAACCTAGTGACCCCAGGGTAGCACAAGTCGTTGTTGAGGGCCTGCAATTGATCTTTTTGTTCACTGGCACATGTTTCATGGGATTAAACATCTGGAGGTTCATTGAGTTTTCCGGGCTGGTACAAGCTATCATAATTGTAGGTGGAAAGTTTAATTATCTTCCTCAATATCTTGTTTTTGATTTCACCTCGCTGCTGATTGTTGAACATGAAAACAACTGCATGTTGGTCAGTCAGCAAGGCATCCTTCTCAGCAGTGGAGTGTCGAATTTAGGGGCCCTGGAGGCTGTGGGAAAAGAATGCTATGGGTCTGCCCACCTGGTTAAGGGTGGAAGCCAGAGAAAAGTCAGACACATCGCTCTGCACCTGGAATGGGGTGGATTCATCCACACTGTGCATCGTGGCCTTGGCCATTACTGTCCTTTCAAGGTCTGACTTGATGCGGCTGAAGGTTACATACGCATCTGACATCAGGGGAAGGGAGGTAGATTGAAAGAGGGGGTGGACCTTGTCTGCATAATTGGGGATCATAACTGGGCATAATAGAAGAAGCCTGGACACCTTTTCAAGGCTTTGAGGCTGTGGGGAAGGGAGAGTTCCAAAAGCGGGCACATGTGATCAGGTTCAGGGTCAGGGCCAATGATCCGTCCTCCATGATGCAGCCTTATTGTGTGCAAGGTTAAGGAGTTTGGCGATCTGGAGGAATTTTTGGAGGTTTGCGTTATGATCCTGCAGGTCATGGGCTCAAATTGTGACGTCCAGATACAGGAGCATGGCCTGCAGCTCATATTGGTTTACCATTTGGTCCATCTCCCATTGGAAGACCAAGACCCCATTTGTGTTGCTGAAAGGAACCCTCAAGAAATGATAAAGGTGGCCATCTGGTTCAGGCGGATGGGAACTGGTGGCGTGCTGACTTTAGATCAATGGTGTATACCCAATATTGAGCAATTTGGTTTATCATATTGGATGTGTGTGGAAGAGGGTACACGTCCAGCTACGCAAATACGTTAATGGTCTGACTGTAGTCAATGACCGTCTTGTTTTTCTCCCCATTCTTCACCACCACTTAGGCTCTCCAGGGGCTTCAATGATTCTCTTATTGAGTAGCTGCTGCAAGCCCGACCTAATAAAGGCCTTGTCACCAGCACCGTATCACCTACTTTTTTTGGCAACATGTTTACAGTCAGGGGTGAGGTTAGTGAACAACGGTGAAGGGGTGGTCATGCTCAGTGGGCAATCTCTAGGTTACTGGCCAAAAATGGTGGGGGGTAGGGTCTGGGGGGGGTTGGTTTTTCTGTTGGAGTGTGCAGTGGGCAGTTGAAAAACTGCTGGTTACAGAGAGTTGGGGGGGGGGGGGAATAGGGCCCGTGGTACTTACTCCATTGTCACACTTTTAAGGTAGCATTGAAAGTTCAGCCTTTGTAGCACAACAGCGCAGAGCTGTGACATCACCAGGACTCTGACCCCACATGGTCAGAGTCACTACACAGTAGCCATGAACATCAGCTGTATGGGACTTTGAGGTCAGAGATACTTTGTGGCTTACTGGCCTTACTGTGAGGGAGTAACACCATTCTGTGTCTGGTGGATGAAGCTCTCTGTGCTCCCACTATTGAACAGGGAATTCACCTCATGGCTGTTTACCTGGATGTCCATCATCGATCTGGAGAGTTGGTGTGAGCTACCTTGATCCAGTGTGATGGAGGCCAGCAATGGATCACTGTCTGTAGATGCGGTGGAGGATTCGGTGTATGGTCCTAAGATGGTGGCGTCCAAGATGATAGCCCCACAGCTTGCATGTGGTTCTGCTGAGTTGGGGTGACTTGGACTTGCACACTTTAGCATAATGTCCTTTCTTCCCACAGTTAGATCAAACCACCTCTTTTGCCGAGCAGCATTTCCTCGAGTGCTTGTTCAGGTGACAGAAGTAGTGCTTTGGGTGCGCACGGAGTACAGCTGCCGTGGTTGGGTCGCTGGCAGGATGTGGCGACATTCTACAGGGTTGCAGCCATCCCACGCTCCAAGATTGTGGCACTTGGGGCAACCACGAGGCAGCTGCATTGTCAGCCGAGTAGGCTTTCATACTCTTGAGGGATACCTCTAGCATGCCTGCCAGTTCGACTGCCCTCTGCAAGTTTAGCTCACCTTGCTCCAACAGTCTCTGCCAAAGGTAAATGGACTTGATGCCCGCAACACAACCGTCTCTGATCAGGTCAACCGTGTTTGCCACGGCCGTCACAGCCTTGCAGTCACAGGCCCGTCTGAGAGCTCTCAGGACTCTGGAGGTACTCAGTGCTTGATTCCCCGGGTTGCTGTTTTCAAGAAGCCAGGAGGTGTCTCACGAAGACCTCGTTTACTTTCCTCCATTACTGTCCTTTCAGGTTGTCCAGCGCCTCTGAGTATGACTGATTATTGAATATCAGGGGCCTGACCCGGGAATGTAGTACCAGCAGCTTGTCATTTTGATCAAATGAAGGTAGATGATGCCTACAGGTACACTTCAAAGCAACACAGCAACATTTCAAAGCTGTAGGAAGCTTTCAGTGATTGTGGGTCGATTTCCAACTTCTCGATTTAGGATCTTCTCCATTATCAAAATTTATTGCTAATAAAATTGATGCACCATCAATAACTCCAAAAGACTAGAAGTTATGTAAAACTGATAGGCTTTTATTAGCAATAGAATGGAGGCAGGTCCAAGCTGGTCGACTGTCCTGAACTGGGAATGGGGTTGTGGGACTGTCACCTTTATTCAGGAGTCTGTGTGGAAGGAGCCACAGGTACAGTCAGCCAATGGGCGTGTCCAGATAGTTAAATATACATACAGTAGATTACCACATAAATAGAACTAGACAGGCCCTGGGAGTTGTAAGATTGGAAGCTTTCCAGAAAAGGGAAGATGTTAGAATGTAAAGGAATTTTTTAAAAGAGGCATTTTCTTCCTAGTCATGAGAGATGGCTAGCACATTGAAATAGTTTTCTACTTTTTCAGTTTTTGTAACTGAAAAGACAAGTGAAAGGTCAGGGTCTGTAATTTGCTTGGAGTAAAATCAAGCAAAGTCACCCATTCTGGTCAGCTGCTAAATCCCCTCTTAACTTGATATCTCCCCTGGTGAAAACCCCTTCAAAGAAGCAGGCTCCAATCGGACTGTAATCACCATAATACTTTGTGAAACATCGCTAGGCTGATCTGGCTGTCAAAGCTGTTAAATAGCTTGAGTGTTTGTTAATTTAATAATGTAACTATTAAAGTTTTCTATAGAACTATTATTTCAAAAAGAGGTGAAATATCCAGAGCACTTAAAGCATTCTTTGGCTTGGCTTCGCGGACGAAGATTTATGGAGGGGGTAAAAGTCCACGTCAGCTGCAGGCTTGTTTGTGGCTGACAAGTCCGATGCGGGACAGGCAGACACGGTTGCAGCGGCTGCAGGGGAAAAATGGTTGGTTGGGGTTGGGTGTTGGGTTTTTCCTCCTTTGCCTTTTGTCAGTGAGGTGGGCTCTGCGGTCTTCTTCAAAGGAGGTTGCTGCCCGCCAAACTGTGAGGCGCCAAGATGCACGGTTTGAGGCGATATCAGCCCACTGGCGGTGGTCAATGTGGCAGGCACCAAGAGATTTCTTTAGGCAGTCCTTGTACTTAAAGCATTAGATAATACTTAAAACATTTAAGTTAATTCTTTGGCTTGGCTTCGCGGACGAAGATTTATGGAGGGGGTAAAAAAGTCCACGTCAGCTGCAGGCTCGTTTGTGGCTGACCAGTCCGATGCGGGACAGGCAGACACGATTGCAGCGGTTGCAAGGGAAAATTGGTTGGTTGGGGTTGGGTGTTGGGTTTTTCCTCCTTTGCCTTTTGTCAGTGAGGTGGGCTCTGCGGTCTTCTTCAAAGGAGGCTGCTGCCCGCCAAACTGTGAGGCGCCAAGATGCACGGTTTGAGGCGTTATCAGCCCACTGGCGGTGGTCAATGTGGCAGGCACCAAGAGATTTCTTTAGGCAGTCCTTGTACCTTTTCTTTGGTGCACCTCTGTCACGGTGGCCAGTGGAGAGCTCGCCATATAATACGATCTTGGGAAGGCGATGGTCCTCCATTCTGGAGACGTGACCCATCCAGCGCAGCTGGATCTTCAGCAGCGTGGACTCGATGCTGTCGACCTCTGCCATCTCGAGTACCTCGACGTTAGGGGTGTGAGCGCTCCAATGGATGTTGAGGATGGAGCGGAGACAACGCTGGTGGAAGCGTTCTAGGAGCCGTAGGTGGTGCCGGTAGAGGACCCATGATTCGGAGCCGAACAGGAGTGTGGGTATGACAACGGCTCTGTATATGCTTATCTTTGTGAGGTATTTCAGTTGGTTGTTTTTCCAGACTCTTTTTAGTCTTCAAGGCGCTATTTGCCTTGGCGAGTCTGTTGTCTATCTCATTGTCGATCCTTGCATCTGATGAAATGGTGCAGCCGAGATAGGTAAACTGGTTGACCGTTTTGAGTTTTGTGTGCCCGATGGAGATGTGGGGGGGCTGGTAGTCATGGTGGGGAGCTGGCTGATGGAGGACCTCAGTTTTCTTCAGGCTGACTTCCAGGCCAAACATTTTGGCAGTTTCCGCAAAGCAGGACGTCAAGCGCTGAAGAGCTGGCTCTGAATGGGCAACTAAAGCGGCATCATCTGCAAAGAGTAGTTCACGGACAAGTTTCTCTTGTGTCTTGGTGTGAGCTTGCAGGCGCCTCAGATTGAAGAGGCTGCCATCCGTGCGGTACCGGATGTAAACAGCGTCTTCATTGTTGGGGTCTTTCATGGCTTGGTTCAGCATCATGCTGAAGAAGATTGAAAAGAGGGTTGGTGCGAGAACACAGCCTTGCTTCACGCCATTGGAGAAGGGTTCAGAGAGCTCATTGCTGTATCTGACCCGACCTTGTTGGTTTTCGTGCAGTTGGATAATCATGTTGAGGAACTTTGGGGGACATCCGATGCGCTCTAGTATTTGCCAAAGCCCTTTCCTGCTCATGGTGTCGAAGGCTTTGGTGAGGTCAACAAAGGTGATGTAGAGTCCTTTGTTTTGTTCTCTGCACTTTTCTTGGAGCTGTCTGAGGGCAAAGACCATGTCAGTGGTTCCTCTGTTTGCGCGAAAGCCACACTGTGATTCTGGGAGAATTCAGCGCGGACATTGGCGACTTCAGGGGTTTCTACGAGGCTCTAAAGGCTGTGTACGGCCCCTCACCCCAAGTCCAAAGCCCGCTGCGCAGCTCAGACGGCAAAGTCCTCCTCAGCGACAAGATCTCCATCCTCAACCGATGGTCAGAACACTTCCAATCTCTTTTCAGTACCAACCGCTCAGTCCAAGATTCCGCCCTGCTCCAGCTCCCTCAACAGCCCCTAAGGCTAGAGCTGGATGAGGTTCCCACCCTGGATGAGACATATAAGGCAATCGAACAACTGAAAAGTGGCAAAGCAGCAGGTATGGATGGAATCCCCCCAGAAGTCTGGAAGGCTGGCGGCAAAACTCTGCATGCCAAACTGCATGAGTTTTTCAAGCTTTGTTGGGACCAAGGTAAACTGCCTCAGGATCTTCGTGATGCCACCATCATCACCCTGTACAAAAACAAAGGCGAGAAATCAGACTGCTCAAACTACAGGGGAATCACGTTGCTCTCCATTGCAGGCAAAATCTTCGCTAGGATTCTACTAAATAGAATAATACCTAGTGTCGCTGAGAATATTCTCCCAGAATCACAGTGCGGCTTTCACGCAAACAGAGGAACCACTGACATGGTCTTTGCCCTCAGACAGCTCCAAGAAAAGTGCAGAGAACAAAACAAAGGACTCTACATCACCTTTGTTGACCTCACCAAAGCCTTCGACACCGTGAGCAGGAAAGGGCTTTGGCAAATACTAGAGCGCATCGGATGTCCCCCAAAGTTCCTCAACATGATTATCCAACTGCACGAAAACCAACAAGGTCGGGTCAGATACAGCAATGAGCTCTCTGAACCCTTCTCCATTAACAATGGCGTGAAGCAAGGCTGTGTTCTCGCACCAACCCTCTTTTCAATCTTCTTCAGCATGATGCTAAGTTAATTAAATATAACCAAACCACATACATTAACTAAATCTTAATTCGGTGGATAATGATTACGAAAAATCTCCCACTGAGGCAGATCTCATTTACAATGTTGCAGGTTATCTTGATAAAGCTCCAGAATGCAAAGTGCATCACAGTGAATTGTTTGTTTGTAAATAATTAGTTTCACAATGGTTTCCTCCCACCATCCAAAAAAAATGTATGGGATTGGTAGGTTAATTAGGCGCATGGGTTTCAATGGCAGGAATCAGCTTCTATTGTGTTGTAAATAAAAAAAAATTTAAATGTAAACATTTAAATCAAAGTACATTTTGAGTTGTCAATCTTTCATCGAGGTGGACAAGAAGTATGTGCAGGAACAAATGGGTAACAAACCTGGCGAAAACAGTGACTTATGGATGGGGCAAATTTACAGTGGGGATTCATTTTATTAAGCATTACGGTATACCATCTCCTTCTTTGGCTTGGCTTCGCGGACGAAGATTTATGGAGGGGGTAAAAAGTCCACGTCAGCTGCAGGCTCGTTTGTGGCTGACAAGTCCGATGCGGGACAGGCAGACACGATTGCAGCGGTTGCAAGGGAAAATTGGTTGGTTGGGGTTGGGTGTTGGGTTTTTCCTCCTTTGCCTTTTGTCAGTGAGGTGGGCTCTGCGGTCTTCTTCAAAGGAGGTTGCTGCCCGCCAAACTGTGAGGCGCCAAGATGCACGGTTTGAGGCGTTATCAGCCCACTGGCGGTGGTCAATGTGGCAGGCACCAAGAGATTTCTTTAGGCAGTCCTTGTACCTTTTCTTTGGTGCACCTCTGTCACGGTGGCCAGTGGTGAGCTCGCCATATAACACGATCTTGGGAAGGCGATGGTCCTCCATTCTGGAGACGTGACCCATCTAGCGCAGCTGGATCTTCAGCAGCGTGGACTCGATGCTGTCGACCTCTGCCATCTCGAGTACTTCGACGTTAGGGGTGTAAGCGCTCCAATGGATGTTGAGGATGGAGCGGAGACAACGCTGGTGGAAGCGTTCTAGGAGCCGTAGGTGGTACCGGTAGGGGACCCATGATTCGGAGCCGAACAGGAGTGTGGGTATGACAACGGCTCTGTATACGCTTATCTTTGTGAGGTTTTTCAGTTGGTTGTTTTTCCAGACTCTTTTGTGTAGTCTTCCAAAGGCGCTATTTGCCTTGGCGAGTCTGTTGTCTATCTCATTGTCGATCCTTGCATCTGATGAAATGGTGCAGCCGAGATAGGTAAACTGGTTGACCGTTTTGAGTTTTGTGTGCCCGATGGAGATGTGGGGGGGCTGGTAGTCATGGTGGGGAGCTGGCTGATGGAGGACCTCAGTTTTCTTCAGGCTGACTTCCAGGCCAAACATTTTGGCAGTTTCCGCAAAGCAGGACGTCAAGCGCTGAAGAGCTGGCTCTGAATGGGCAACTAAAGCGGCATCATCTGCAAAGAGTAGTTCACGGACAAGTTTCTCTTGTGTCTTGGTGTGAGCTTGCAGGCGCCTCAGATTGAAGAGACTGCCATCCGTGCGGTACCGGATGTAAACAGCGTCTTCATTGTTGGGGTCTTTCATGGCTTGGTTCAGCATCATGCTGAAGAAGCTTGAAAAGAGGGTTGGTGCGAGAACACAGCCTTGCTTCACGCCATTGTTAATGGAGAAGGGTTCAGAGAGCTCATTGCTGTATCTGACCCGACCTTGTTGGTTTTCGTGCAGTTGGATAATCATGTTGAGGAACTTTGGGGGACATCCGATGCGCTCTAGTATTTGCCAAAGCCCTTTCCTGCTCACGGTGTCGAAGGCTTTGGTGAGGTCAACAAAGGTGATGTAGAGTCCTTTGTTTTGTTCTCTGCACTTTTCTTGGAGCTGTCTGAGGGCAAAGACCATGTCAGTGGTTCCTCTGTTTGCGCGAAAGCCGCACTGTGATTCTGGGAGAATATTCTCGGCGACACTAGGTATTATTCTATTTAGTAGAATCCTAGCGAAGATTTTGCCTGCAATGGAGAGCAACGTGATTCCCCTGTAGTTTGAGCAGTCTGATTTCTCGCCTTTGTTTTTGTACAGGGTGATGATGGTGGCATCACGAAGATCCTGAGGCAGTTTACCTTGGTCCCAACAAAGCTTGAAAAACTCATGCAGTTTGGCATGCAGAGTTTTGCCGCCAGCCTTCCAGACTTCTGGGGGGATTCCATCCATACCTGCTGCTTTGCCACTTTTCAGTTGTTCGATTGCCTTATATGTCTCATCCAGGGTGGGACCCTCATCCAGCTCTAGCCTTAGGGGCTGTTGAGGGAGCTGGAGCAGGGCGGAATCTTGGACTGAGCGGTTGGCACTGAAAAGAGATTGGAACATCTAACAAATGATCAAATGGTCTACAACACTCTGAGGGTAGAGCTTCATTGGAGCAAGTTTATCTCTCAATCAAAAACTGGAGGAATAATACTCGAATTAACTTTGCCCTTGCATCCAGATTATTTATTTTAGTTTCTGACCAAACATAGAGTGGGCCTTGGAGACTTTGGTGAAAGTTATAGTTGGTCAAAATATTATATGATACGAGTCTTTGATTATTAGCGTTGGTATGGCTGGCGGTGCTTCTTCAGTGCTACAAGTTGTTATAATTTAGGGAAAAAAAAGTCCCAAACTTAAAGTATCTTGGATGTTAGCAGATTAAGCAGGTTATAATTATAAAAGATAATCCTGGAGAAACTCAGCAGGACAAAACCGCGAACTTTATATAGCACAGATAAAGATCCATAACCAATGTTTTGGCCTTCAGCTCTTTATCAAGGAATAAGCAAAATGTAGCCAGGTGCTTGAATAAAATGGTGGGTGGCCACAGGCCCACAGTCTGGAGGTAGTAGGTGAATAAGGTTGTGAGGGCACAACTGTAAATGGGGCCAGGGATGGTAGGGGGGGGGGGGGGGTTCCATTTACTGTAGTGTCCTCCCTCCCTTATCCACCTATTCCTTCTTTCCTGTGGGCTTGTGCTCTCCCCCCCCTACCATTTTATTCAGCATGTGCTGAATACCTTGATAAAGGGCTGAAGCCTTTGGTTATGTATCTTAATCTTTGCTATATTGACCTGCTGAGTTTCTCCAGCATTGTGTTTCATTTCAATCACTGTGACTGAAGACTTTCATGTTGTATTTCATAGTTTTAAGGATACACTAGCTTTTGCTAAGGAAAAAAAAATAGCTGTGATATCTGCTCTGATAACCTTGTTGAAAATTAATTTATTGTCATATACATTATACAACAAAGAAAAATGTTTTTAAGATAGAGCAGACAGTCCTTTTGTGGTGTTGGAGTAGTTTATGATTAGTGTAGTAAGGTGAGGTTCAAGAACCCGATAGTTGTTGGAAAAAAAAAGTCAAACTTCAAAGTGCTGGACTAAACTTCTTCCTGAAGATAGATGGGTGCTTATTATGATGCAGCCTCTCACATAGATGTCTTCAGTGGATGGGAAGTATAAACTGAGCTATGCTTTCTATCTTTTGCAGCCTTTTGTGTTTCTGGACATAGAAATTTACTCAACCAGGCCGTTATGTAATGAGTCAGCATCTTTTCTACAGTGCACCTGTCGAAATCTAATTGCATATTTAACAACATGCCAAATTTTCTCAGACTTGTTAGAAAATAGAGGTGTTACTTTGCCTTCTTTCTGGATGCCTCGATGTGCTGGTTCCAGGAGAATTCTCCTCATATGTGGATTCCCAAGAACTTGAAGGTATTAGCCCTCTCCACCTCCATCCCATTAACATGGGCATATCCCCTTCCTAAAATCAACAAGAAGTTCCTTGGTGTTGTTGACATTGAGAACAAGTTTGTTGTTCTGGCTCCACTTTACCAGATTCCCCATCTTCATCTGGTATTCTGACTCATCATTTCCAGTTATTCGGCCAACAACAAATTTATAGATTGTAATGGAGCCATACTTGGCTACACATTCATGAGTGCACAGGAAATTGAGTAGGGGACTAAGCAGCAGCCTTGGTGCCCATGTTGATGGTCAGGAGAACAAGGTAATGTTACTAATCCACACTGTTGGGAACTGCCATTGATGGACTTGAGGATCCAGCTGCAGAGGGATAAACGGAGTCTCAGATCCCAGAGTTTGCTCATAGGTTTTGATAGCATGAAGGTGTGGTGTTGAACACTGAGCTGTAGTCATTGAACAATGATGTAGGTGTTCTTGTGGTCCAGGCGATCTAATAAAGAGTAAAGGGCCAGCGAGAGTGGCACCTGCCATTTTTATGTCATTATAATGCTGTCATTATATAATTTGCCTAAGCTCAGAACTGTCTCATGGATTTTTAAAAAAAAAACTCTTTGGATAAATTCAAATTTACTAAAAGCTTCACCCATCTTTACTCTAGAACATAAGAAAGAGAAAACAGAAGAATTGAAAAATTGTGGACAACATATCAATGACAAATCTCTGCTTCATGATTTCACTGGAGATCTCTGAGTGGATTTTGTTGTGTTCTGTCTTCCCATGTGACTAACCTCAGAATTTTCTGCTCAGTGTAATTATCAGAGTCAGAATTTATTGTAACGAACAAGTCACGAAATTCAGTGTTTTGTGGCAGCATCAAAGTGCAAGTAATTCACATTGTAAACCACCTTACAACAATAAACATTAAAAAATTAAAGTAATAGTGCACGAAAAATAAAGCCGTAGTTTTGGTTCATTGATTATTCAGGAACCTTATGGCAGCAGGGAAGCTGACACTGCGTCATTGAGTGCTCACCTTAAGCCTTCCTGTACCTTTTTCCTGATGGTAGCAGAGTAAAGAGGGCATGGCGTGGGTGGTGGGGATCTTTGAAGAGAGAGAGCTGCTTCTTTAAAATAGCATCTCATGTAGATGTCCTTGATGGAGTGAAGTCTGGTGCCTGTGATGTCGCAGGCTGAGTTAACAACCCTCTGGAGTTTATTCTTGTCCTGAGAATTGGCGCCTCCATACCAGGCAGTGATGCAACTAGCCAGAATGCTCTCCGTGGTACACCTGTAGAAATTTATGAGAGTTTTCGGTGACATACTGAATCTCCTCAGACACCTCACAAAGTATTGTTGCTGGCAAGCCTTGTAATTGCTTCAACGTGCAAGCTCCAGGACAGATCCTTGGAGATGTTGACACCCAGGAATTTGAAGTTCTTGACTCTTTCCACTACTGAGCCTTCAAGGAAGACTGGGTTATGTTCCCCTGACTTCCTCTTGAAGTCCATAATCATCTCCTTGGCTTTGTTAACATTGTATGCAAGGTTGTTGGTGTGGCATCACTCAAAGAGCAGATCTGTCTTTCTCCTGTACACTTCCTCGTTGTTGTTTGTGATTCTGCCAACAACTGTGGTGTCATTGGTAAATGATCTGTACTGTCCTCTACACATTGGCTTAATGCAAAAGTACAAAACTAATTCTTCCACAGTGAGTGTCGTTGCAGTGCTTGACATGAAAGGCTTATCCTGATTTGTTTTATTTAAATTGTTTCTTACTGCTTTCTGTTCCAATATATTAGAATAAATGGACATTATATATCTGCCAATGTAATCCAAATTATGTTTCACTCATTCTAGAGTTCAAGGAGACTTACAAAAAAACTTACATGCTTCATTAATTCCATTGAGGGCTTTACCACTACAAGTTTATTTTTATTTCAGAGGCCTGAAAAATAGTCTGTGGAAATGCAGATTTTGATTCCAAGAAAATAATACCACTGAAATGACATTAACCCTAAATGTGTTCACATAGGCCCAAATTGGGCCCCATAATTGATGAGTAGAAGCAATGGCTGTCAGGAGTTAAGTTATTATTCATTGCAAAACATGACTTGCATTAGCACTACATATTTATATATCTATATTGATATATGGATATATATATATATATACATTTATTTAAAAAAAACACTTACCTCATAACTCATTGTATCCTTAAAAAAGTAGAATTTGTTTTCATAAGGATGGCTCCCTCTTCAATATTGGAGAGGTATGAAGAGAGTGGCTCTTATCTTCACATAAGAACATTAAAGCAGTGGTTTTCCAACTACCCCCCTAAACTCACATCCTTATGCTATAAGTGCAATGTGACTGGTAAGGGATGGTTTAAGGTGGTATGTGAGTGGGAAGGTGTATTGGGAGGGTTTGTGGCTGTCATGTGACAGCACTAGTCAGAGGACATTCCAGCTGCCAATCAAGGTTTGATTCTGCCCCACTTATTAGTGCACACCTGGACTGGACTCTCCAGCCTGCCTGTACTTGGCCTTGGGCTATTGGCTGTTGTAATTGGATTAACCCTCCTGGTACTGAGCCATTGGTTCCTGATAATGATCTGGGCTGGACCCTCCAGCACTATAAAGGTGCCATGTGCTCTTCATTCTCTCTTTTTGCTAGCTTGGGGCCACCCTGCTTCACTTCAAGCCTGGAAATGTGGAAGGGCCCTTGAGAAACTGTTAGTAAGATGTGCACTGTTAAAAGGATTGGGAGCATTTAATTTGTGATTTGTGCCCTGCACTGAGTCAAGGGGTGGTGGGGGAATCATAGTGATTTTTTTTTCTTGATTGTTGTATGTACCACTCATTGTGTGTGTATTTTGTTCCTATGCTATCTTTCCTATATTTGTTATTAATTGTCTTTCCCACAGCTGCTGTAATGTGTACATGTGTTTTGCATCAGTTACCATTTCCCACACTTGCCTTCTGTAAATAAAATCCTTCCCAACCAAAACTGTGCTCAGAGTCCTTGCCTTTGAGACCTACCAAACCTGTCCTCACTCACAACAGAAGGCAAGGTTAAGAATCACTACTCTAGACCCAATTTTTACTGAAATATTTTGGTTGAAAAAAATTGTCATTGGCCCATTTCCTTTGGTACAATTAAAACAGTGGTTTTGAAACTTTTTTCCACTCAAGTTCCACCTTAAGTGATCCCTTACTAATCACAGAGAATTTATGGAATAAGGATTGCTTAAGGTGGAGTATAAATTTGGGGGGCAGTTTGAAAACTACTCTATTAAAGGAGTTAACACTCTTCTGTCAAAGGAAATGGAGGAAAAAATGTAGTTAATCCTAACTTCTCAGCTATGACTTGAGGCTGTTATTTGCTTCCTTCAGCTCATATAGTAGCAATGTGTGGATAATAGATTAGGGCTTAGTTTTAATGAGAGTTGATTAATTTTATTCATTGCTACTGTTGATTAATAGAACTCCTGCTTCATCAACAATTCAATTTAAATTTTATTAAGGAGGACACAAAGCCAAATGAAGTTCTCTAAAAATTATAAAAGACCTGGAGAATACCTACAATTGAGCAGAGCTATGGAGCACAAAATTCAAGAAATCATCAAAATATATTACATAGGAGTGGGAAAACTATAGTTGTGATGTTGAACCAAGAGGGAAACTGTGGCACACGAACAGTAACTAGATTCAGTTATTACTGGAGATCAATTAATAAAGCAAGTAGAATGATGAGCTGAGATGGCAAATCAATGAGGCATAATTCTGATGCTTTAATCAAAAAAACTGTATAATGCTCTAGCCACACTCTTAATATTTTATACAGCCAAGCTGTCAGTTACAAGGGAAATTCAAAGCTCTGGGAGCAGTACAAAGTGTGCCACGAAGCTGATGTGTGTGTCAAAGGAATGCTTCATGAACAAAGGATTGATAACTGGAATTTTTCTTCATTGATAACAATAAGATGGTGCTTAGTGCAGCTGTTTGATAATAAATTAAATAGAAAATGTTAGCCATTGGTGCTTCAGTGAAGATATTATTGATCCTCTAGCAAGGAAAAAGAGCAGTGAATTCTTCAGGTGTGTTGCCAAAGTATTCTTTCAAACTCCAGTTCAGTTACTGTTCTAGGAGTGCTCTCTGCATAAACAGTGGTGGAAATTCATAAGAAAATAAATTTCTTTGTGTATTGCTGAATTGTTTATTTTTTGGATGATTTTCCTGTTTTTCTGTGTTGCCTTTTTAAAAATCTTTCCCAAAGATTCCAATACCGGGGAGTGGGTTGTATTTATAAAAAAAAAAGGCAAGATTGAAAATTTGGCTGAATGGGGCACCAATAACACCTTGCAATCAATGCCACCAAAATCAAGGAGCTGATTGTAGACTTCAGGAAGGGAAAAGCAGAGGTACATGATCCAGTGATCATTGGGGGATCAGAGGTGGAAAAGATGAGCAAATTTAAGTTCTTGGGACTCACTACCTCAGAGGATCTTTCCTGGGCCCATTACACTAATGGCATTGTGAAGAAAGCATGTCAGCACCTCCACTTCCTCAGGAGTTTGCAGAGGTTTGGTATGACATTAGAAACCCTGGCAATTTTCTACAAGCATGTGGACAGGCTGCATTATGGTATGGGACCACCAATATCCCTGAGCATAAATCCCTGTAAAAGATAATGGGCACAGCCCAGGACATCACAGGCAAAGCACTTCCCACCATTAATAACATCTACAGAGAACATTGTCATCAGGAATGACAGCAATCATCAAGGATCCACACCACCAGCACAAGCTCTGTCTCACTGCAACAATCAGGAAAGAGGTATAGGTGCCACAAGACTCACAGCCAGGTTTAGGAACAGCTGTTATCCCTCCACTATCTGACTCCTCAACAACAAACTCAATTACAGACTCATTTAAGGACTCTTCCTTTTGCACTTTATCAGTTTGTTTACATTTGTTGGGCACTATCAGTAGCCCAATAATGATGCAGACAGAAGACTGAGGGGAGAGATAAGCTTTATTAAGCAAGAGACTGCTGGCCCAGGTCTTGGCTAGGAAAATGAGCGGGAAGGAGAAGGGACTCTACCTTTATGGCCAGGGGTCACATGGGAAGGATCAAGGGAGGAGCTAAGTTAGGGACCAGCCAGTACATACAGCCATATCACCACACATGTTCAGTTTTTTAGGCACTACCAATAAATGGTCATTCTACTTGGCCAACAGGAAAAAGAATCTCAGGGATGTATGTGATGTTATGTATGTATTCTAATAATAAATCTGAAATCTAAATCTGAGCTTCCAGCTCTTGTGGCCATGGCCAGTCACTTTCCACAACCTCATTCTTTAAGGCCGAATTTAAAAACTGTAACCATGAGATCATGAAGTTTGACTATTGAATTTGACTTAATGTGCAGATGTGCACTTTTGAGTGCATATCAACAAGTAATATTCAGAAGCTGGATAAAATTTTCTCTATTCTGCAGCTTAGAGGTGCTGAGGGCAATTTAACTCCATCCAAACTAAAGAATGCATTGTTTTTTGCCTGCAGAAGTTCATCTATACAGGCACTCCCTGATGTACAACCATAATTAGGACAGAAGGATTGGTCGTAACTTGGACTGGACACAAGTCAGATTCACCTCACCACGAAATCTTAAAGCAATGATAAAAATATAAATATTTTCAACAAATTAACCTTTAATAAAGATAATCAACATATGTACAATGCAGAACCTTTAATAACAATAATCAACATATGAACTTCTGGTAAATAATAATCTCAACACATACAGTACTTAAAATACAAAAAAATGTACCTATAGAGTAGCTTTAATAAAGATTGTCAACAATGTAATCCTCTCCCACTCGCTCCTTCAATGCCTCAAAAAGACTTCTAGCCATCAGAATAGTCCTTAAATTCAGAGGCATGTGTTTCGCTTCTCCATTTTGTGAATGGGCCCTCGCTGATGCTAAGTTAAAATTGTGCTCTTCAAACTTACAGATCCTCTTACAGCCTTATGTATTCTCTTTGTCCTTTAAAATTGTTAACATGGTGGGATGCGACAATTGTAGACTGCATGCAATATCATTGACCTTTCTACCTTCGTCATGTTGGTTAATTACTTTTATTTTGCCTCCAAAGTTGTGGGTTTCCTCGGTATTTTAGCAGATCTAACAGCAAGGGATATGTTTTTCCTCTTGCTATTGTTCTAGTGTGCCTGGAGAATTATGACTACTGTGCATGTGGACCTAATTAGCTCTATGCTGCTCATGTGCAGATGTGTATTTTTTTAAATTTTGGTTGTATGTGTGGAAGGACGTAACTCATGTAGGTCAGAAGTTGGAGTATTTGTTACAAACACTTCTGTATTTGCATGATAACCTGTCAGATGGAGTAGAGAACATGTCCTTTGAAAGTGCAGGCAGTGATCTTAGAATTTAAGAATTATTGTATGAAACAGTACATTCATGTTGCTCTATTTACTACATTGTTCTTCAGAAAGGAGTTAAAGGAAGCAGAATCCCACTGCTAAATTCAATATGCATCCCTTTAATACATATTGAATAGACAGCATTCATTAGAGCAAAGCATTTCTGTAGAATGATAGTATTTAATAGTAACATATTGTCAGCAGCTTGAAACCAGGAATATGTTTTCCCCAAAATAAATAATTGTCTGACTACAGTACAATTTGTGGAAGTGCTGCAGTCTCCTGTTCCATGGCTCAGGTTTAATTATGCCGTGTTATTATTGCCTGTGCTAGGTCTTAACTACTTATTTAATTGTTTAAAAAGGATCAGTGAAAGTATAACTGAGAAAATTAAAATGCCTCTACACTGTACACCATTATTTACCAATTTCTTAAAAATATTCTGCCTTTTTATATCTTGTTTAAATCCAAAGAAAATAATTTCCCAATTCCTCACCGTTCTCATTAGACTGAAAAGAGAACAAGTGTGGCTTGGGAAAATATAACAACTTTATTCTTGTATCTAACTTTTGACAATTATACTGTGAATATATGCAAAAAATGACAAGATAAGCTTCTAACATATTCTTACATTATTGTCTATATCGATGATCTGGATGGTAACATGGTAAACTGGATCAGCAAGTTTGCTGATGACACAAAAGGTCAGTGAGGAAGATTTTCAAAGCTTGCAGAGGGATCTAGACCAACTAGGAGAATGGGCCAGTAAATGGATGATGGTGTTTAATGCAGACAAGTGTGAGGTATTGCAATTTGGAAGAGTGAATCAAGGAAGGCCATACACTGTATATGGTAGGACACTGAGGAGTGTGGAGGAACAAAGATGTGAAGATATAGGTACATTGTTCCCTGCAGGTGCATTGCAGTTGGACAGCCTTGTAAAGAAAGCTTTTGGCATCTTTGCCCTTGTAAATCAAAGTATTGAGTATAGGAGTTGGGATGTTGAAATTTGGAATATTATGTGCAGTCTGGTCACCTAACTACAGGAAGGATATCAATAAGATTGAAAGAGTGCAGAGATTTACTAGAATGTTGCTTTGTCTTCAGGAGTTGAGTTACAGGGAAAGATTAAACAGGTTAGGACTTTATTCCTTGGAACAAAGAAGAATAAGGAGAGATAGGATGGAAGATTACAAAATTGAGGGGTATAGACAGAGTAAATGCAAGTAGACTCTTCTCTGAGATTAGGAGAGCTAAATACAAGAGGACATTGTGTTAGAGTCATGGTGAAACCACTATTGTATATATTTGCCAAATGTAAATGTCATGACCTTTCCTGGTTGATACTGCTCTCACTGGCTGGCTCCTCCCCCTTTCTTCCCTATAAAGGCTGTCATGCCACAAACCTTCCCCCAGTTTGAGTCCAGGTCAGTGTGAGCTACCAACACAGGGATTCTGTCCATCTCTTGTAAATAAAACCCTTCAGTCTCGGCAGCTTCAGTCTGTGTAATTGATTGTACATCAAGGGTGAAAGGAAAAGGTTTGGGGGAACATTAGAGAGAACTTCTTCACTCAGAGTAGTGGGAGTGTGGAATGAGCTGCCATCTGATGTGGTGAGTGCACACTTAATCTTGAGTTTTAAGAGTAAATTGGATAGATTGGTTATGGAATGGGATCAGGTTATTGGGATTAACTGAACAATGGTTGGCACAGACAAGAAGGGCTGAATATTTTCTGTGCCGTAGCATTCTATGGTTCTATTAACATTTAAATAGATTGTAGGTTATAAAGTTACAAACGGTACAATAATTTCATTAATATTTCATCCATGTGAGTATTGCATTTTCTTCTAATCCCAAGTGTAGCAATTAAAATATCTGGGGGAAAAAAATGATCTAGTACCCATTGGTTTTGCCTTGATGTGTTTTACACTGCAGAACTCTTCTGGAAGGTATTTAGATGAGGACCTTCACAGAAGACTCGATTTCCTGAGAGTTGGACCTGTGCCCATTTGGACCCATTGATCTCATGAACACAGTTACGCCCAGAATTACCTAATTGGTGAGAATAAAAAGGATAAATATATTGTCTTATCATGTCTCAGTGCAGCTAATGGAATAACATTGGAAGAACAGTCACTAATTCCAAACGGAAGAGGAACTTCATTATACTGCAGGTGTGTGTGGGGGGTGGGGGGAGTGGTTTCTACAGGAGCAGCTGCAGAGTTAATTGTACTATTTTATGAGATTAATAATGAATTAAGACTGCTCGAGGACTTGCAATGATGAAAGTTTCTTGCCCAGTATCAAAATTCAATTCTCTTCCTCCAGCGTGTATTAAATGTTATTTTAAAACCATAACAAGAATTCTGATTTGAATTCGTCGATACTAAGTATCCACACCAATTTTTTTTCCGTTGACTAATCTTGTATTGGCCAGAGAATTGTGTGCTGTGCAATATGTTACTCAATTTATCATTGATATATTCTCTCAAAAATCTTTATATTACCATTTAACTATTTTGAAATAATGGCATGATAATTCAACAGTATCATTTTAAGTAAAAGCTCTAGTGCAGAGAATTTTAACTGCAGATATCTGGAACGAATCTGATATCTGGCATCTGGTGTCAGCCTGTAAGGATATTTATGGGTGAGCCATACTACTCCCTGAAGTTATTGGAAGGGGCTAGAATACTCCCACTGGCAGTCTGCAGACCTAATGAGACTATTGAGGTGTGATGCCAATTCTTTTACACAGTACATCAATACAATTTCATGATGAACAATGTGTTCTTGGGTGATTAAATAATATTCAAAAATAATACAAGGTGACTCTTGTGAACTGATGTACAATAATTGTGCATATTATCTGGGTGGGAGAAAAGATCAAGGGCAGTTTCTTATTTTTTTCTTGAACAAAAAAAGTTGCATAAAATGCAAAAAAGAAAGTACAATCTTATGAGCCTACTTCATGAATTCCTGCCCTTTCTGCAAATAAATCAACAAATGTAAGTATAAAGTTATTGAGCAGAATTCTGATGTTTGCCTGATTTGGTCTAAACATTTTTTGACAAATATGACACCATTCTGCAATTTAACAGTCAAATTGTAAAGTTAGAAATATTATTCCAGGTTAGATCAGGAGTTGGTCAATTTTCAATGCATCACCAGAACAGCGAGGGGAAAAAAAAGTTCCGAAAGATGAGAGTGTGGTCGCTATTAGCTCCTTTTCACATTGTAACAGAGAAAAAGTATAGCCCAGGAATGTGTTCTCGTTTCCACCTAGTTTAGTTTCTACCCAAATTAAAAGGCTTGAGTTGGTATCATCTCCAGTTCAAAGAGTAGCTGCAACATGGAGAGGTTCAACCTCATCAGAAAAAATGGCTCTAGCAAAATGCTGAGGCTGTCATCTTCCACCCAGTGTAAGTAATATTGTGAGGCACCTCTAGAAATATAAAATGAAGAAGCACAAAATGAAACTATTCAGTTTATTGGACCTGTGCCTCTAAAGACTTTCCAATTGTCCTGTTGTGTCGCAGACTAGCAGCAATAGAAATTCACAAAGGAAATGTTATATTTTATCTTTTAAAACAATATTTTTATTAATAACTACTAATAATATAACACATTAGTCAAATTAACCCCAATTGTGTGTGTGTGTGTTTCACAAACACCATTATAGCTTAGGCACAATTCTGGAAAATAATTCCCATCTTACAAATCCCTTTTTGAAATGTAGACTTTTAAACTGATGTACAGAAGTAATCACGAAGGAGGTGGGAGAGACTGCCGCAAATTGACAAATCCTTGTTAAGTTTCTTCCAGAGAAAAGATCCTTTCATATGAACAGTTGTCACAACTCTGCTTTTCCTTGCATAGGGGAAATGAAATGAGTGACTTCCATGATGCTTCCAATACCCAGATATGAGTCAATCAAAGTGAATTTTCCTTTGGTCACTGTGATTCAATAATTCCCCTGACAAGGAGAATCAGCCGAATTATCCGTTTCTTACAGTGCTCCATGAGATGGCTGGTGGTCAATAATGTCTCATTTCTTCAGAATTTCACCCACATGACTCTCACATCACCGATGTCCTTGGAAAAAACAACAAATGTTCCTTTTCTTCTCCAAAGTAGTGAATTTGGGTCTAATCTGCACTAGTTGTTGCTACCTAGTCTGTGAATGGTTGCAGCCAGTGATACTCGCACTAAATGATTGGGAACATATAATACCTGTTTTTTTTGTATAGCCCTGTAAGCTTTTCTTCATATTTCACTAATTATTTTTATAGAATTTATTACTGAATCTGCTATTGCTTCTCTAAATTGCCGTGAAATCCAGATCACAACTTTGCCTATAATAATTTGCATTTGCCTGTTAGATTAATTTTTAATTATCTATTTTCAAGGCCTTCTGCCACAAAACAAATTTCAACAAATCTCCTTGTGATTGCATACACGTCTATTAAATATTAACCTTGCTGTGAGGAGAGTAATCTTAGTTCTTTTATTTGTCCCTCTCGATTTTCCTTCATCCTGGTAAAATTCCAGTGATTTTCCTGTTAAGTTTCTTTAAGGCTTTGACTTTATAAAAGTGTAGTAGCCTGAGTCCAAATGATTTTTTTTTATATTTACTTTAATTCTTTGATGGGATGTAGCCATTATTGGGAAGGGCCACATTCATTGTTCTTCCCTAGTTGTTGTTGAAAAGGTTTTGCAGATTTATCTTTTTGAACCATTACTGTTCTTGTGTTTCGAGTATTCTAAATATCTTTAAGTTGCCTATTTCACCATCCTTAACCAGCATCGGTGAATGATCAAAAAAATACCTCCAAGGTTGATGGTGTGTAACCCAAGCCCTATTCTCAACCCTAATTGTGTTCCTGCATCCTATTCTTCCAGAAGGTAGAGCTTTCCCAAGTTTGGTGTGCACTGTCAAAAAAGCCTTGATGAGTAATTGGAGTGCCATTGATGGAGAGTATGAATATCTTGGATGGATTATTTACTAGTAGGCAGTTTTCTCTCCTTAGTGTGAAAGATCTTGAATGTTATTGAAGCTAGCCCTAAGCTGGAGAGTCAGTGGAAAGTGTTCCAACACAGCCATGGCTTTCCACTGTAGACATTGTGAAGTTGGGAAGACATTTATGCAGTGTGGATTACCCAGACTTGGACCTGTTCTTGTAAGGGCAATATTTATGTGGCCAATCCAGTTCAGTTTTTCAGTTACCAGTTATTTTCATTTATCCAGTGATCAGTAACTTGCTGTCATTATGGGAACATGAGTAGTATGTGTTCAAGACTGAGATGGCTGGGGGAATAAAGACATAACTTAAAATTCCTGTGCCACACTAAACTTTCAGTCTACAAGGTGGCACTAGTAATAGTCCATGCACTGCTAATTAATCAACTCAACAATGAAACTCTAATCTCTTGGTTTCATGTACTTCTCTAATGTTTCAGTAAGAGGAATCTGTGCTGGTCTCTTCTAGTGGTTATACTCAAGAGTATTCATATTAGGAATTTCACTGTTGTCATTTTGACAGTTTGTACCAAATCCTTCAGTTCATACAATTTTTCCTCCGATATAATCTGCATGGATTTTTAATTTACAAGCCAAGCACTGAGCTAAACAAAATTTGAGTTTGTAATGTTAGTATAGTAAAATCTCCGGCATCCAGCACCAATAGGGATTGGTAGTTGCTGGATATGAGAATTTTGGAGGTTTGAGATTGTTGCATTGATTGGCAAACTGACCGCTAGGGGGAGCCAATTTTAAATGTTCATATTTTTATCTATTTATTTTCCACAATTTCTTTTTTGCCAGTTGCTTGAATTTTGGATAACGGGGATTTTACTGTAGTTGAAATGCTTTGTAAATCGTTGGCCAGAGATTTAGTCAATTTTATAACTACATCAGTCATTCCAGGGACAAGACAGATGATGCCTGAGCTTGTCATGAACACAAGCCACATCATTTGTCCTTTGGAGAATTTACCCTTCCATTACACTTGGCAGCTTCTTCCACTTTCATGACAGCTCTGGAATTCGCAAAAGCTATAATTACATCATTAGACACAAGACACACCATATCAACATGCATTTAGTAGCACCCATGGTGCTTGATTTTATTGACAAACATCTGAATCATTCACTTTTGCATTGCATTGGGATTTATATTCATTTTGCTTCAAACGTTCTCAGGTTACAGCAATGATTACAATTTCTTTGGTGGTTCTGAAAAATGCCTCAGAAATGCAAGTACTTCTGTCATAGAATCAAGTAAATCTCATTGTACTGAAGACATTACATTGTTCTCTATTTCAAATGATCTGTGCAAAAATTTAAGTAGATGGCATGCACCTCCACAAATGACTATTTCCCATTTATTATACTAGGTTTTTTCCTGAGCTGATGTGAAGTGTGATATTGCTTTGATAATTTGGTGCACCTAGAATTATAAAAACTGGTCAGTGAAAATGATGTCATGGATACACACTACCATCAAGGAGGAGGTACAGGAGAATTTGCAGACTGGGTAATAGCTACTTCCTGCAGGTGTTGAGATATATATGTTATGTCGCAGACCAACAGCAATAGAAATTAGAAATTCACCAAGGCAATGTTATATTTTTCTTTTAAAACACTTTTTATTAATAAGTACAACTGATATAACACATTTAGTCAAATCAACCCCAACTATGCATGAATATACATTTGTGTGTGTAATGCCCAAACCATTATAGCTTCGGCACAATTCGGAAAAGTAATTCCGAAGTTCAGTCTTACAAATCCCTTGTCAAAACGCAGACTTTTAAACTGATGCACAGAAGTAATCATGAAGGAAGTGAGAGACTGAGTGACTGGACTGCTGAAAACTCTCAAATCCTTGTTAAGTTTCTTCCAATGAAAATATCCTTTCATAAGAACAGTTGTCACAACTCCCCTTTTTCTTGTGTAGGGGAAACTTCCATGATGCTTCCAATACCCAGATATGGGTCAATGAAAAATGACCTTTTCTTTGGTCACAGTGGTTCAATAATTCTTCTAACAGGGAGAATCGTCCAAATTGTCCATTATCACAGTCATTCCTGCTCAGTGTTCGATGAGGTGGCCTCTAGTCAATAATGAATACGGTTTCCTCCAATATCCCACTCTCACGAGTCTCTCAGCACTTGTGTCCCTTCTCTCTCCAAAGTAGTGAATTTGAGTCCAGCCTCTACTCGTTGTTGCCACCCAGTCTCTCCACAGCTATGAATGGTTTTTAGTCTGTACTAGCCCTTAAAATGATATTAACACTATATGAAACATGAACTTGTGTTCATATTGTTATTTATTTGTTTTAAATTATATCTATGTATATATGAGATTATTATGTACTGTACATTGTGTTTGTGTGTGCACCTTGGCCTTGAGAAACACTGGTTGGGTTGCTTATGTACAGTAATGATAAGGATACAAAAAATAAAATGAGGAATAGGCCATTTACACCTTTGCATGATTTGTCTAGCAGTTAGTGCAATGCTATTACAGTGGCAGTGACCTGGGATAGAACCCAGTACTGTCCCTAAAGAGTTTATAAATTTTTCTCGTGTCTGCGTGGGTTTTCCCCAGGTGCCCCAGCTTCCTCCCACCTTTCAAAGCATGCAGGGTGTGCAGGTTGTTTGGGTGGCATGGGCTGGTGGGCCAGAAGGGCCAGTTTCCATGCTGTTCATCTAATTTAAATTAAACTCCCAGCTGGTCAGTAAGATCCCAGCTGGCCTTTTACTTAAAGGTCACTATCCTGAGCATCCAAAAGTCTATTGTTCTTTATGTAGAATATATAGTTAATGCAATATATTCCGTAGCCCTGTAATGAGAATTGCAAAGATTTGCTAACCCGAATTTCTACTCCCTTAATTGAAAACTCACTCCTGGTTCTATTATCAAAACTTTAACTCTACATCTGCTTTTGTCAAGCCTGGTACAGATTCAGTACATTTCAATGTGATCACTTCCTTTTGTAAACTGCCCAGAATGTTTCATCAAAAGGATAATCTCCCCATTCCAGGAATCAATCTTGTGAAGGCTATGTGTAAGTATATTTTTCCTTGTTTTGATACACCAGACTGACAATGTGCAAGTGCCATCTCATAGATATTCTATTTAATTTCAAAGGTAACTTTGATTTTTTTCAATTTTAAATTTATTGCAATAAAGGGGCAATATTGTTTGTCATCAGAATTACTTGCAGTTCCTGCATGTTCACTTTCAAAGATTTTTGAAAGCTCGGGCATCAAAATCGCTCAAAATTTAAACCCATTTAAAATGTCTGACCATTTTAAAAATAAAAAAAAACTTCTTGACCAACATTTCATGATTTTTACCTTGTATCCCAGTCTGCCAATCATTGCCCAATCACTTCACCTGCCCATATTCATTTTGAGACTCTCGACACCCTTGTTACACCTCATCATTGGGTCATCAGGAAACTTAGATAAAATATATTTGGTCCCCCATTCCATTTATTGACATAGATTGTGAATAACTTGGGCCCCAGCCCCAATCACAGAAACATTCCACTGGTCACAGCCTCCCATGTGCAATTGACCTGTTTATTCTTGTTGGGTTTCTCTTCAAAAAAACAATCCTCAATATTATCCTAAAAACCTACATTCTTTTGTGTAATCTCTTGAAAGGCACTTTGTGAAAGTCTTCTGAATGTCTCAATGCACTGCACTGATTCATTGTCTCTTTTATTTATATATATATATATATATTATAATCTGAAAACTCTCAGCAGATTTGTCACATAAATTATCTTCGATAAATCCACATGTCCATTATTATTGTCTAAGTGCCCTACTGTCATTTTCTTATTCATGGATACATGCATTTTCTTTTCCACTGATGTGAGGCCAGCTAGTTTATTTCTTGAATGGTGGATACTTGCTGCCTTCCAATCTGAGAATCATTCTGGAACATTGGTTCTCAACTTTTTTCTTTCCACTTACATACCACTAAGTAATCCCTATACCATAAGTGCTCTGTGATTAGTAAAGGGTTGCTTAAGGTGGTATGTGGGTGAAAGAAAATGTTTGAAAACCATTGTTTTAATCGTACCTAATTGACTCGTTATGTGCATGGTTTCATAACTCTAAAGGAAATGGTCCAATGACTACTTTTCTCAAGCAAAATATTTCAGTAACAATTGGATCTAGAGCAATGATTCTCAACCTTCCCTTCCCACTCACATATCACCTTAAGCAATCCCTTACTAATCATAAGGATTACTTAAAGTGGTATGAGTGGAAAGCAAAAGATTGAGAACCACTGTTCTAGAATATATGGAGTTTTGGAATTTGAAAGGGGCTCGTGTGGTTTTGAAAGCTGAGTAGTCTTAATATACATAGATCAGCTTTAGTTGTAATAACAGTCTTTACACAAATTTAGGCTCTTTGTTCAGATCAACTTCAGTGCCTGTTGTGGGTTTGTTGAAGTTCAATGTACACACTTTGTTGGGGTGCAATAATTTTGCAAGTTGCTCACATTTATACTGATGCAACAAGCCTAGATTGTGGTTACCACATCAGTAGTTATTTTTCTAATCCCTTTATGATCTTGTACTTGAATAAACTCCTGGATCTATAACACTCTGGAACCATTATGCTTCTCTAGTTCTTATTTCTTGTGGATCACCTTATTTAATTGTTCCACCACTTTCACTGCATCTTTTATTTTGGGCCATTTGCTGAATTTTGTCATTATAATATTTTATCAATTTTCTACACTTGAAGTGTCTTGAAGTAACTTCCTATGGATATGGCATTATAAAAGAGGAAGTTATTGTTTTTTACTTAACTTCCAAGAATTGTTAATGTAGTATCTTTGTTCTGCAAATGCTGCTCTGGAGAATGGTGATACCAATTGAATCATTACATTCTCATTCCACATTTACAACTAATATTCAAGTTTTGTGTTCACTGGATTTCCAAAGCTTGTTTAATAATTCAAAAATACTGCAACATCCTATTCATATGTTGTCTTTGAGCTGACAACTTCTCTTGGGTTTCAGTTGTGTCACCGAAGTTACCATAATTACGTTATCCAAATTCAAATTTAATATTTTTAAGAATATAGTATTAATGCAGAGATCTCCAGACTTACTGAACACTGATCTGTAGAGAACACAGATCAGAAGCATTATGAAATGAGAAGCATGATTTATCTATGTGTAAGAATGTTAACACAAGCACATCATTGCTTCAGTTGTTAAAAAAAACCCCTCTCAGGGCAATTTGTCCTTGTGAACCATGGCAGTGCATGTACTAATGGCATTCCCATAAAGGTGTTGGATTCAAGATTCATTTTATTTTCATGCAATAAAACAGTGTCATATTACACAAAATTGCTTTTGCCTGCTGTAATGCAGATAGATTCGCCTTCAGCAGAAATTGCCTGAAGCATCTCTTACAATCAGAAAAAGAAGCAAAAGGGAGATCCCTGCCCCCCAGATGCACGAGTGTCTGTAGATTTGTCTCCAAAATTTCTGCAGCCAGAGTCCAATCCTAACTATTGGCAACCCGAGGTCCAGATCTGAGCCTCCAACGTGATCAGGAACACTTCAGCACCTTTGGCTCCCCTCGCATCCCGGTCCAGATACCTGGTGCCCCTTCAGCCATTTTTGAGCCAGTCTCCAGCAGCTCACGGTCTGGCATGAGTCCCCTGACCATAGTCTACAGCACCTCTGTGGGTTCCTCACCTCAAGTCGCCAGCAGCCTGCCACATGCATGGGTCTTTCTGCCGCAGAGCTCCCTTACTAGCCCACTGCCATGGTCACCATCCCGTGGGTGATCACCACTGTTTCTCTCAAATGGGGGGGGGGGTGTTCTCCCCGTTTTCTGGTGCCCTGAGCCAGTCCTCCACTTCCCTGGAGTTTGCAACTCCTCATGGCTGCTGGCGATTAGAGGCGCCGCCATCTTGGGCGCAGACCCCGCAGTCGTGGGATCTTAATAAAACTACCATCAGTTCCTTTATTGTTAAAAGCCTGTGTGGAACTGACAGCAGTTGACTGGGTGGTTGATTTTCCCCATGGGAGTGCTGTATCACCACTCCTAGCTCTCCGTGGGTCTGCACCAGCGGCAGTGCTGCCATTTCACAATTTTATAATTTCAATGTTGGATAGATTGTCTAGAATCTGGCTTATTAATAACCTTGAAACCAAAGAAGTTAGTTCAAGTTTATCGTGCAATTGCACAAGTACAACCCAATGAAACAGCATTCTCCTGTCCTTGGTGCAAAACCTGCAAGCACACAACCAGACATAACACATGCAGACAAACAATACTTTTCTTCTTTCTTCTTCATTGGCTTGGCTTCGCGGATGAAGATTTATGGAGGGGTAATGTCCACGTCAGCTGCAGGCTCATTTGTGGCTGACAAGTCCGATGCGGTTGCAAGGGAAAATTGGTTGGTTGGGATTGGGTGTTGGGTTTTTCCTCCTTTGTCTTTTGTCAGTGAGGTGGGCTCTGCGGTCTTCTTCAAAGGAGGTTGCTGCCCACCGAACTGTGAGGCGCCAAGATGCATGGTTTGAGGCGATATCAGCCCACTGGTGGTGGTCAATGTGGCAGGCACCGAGAGATTTCTTTAGGCAGTCCTTGTACCTCTTCTTTGGTGCACCTCTGTCACGGTGGCCAGTGGAGAGCTCGCCATATAACACGATCTTGGGAAGGCGATGGTCCTCCATTCTGGAGACGTGACCCACCCAGCGCAGCTGGATCTTCAGCAGCGTGGACTCGATGCTGTCGACCTCTGCCATCTCAAGTACTTCAACGCTAGGGATGAAGGCGCTCCAATGAATGTTGAGGATGGAGCGGAGACAACACTGGTGGAAGCGTTCTAGGAGCCGTAGGTGATGCCGGTAGAGGACCCATGATTCGGAGCCGAACAGGAGTGTGGGTATGACAACGGCTCTGTATACGCTTATCTTTGTGAGGTTTTTCAGTTGGTTGTTTTTCCAGACTCTTTTGTGTAGTCTTCCAAAGGTGCTATTTGCCTTGGCGAGTCTGTTGTCCTGTATTTACAAATGAAAGGCTTCTGTCCACATTCTAATTTTCACGAACCATGGCCATCTTGTATACTTCAACCCAAAGCTAGACACAAACTGTATGAAATAACCAGTAGTCAATCTGTTATTTTGATGACCTGTTCAATTTTAATCTGGGCATAACATATCTTACTTAACATGAGTGATATTCTCCTTGTTTCATACTCTTTAATTTTTTTTTCCCACATTTAGAAAGAGCACGGTTACACAACCCCATGCTGCCCAAATGCCCTAATTAACCTACAACACCTGTACATTTGGAAACGTTGGATGAAACTGGAGCACCTGGAGGAAACCAAGCAGACTCAGGAAGAATGAATAAACTCCTTACAGACAGCGCCGGATTCGCACCCAGATTGCTGCACCTGTAAAGGTGTCATGCTAACTGTGACATCCTATTGCATATATTTTTATTATTTTATAGATTTTAGGGACCTAAACCAAAACAAAAAGAGGGGAAAAATCTGAAATTACAACAAAATTCTGTGAATGTTCGAGTCGGGCAGCATCCGAGGAGAGCGAAGCACATTTCAGATAGATTTTTCAAGAGAATTAGGGCTTTGCAAGATTCACTATAAAATGTTCAAATAAAGATGACGGGGTTATCCCATGAGGAGGCTATACTCGATGGAATTTATAGAAACATAAAATTATGAAAGGCATAGATAAGATAGAGGTAGGCAAGTTGTTTCCATTGGTAGGGGAGACTAGAACTAGGGGACGTACCCTCAAGATCCAGGGTAATAGATATAGGATGGAGATGAGGAGGAACTGCTTTTTCAAGATGTTGATGAATCTGTGGAATTTTCTGCCCATTGAAGCAGTGGAGGCAACCTCAGTAAATATATATAAGGCAAAGTTGGATAGACTTTTACACAGTTGGGGAATTAAGTGATTCATATTAGCAGATACTCAACAAGAGTGAAAATACTAATGAGAGGAAATTTCTTTCAATGCATCTTATATAAATAAAATCCCTCTTCTTATAATATGCAATATGGAAAATAAAACATAAATAAATTGTTAGGTCAGATTATCACTCCAGCAGAAATTTAACGATTCCACTTAAAAAATCTAAGATTCTGACATCCTTTCAAAAAGAAAATATAGATAATCTGATTTGGCCTAGCCTCAAAATCCAAAATAGAAGAACCTATTGCAATGCAACAGTCGTCTCTTTTCTTTCTTTCTTTGGCTTGGCTTCATGGATGAAGATTTATGGAGGGGTATGTCCATGTCTGCTGCAGGGGCGTTGGTGACTGACAAGTCCGATGCGGGACAGGCAGGAACGGTTGCAAGGGAAAATTGGTTGGTTGGGGTTGGGTGTTAGGTTTTTCCTCCTTTGTCTTTTGTCAGTGAGGTAGGCTCTGCGGTCTTCTTCAAAGGAGGTTGCTGCCCGCCGAACTGTGAGGCCCCAAGATGCACGGTTGGAGGCGATATCAGCCCACTGGCGGTGGTCAATGTGGCAAGCATCAAGAGATTTCTTTAAGCAGTCCTTGTACCTCTTCTTTGGTGCACCTCTGTCTCGGTGGCCAGTGGAGAGCTCACCATAGAACACGATCTTGGGAAGGCAATGGTCCTCCATTCTGGAGACGTCTCTGTTAAGTCCTCCTTAAGAGCTGCTTAAGTAAAATTCTAACTATTCTTGTCCAGATCATTCTTTGAGCCTGAAAAGATGCTGAAAATGTTCATGAGAATGTTACCAGAATTGGTCGGCTTGAATTTCAGTAAAACCCCTGATATTGGACACCTATGGGAATTGGTAGATGCCGGATAAGTGTATTTTCTGGTTGCTTGAGACTTACTCTTACAGTGACTAACTAATACCTGCATTAAGAATAAACACTTTACATTGAACAACTTCACTTGCATGAATATATAAACCCTAAAGCATTTTACTTTATTTTCAGTCACATTCTTTGAAAACATTTAACAGTGGCTACATCTGCAGGTTCCTTCCCCTACATGGAACCACCCAAAAAACAAACAATAACATTATAGATAATTAACCCCCCTCCCCCAAGTTTACAGATAAAATCTCTGACTGAGATGACTCTTAATAAGCAGAAATAAGGAGACACTTTAAAAGTCTCACCCCAGTTGCAAGTGGCATCAACCTGGGCAACACTATTTTATTCAAACACAACTTTATTTAAATAGACGCTATGAGCAAAGCATGACCAAGGCACCCCACTGACTGAATATTTGCTCCCATTTTCACCAAAGGTTTAAGTTTTACTTCAGAGAACATTTACTTTTTACAACTTTAAGTTATTTTCCCCTATTGTTTTATTTTTTTTTAAATTTTCCTCAATTTTTTTCCAGGTGCTGTCATTTGCTTGAATTCTGGATACCAGGGATTTTACTGTATAAGAAGAGGTTAAGTACCTTGTGACTTTTCTCACAGGAGGTTAGGAATCTGAGGAGAGACTTTATTGCCCTTTTCCATTGTAGATGAATCTAAAACTAGGGGTCATAGATTTAAGGTGAGAGGGGAAAGATTTAAAAAGCAGCTTTTTCATACAGAGGATGATGGATATAGGAATGAGTGGCTGGAGGAAGAGATAGGAGGCTACAATTGTAACATTTAAAAATACAGGCACATGGATAGAAAAGAGTTAGAAGGATGTGGGCAAATTGGATTAGCTTGGGTAGAAAACTTGGTTGGCATGGACAAGAAGGGCCACTTTCTGTGCTGTAAAATTCTATGACTCCATTAGTTTCAACAATCTTTTTTTAACATATTTCATTTGTTATAGTTTGAGATTTCCTCTTGCAACAATTCTGCTTTTGTTCCTTAGAGCAGTCATTCTCAAAGGGAAGCCTTACGGCCATCCTGGGGACCACAGCACATTTGTGGGGGGGGGGGGGCATGGATTGAAATTATTAAATGTTTTTTTAATCTAGTTTGTAGAAGAGAAATATGGGAGAAACCAACTGAATGCCTCACAGGAAGGGGGCCATAAACTTTGAGAAGAGTCCTAGGGTGTGGGGGGGGGGAGGGGTGGGCGGGGAGCATCGACAAAAATAAGGTTGAACATGGCTGCTTTAGAATTGCACCTAATATTTCCAATGTACACAATGATCCATCTATGTGGTTGATACCCTCTTTTGTGTGTATTGTTTATTAAGTGTTTACATGGTTGTAAACAGGGAAAATCTTGATGTTACATTTTTGTTATTTATAAATGTTTCTTAATTTTATCTCTACAAATCCAGCAGCCTTTTGAAGTCGTGCTGATTTTGATAATAATCTTACAAGTTACCAGATTATCTCAATTCTATTAAATCTTAATTAAATTGTGAAATAGAGCTGAGTAACCTTGATTTGGAGGAGAAAGAGCACCTCCATTGACCCCTCCATTATCCAGGTTATTTTCCAATGAAGACGAAGAACCTGGATAATGAAGATTTTGACCTTGTAGATTAAAAATGTTTAAGGTTCTATTCTTCAACCTGAAAGCGATACCTTGCCTTATGAAATATTTGAATTTCAGATTATATTTGTAGATTTCATAGATACATATTTTGTTATTGGCAAAATTAAACCATTTGTTTATGGAACATAGAGCAGCACAACATTCTCCCCACATTGCTGTGCTCACCTATATAAACCTACTCAACACAAGTCTCACCCTCACAGCCCATATCCCTCCATTTTACTTACATTCATGTGCCTATCAGGCATATATTGGAAGGATTACTAGTTTCAGAATTTATTATGCAGACTACAAACCATATAATTCCAACATGATTACAAATGTTTGTTGTTTCTTCACAGATCTACCCAGCTGAAGTTATGTATGTTTGGATAATGGAGACAGTTTATTGAAGTATGAAATTTTATCATGATTTGATCGAAAGCAAAGTGCAAAATTCTGAACTAATTGTTGGAAAAAAGATCAAAGTATACAACATGTGGGGGTAAATAATTTTCTTTTGTTTAATCACTAATTCTGAAACCTCAGTCATTATCTAATAATTGGGTTATTTAATGATGAAAAATAGTTAATATAATTTTCCTTTGTCATTTAGTAATTCAGTTTGATGATAGTTATAAACATTCATTTAATTGCTGAAGATAAATTTTTGACTGGAATCATAAAAGAGCATCCTTTCTCCTTTGATTCTTCCTATAAACAAGTGCAGAAGCGCCATCACTTAAATCTAGTTAAGGTCCTGTTATTGAGGTCAACGTTGAATATACCTCATTAAGCAGCTCATAGAACTACAGAATAGAAAATGGGTCCTTCTAGACTGAGCAGAAACATCATTCCGCTAGTCCCACTGACCTGCACCCATTCCATAACCCTCCAGACCTCTCCCATCCATGTATCTATCCAATGTATTCTCAAAACTCGAGTGAGCCTGCATTTCCCACATCAGATGGTAGCTTGTTACACACTCCCACCACTCTCTGAGTGAAGATGTTTCTCCCTGAATGTTCTCCCTGTACCTTTCCCCTTTTAGCATAAAGCCAGGTCCTCTTGTATTTATCTCTCTTAATCTATGCGGAAAGAGCCTGCTCACATTTACCCTGTCTACACCTCACATAATTTTATAAACTTCTATCAAATCTCCCTTCATTCTTCTATGCTCAAAGGAATAAAATCCTAACCTGTTTAATCTTTCCCTATAATTCAAATCCTGAAGACCTGGCGACATCCTAATAAATTTTCTCTGCACTCTTTCAATCTTACTGATAGCCTTCCTATAATTTGGTGACCAGAGCTGCACACAATACTCCAAATTTCACCTCACAAATAACTTATCCAACCTCACCATAACATAACATCCCAACTCTTGTCTTCCTGTTTGATTTAATGAAGGCAAAGATGCCAAAAGCTTTCTTTCGACCCAGTCTATCTGTGATGCCACTTTCAGGGAATTGTGTATCTGTATTCCCAGATACCTTTGCTCCTCTACAATCTCACTGCCCTACCATTTAGTGTACATGTCCTTCCTTGGTTCCAAAATGCACCACCTCACACTTGTAACTACATTAAATTCCATCTGCCATTTTCGGGCTCATTTTTCCAGTTGATCCAGATCCCTCCACAAGCTTTGAAAGCCTTCCTCGCTGTCCACAACACCTCAAATCTTAGTGTAAAACTTGCTGATCCAATTTATCACATTTTCATCCAGATCATTAATATAGATGACAAACAACAATGGTCCCAGCACTGATCCCTGAGGCACACCACTAATCACAGGCCTCCAGTCTGAGAAGCAATCATCCACTACAACTCTGTCTTCTCCCATTCAGCCAATTTCAAATCCAGTTTATAACCTCTCCATGAGGTGTCTGAACCTTCTGAACTAACCTCCCATGTGGGATCTTGTCAAAGCCTTAGTAAAGTCCATGTAGACCACATCCACAGCCTTTTCTTCATCTACTTTCTTGGTAACCTCCTTTTGAAAAAAACCTTGAGATTTCTTAAACATGACCTACCACACATAAAGGCATGCTAACTTTGCCTCATCAGCCCTTGGCTGTCCAAATACTTAAATACCCAACCTCCATTAATTTTACTACTACTAACGTCAGGCTCACCGGCCTGTAATTTCTTGGTTTACTTTTGGAGCAATGGAATAACATTAGCTACCCTCCAATCCTCTGGCAGCTCACCCATGGCTAAGGACATTTTAAATATTTCTGCCAGGCCGTCTGCAATTTCTACTCTAGTTTCCCTTAAGGTCCAAGAGAATATCATATCAGGCCCAGGGGATTTATCTACCTTTATTCACTGTAAGACAAAAAGCACCTCCTCCCCTTTAATCCCCATATGTTCCATGCCACTACTGCTTGTTTGAATATGTAATTTTTTTTTACATTACAAAATGTTAATTCATTCAGTACTTCTATTTTGTACTTTTACATTCTCAAGTTGTAGCAAAGATGACAAATTTTAGGATTGTAGGAAGAATATTAACAATATAAATCTTAAATAAATACCTCCATAAATTCAGATATTTTTAAAATTAATCAACAGTCTTCTTAGTTTTAAATACTGCATCATATCGACAGGGAGAAAACTCTGATTGCCCTTGTATCCAAGTATGTTTTATTGCAGAAAAAAAGGAAAATATAGCAAGGATAAGGCAATAAAAATGTGTTTATAATTAGTGGTTTTGTCCATGGTGTCAGTGGGAGCAGTAAAGGAGGATCAACGTATTATATATATATATATATACATATATATACATATATACATACATATATATATATGTGTGTGTGTATAATATATATATGTGTGTGTGTATATATATGTGTGTGTGTGTGTGTGTATGTATGTGTGTGTGTATAATATATATATGTGTGTGTGTATATATATGTGTGTGTGTGTGTATGTATGTGTGTGTTTGTGTATATATGTGTGTGTGTGTGTATATATGTGTGTGTGTGTGTATATATATGTGTGTGTGTGTGTGTATGTATGTGTGTGTGTATAATATATATATGTGTGTGTGTATATATATGTGTGTGTGTGTATGTATGTGTGTGTTTGTGTATATATGTGTGTGTGTGTGTATATATGTGTGTGTGTGTGTATATATATGTGTGTGTGTGTATATATATATGTGTGTGTGTATATATATATATGTGTGTGTGTGTGTATGTGTGTGTATATATATATATATATATATATAGGATCTTGCATAGAATTTCTAATGCAATGAACCAAGGTTATACGCATGTGCCTTAAACTGCAAACCTCCCCAGTTGCACCTTCTTAGGGGTATATTGTACGTTTTAGAGGCCAATGCTCATTTTCTGTTGACATGCAAGTTTTGGTGTGTTTATTACTTGAGTGTGGTGTTAGCTAATGTGTGGTTAAAAAATCTACAAGCGCACACACACACACACACACACACACACACACACACACACACACACACACACACACACACACACACACACACACACACACACACACACACACACACACACACACACACTTGCCAAATTTATTCAATTGAAATCTCAGGGGTTGTTTAGACATACTTACTTTAAACAGTAAATTAATGGCAATAAACATGATTTCAAAGCACAAATTGAAATTGATGAGAGCACATAATGTATTTTAGGATCAAAGAAAACTCTAATTAGAAGCTAATACACAATATCAAAAAACTTTTAAAAGATGAGAAGCTAATGCCATGTGGATGCATACAAAACAGTCATTTTTTTGTTACTGAAAATGGTACAGCATTTTATTGTTTTTTTAATAGAATGACTTCGTTATTTTATGGAAATAAACATTTTGAGTGTTAATAAAATTCACCACTCATTCACCAGTAGTTTTTAATGTTTGGGAGCTCGAAGTTGTGATCAAATTTTAAGACCAGATCACCAGGTGTGAAAAGAAATACTTCAAAATGACCAATTTTAGTGAAACTATGTAGATCGTTATGTTGTCTTTTAAAATTTTATTTCCAGTGATAAAAAAGGTTAAAAATATACAAAGTGTTCTGAATTATTTTTTCATTCCATAATTGCATGTTGAATATATTTCTTTATAATTATTGTACATGTTTCTTGTGGAAAATATTATAATATTCCGTTAGCTGTGTAACAAAGCAAGCATACAATATTATTCCATCTTGTATCTGAATCGCTTCTATTCTAGTTTACGTTAAAAAGGGCTATGGATCGATATACAAGACTTGCAGTTGAAGATGGATTGCAATACTTAATATGAACAATTGGTGGCGTCTGAGGCACACAGACCGGCTTCAAAGGTCCATTCTGTTCGTGTAAAGATGTTCTACCTGGTACCTCTCGCCCACTCCCTTGTGAATGTGTGAATGAGAGAAATTTCAATTTGAAACCTAATCCTACCAGAATCAAACTGCAAGTACGTCTCCAAAGTTTAATTTGAAGTTTTACCCGTTCAGTACATTCAAAGAATGAACAATCCCTTGCCAAGTCATTAAAAAAAAATCTTTTTTAGTTTATTTATAAAATAGCACGCATTAATATCATCTCACGGGACATGAGGAAATCAGTAATAAACCACAGCCAGAAAAATAAGAGCTTCTGATTAAAATGAACAGGACACTCAGGGCTGGGATTCCTTATGCGTGCACCTAACAGAGAACTTCTCCGCAACTCCACGAACGTTCAATAAGCAAGTATTCCAGGACACAAATGCAACATGAGTTGAGAGATGAGAAACGTAAAATTATAAATGCTCTGATTTGTTCGATGTTCCTTAAATTATTTTGTTGGTGAGGAATTTTAACTTTCCCTAAACACAAATTCGTCTATAAGTATCGACCCTAAATTGAAATAAAATATGGCCTGTTGACCGACACTGTTAATTTCACTGGAAAACAGATTTGTTAATGACCCACTGATTTAAGTGAGGTGGATTTCTTACCCCCCCCCTCCCCCTCTCAGTTTGCCTCTTGCTGTATCTCAACCCTCGGCAGAGCATTGGAAATTGTGGGTTGTGAATATTTTCTTTTTTGTTGTGAAGTTCACGAAATATTTGTCCAAATCCCGACGAGTTAATATCCAGGACCGTAATAACATTTTTTTTTAGTACATTTTATCTTAGTGATATCCAAACGATGTTCGAATGAATATATTAATCCTGCAACTAACCTGTTACAGCCTTCTGTCACCGACTGCAGCAACCACTGTGCGAGTGCAACCAGACCATAGCACAGCAGCAATGGGAAGACGACTATAAAAGGTCCCCCTCCGCCGCCTTGAGGTGAGGTGGGGAGGGTAACAGACGAATTGCTCCGTTCTAATCAATAATGTTTACATTTGACATTTTAGTACATTCTAATAATCACAGAACATTTCGTCAATCCTAATGCAATCAGCAAGTACTTTTACACACATAGTAAAACACTTTTTTAAACAGTTTCTCTAAGAAAACAAGAAAGACTTGATTTCCTTCGCATAATTTAGGCACTGGGTGTTCGCAAGGATCCGGCGCGTTCTTTGCTTAATGTTTTGCCCTATGTGGAAATCTTCAACAACTTCAGAAGCCATCATTAGAAACTTGAGCTAATTGTTGCTCTGTGCTTATCCATTGAGTAACCGTATAGGGGCGAACGCCAGTGGCAAACCTTTCCCATCTCTCCCCAACCCACCCATCCATCCATCCTCCACCCTCCCTCCTTGTTACCTATATTGATCAGCACGTAATGAATTTGCTGCCATGGTTTATTTCTCGGGTTACCCTGCTTGATCCTGATGCTTTGCTCCAGTTTGAAAATTTGACGATAATCTTTGAAGTAGCCTCCCTCCCACCCATTCCTTTCCTGGAAGCTTTGATAACAATTCAGTAAAAACGACAAAAAAAAATCTAATGTTCTTGTAAACTGGTCTGTCTCTGTGCTGTCTTTGCCCTGTACCGAACCCAAATAAACTAGATTTTATTCTCATTTCCTGTATTTAATTGAGAGTACAGCTATTCCAGATGGATGTTCTGGTGAAACTTGACGATCTGGATATCTATAAGCACTGTGTATATTTTAAAGGAATACCGGGAATGGAACAATGCGCTTGATATCTGTTAGGAGAGCTTTTCATATAGCACTTTTTAATTGTTTCTTTGAGATATTTATTCCCGATTTAAAAAAAAGTTAGTAACTTTATTTTCACATTCTTGCAAATCATGTCTGGTTTATTTCTCTGCTGACAGTTTGTGTCTTGTCAGTAAAAGTAAGACGAGCGAAGATTATTTTCCACCTTCAGCTCCCAGTCTGTATTCCTCCAGTTCCAGTGAATTAGTTCAATAAAACTGACAATCAGCCTTCCTTTTCCACGATCAGTTTTGTCTTAATTCATTTTCCAATCAGTTTCTCCCTCCCCCCAGTAGAAATATTATTGACCAAGAGTTTGCTTGTAAGTGGACTGTGTTGAATCCCTTACAGCTAATGCACAGTTTGATTTAATTATTCATTTTTTTGGTGCAAGATGGTGACGCGTGTGTAATAGAACAAAGGGAATGTGAAAATGAAAGGCAGAGATTGGGGTGGGGGATGGTGGAGAGGGGGAGCTGACGCTGAAAATCAGCTGGTAAAGGTAAACCTCCATCCTGTCAGTGCCACTCCTCTCACACCGGCCTGGATGACTCTTCCATTAACACAAACTGCATTTCCAACAGCATCCAGCCCTCATTCCTTGTAAGTACAGCCATCCTATTAATAGCATGCCAATGTTATTTACAGTATTGTGTAGCTGTGTCTGGTGTCATCATGCTCACACCACCACCGAAGAGGCAACGGTGAAACTTTTATTTTCACTTTTTAAATTGTGCACCATATATATATAAATTAAGATCATTAGCTTATGTGGGCGAGAAGCATGTACAGTCCAAGATAAACCTGATTTTGCGTGCTGTTTTGTTTAAGTTATTTTGTGGGGTTTTTTTTTTGCTAATGAGCTTGCTTTCAGGAATAATTTGTTTGAACTGCTTGAATATAGATTTAAGCATTCTCCGACTTGCTGAGTAATGTTTGCTCTCTCTGTTATACATTGAGGTCGCTGTCATGTTGTAAAAAAGCAAACAATGATTCATAACTGTTAACCTGAGTGCTCACTTTATCTGAGCACCCGACTCTCTGTGTCAGGGGCCGAATATATTTAATGAACACCTGGAGGTAAGTTTCTTCAACTTCAAATGTAGACTGTTTTTAAATGTAAGAATTTGTATCAGGTACTCGACAATAACTCTTTGGGTAACTTTCACCGCAACCTTTCCGCTTCTCGACACATTCCTCCACAGGTCCCATGCCCTGCACCTTTCCCAATCCCAGTCGAGTCAAACAAGCCATCTTACTGTGGATTGTTAAAAATACCTTTGATAAATGTGACGGGGGAGGGGCGGTCAAATGTTAATGTAGTCGTTTGGAAGAGGTGGGCGAGCTGGATCGATTTCATCTATTTTATCGCTAACAACAGCGCATCACAGGCATGGTCAACAAAAGTTGGTCCTATTTAATAAGCCACGCTGCGTTACTTATATAAAATACCCATAATATGATACATCGGTCTGAGATGGAATAATATCTGTTTGAAGTAGGATGAACTTTTTCGGATGTTTTCTTTAAAAAAAAGCTTTCTCGATGTTTGTTTATGAACCGATTTGTACTATTTTAAACGGCATCGGTGACAACAGTCTGCTTCTCAACGCACGCTGCTAAAGTTAAAGCCGTTTGTTCTCTGGCGACGGTCACGCTACCCTCGCGGATAGAGACACAGCCACTTTTGTCTAGCGTTCAAGCACAACACACGCACACTCGCATACCTGGAAGCGCCTACTGGGAACCGTACGCCAGGGCCAACCGTACGCTATCCCCTGGTCGAGCGTCCTGAACACGGGCTCTCGGGTTTCTGAGTATTGCCGCGAAGTAAAAGTTTTTGATTTTAAAAAAACGTCCAGACTCCCCCAAACTGCCTTTTGCGGAACGGAGCAGAGCAACAGAGTGGCTCGGAACTGCTCCGGATTGGTCGTTGCGCAGGACTCCGTGTGCAATTGCGGAAATTTCACTTTCACCCAGTAAATCGGAGAGTTTGATGAGGGAGTGGGTGGAAATGAATCAGTTTGGACTCGATCAATAATCCTGATATCGTGGGGTTTTTTGTGTGTGGTGTCCATTGTGCTGCGCTCCTTGATTTTATTCAGTATTCACCTATTCCTAATCCTGTACCATGATGCTGAAGATATCCCTCCCGCTGTAATATTAGGAGACGCCAAAAGTCAACCAACCCTACGGAATTGAGTTAATTTGTATCCATTTCTGCAGATTGTGGCGGCTGTTTCATTTAAACAACAAAAAATGTTATGACATACTACAGGTCGCCTCTGTGAAGGAGGAGACGATACCCCTCGAGCGCTCTGTTTCCCATCCCCATAGAGCACACTTTACCCCCGCCACCCCATTCTGCCCTGAACCAGGGTTGTCGTAGCATTCTGACCCGAGGTGACAGACCTTTTTAATGGCTCAAATACCGGGAATTCACGTACAAGCTGCGCTTCCAACAAAGGTCGATTGTACTTGCTCAAACCTGTTGTTTGTATTTCCGTCCCTGGGTTTAAAGAAGAATCCGCTAACACACAACGATCAACGTTCTTAGATTGCCCGATGAGAATTCACAAAAGTGGACAGTCTCTGTGTCATCAGCCTGCTTCATACTCGTTGCGTTTGAGCGTTATTCTCCCTCAATAGTTCCACTGAGCCAGAACTTAATTGAAACGCAAAATGACTGGCGGGAAAGTGACTTAATATGAGAAGACTTGACACACTCCCAGTTGCAATATCTAAGTGCAATGCTTTGTTTTATATTGTTGGCTACATTTTGCCCCTCCGAACTTACTACCAGCTGAACGGCATCGTAATATGAGCGACTTTAGGGGTAGAAACTCCCGTTTGACAAGGGAACGATGGACGACGGTTTATACGGACTGAACAGCCAGGTCTGAGTTAATTTGATTGACGAGTTTGCATTGAAGTTGTTTCAATGGATAAAGCAGAGCCCCGAAGGCACCAGAGTGCATCGTCCTGTCTCTCGACTGCGTGCAATCCTTAGTCACATTTCAATACGTGTTGGATCAATGCTTGATGCACACGATGAAAATATGTAAATAATATCAGTTCAGGGAAAATCACTTACTTGTTTAAACTTGCCATATAGTTTCCAGTATCGGTAGATCTGTTGCTTGCAATAATCCCTTTAAGTTCGAGACGCACTAAACCTGAAAATAAATTAAAGTTCTCCATTGCATACCGTGATAAAGTTCATGTGCACGAACCCGGAATAGAGCAGCCTTCGTCCGTATATGCCGGGTTAAAAATGACGATCGTGATACTGCTGTTAAACAGCAATCTTGGAAATATACAATCTGCTGAACGATTCACGCGGGTTACATTTTAATCAATGTCATCCCAATAACATTTGTGTAATGTGGGTCAGGAGGTGTACTTGTATCTGAGTTGCATTCTCCATGCAGGTAATACATTTATGAAATAATGAGCGATATGCGGATTACCGACTGGCGTGCTCGTTTTCGTGACGGTACCTGTTACGCGTTGACCAGCTTCCTTTCTTTCATTTTGCCTGACCATAAAATAAGATGCTTCAGTGCACACTTCCCTACAACAATAGATAACTTTTTTTTGTAGTTCGGGACTATTTTACCGGAGAGCTGGAAGTTTATCTGTTTTGATAACAGCTGGCGAGCAAGGGTGAGACGGGGTCATTTTGCTGCGTTTCAATACACAGTGTGTGCAATAACTATCTGAAATCAAAGCATTGCTACTTCAAATGCTATTTCGGTATAGGGTGGAGAGGGGAAATGTTGCTGGATAAACATATAACCTATATATTCTTATAATTGCCGCATTATAATCCAACACAGATTGATTACTAGCCAGGTGGCAGTTTCATTGATCCTGCCGATGATTCCAGGTACAGCGATTATATTATCTTATATTACAGAATATGTTACATTATACATTATCTAAATATCGGCTGACATAAATAGATTTTACTTCAGTTTTGTGACCAGATTTAGCACAGAAGTTTCAGATTTTAAAAAAAATGGTTTTAAATCTGGTACTTGATGCCAGGCACAAGTTCAGCCCGAGAAGGAGCTGAAAATAAAAGAGAGGGTACCCGGTGGCTGTGTTCCCTTCCCTCCTTCAATATAATCATTGTTACATTCAGGAAAGGATCATAATATACTGATTACAACATCTCTTTAAAAAAAGTGGCAGCTAAAGGGTTAATGTGTAACTCTATCAGATTACCGAGTTGCACAGTATCAGTAAAAATGTAACACGCCAGATGATCTCAGTGTTAGCTTTCTCAGGCACGCTCTGCGATCTGAACAACAGCTCCGGCAAACGCCGTTCCCTCATAAATGCAATCAATTATACTCAATGGTCTAATCGCAGCCGCGGAGATCGACCCAGTCGCGCTCTCTCCAATGGTTATCACTTTCCGGGGGGGAAAAAAAAACCACGATAGGTATCGGAGATCAGTCCCCCCCCCCCCCCCCCACCCCCAAACCGGAGGCCAGCCTGTTTATAATGCGGCGGTTTCTTGAATGAAAAAACAATGCTCTTTTAGAACAAAAAAAAAGTTCAGGAACATTATCGCGGAAATGGCAGATTTTCTGAAATGCGTGGGAGCGGTAGAAGCTGTGGTCTGAGAGCGGATCGGAGAGAGAACGAGGGGAAGTTGGGTTTTCTTTCAGTTTTGACGTGACATCGGTTCACATTTGCGAAGTTCAGCGATCTCTGACCAGCGCGGGGATGTTCATCGCTGGCTGCGCTGTTGTGTAGTATGAGTTGGCCCGGTGGCTGGCCGATCGCTTCCCCTCTTGCCTCAGCCCTTCACACTCTCTCCCTCTCTGTCGCGCTGCTCTCGGGAGCAGCAGACAGCAAGGCTGCTTGCGAGGGGGGAGCCATAAGATCAATGCCCTGGCCATCCACTTTCTGATGTTGCACGACGGGAAATGCTTTGAATATTTGGGACATGGCCGCTGGAATTGATCGCCAAGATTGACAGCACTAACCATCGCCTTCACTTGTTCCACAGAGAATAGCAATATCATTTTTCGGCAGCCCGTCGGCAACTTCTGCCAGCGATTCGGACACCCCCACCCCCATCAGCTCCCTCTCCATGGCCCGGGTACGCTTCAGTTGACTTTAAGCTCTTCGTTTCAGCTCCTTTTGTTTTTTTTTTAAATACATAACGATTGTTTTAAAATTGTCAAACGATTTGACACATCTAACGACACGGGATAGCCCCGGAGCTGCTCCTCGCCAGACTGGCGTCTAAGGTAACCCGGCAAAACCCTTATGTTTGGTTTGTGTGTGTGTGTGTGTGTGTGTGTGTGTTCGCGCGTTGATTGTTGTGTCTACGGATCTTTGCTTCTGAGCATTTCTACGGATTTCTTCTTCAGTGCTGTGGTTGGAGAATGATTTTTTTCTCTCTCTGCGATCTGGTTAGGGTCAGTTTGTGCGCCTAGAGGTTGTTCCGCAAATAAACCGCCCCCCCTTCATTTAGTCATCTACAATGTAAAAAAAAATCCTTGCGAGTTATTGCAAACTGAAATCTTTCTGCTCCTCACACGTTACATGAATGAAGTCTCTCTCCCCCACCCCCCCCCCCCTCCCCACCCCCGCATCTTCCGAGCAACCCCTATTCTTTCCTTCCGCGATTTACGCCAAACCGCGTTGGAAAGCGAACATCGCTGGGAATCAGAGTTTTACAAAGCCATCAGGGGTAGGGAGGAATTCGGACCCCGGCGTTTCCGAGTCCAAGTGGGGAAGGTGCGATTTTAGAAGAAGCTGTGATTTCGTTTGGAAAACAATAACGTGTCGCCACACCTTGGATGAAGAATGCGAAGTTTTAATGTGTATTGCACTGGTCATTCTTGCAGTATCGAAACAATTAGCAACAGTTCCCTCATACAAGACAGGCGGCAATTTCGACTCTGTCCACACAGCGGTACTAGATGTTAAGTACCGCCTGTGGAAAGCGTCTGATTATAGAATTATAAAGTTGTAATCTGGATGTTTCAGATGCTGTCTGATGTTTATTTCAAACTGTTTTAAAGAATGTTTAAACCCCGACACTTCTTGCTATTTCACCCATTTCCTCCTTTGTCTGAGATCATCTCTTTTTTACTCAGTTCCACTGGGGAGGGTCATGCAAATTGACCTGAGAAAAATACACAAGCACGTAAATTAAAATAAAACAGACACCCAAAGACCGACCCATAAGGAGACAATACCAAACCTTTCCTTGTAACAAGCTTCCTTGGCGCGATCACACACTTGTGTCAACTACAGAGGCCAAACGTGAGTCGTAAACTTCACTTTGAAACCCCACTGATAACGTTATTTTCGAACAGTAATGAAATGCTGGACAGCACGATTTATTCCCGAACTATTTGGATATCGATTAGATCACAATAACTGTATTGTTTATAAAGTTTAATGCAATTTTATATTAATACACCCAATTCTTTATTCGAAAAGTCAAAAATATTTATATTTTGTTTGGCGTGGATCTCAATATTGCATTTAGTTTTTACATTTAATATTGAGTACATTAACACAGTTTCTTAACAAATACACACTTCATTAAAGTAATTTGGGGCATTTATTTCTGTAGCTGCGTTGGTGACGTGTTGTTTGTAATCCGATAAATGTATCTATTTTCTGCGAAATATTGCAATAACTGTTCCACCCTGTGCGTGAAAGAAGGAAAGCGTTCAATGGTATCTCTAAATGGGACATTGCCTGTTTACCAGTCGGAAGCTCCGATGTTATCGATCTGATATAGGTGACCTTCCTTTATCCACACTTTCTCGGCTGCAGAAGGAGAACGAGGGAGAAAATTGAAGAGACAATTATCGTTGTGCCTGTTACTGTTTTCCCTTGGTGACGGGAAGGTGGGGGCGGTGTATAAAGTGAGTGAGAGAGAGAGAGAATGTGAAAGTTGTCTGGGGAGAAGAGATTAGCTCTTTCTGACTTTTGGGTCAGGGGTGTTTCCCAAAATACTGAGTCAAAACTTTCACCAGAAAAAATAGAACTCATGTTGAGCGCAGATAAGCAGTATGTTTAACCACAACACATCTGTTTATTATAAGGTTTTGGAAGTCATTTGCAACATTACATCTCTCATTTTTGGGCATGACGCACACGTTATTTTCAGATTTGATGCTAAAATGTTCAAGAATTCTCATCTTTTACTGGTTTTAAAATGTTGTCATGTAAACGGTCTGCGTGACTCAGTTACACCTTCCTGTACATAGTTTAATGTACATTATTTTCTCTTTGTGGTGTGCATGTACAATTCATAAATAGGGAAACCGAATGGTGGAAAGCATCTCGATCGGTTCTAATGATGAACTGGTAATTGAATTGAAATTATATATTAGGAATTTCACGGAATATACACACGTAGGCAACACAGTTCATTTTGTTTGCTACTGTTGTCAAGACCAATCGATCATTTAATCTGAATAATCCATGCATTATGAGTCTCGCAGGAAAATATTTGATGGCGTAGTACTAAACAATCCTTTTATGTGAACAACAGTTCTTAAAAACTAAGTGAGTCGCGTATGATTTCATGTGATTTATCTGCACAGCAAACGATCGCCAGTATAGATTTTATTGAACGCTATTTAGACACACTTCATTTAATAACCATTCTTGGTTCTACATAACATAATGCAACTAATGCTGAAAGACTGTTTGTAAAACAATACCCTGACTAGTCCCAGTGTTCGGGAAAAGTTGATCTGCTAATGGCATTTTGTTTTGAACAGCTGTCTGACTTGTTGCTTGCTGTTAAAGTAACTTCCCTCATAAGGTAAGGTGGCACTGAAGCTGAAAGGAGGTCCAAATGGCACATTTATAATTAGATTGCAAATTCAGCAGATTGTGCCCATACTACTGAGTTAAACTGCAATGTCTGGGATCTCAATAGAGGCGTCTTAAAGAGAGTCTCCACTGAGTCTTGGGTTATTCTCTTTTCACATTCTTCAACCTCTACAGCCGTGAACAGCAGGGACACTTGATTAAGGCCGTATATATTTCACATAATAAACACCTAGCGAGGAGCTACAAGGCTAACGTTTGGAGTCAGCAGCAGGGGTGTGATATTTAAATTGTAGACAGATATAGACGTTGTAACCGCGATATGCCACTAGTTTAGTTCATATTTTTACATCTCACAGTATAATTCAATATAATGAAAAGTACATTAAATGGAGATTCAGAAATTATTACCTTTTTTAAAAAATGCACGTCACTAATTTATATTACATTTGCAGTAGTTTATAATCTGACATTTTTTTGTGACCTGGAATATATACTGGATATTAAAATAGCAAATACATTTGTTTGCGAAGTTAGACAATACTACCAAAGAGATTCAGGAACATCCGCTAAACTAAAACAAAGAACTATTTTGGAATAGTTTTACTTCTCCTCGTGGACGATTCCTTTTATTGCTGTTGACTGACCTACCGGATTGTTCAATCAAAGCAATTTTTAAAGCAATAAGGTAGTTTCCCTTGTCATTTTAACATGTTTCTTCAGATTAATTATTTGACCAGTGATCGTTTGCAAATCAACCTAAGATTCGCTATCGTTTACACTCCAAACAAACTCCTGCCTTTACATATCCACAAAAGTAAGCAGAACGCATTTGGAACGAGTTAGACTGCCACGACCTCATTATTGTTTGCCCAAGAAATGAATCTAATTTAAAGCACAAATTGAACTTAATGAGAATATGAATTGAAGGCAAGATTGGAAAATCAGCAACTTGCACTTCAACATCCTAGCCATATTTTCCACGAAATTATTTAAAGGTAATGGGAGCTAAATGGACAACATCTTTTTGAGGTTTCAGTAAAAATCTGAATTCTAAAGACTTTTTAAACAAGGAAGACACAAAATAAATTCGATTGAATCACCTGTTGCCTGTCGTTTGGTGTCACCCAATTGCGCAGAGACCCTGGAAAAATTAAGATTGAAAACGTGCATTTACTAAAACTTGTTGAGTATGTACAGCTCTAGGTTCCAGTTTGATTAGTTATTACAATGGGAGGTAAATACTTTTGCAGACTTCTGCAAGGCGAAAATTTCACTTGATTAAGTCGCATTCAAAGAATTAAAATCATATGACGGAGATGTTAGAAGCCACTGAGGCAAATTATATAAATTGTAAATTTATTTTGCAGAGTTCGGGGAAAATGTTTGTTTAACGTACGATTCAAATGTTGCTTTTGAGCTGAACGTTTCAGCTCCCTGCTGCATGACGGCATTTCTAGGGTTAATTGACTTACACCGGCACGGACATAATGCAGACTATTGTAGGTTCATTTTTACTACAGTTATTTTAGGTCAGCCTAATAGGTTTGAAAGTTTTTTGTTGTAGTTTGAAATATTTCACCTGAGCTATACAGTCGGAGTCTATGTTTGTTCCAATCGCCTCCTTTCTACCATCCCACCTCCTCCAGATTCCATCCCGGAGCTCAGATAGACCCCCCCACTCAAAACATACTGGAAACTCCAGATTTCACGGGTATGCAGGTTAAATATTGCAGGTGTTAGAGACTCAGTTCATGTTCCCCTGAGAAGCAAGTGTGTCCCCCCGTTCCCCCCCCCGCCTTCGGGGGACTTTTATATGGGGTGTCTGTTCAAACACTGCTTGACGATTGGAACGGACAGAAAATCTGTGCAGGGAAAGGTAGGAGAAAGGCGGAGAGACGGGGGTGGGGGGGGGGGGGTGGGGGGGAGAAAGGGGGGTGAGGAGCAGGGAGCAGAGGATTAAAAAAAGAGAGAGGTAACAACATTTTAGTGATGGGAAACAGAAAATGAAAGACGCCCGGGAGCAAATCTTCACGAACGTTAAAATAAAACAGTAGAGTACTGCGCTGCGATTCAGAGAACACTTCTACTTGACATAAACATTTCAGTTGTAAATGGAAAGGGGAACTGTGAAAAGATTGAAAGGAGATTGCCAGCGACCGGGATAAGAGTGTGGGCTGTCAGACAGGGTTAAGGTCGAGGCTTGCTGACAGAGGCTCAGATTACCCATCACAGCGGGCACAAGTCGAAGCAGCAGAGCGAGTGGGTCTGAAAGGACATTGTGGTGCTGGGGATCCGAGAGGCGAACACCCAACTCAAATAAGATCGACCACATACACTTGACGCAGTACTGGACTGAATACCCACTCGTCCCCATTGGAGAAATATATGGCTTTCTTGGCTTGATTAATTTAACAAGCACCGTTGTGTAGTGCTTTTGTGTGTGTGATTTTGTTCGCGAAATAGCCCGGAGTTGGTGGATCTTTGGCGATTCTCCCTCTCGGCTTGCCGATAGCCCAGATGTGATTTTGTTTTTGCAAGATTCATTCTTCTGCAAACGGTTCCAGCCACAGATCCCGTTCATTCTGCAGAGCCCGGAGTCCAGGGCATCAGCAGGAGTTGTCAATATTAGTATCCAGCAAAACGAGCCCGTGTGTTAGGGAGAGAGTGAAGGGAACTCTCTGCAGGTCATAAAGTTTGTTTAAAGTACGCATACGATATTGTGAATTTAAACCGTGTCCAAAAGACAAACATTTAGGAGTTTTCAACAATGTACTTGGAAATGTATGCCAATAGAACAGATAAATGGGAACAATTCTTACTGAGAAAACAAATTAGGTAGTTGATTGTCAGTATGTGTTGTTTCCCCAATTTTAAATAGTGCTAGTGTACTTTTCAAAAATGGGAAATAGGCAGAAACTGAACATAGTCTTAGAATTTTCTGTCTTGTGCGTCTGAAACCACTCTGATCCCTAACGCTATGATCAAGCCCTCAAGACTTACTCCAAGGTGTAATGGAAAATACTCGTCAATTATATGGAATCCAAGTTGCTTTTTATTTTATTTAGGCCTTGGACATTTTTTCATGGAATCATTGAAATAAAATTGAGGCAACCTTGACTTCATTAACATCTCAAAGTAATTATTTGCTGACAAATCATACTTCTTATTAAACATTCAATACTCAAGTTTGTAACAGGAGACTAATCACAAGGAAAACATTAGGTATACAAACGAAATAATGTTTAATTATTTTCACCCTAGGGAGAAAGTGCCCATTCCTGAAGATGATTTTATATGTGTATGTATTCTTAACATGATGCAAATATGCTTCTATAATCCTCAGAGAGTTTAATTGTAATTAACAGATCCAAGGCTGCACCTTGTGCACACAGACATACAGCTGCATTTTTCAAACTGCACTGTTCAAGTAGCACTTAACTCTTATGCTTTATTTAATCTGTAATCCAATAGAATATGTTGAGTTCATCAAGATGCTTGATATATTTGATCCAGATATTGACTGTATTTGAGGACTGCAGCAGTAAGCTATTGACTGCAGAGTTGCAGAGTGATTAAGTGATTTATAATACCCAAAGTCGAAGGCTGAGAGTATTATTGTACACAGAGGTCAATTCTGTGACCTATGGGCCAAAGATTCAGTTTAAAGACTGAAAGTTGTGGTCACTATTAACTAGACTGAATATTTATTTATTTCAACTCTACCTAGCTCCAGTTTTGTGGCTTATACCCTGTATTGTTTTGTCCATGGAAGTCGTCATCGACAAATTGTTGCTTATTGATAATAATTAAAAGACAGTAATTTATTTTTCAGTCAAGGAATAAATCTTCCTCCAATCTGATCAAAGGCATTTTCATAGAGTTGGTAGAATGAGTTTACTTCTGTCAGTTAAAACAGTATTGTGGATATGAAAGCATTTTACAATATTTCCATGTGAACTATGAAATGCAATAATAATGAATATTGCCATTATAATTATGGCTTAATCTTGCTCAGAAAGAAATGGAGTTTTAGAAATCTTGTGTGAAGTTTAAATTCAGAGCAATTTCAGGAATTCAATATATTACACAAAATACATAGTGATTGCCACAGCATTAATTTTTAGCTAAAGCCTAATTTTCTTTTGTTGCATATTGGTATCAAATTAATGTGTGTCAACACATGTGATATATACCAGATGTATTTCATGCCTGAAAATTCTCTAGTCATTAGAAATATAATTCTTTATATGTCATCCAGGGATCATAATTTATGTCTCTCAAATGACTAGACTTGATAACTCAAAAACAACAGAGTTGTGAGTAAATTATGGTCACTGGAATACATGAGGTATAGTTTGGACTCATGACTTTCTCACGTCCTCTGCGCATAGTCTAAATCAGTTGAGTGATGACATAATCTTCCAATATTTTTTGGTCTCAAAGACCATTTCTGAAAGGGTCTGATTTGACAGCTTTCTGTACACTTTCCATTATCTATCCAAATGTATGATTGATTGTAGAGAAGCACAACAGAAATTGATCTTAATTTTATACAGTGCCTAGATGTGCACTGTCCAGCGGAGGCCATTGGATAGGAATCAGAGGTGAGAAACAAAAGCAAAACATCCTAACATCGTTCCAGCTGAGATCAGATTACTCCAGACAGCCCAAGTATTTAACTTGGGACCTAACTTGTCTGGTTGATTAGGACCCTCAATAGTGCATTTTCCCCGGGGCATTCTGAAGCTAAAATATACATATAAATGGCACAATCATTAAATATTCAACATGGTTATCACCACCATGGAAAGACTCACAACTAAAAATCTTGCGGATTGAGTAAAAACACAAGAATGCGAGTAGTGAAGCAATAGATGGGAACAATTTGAAGGTAGCAGTCATTCCCTTGTTCGAGTACGTCTGTACACACGGATTATTGGATATTGTCAAATTTTAATTAACTAATACACTTGAGTAATATCCCATATCATTGCAAATCATTGACTTAAAATGTGTTGATGCATTCAAAACATTTCCACTCTATTTTCAACAGACTAAATTGACCTAGTAGGTCATAATCACATAGAAATTTACTGTGACATGGTTGACTGGACTTGGTTAAGGCCTTGCCCCTGTCATTCATATTAGGACCTGATGAGCATCCTGTTAATGGGTTATTTACCATCTGAGGTAAAACCATGACAGTGGGATTTCTCCAAATAATGTAACATCTTGTCCACTCATTGAAATGCTTGTTATCTTAATATAAAGATGCAGTGAAACTTAGAATTAAAATACACTGGATATTTAAAAAAATACCTTTATCAACCATAAAATGTAATTAAAAATTCTGTCATTGGAAATCACGGTTTGAGATTTCTGAGGAACTTTGTTGTGCAGTAAGAATCCCTTCCTGTGAGCTATTAAATGCTTATGTACTTATTTAGGCTGCTATATAGGTAGTATCATAGATTACATAAATATTTTGTCTATCAACTATGCCAAGTTATTCTTTATAAAGATAAAGGGCTCTACTGACTGTTAAAATGCACTTGCAATGAAGGTCCAGGCTTCAGCTATGAGCATAATTAATCTGTCAGATTTCCACTTCACCTGAATGCTCAACATTTCTTTCTTTTTCAATATTTTTATTACATAATAATAGATACATACAGAAAAAAATGATTGATTCATTACAAAGTCAGCAAACACGTTAACAGGACTTTTCCTTTTACCTTATGTAACTTATTGTTTCAAGGATATATTGAAAAAAAAGAAAAAAAACCAAAAAGAGAAATAAAAAAATCAAAAATATGATATATAATCCGAACCCTAAACCATTCCAAAGTTGCATGGCAACATAAAGAGAAAGTACAGTAATAGTAAAAAATAAGAAGCGCAAAACCACTAGAATCACAAATTACATAATTATCATTCCCATTAAAGGTTATGAAAGTAATTCAAAAAGAAGCCCTAGAGATTCGAAAAATTCAAATACAAAAGACTTGTTGAACATCTTATTTTTTTTTCCAAATCTCTGACCAGTCATTTCCATGAGAAACGAAAACTTTGAAAGGGAGCCCTAAGCCTCAACTTTGTGCTGTCTGAGGTTAGTATGTCAATACTTGACAAATCTTCTATTTTAGTGGTGTAATTAAACCATTTTTATGTGTTTAATCAGCACAAATGCATTCTATGATCCCACAATACAGTTTCACCAGTATAATTTTATTAACTTTGAGGAAAAGATCTGTTGATTATTTAAACCAGTGGATGGGAAGAAAAAGTTTGAAAACCACTGTTTTAATCGCCCCTAATTGACTCATTATGTGCACGGTTTCATAACTCCAAAGGAAATGGGCCGATGACCATTTTTATCAAGCAAAGTATTTCAATGACAATGGGGTCTAGGGCAATGGTTCTCAACCTTCCCTTCCCACTCACACACCACCTTAAGCAATCCCTTACTAGTCACAGAGTACTGATGGCATAGTGAGTGAAAAGGAAAAGGTTGAGAACCACTGATTGAAACTATTATTGATAATAGTTTTAAATTTTGTGTAGTACAGTTTTTACTTAAAAATATATTGAAACTTAAAACATCTCCTTAAAGATTTAGTTACATTTTGGAGAAGGCATTTTCAGTCATATGAACATTATTGCACAGAGTAGTGATATGACCCTTGCATGAATCACATCTGAAGCATTACAATTAAACAGCTTTCTATAAAGGGAACAGGACTGTGGATACATGTTTCATTAGCAGATGAGCTGAAAAGGTGAGGGTGGGTCAGCGGAGAGTGGTATGTGACTATTACTGTCTCCTTTTCCATTCTTTAAGTCACATTATAATTTTAGAATCATATTATGATATCATTGTTGCACTGGAACCATGTTAGTGAGGTCATCTGCAAATACTTATGCTTGTCATAGAATAGGACAGAACACTAGTGCAGTGACATGGCAGGTTTAAAGAGTACTAACACAGAAAAACCAACAGGCTTCATAAAACTTGCTACAAGTAGTCTTATTATTTATATTGAGAGTTCAGACAGTCTACCAAAGTATTCAAAATTTAATTAAGCATTGTGCACACATCGATGCATGTATAATAAGCTCAATCCAGTTAGGATAAAATTACATTAATAGTCTTTTATTCCTGATATTTGTCCAGCAGTTTCTTATTCAGTCACAAGCCCTTTAGGCAGGTCCATGTTACTAGACCCAACACATTTATTCAGCCCATTGAATTGCAATTTGTCTTTTGTGTTGATGTGAATATCACTGGATGGGATTTTTTGAAATTAATGAAGGCAGCTTGTCGGTTCCACTCTTATCGCTGCTTTGGAAACTTCTGAACTCAAATCTCTCTTCAGAATCAAGATTAACCACTGTCTCCAAATTTACAAATATCCTATATTACATGTGCACAAATGCCCTCTAATTTAGTGGTTGTCAACCTTCTTCTTTCCACTCATGCACTACTTTAAGTATTCCCTATTCCATAGGTGCTCTGTGAATTAGTAAGGGATTGCTTAAGGTGGTACGTGGATGGGAAGAAAAAGTTTGAAAACTATTGTTTTAATCGTACCTAATTGACTCGTTATGTGCACGGTTTCATAACTCCAAAGGAAATGGGCTAATGACAATTCTTCTCAAGCAAAATATTTCAGTAACATTTAGGTCTAGAGCAGTGATTCTCAACCTTCCCTTCCCACTCAAATACCTCCTTAAGCAATCCCTTACTAATCACAGAGCACGGATGGCATAGGAATTACTTAAAGTGGTATGTGAGTGGAAAGAAAAAGGTTGAGATCACTGCTCTAACTAAATATCGGGAAGACCAAAGCCTTTGTCTTGGATTGTGTTGCAAACACCAACCTTTTGATTCAATCCATTGCTCCCTTTGCCCCTGAGTATCATTAATTTTATATGAGTCAAGTTTCAATGACCACTTCTATCACCCATCTCTCACCACTGTTCATCTGCTGATGAAACCCGCATCCACAATTTTGCTCCATCCACACATGGCTGTTCTAATATACTACTGCTATCCTTGATCATTCTTTCCTTGTCTACATTATGCCATCCTACGCTCTGTTGCAAAATCTTCATGGTGCTCAGTATATCGATCTCCCCAATGCTGAGTGACTGGGTTAATTCCTGGTGAATGTACAATATGTTTAAAATTATTATCCCTTTTTTCAAATCCTTCCCTCCATTGTGTTGTTGTTCTATACATTTGCAATCTTTTTCTTAAAAGGATGGGAATTGGCTAAGAGGGTTGTTCTGTGAGGAGATAGGTGGACTGAATGGCCTGTGCATTCACAATTCTATAGCTGATGTTAGATATCCGTGCTTCTCCAATTCTGACCTTTTAAGTATGTCTAAATTTGATTGCTCTATTATTGAAAACTGTGCCTTCTGTTGAAAATATTCAAAGCTTTAATTTTTTCTTTCTTCCTTACTACCTTACTTTCATTTGTTAAGGCTCCCTTAAATTATTTACATTTGTCATATTGATCATCTGCATTAATATCTTATGTGTCCATTACTACATTTTATTTGATGGTCATATAATGTACTTGACTATGTTAAAGGTGCTATATAAATGCACATTGATGTTGTCCATATCACAGTGCAGAACAAATAATGCGTTCACTGTTGCAATTGCCCGCTCTTCAGATGAGATCTTAAAGTAAGAGCTACCACACATTCTCAGGTAGATGTAAGAGTTGGCATTCTGTGACATGCTGAGTTTCTGAAAGATGAATCATAAACCACAAGCATTATTCTTTTTTTCTCTTTAGTTTTAACCACATCGGTGCCTGTCGGGTAATTTCTCCCAATGGCCCTTCTCCAGTAGTAAATCTTTATGTTTTTGAATGCAGATATATGGCATTATATTATATTCACACACACATATAGACAGATAATCATTTTCCTTTGTTTCTGATTAGAGAATAATGTGAAATTAACTTTGAAATTTATGGTTGTTAATCTCTCATTTGTCAGTATAAATATTGGTTTCAAATTGGAATATACAGTATGAGAAAAGAAAATAGAACTTTTATATTCATAATGGACCAGACAGTGGGATGTTCAAATTTGTGATGCTACAATACAATTAAGAAATCAGCATGAGTAATGGGGTGACAATCTCAATCTAATTTAGAAAAGAGACTCATCTAATCATGAAGTGCGTGTACATGATGTTGCAGTACCCATGTTGCACTTTTTTCATCAGCCAGTATAGGAATTTAAACTCCACAGGTCTTGCCCATACTCAAAGCTGTTGTTGGAAACATTGTAATCCCAGTTGGACCTCCATATATGAAGCACAAAGCGAGTCCAAACGCACAATATGTTGCTCATTGGTCTCAGGTCCCTTGTTTGAGAACAGCCTCCATGTCATCTTCAATCACACTATAAAAACAGCATTACTAAGCTATCATGGAGTTCAACCACAAGTGTAACCAGCGGGCAAAGGCTAACAGACATTGTTCTAAGTACCAGTGCTGCATCTGTCAGTGATTTATTTCACAGCTAGGTTTTTCTAAAGCTCACACTGTTCCATGGAGGCAGACCTTGCCTCTTTGGCATTAGTGGGGGCTAATTTATCAATACACAATTCAGCTGTAAAATGAAGTTTAAATGCTTTCCCTTTTCTACGGTAAAGGCACAGCTTTCAGTCTAGAACTCAACCCTATGGAAACACTATTTGTGGTTTTATTATTTCCATCTTTCTCCTTTTACTTGTTGAAAGTTGTAATTTTAGGACACTGAAGGTATTTGGTGATAGTTATTACAGCTGAGTTCTGATATACACACGACCAATTTATTAAAGTTTTGTGAACTGCATTTTAATGTTAAAAGAGCAGTAATTTGGTGCCCTGGTATTCTGTGCTTGCATCAGGTATGTGTTTATCAGCCATCAACGATCAACTATGTCTCAGTTTGCACAGCTTAAAAGAAATTAATGTTTAAGTCTGGCATGTTAAAAACTGTGCAGACCAAGACTTCACATCTTAAAAAGGCAAAGCTTAGTTGTGGTATTTTACCCTCTCCTTGTCTTTTGAGAGGAGTAGAATTCAGCATTTGAAAACACTGGAATGGCATTTGTTTTATTAAATTTAACATAAGAGCTAGCTGTAATGCTGAAATAATAAAAACAGACCCATTTTCATCATAAATCCTATTTAAAATATAATTATGCCTGTCGAATTATAGCCATGTGACTAAGTGATGTACTATATCTAATCTACATATCTTTTTACATCTTGAAGCTAATAAATTCCTTAAGTAAGAATGTTTTTTTTAACAGTATAAAATACACTTTCCATCTTCATGGCCATTCCTCCCAGCACTCTTTCAAGTAATTATATTGGCAGATAGTTTATTATGATAACGAAGATGTCTTAACTGGGACCTCCATTTAATGGAGACTTGCATTCTAAAAGCTTGTGGTTTGAACCATCCACTCCCTAGGTTCTTTCTGTTTGTTCCTTTCACATTCCCCGAGGATGCAACAAAATAAAATGAAATATATTCATTTAGTTTAATGAAATATTTTGTTTTTAAACCAAACTTTTCTAACTAGCTTTATTAAAAAAACAAAAATAATAAAAAAACAAGCACTTTGCACTTTCTTAGGAATGATGTTGCGTATTAAATTACATGCATATTTTCCAGAGTAAAATAATTTTTCAAAAAATAGGTTCACATGGTTAGTCCTTGTGTAAACACTTGGAAGTGGCAATTGTCCCCATTCCCAAAACACTCTAATGAGGTTAATGGCAGAAATATATTGCAGCAGTTATCATTTCAGATCATCTAATCAGGCAGATGCAGACACCAGGGATGATATTACACAGATATGACATTGGGAGATTATGCATATCTCTTTGGTTTAAAGCAGAGAAGAATAATACGGTGCAAAACTTTGATCTACTCTAAGGTGATGCTCCTAGAAGAAAATGATATATTTTTCAGGTGCACATAAGTGATTGTGTTATTTGGAGGAAATTCTCTGTTCTTGAAGTCAGCACCTTTGGAACTTCTAATAGGTTTTGTTAAAACTACACTTTTAATGCTGCAAAATAATTGGGTGTGCCTTCTTGAGAAAAATGGTAACTGAATAATCAAAAAAGAGATACATATTTTAGCTGAATACTGCAATGCTGTTATACAGTAATAATTTGCATTCATTACACATATTTACCCTGGTACATATTGGTTTTCATAATACCATAACACTAATTTTTGATTGGTTTAATATATAAAGAACCAACATTATTTTAATGAGGCTTTGCAAGATCTGTTTTACATTCAATCTATTTAGATTGGAACCAAAGCTGGGCTAAATTTTCACCTTTAATTTGCAGCAGTGATATTTCTAAGGCTAAGCAAAAAAAAAACTAGCTGAACATTCAAGGGAGGAAATTCTACTATTTTGACTTTATTGTCAGCCACTGTCATCCAACTTTCTGTACAGGACAGAGCTTCGGATATATATCACTGTACATTTATAGATGTTCATCATGGACAATTCGTTTCTTTTGTTTATCCCCATGCTTACCACTTTGATCTTTTTTAGAATTAAGGGAAATGACTTATTGATTTAAAATATTTTGCTTTATCCATCATCTAATATTCAGCTTGAGAAAATCGAGAGAACGGGACAAAAAAAACAATTCAGGCAACTCTCCAGCTTGACATCCCCTCACTATACATACCTGCAATGGCAACCTCCTCGTGTCTCGACAGGAAGGACTGAAAATGTCACTGTCACAGCTGCTGGTGCAGAATCTGTACTTGTGTCAGCAATCAGGTCAAACTGCGTTGGCGCATACAGTGTTAGCATTGTTGTGCCAAGCTAAATATTTTGCCCACTGGGTCTACAAGTGAATTGAAAAGTTTTGATCAAAAGTAGAAAAAAAATCAGTATTTCAGCCAAATGTTGACTGGTGGTTTATGACTGGCAGATAATGCTTATACTTAGTTAACTCCTCCAAGTCTAGTGCAGACGATTTTCCTGAGAACCTAAAAAAAAATATTAAAGGCATTATATTTTACAAAAACCCATTCATTTTCTATTTCCTCCCATATTTTTCTGGATGGCAGTAACTCATGTTTGGATATGTGATCAAACACAAGCAATTACTTTCTGTATATGATATATAATCCTACACAGTGGACATTTAGTGGGCATGGATTGACCCAGTATTATATTTCTTGAATGGTTTGACTTTCAATGGAAACAAATGATGAAGAGTTTCCTTCTAGGTAGGCAATCCACACTATGCATTTCCTCTCCTAACCTACCTCCCTCTTCAATCTCAAACACATTAAAATGATCTCCATTGAGTGTGAGCTGGTATTTGACAAGAGCATTTTCAATACTGAATTGAAAACTAATGTGACCTGTTCCATTTGAAACAGGAATCACAATATATATTTCAAGGGTGGGAAATCTTTCCCATTTTCCTATAATCTCGACCTATATGAGAGTCAATCTTTCTACTACTTCTAAAGAAAGGCAATTGGGCTAAAATATTCACTCTGTTTCTTTGCCACCATCTCCTGTCTGACCTGCTGAATATTTCTATGCATTTCTGTTTGGATTTAATCTATATTTCTAGCATCTAGAGCAGCTATTCTCAATGGGGGCCATACCCCCCCATCCCCTGCAGGAGCCACGGCACATTTTAGGGTGGCCATGGACTGAAATCATATAATAAAAAAAGTATGTAGCCATTAGAAGAGATGTATGAAAGAAACCAAACCAACTAAACTTGACTTGTTCACAGAGAAGGGGGCCAAAACAAGATCTAAACATAAAGATAAAGAATGAAACATGGGAAAAGCTATGCTCCGGAACGGAGAAATACAATAAACACGAGGTTACGCATGATACAATATAATTGGTTACACAGGCTATACATCACACCCCAAAAGTTAAATAAATGGGACCCAAAGTATCAGACAGATGTTTTTGCTGTAAAATGGAAATGGGAACAACAATACATGCAATTTGGACATGTGAGAAAGTGAAAAATTTTTGGGAAGATCTAAACCAGATATTAAATAAAATCACAAAAAGCAATATACCAAAAAACCCAGAGATCTTCCTTCTAAGTAATATAAGAAATAAAGAATTTGGACTTGATTTAGATGGAGCACAAAAAAGATTTATTATGATAGCCTTAGCTGTTGCAAAAAAATGTATTATGTCAACCTGGAAATTAGAAGACAACTTGAGAATACAACAAGAAAAAGTAACGTATAATTTAAAAAATAATATCACAATATTCAAACAAATATGGGAACCATACATGAAATACAATAGAGAAATCCTACCACGGACCTCCACCACCTAAAATGACAGAAGGAGAAGACAACGAAATGAACTGATGCAGTATGTAAAAGTAAAAGACAAAAATTTCTGTTTATTTTTATTAAGTGACGACATTGTTTAATGGGTTTAATGTATCTTATAGATTGAACTTTAAATAAATGGGAAGGGGGGTGAGGGAGGGAGGGAAGGGATGGGGGAAAAAGGGGGAGAAAATGACACTGCATATCGTATTATATGGCGAGCTCTCCACTGGCCACCGTGACAGAGGTGCACCAAAGAAAAGGTACAAGGACTGCCTAAAGAAATCTCTTGGTGCCTGCCACATTGACCACCGCCAGTGGGCTGATAACGCCTCAAACCGTGCATCTTGGCGCCTCACAGTTTGGCGGGCAGCAGCCTCCTTTGAAGAAGACCGCAGAGCCCACCTCACTGACAAAAGGCAAAGGAGGAAAAACCCAACACCCAACCCCAACCAACCAATTTTCCCTTGCAACCGCTGCAATCGTGTCTGCCTGTCCCGCATCGGACTGGTCAGCCACAAACGAGCCTGCAGCTGACGTGGACTTTTTACCCCCTCCATAAATCTTCGTCCGCGAAGCCAAGCCAAAGAAAAAGATATATTCAAGAGAAAAAAATGTCTGTATGTATTTTGGTCAGTATAGTTTATAGTGTGAAAAATAAAAATAAAAAATAAAAAAAAAGAGAAGGGGGCCCATAAACTTTGAACAGAGTCCTAAGGGGGCCATAGACAAAACAAAGGTTGAGAATGGCTGATTTGGAGCTTACACTAATTTAGATTCCATTCTGTCAATTTCAAATAATTATTCTTGTTGAACATTTCTTCTGGAATTTATGATCCTTTGCACTATGCCTCTTTATCCTGACTGCTCCTCAATAACAAATTTTCCCATGTTCTCTCTTTCCCTCCCCGAATTCTCCACATCTTAAAACTCATTTATCTCGAAATATCCTCAGTTCTCCTAAAAGATCATTGACCTTAATAAGTACCTCTAGTTCTCTTGCCACAGATGCTGTGCTGTCCCCAGTAATTTCAACAATGTCTTTGTTATGACAATGTATGAAACAAATTTTGGTAAATCTGTTAATTGGTGGCTGAGCAAAAGAATAAATGCCTCAAAACTGCTGAAATTCCAAACAACAAAGTCTCAACTGATGAATCTGATTTTTTTAAATCCCACAAGACAGGGGAATGTAATTAATGGTGCCCTTCTCCCAAGAACTGATTAAAAGCAGATTCATTGGGAAATTGTAAAGATGAGAGATCTAAGTCACAATTTCTGCTAACGAAGAGGTTTAGCTACTGAATCCGCGGGTCTACCTTAGTCCAAAATGCTCAACCTTTACACTTTTTTCACCAAGTAGGGAGCATTATCTGATTAATGTTAAGATCAAAGTATTTTAATGTAGGCTATGATGTCTTGATTGGCAATGTAATGAGATAATTGCCTTGAAACTTCTATCTGTTGAGAACAGGGTGTTTTTTATTGGCTTCAGTTTGTATACTTTACTCAGTGGGAGAAGTTACCTCCGTCTTTGCCTGAGAGCAAATCTGGGAGCATTTGATGCTGTCATTGGTGCTTGAAATGTCTAGAGCGCAACATTTTCCATTCCCAGCATTGACATACTGTGACAGAGGCCTTATGAATGTTTCTGCTGTAGTTGATATAACGTCTGCTGCAGCTCAGATTTTCCCTGCTGTCTAAGACGGCAATAGGTGTTTTGGACCTGGCTCCAATTGTGTATGTTTTTAAGAGCAGAGCCTTCTTGAGTCCATAAGTCAACAAGGTTGTTCCTTCACTTCCAATATTGCCAAGGCTTATGTCATTTCTGAGGCAAACCACAACTTGATAATCGTTTGCCGAGTTTTGATTTCAAAGTAAAAGTGAAATCTGCATCTATATGAAAGTTGCAAGTTGGTAATTGGTGCAAAAATGTAGTTGAACCTTTGTTTTGCTTGATGATGTAATGGATGGACCAACAACAGGTGCTCTGCGCGTAGTTGCTACATGTCAGGCAGGTTGAAGATGTTGGGATTGTCCCTGACATAGCTGCTGCCACAATGGAACCATTGGACGTGATCATTCTTTAGAGCTGCTTGTGATGGTGCTCGGTGTTTTTTCTTTTAATTTCTAGTAAACAAATGTAGAGTCAATAGATGCCATTCTCTGGATGCATGGTCCCAAAACCAATTCACTTAAAACCAATCTCCAAGGCACTAGATATGATGCCCTCTAAGCCACGAGAAAAAAAAAATGAACAAAGAGATTTAATTCTTTGGAAAAACATATAAAATAAGAAAAGAAAGTTGTTGAAGATCATCTATGCAAATATAAGTGTCAGGGAAAGAAATCTGTTCCTGTTCAAGACATGGAGATCATCACTAGAAGTGTTTATTTGTTGACAAACTTAATGAGCGAGGTCACTCCCTACATATCAATTGAGTCCCAAGCTTGGTGACAAGGCATTGATTCACAATTCTGGGCTATCTTTTAAGAAGCAGATAAGGATTGCCATACTCAAAGCTGTGGGATGGTACTGTTCCGGATGGAAGGCATTTCTGTATCAAAGGGCTGCATGTGTATGGCAGTAATTAAAATGCAGTGGTTTGGGCTGACTGTACTGGCATTGAGGGAGAGTGTTGTTGAAAATGAGTGCATTGTGCAGGCGGTTACTTTCCTGCATTTTTCTCCAAATACACTTATAATTTTCTACAAACATTAATCCCAATGCACACTCTTCTGTGGCTGGTTTGCTTACAATCCAAAACCATTCAGAGTTGAAAGTATTTTTCCCTATCAAACCTCTCATTGTGGGTTTATGCGTGGACTATTTTTATTCTGCTTGTTTGTATTTCCTTCAGCTAAATTGAAAATGAGACCATTTTCTGTTTGTATTGAAAGGGCTGTTTTTATTTTGCTTGATTTATTCTCCTCTAATTCCCCTTCCTCATTTAGAAAGTACCCCCACGTTATCCAATTACTGTTACTGGTGAATGATCTGATATCATTGCAATTATAAATAGTCTCTGTCGGAGTCATTGGATAAAGGAAATCAGTTCTTCATTTCTTCAATGTTGTGTTTTGCCGCTTAAAGGAGATCCGCTGAAAGGCACTAACTGTGCCGAGATTTTAAAATAAATAAATAAAACGGACTATACACATATTAGTTTAAAATAATTTCCTGTATTCATCCTGCATTTATTTTTCATTAATAAGTTTTAAAATTTTAAAGAAACCATTTAAAGCAATTAATACCAAAATATATTCACTCAGATGCACTTGTCATCTCACAATTGAATTAAAAATGAACTTTTATAAACTTTCACTTCATGTCTCTTATTACAACAACGTGCTCCCCAGCGAATTTCACAAACAACCAGCAAAGGAATTTATTTGATATCAAGAACTATTGTGCCGAGTTTATCATAGTCAATAACCATAAGGCAGTTGCACTTCATGATTTGTCATATTTTAGCATGTTAATTTTAAGATGCTTGTCTTAAATATTCAAACACATCTACAGACTTTAATCATTTTATTGTCATGTTTTCATATCCAGAGGTTGAGGCCATTCATTCCTGTCACTCCATAATTTTTGACTATCTTTTAGCCACTGTTTTCTTAACCCTTTTTTAATCCTTGCCACTTCTAGTTTATAAACTTAAATGAACTTATTACTTTTGCTTGAGTTGTCAGGCTACTGGCTTCTTATTTACTTGGGGTGACATGGTTAGCGCAGCGGTTAGCGTAATGCTGTTACAGCACCGATGACCGGGGTTAAAATCCGGCACTGCCTGTCAGGAGTTCGTATGTTCTCCCTGTGTCCATGTGGGCTTCCTCTGGGTGTACTGGTTTCCTCCCACCATTCCAAAAAATGTATGGGACTTGAAGCTCAATTGGGTGCATTTGGGCTGCATTGGCTTAAGGGCCAAAAGGACCTATTACTATGTATGTCTAAAATTTAAAAAAAAATTGTTTTCTCATTGTCCATTGTTTTACCTTTGCCTTGTGAAGCTCTCTAAAATGTTTTAACATGTTTTTTTTTAATATAACCAGTTCTTCACATAATTACTTACAATTATACATGAATAATAAATAACTTTAATGAATTAAATTATTTCTTAATTAAATATAATTAGAAATGCACATTGTTCTACTTTAAAACAACTTTAATTGGGGAACTGAATCTCGAAATGAAATGCTTATTGTAGTATGTTTAAACATTGCAGAATGGTATAGTCTTCATGTGTGCCTGTTCTCGGTGTTCTTGAAACTTTCAGCGTTGTATTAATTGAAAAAAAAAGTTCACTTCCCAGGTTTAGCATTCTTTGGAGTGAAAAGCAGAAGGAAACAAAATCCAATTAACTTAAATATGTTGATCCACTGACTAAAAGTGGGAACACTTTGACTCCAGCCATGGTTGGAATGTATGTGATAATCGTAACATAAAGCCCCTTCCAAGAGATATCTCCTTTTTTGTTTGCTTTCTGAATGTTATTTCTTGAACAAATTCCAACTCCCTAACATGGAACTCTTCAATAAAAAAGCACCATTATGTCACTATAACATCTAATGGCCAACACTGTCAGATCCTCAATGCTATCGCTTGCCTCCCATTGAATCCTGATGTACAAGTCAGAGTTAACCACAAATATAGATAATGTCATCAAAGAGAAATATTAAATGGGAAAAGGAGGAGCAAAGATTTGAATCTGATCATAACTTTCCAGGTCCAATAAACAATCTGCTGGAGAAACTCAGCCGGTCAAGACTGATATGAGTAACATGACAAAGGGTTCTGCACAAAATATTGACCATTCTTTTTCTCTCTCTGGTGCGACTTGACTTGCTGAGTCCTCAGCAGGTTGTGTTTTTGCTACAGATTCCAGCATCTGCAGTCTGTTGTGTGCCTCTAGTATTTCTAACGTGGTTGTCTGGCAAGGAGGAATGGCCAAATATAAATGAACAATAAAATGGATGGCTAAGCAAGGCAGCCTATAGTGAAACTCAAAAATATTTTCCGTGTTTTGCATTGAGTGGCAGCTGTGGAAGTGTGATGATGTTAACTGGTAGAAGCTGATGTCAGATGGAAATTTCCTTATTTCGTGCATCGGTAGTCCAATTGGTAGTCCAAGTACCAAAGCACATGAGGTCAATACATAAAGGCCAGCAAGAAGCTAAATTCAATTCCCCCTGTGTAATTGTGCCCGGCATAAGTTAGGACATTCAAGAGAGAAATCAATAAACCGACAAAGCTAAAAGTGGCTGGGGTGACTATTGAAAGTAACTCATTACTATTCATTTTGGAGAAAGGTAGCTCCTCTTGGCTAAATGCTAAATTCACATAAAGACCAAAGAAGGTATTTGAGCTATTTAAGGTGGGATTTAATTCCAGCCTTTTGATTTTCCTTTGAAGTTTGGTGGCAGGTATTAGTTTAAATGACACTGATATTTAAAAAAAAATATCTTGCAATGATAGCAAGATGAGAGAGACATTATCAGTATCTCTCAATGAGGAGGTTTGCAGATATTGAGTTTATAAACAGAATTGCTGAAGCTTAACAGTATTGTACTTACATTATGTGGCATAATCCTTCCCACAAATATCCATACTCTGAGGGGCCATTTAGCAGTTACTGTGCAGCTGTTACACAATGTTTTAATTAACTCTTGCCCCTTTCCCATATTATTGTGCTTGAAATGATCTACATGTTACTTAATGCATTCACATCTGAATGACGTTGAGCTGCCTTCACTAACAGCCTTCCAAATACATTGGGGAAACATTATTAATGGAACACTCTATAACCAAGCCCAGGAGTATTATTATTATTATTATTAATAATAATAATAATAATAATAATAAAAGAATAATTTAAACACTTGCATTCCTACATCCTGAGAGTGTTTAACAATTATTTTTCCCCTCTCTTAAATAAGTAATATTTTAATGTTAGCATAGAGTCAGCTGCACCCACCTCTTGGTCATATGTGATAGCACAATATTGTTTTAAGCTGTATTGTTTCAGTACAGGGTTAGAATGAGACATTAACTAGCCACTGAAAATTGCAGTTTGAAGAACTGTAATTCTTTTCTTCTTCTTTTCTTTGGCTTGGCTTCGCGGACGAAGATTTATGGAGGGGTATGTCCATGTCTGCTGCAGGCTCGTTGGTGACTGACAAGTCCGATGCGGGACAGGCAGGCACGGTTGCAGCGGTTGCAGGGGAAAATTGGTTGGTTGGGGTTGGGTGTTGGGTTTTTCCTCCTTTGTCTTTTGTCAGTGAGGTGGGCTCTGCGGTCTTCTTCAAAGGAGGTTGCTGCCCGCCGAACTGTGAGGCGCCAAGATGCACGGTTGGAGGCTGAAGAACTGTAATATAGATAGGTTAAATGACTTCTTACTTTATATGCAAACACTTTGAACAATTATGTCACTGTGCAAATTCTACGTATTACAAAAGGCTTGCATTTATATTACACAGTTAATGTTTTGAAGTGGCTGGAAATTATTGTAATCACTTTTCACTCTGGAGACATAATTTTCAGATTCAGAGCACTGGAATAGCATTGCCAACTGAATTCCCGGCCATTGTTTTTGTTTTACCTTTTTTAGTCCAGGTAAACTTTGAATTAGCCCAGTGAAGATTAATCCTGGACCTCTTAAAATAGACACTTCACTCCAGTTAGTCTCATGGATTAAACCAAATTCCTTTTGATGGGAATCTTTGAAACATGTGGAAATGTTTTAATGAACAAAGAATATTGTTATTAAATTAATATACAAATAGCCTGATTTCTGCCCCGATTTACCGAGTGTAATATTTTTTGGTTTTATGCTGGTTTGGTACAGTTCTTTTTTATTTCTACTTTAACAATTGCTTCATCAGTTTGTGCAATGAATAGACTCCTGAGTTGTCCCTTTTCTTCCACCAGAGAAAGGTAGTCTTTGACAGGATAATATTAGAAGAGTAGCTGGTCCTATATGTACAAAGACATGGACTATTTCTCAGGCTGGAGTGCACAATTAATAGATTGACCTGCATCTGAATCTATTGCACTCTGCTGGGTGGTATCTTAATCTACTGTTATTTGAATGTTTAAAACTATTGGTCATGACATTATGCATGGCACAGAATTGTGGAAATGATTAACTTGATTGTATGAAATTCCCTCTGTGCTTCCTAGCGCTAACATATTTAAAATAAATTAATTGATATCTCTCCTAAAATAGGGGAAAGCATTGCTTGCAAATGGACAATATACTTTCCCAGGAGGAATTTCTAGGCTGTGGATGGATTATTTGAGTTTTTAAATTTAGTTAGGGAAGTCTGGTTGATGAGCTGACTTCACACAATTTTTAAGTGTTAGTGGGAGAGTAATGCCTACTAGAATCCCTGAAAAGGACCCTGTGTTATCTGTCTCTGAGGGCAACGACAGAGGGTGAACCCTCATAAGGCAGAGTACTGAAAATCTGCGGCAACCAACTATCCAGAGTGTTCATGGACATTTTCAGCCTCTCATTGTGGCAGTTAGAGGTTCCCTCCAGCTTCGAAAGGGCATCAATCATCCCAGTACCCAAGAAGAGTAGCATGGGCTGCCTCAACGACTATCAACCAGTATCACTAGCTTCTACTGTGATGAAATGCTTCGAGAGGCTGGTCATGGCCCGAATTAATACGTACCTAAGCAATTTGCCTATCATCATAATTGCTCCAAAGCAGGTGCAATATTGCTGGCTCTCTACCCAGCTCTGGATCACCTCAAAAACAACAATTCATACATACGGCTGCTCTTCATCGACTACAGCTTGGCCTTCAATACCATTATTCCCTCAGTGCTAATTAAGAAGCTACAAACTCTAGGCCTCTGTACGCCCCTCTGCAATTGGACCCTTGACTTTCTCATTGGAAGACCACAGTCAGAAACAACGTCTCCTCCTCACTGAACAGGTGCACCCCAAGGATGCGTGCTTAGCCCATTGCTCTACTTGTTATACACCCATGACTGTGTTGTGTGGCCCGGCAGAATTCCAATGCTATCTACAAGTTTGCTGTTGACACCACAGTTGTTGGCAGAATCACAAATGGCAAAGAGGAAGAGTAGAGGAGGAAGATAGATCTACTTGTTGAATGGTGTAAAAAAAAAACCTTGCGTTCAACGTTAGCAAACCAAGGAGATGATTTTGGACTACAGAAGGAAGTCAGGGGACACGGCCCAGTCTTCATCGAGGGCTGAGTAATGGAGAAGGTCAAGAACTTCAAATTCCTGGGTGTTAACATCTCAGAGGATCTGTCCTAGAGCCTCCATGTTGATGCAATCACAAAGAAGGCTGAGACGGTTTGGTATATCACTGAAGACTCTCGTAAACCTCTACAGGTGTACCATGGAGAACATCCTGGCTGGTTGCTTCACTGTCTAGTATGGAGGTGTCAACTCTCAGGACAAGAATAACATCCACTGGGTTGTTAACTTGGCCTGTGAATCACAGGCACCAGACTTCACTCCATCGAAGACATCTACAGTGTCTTAAAAAAGCAGCCTCTCTCCTCAAAGACCTCCACCATCCTCTTCACTTTACTACCAATTGGAAAAAGGTACAGGAGCCTAGAGATGAGCACTCAATGGCAAAAGGACAGCTTCTTCCCCGCTGCCATCAGATTCCTGAATAACCAAAGAAACAAAGACACTGCCTTACTTTTCGTCCACTATTATTGTTATTTTTTTGTTTTTTTTATAGTAATGTTGTAAGATGGTTTATAATATGAATGTTTGAACTAATGATGCTTCTGCTAAACACCGAATTTCATGACTTGTTCATGACAATAAATCCTGATTTTGATCTGATTCTTTTTGCTTGTGGCCTATTGTGTTGACAGATCTGTCACCTTTTTTTTACCATTTACAGCTGCATTCCCTTTCACAACAGTTTGAAGTTCACTCAAGCTCCTACAAATAAAATACACTCAGCTGGATCAATCTTAAGGAGAGAGAGAGAGAGAAAGAGAGAGAGAATGACTCAGGGAGAAACATTTGGTATTTTTACTGTTAATCAAATTAAATGTAGTCTCAATAATTTGCACCTTCAGATCATAATATTGAGACAAAATTTAAGAGGGTGGTGAGGTTAAATGGAATTATTTCTATTTCAAAATGTCAAGGTTTGGAGCCTGTTTCTGTGCATGCAGCTTGGGAGCTGAACTCTCCAGTACAAAACTCAGATGGGAGCACATCCATCATACACTGGGGACTGACTGCTTAGATAATTTTGAGTTGTTTGTAATTCAGTGATCTGCAGTTTGTTATTCTGAAGCTTTGAATTTTCATTGATGTTTCCAATTACAGACAGAACGGGATATATATTCCAGTAATCAACAAGGCGCCACATTGTCATTGTGGTGAACAGTTACAAGTGAAAGCAATTACATGTACAGTAGAATCCTCTTATGCGCAATAGGTCAGGATTAACAAAAAGGAAAAAGTTGCATAATACCAGACTGGAATATTATGGGTCTGTCTAGATAAGTGCTGACTGTGTGACAAACAACACTGTGATTTGATACCATTTATATCAGTTAGATTACTGCCAGAAATTTTCCTTCGTTAAATCTTTTGTGTCTATGTACGTACGTGACCCAGCTGTATATGTGTGTGGATGTGTGAGTCTGTACTTTGGAAGGTTGAACAGCAATTGGCTTGCAATGGTTTTTGGTATTAATATGTTATTTCTAATGTGTGGTTTCAAGAGTTTTCCACCAGCCTCACTTAAAAAAAAATCTGCTCTTACATTTACACTCAAAAATTTTTCAAGGTCTGGCTTTAGCTTGCAATATCAGAGTTTTAAATTCTTATCTTAAATACTGATCCAAATTGTAATTAAAAAAATAGTGATAGATTAATCGTGATAGATGTTGAATACTTTGCAAAAGAGATAACATCATGGTGAGAATGTTGCCTTAATTTTAAGAAAAAAGTAAAATAGAAAAATTAAAGCACTCCTAAAAGTTCAAAATGTACTGCATTGAAATTTGTACATCTTTGAGCAACAATGAAAGCATATGCCTTATTTAATTAACATTGAATCAAAATGAATAGCACTGACAACTTGGAGTTTCCATTTCTGGGGATTAGACTAGCTTAAAGAATTTCAGAAATGAAAAATAAATTCTGTCAAAAGAATTCAAAGATTTCCCTTATTAGTGAGATAAAGAACACAAACAATGAGACTGAATCTTAAACAGACCTCCGGACACAGAAAGCCCAACTTGTAAAGTGATTTTAAGAGCCGCAATGCTGCTCAGAGAGCCATTTTGCAAATCCCTCTTTAAAAGGTGCAAAAAATTTGTAAAATCAGGAACATTTTCAATTTCTTTATTGAATATGTGAAATTTTAAATATTACTTCCTTAAAATGTAACATAAAGGGACATGAACAACTTCAGAGTGGACCTCCTTAGTCCCCATAACCTCCCTAACTGCCTGGTCTCTTGTCCAGTCCAACAATATATTCGAGCTTGAGGCATCCAAATCATCCTCTTCTGTCCCTAGTTCTGATCCCCGAAGTGAATAGATTGGCATCAGTGGCTGAGGCCTTTCGGGGGTCCTGCTCACCATTGGAATGCTCACGATTTCCATTCTTGATACCTAGTTCCTAGAACCTGGATGGCACTAGCCTGGGGCCTCCCACAAAGTGTGAATCCTTTGACTGCTGGTCTACTGCTGTAGCCTTCCAACCTTGAAGGGTCCTCTTCCAGGCATCTACTTTTCAGTGGGGTGCTGTTCTATAGCCCTGGTGCCCTACACCAGTCCACTGCTCCCCCAGAGCCAGTTGGTAACCCTTGAAGTCTGTGCTTCCAAGTATGGATGCCCTAAAATAATTGCATTTTTAAAGTTTCAATTATTTTTATGTACAGCAAGGTAACAGGCCCCTCTGCCCCAAGAGCCTGTACCACTTAATTAACCCTCAAACCCTGTGCATTTTTGGAGGATGTGAGGAGATTGGAGCATCTGGAAGAAACCCAGATAGACACAGGGAAGTATGTATAAACTCCTTACAGACAGCACTGGATTAGAACCCAGGTCACTGGTTCTGTAATAGTTTTTTTGCTAAGCATACGACATTTCTAATCATTGTGTTTCAGAAATGCTAATAAAATAATATTCTTTCTTGCCATGAAGGTACTCGATTAATATCCAGGCCCATGAAACATACCTTGGAGACTAGTGAGCAGAAGCTTTGTTATCTTGCATAAAGTACATTAAAAGTTGCATTGTGCACTTTCATTATAACAATATTCACAAAGATAATATTCATATTTTGTAGACTAAGGTAAATTGAGTAGAACCTGCTGCCTCACAAATCTAGTGACGCGTGTTCAGTGCTGTCTGTATGGAGTTTCCATTTGGTGATTTTCCCCAGACTACTTCAAGTTTTCTCACACATGCTAAAGTCATGTGAGTTGGTAGGTTAATTGGTTGCTGTATTTTGCTTGGACAGAAATAGACGGTCAAGTGATAATGCCTTTTATTGAGACAGTTGTTTGTTATTAACACATGCAAAAATCTTGAAAGGGAATTAATGCAGCCCAATTTATCTCCTCATCCCTCATGCAATAACCTCACCGTTTTACGTGTGTGCATTTCTATCATGAGTATTAGTGGACTCGCTGGCAGTGCATGGCACCAGTGTAGGCTTGATCCCACCCTTTTCTAAAGTTATATGTACAAATTTCTTTGGATTTATGGGAGTGAAGTGAGGAGCTTGACTCCCATTTTTCCTTCTTAACCTTGCTGTTCTCAGACCAATATGGACACTCTTACTGTCATCCCAAGTAATTCAATAAAGAACTGAGATAAAGCTAGCCACTTTCTGTGCTTTACAACACAATCGTGCAAAGGTCCCTGCATTACTAACTGGTCTACATCGATTTTATTAAGGTTGCATTGATTACTGGACATGGTGCGGAATTGAAATTTTGAATGCCATTTGACCACAGAGGTTGACATTTAAGAGCTTGCGGCAGAAAAAATTCTCTTTCTCGTCATGAAATAATACTCCACACCCGTGGAATATATTAGTGTCATGTGTAGAGGTTGCTGTTGTGAAGCGACTTTATTTAGTTAAAACAAAATACAGATGGAACAAAAATTCTGTCGATTTGCACATGCACATGTAGCAGTGTTAAAGGAAGGGTTGAATCTCAGGCTGATTCGAAACAAACATCCTCTTGATTTCTTTTATAATGTGTAGTCATTATATACTGATGGTATTTAGATCTGGACATGTAAAGCATAAAAATAAAATGTGAAAATACAGTTATCTGGCCCATAAGCTTGAGTAAAGTCACTAAGTGTTATTCATTTGTTTTATTAATATGTTTTCCTGGGTAAGTGAGTGGATTTAGGAACACAAAGACAGATATTTCCGTGTTTTGGAAATCATGCTTATTATTGTCCATTTCAGTATTGCATCTTCTCATGAGTCAGTCCTTTAAGGAGAGCAGGAGTAGGAGATAAAATAATGCTGTATATAGGGGTAATTGTCAGAGAGCAGCGAATTAAGCAGCAGTGAAAATAACAAAGTAAAATATGAGCATCTGAGAAGTGATTGATGGACCAAAACAAAGGGGAAATAATTCCCATGTTAGTGATGGTGAGCAAAAATGATGTTGAGGGTCAAAAAAACAAATAACAATAGAAACATAGACAAGAGGAAACAAATTATAAACAAGTTGTAGGATGCACAGTGAATGACAGAATGATTAACGGACATCTCAAGGGAATCACAGGGGATTATAATTCACTCAAGGATCCCCACTGAAATGATCGCAAAACCATTCCCTTAACTCACTCTGAGGTAGTTTGAGAGTCAGATCTTTTTTGATATAGTTATAAGATCAGGCAACTTAGAGGGAAATGTGAAATGTGTACTGACCAAATGTAGTCTCAGACCCGAGTAAGTGTTACCCCTTTATTTACTGCTGTCAGATGTAAAACAAAAACCCTGGCATCACAATACTTTTTAAATCTCTTTCTACAGAGTAAAACAGAGAGGAAAAATTAAACAAAAGTTAGGTGGAATGACTCTCAAACAGTAAAAATTTTGAAATTTAGATAATTAATTTTACAGATTAGAATTCTATATACGAGAGATTTTGCGATTCATTCAAGGGGTTCAGATAATACGATAAATAGCTCAAGGTTCCCAATCATACTTTTTCCACCTAGTACCTTGATTGTGTTGACAGCTGTGTAATAAACTCCCAGCCATCTGTTATTCTCTATGGCCTGGAAATGACAGTGTGATATTAGCATGTGTTTGCACGAAGTGACTTTGTATGCTATTTTGTTGAAGCCACTAATCTAGTTATCTTAAATTACTCAATATCTCTATAAATATAATGGAGAGTATCATTTTATTTAAATAAACTAAGCACTTGTCAGTTATTATTACTGTGTAATAATTAACTTATGTTATAGAGTGGGAAAGAGGTGTGTGGGAGAATGTACAAGGGGATGCTTCAGATTCGTGCTAAGAGCTGGACCCTGATATAGGAACATGAGTCGAGGCTGGATACTTCTGGAGCACGTTGTTTGAAAAGGATGTTGGGTAGCAGCTGGTAGGATTGAGTAATCAGCACAGAAGTAATGAGAAGGGATGTACTGTGCGCATTGAGGCAACGGAGTGAGAACATTGCAAGGTATGTGTATGACACGGGGTAACCCATTGAAAGCAATGGAAGGGTGTCTTTGTGGAAGTAAGTTTCATAAACTGGGATGGTAGGAATGTCCTCTGAGATGATATGACTTGAATAATGATAATGGAGAGATGACTATCATCCTTTTAGAGGAATGAGCAAACAAACATAGGTTAGTGACATCTGCTCTTAACCTTATTATTAGCAGCTAATGTGTTGTTAAAAATACTAATCAGTTTCATTCATTCTATATCTCAGTTTGAATTTTCTGATAATGTTTCATATGGATAGAGATATCCAGTTAGGCACCATCCATGACTCTCTCCCATGGCACTGCAAATGATCCTTTCCAAGGATAATGACAACACATCCCCATGATTTGAGAAGTATGGATTTTATTTCCTTAGAAGGATAATAGTTGATTATGCACATGAGAGGAGCTGACTATCTCGGCACTGCACACAGAGTAGTGCTATCATCAGTAAGGTTAAAGATTTCTGCACTTTGATGACACTGATGTGGAAAAAAAATGAACCATTTGCACTAATCACAGTACTGGCTGCTGAAGTAGTGACAGCACGGCTGCCCTGCCAGCCCTTGCTCTTGTCTGCTCCAGAGAGGAGCAGAGAAGCAGTTTGTTCTTGACAGCAGACAGCCCCTCTGCTGGGCCCTGGTTTCATGTTACATTAAGTATTAGTGCTGTTCTTTCAGGAGCCATTATGCTTCAACATCAAAGATTGACTTGCAGGGCAGTCCTATGTTAGACCCAATTTCTGAAAGAAGTTACCAGGCATGGATTAGCCAAAGACTGGAAATGAATCCGAATTATGATTTGTCATTTTCTTTGGGAGGGAGCGGATCATTTTCATTTATTTATATATGTTAGAGATATCCTCAGGAATACTAAAGATATAAATTGAGGAATTAGAGATGGTGGAGCTCTGTTTTGTAAGCAGGTGGCTGTATCCTTGGAAGGGTGTAACTTAAAGGTCCATTTAAATAACCAAATGATTGCCGATGACAGGTCCACCTATGAGTGCTGAAAACACAACCAACCTCATGTTGCGAACAATTATTCCATCTTTTTACCACAATATTGGAGAATTGGCAACTTGCAGTTGTAGGTTGAATTGATCATATAGGCCAGCAGAAATACATGTGCAGACTGGAATATTGATGGACATTCTGGAACTATTGCGGAGGACGCTGCAAAGATATGGTCCAAACCAAACTCCAGATTAGAATATTTGCAAAATAAATTTAGAAGCTACAGAATACACACGACAATGCAAATACGCCAGCTACTGAAGTGAGAATCCCAAATTTGACCTTCAAATTAAGGGCAAGGTTTGTTGTGGTCATTGTTTGTTGTGGGCAGTGGTTGCTCAAGTAGTTCTTGTATGTTCATGTGGGAGAATCATTGCAAGGTAAATTTCAAATTATTTCTGAGAACTGTGGTGACTTTGTAATGTTTACAATCGCATGCAAATACATGGGCCTTTATATCAATGGAGAGACCCTGAGATATATGCTGAGTTAAGAGTAGTTTGGCCTGTCATTTTATCAGTGTATATTGTATCCCACATCCGAAGAACTCTACAAAGAAAAATATACCCTTTATTGACATTGTAAGGACAGCCAATTTCCTCTTCAAATATAGAACATCCAAATCTAATTTTTATTGATTGGCAATCAACTCCTATAGAGATAGAATTTCACAACTATTTCTTGGAGCCTCTCTCTGCTAGGGCTTATGGCTGTTGGACTCTTCACTTTCTCAGTCATTTCAATTTGTCTTTCTAACCTTGCTGAATTTAGCATGTTGCTGTAAATTATTTGACCTTTGGTAACTGGGTCTTGGGAATGGACTCCAAGGTTTCTAGGTTCTTTTGGTCTCTCTGGGTGAATTAGTCAGAGTGCAATTCCCAAGCATATTTTGTCTAGTATATTTTGACAGGTCCATAAGTTTTAAAATATACACCTGATAGAGAAGCAGCAAGTTCATATTATTGCAATGAATGGCATCAAAGCACTCTAGACTGATAAGAAGAAATAATTTCTTAAAGTGGAAAGGGAGAAAAATCTAGTTCTGACATTTATTGGAATTAGCATGGTATGTACATTGGACTTGCAAATTTCATAACATAACGAGAGCTCTTTTTTTATGCTGGGGGGTCCATAAGTTGGATGGTCATATTTGTGGTGAAGCAATGTTATGACATTATTACAATATGCTTTTAGTCATATCACAGCAGAGAGATTCTTGATAAGCAGGGAAATAGGTTAGTTGGGTAGACAAGAATGTGGAGTTGAGGTCGTGATCAGATCAGTCATGGTCTTATGGAAAAGTGGAGAAGACTCAAGTGACTGAGTGGCTTATTCCAGTTTGTTTGTTGATATGTTTGATTGCCATGGTGGAAAATAATGACCAGAATTTGGGACATGACTCAGGGTCTTTGACATTCACTTCATCGAGATGTGGAGGGCTGGTTGAGCTGACTCTCCATCCCTGAGAATTGGATGCAGAGGCTTAGTGAGGCCTCATTGTCACCGAGATATTGCGTTCTTCCATCCCAGATGCCCACCACAACTGGAGCACGCTGAGAAATTTTAACAGGGTGCAATCCTGCAATTGAAACTCCGCCTCTTGTCAAAGCTGGTATAATTTTCAAATATATCTAATTAATTAAAATTGTGGTACTTAAAACATTTTTTACTAATTTGGTAAAAAGATATCTTATTTATAAGCAATAAAAATATTATTTATAAGTCAATTGAAAAACTAAGAAACGGTTAAAGACATTGAAATAAAGTTAATTTCTGCATTAGCTCCTAATCTCCAGGTCAGAAATTCACTTTCAAATGAGCAGGGCTTCTGACCCTACGCAAGGTCAGCGCCTTCAAGTCTTGCCATTGGGCTTCATGTGGAGTCAGGCAGTGGAGTGAAGTGACAAATGCCCTGGCATCTTTCACTTACTGTTTCAGTAATTCTAGCAGCAGTCAGCCAAACCCCAGTGTAATATGGGACTTATTTGTTGCCAAAGTGAAACAATTTAGATGGGGCATGGGGGTCCCATCTCTGGGAACTGGCACTCTAAGAATAATATAAAGTTGATGATGTTATAAAATCAAATGTAATTTTTCATTACACGGTCTGTACAGGAAATGTTACACATTTCTTATGAGCATTATTTTTGACATTTATATCGTGGTGGTAAATAAACACAATTATATGATGGAGGTTAGTCACCAGAACAATTGCATTGATTACACAGCTGCAGTAAATGAATGACAATTTGACGACTGCAGCCAAGCTTTTATTTGTGAGATTCATGGTGTAGCTTCTGCATATATATGTAGGTCATGTGAGATTACTTCAAGTCAATGAGATGTGCAAAAATCTCCACCTCATATATGCAAAAGTACGCCAAAATATTAAATTTGTTCATATAAAGTTTGATTTGATTCTTTAATGCAACCTGAGACACCACTATTTTTAGAGGTGGTTTGTGTATCCCTCCAAATTTCTCCACTGAGAGGCCCTGCTGACACTGAGTTATGCTGGTCTTGAGTTTATTTCTGCAGGAATTTGCACAGCACTTCAGTTTGCATGTGTTTCATGCTGCGACATTGGGATGTGCAAAGCTGGAAGGGCCAAGGTTAAGTTTCGATACAAGGTCATCGACCTGAAACATAAAATTTCCCTCTCTCTGGAGGTGTTGCCTGAACTGTTGAGTACTTTCAATAATTTCAATTTTAAACCAGTTTTATTGCCTTGTGCTAGCTTGGTAGGAGAACAACTGGCGCTGGCTTCTAAAGTAGGAGATGTGATAGGTGAGGATGGAAATGAAATAACCTTTGATGTTAAGTGCAGTTGAATACCAGTACTGATGTTCATCACTGTGGAGAAGTGGGGAGAATGTTAAAAAGAACATTTTGTGCTGAGTTACTTTACAATTCAATTTCATTAGTTTGGTTCAAAATTGAAAAGAACAATTTCTATCTCAACGGACAAAAGCTTCTGCAGCAACAATTTTCCATCATTATGATTTACCTACCTTTCTGGTAATTATTTTGGTCACTTTTTGCTCTACAATCTCTGCAACAGAGAAGGTGTTCATTCAGGTGGAATGAATGGGGAGGTGGGTAGGTTGGTGGGGTATGAAAATAGGGAACTGACATTATCCAGCTTATCCTGACAGAATGACAGCTGGTGGTCTTTTGAGAAATCCACTGCAAAGGACTTCCTGACCCACAAATTGGCAAGCAGCCTTTGAAGGAAAAGCAGAGATCATAAAAAAAATTCCACTGGCATTGAACCTGCTAACCTGTGTAACTGCCTAATGAATAACAGCTTTAATCTAATCAATATGACCATAAAAAATAAGGTTGTTCTGCATGAGAGCCTCTGACGTCTGGGTGGTGATTTGGTGGGGAGGGGTTGATAAAGGAAAAGAGAATGCAACTCACAAATGGTGCATTCCAAAGCAGTTCAAATACAGCCACTAAAGTGAGTACAATAATGTTCTAGGAAGAAAAGTAAAGGACTCCAAAATTCTTACCACCTCCACTCTCCTCCTCACTTCCCCACCCCCCACAGAGGGCGCCTGCAGTCCTGTTAATGAGTAGAAATATATTAAAATATTTGTTGTTATTATAATGCTGGTTCGTTGTACAGGGTTAGGGTTAAGCACTGTAGCATTATGCGTTAATGAGGTTTGATTGGATTGGCTCTCCATGTTGGCCTATAAAACCAGCTATGAAAAATAGTAAAAGTCAACTATGCCAAACAAAATTTTTAGTTTAGCCCACGGACAAGCTCGTTTTTTTCACAATTACAGGTAACTGGAGACTTTTTGCATTGGTTTATGTTTTCCCCATAACTCAGTGAAATGACACCCACTGACACATTTGTTTTGCCAATTCCACCACCCCCCCCCACCCCCCGCACCTCCACCAACAAGAATTTCTGGTGCAGGTTGAGAAATTAAAAAAGGAACTGTTTAATTCAGCATGTTGCATACATGTTAAATCCCTAATCTGTATTGATGCATTAATTGTTGTCCTGGACAGTCCTGGAATTACATTTATGAGCTACTCACCTCCCCATCTTTCACACCTCCCCCCCAGCATTATGATGGTTGTCTTTCTACAAATACTTTCTCAGTGAAATCAGTCCCATTACAATAAAATGCTTTATTGTGATTTTTGGAGAGTATCATCCACGGGAAACCAGAAATATAAATTCAGAATGCAAAATTCAAGAGCCAAGGAATGCATATTACTCTGACATCCATTAGTCAGGACAAAAATGGAATTTGTTGTCAGGAATAACTCTTTTTTTTTGGAGCTTGTAATTCTTGAAATATTTGTTAACTGATATTGTACATTAAGGCAATAGTTATATTAAAATGATGTACAGTAGCTGTGAGATGTGCTTTTCTTTATTAAAGCCTCCGAACAGGATGTGTCTGGTTAACATCTATTCAGGATGTTTGATTTTTAAACAAAATTAATATTTTACCAGTGGGGCCTTAAAATTATTAGTTAAATTTACTGACCTGTTCGCGAACTCCCAGATTTAGTGTAACAATGCATAGTTAATTTGTGTGCCCATAAAATAATTTTAAAAAATTATGTGACTACAGAATAACAGCTATTAAAGTTTAATTTACTTTTTCATGCACAGTACACAGCAATGCAACTCTGCATGCCATGTGTTTTTTATGGTTAAGACATTAAAGGATCATCTCCTGAACAAAACAGTGTGCTGACTATAACTGGGAGGTCATAATTAATCTTAAAGTTATCCAAAATGTGGAAATGCAGATGGAAAATTTGCAGAGATTTAGATTAAAGAAATGTCGTGTATGAAGGACAGAAAATAAGCAATGGAAAGTAATAGTGTCCATATGGTAGGCAATGGAAAAAGAACCCCAGAAAATACAACAGATTCTGAAATAGGAAAGGCATACAGAATGGAAAACTAATAGTATGTCTGGACATTGAGTGCAAGACAGAGTTATAGAAAGGAGTGCATAGTAATACAAAGTTCAGAGAGTGAGACAGACAGAAAAACATATGGAGAAATAGATAATGGGATATATAGAGAATACGACTCAGACAGAAAACAGACTAAGCCAGAGATAGTGAAGTAAAGATTAAGAACAGAAAGAAACAGTGGTGAAGAGATAGAAAAGAGGGCCTGTTGCATAGATAGCTCCACCTTGAGGTGTTCCAAGTATGAAATCAGCATTTACGTCATCATCATCACACTCCTCAAAATATCGGCTAAAAATGGAAATCGGTGATAAGTAAGTACATAGATCGCAATGGGTTTGAATTAATTGCAATTTGAGTTAATTGTAAATCAAGTTAAAAAGTGAATTAACAATGATTATCTCAAGTTACCTTTAGTTGACCAGCACAAACAAAATTTCATTCATCATATTAAACCTGAATATTCTGACACCCAAATGTTCAAATTTTGCAACACAGATCATCCGTTTATGTACTGTAGTGTTTACAAATCCCAGAAGGTGTATTTCGCTAACTACTTTATCAAAATATATCAGTGGATTTAAATCTTTTCTTTTATTGTTAGTCATTGAAAAAAAATGACATTCTTAACTCAGTTTCCAGCTGATGATAGTGGATTTATCTCTGAGGCACTGGCATGGGAAATGGAAATGTCACACTTGCACGGTCAAGAGTACTTTCTTGAGGCTGGGGTTAAGATTTGTTGCAAGGCTTAAGCTACGTGGCTTGGGTAAAGCAAACTTTGTATTTAATGTTAGCCTTACAACCAAATATAAAATACTTCAATTTGCAGTTCTGAAACCCTAATCTCGAACAACACAAAAATCTTCCAAACATTATCCTATTAGTAGTAGCCTTATCATTCAGATCTCCATTGCCTGTGGTAGATGTACTCATTTGTTTGCTTCAAGCAGTAAATTCCTTTCTCAGAAAACAAATATACAGTGCATAGCTATGCCCTCAGTTCTGCTTGTTGTGAAGTTTATGTTTAGATTTCCTCATCAATGCCAGACAAAACTGTTAGATCAACGGGTGCAATTCAGACGTCTTTACAAGGGTATCTTTGAAATAACTGGGCACTTGTACAAATGAGAGGAGGGGGAAAGAGGATGTGTTTGTACCAGGAAATGATTGGGACCCCAAGAGATTGTTGCTCCAGAAAAAAAAACATAAGGAACCTCAAACCTCGGAATTTGAATTCTAGTTTCACATTCTTTCACATACTTGGTGGCAGTTTCCAGACTAGGTTTCTAAAATAGTTTTCTGGTAAACTTCCTATGAAGCTAATCATATATCTTTACAAGTTATGGTCAGGAATGTAAGGGACTGGGATGGGATATGCAGGTTGTGGTGTTGATGGGTGGCGAGAAATGATCCATGGAACATATTATTGTCATCAATAGTTTTCTTTTGCAGATAATCATCAATGACCATTTCATAAAGACCTTGCGAGTTCAAAAAGGCTTTTGCAGACTATCATTCATCCAACACCTTCCCTGCTCCTATTGCAATGCCAACATGTTGCATTTTGCAGTATCCTTTTGCAGCCGAGTCTAATTCAGTTTAATTCTGTTCACAATTTTGACTTGGATCAATCTTAACCTCATGTTTTATTTTGATTTTAAGGCCATTTACTCGAGTACTTTTCTCATTTGTTACCACATGGCTGCTTAGCTAATACCTGACTGAAAAATTGAATCTTCAATGAGAAATTTATAGAGCAAAGAAACAAAGTGTTTACCCTTCTGATTAGTTGTGGGTAGTTTTGATGATTTATTCCAGTCATTCTCGACCTTTTTCTTTCCACTCACATACTACTTTAAGTACTCTCTATGCCATATGTGATTAGTAAGGGATTCTTTGAGGTGGTATGTGAGTGGAAAGGGAAAGTTGAGAATCACTGCTCTAGACCCAATTGTCATTGGCCCATTTCCTTTGGAGTTATGAAACCGTGCACATAACGAGCCAATTATCTACGACTAAAACTGTAGTTTTCAACCTTTTTCTTTCCACCCACATACCACCTTAAGCAATCCCTTACTAATCACAGAGCACCTATGGCATAGGGATTACTTAAAGCAGTATGTGATTGGAAAGAAAAAGGTTGAAAACCACTGATTTATTCCATGTTGGTGGGCCATTTAAATAAAGTTCACCTTACTATTTTCATTGCAGTATGATATTGAAAATGTATGAATCTTTGATGAGAAATGATGTAAAGATGAGAAAACCTCTCAATTAAACATATATTAATATGTGTAAAATACTTTCTATTGCAATGAAGTAGTATAGGAAGTAGTATCACTATAATTGATTGTATTTGCTTCAATGAGATATTTCTGAGTGAAATAATGAAGTATATGAATATAGTTATTTTTCCTTTTGAAAATGTCTGCAGCTGTAACAAATGTTGCATGGTACTCAGAGCTAAGATGTTAAAACATGGTGTTTAGTGCTATTGCATTTTAAAAACCAACATAGAAGGTACATTGATTCTTTGAGTGACAGTCAAATACGTTGGGGGAAAAAAAAGCTCTCAAGGAGAAGTGGTCGTAGTCACTTTACTGTTGGCCAGATATTAGGTTAACTAGGCTTGTATTCACTTATGTGTTGATGAACACAAGTGAATTTAATTGAAATACATAACATTTTGGCAGAACAGAGAGACTGGATCCAGAATAGGGGTGTGGAGAATGCAGGGAACCAGTCTCTGTTGGAGGCTGGGTGTGGAATGGAAGTTCTCCAGGCTGGGATATGGAGAATACAGGGTCTCTGTCTTTGTAACGGGGACAAGAAATTTAGGACTGAGAAGGGGCGTGATTTCTTCACTCAGGAGTGCTCAGTCCACAAAGGGCGATGGAGACTGAGTTATGGAATTTTTTAAAGAAGTAAATACATTTCTCAAAGGGTTGCGGAGAGTATGGGTATGTAGTATTCAGGTAAATGATCAACCTTGGGCAATTAAGGATTTCTAGGCTGTTTGATAACATTCCAGAATTGGAACACATCTCTGTTACCTTTTTATACTCAGGAAATCTTTTTCAGTTGCAGTCCAGACAAAATGGCAGCCAACCTAAGTGCTTCTGAGAGTGTTCATGTCAGTTATAATCACAATTTCATTACATATTGCATTAAAATTATGTGGGAAAATAAACAAGAAGAGAAGAGAAGGATCTTATTTTCATGTGGTTATATTGCTATTTAAGCAGAGGGGAAAGTTATTTGGTTAGCAGCTTTGTATTCTAGCAGTGTGATACTGAGAAGAGTTGAGCTTTGCATATTTACAAGAATTGATCCTACTCAGATTTGACCATGTCATTAACAATGGCAAAAACATTAACTTATGCATAAACTAAGTTAGCAGTTTGTCAAAAAATAAAAAATAAAAAAACCCTCAAAATGTTAGCCAAACAAAGCTGTGAGGTAGCAGCTGGTTTTTTGTCTAATGACTAAAAGCAAAGTACTGTTGTACATTTCCTTTGCAGCTTTCAAAATATGTACATTTCCTATCAAATAACTTCTGCAAAAATAACACTTTGCAAACTATTTTCAGTGGATGTTGTTACAAAGTGGTCTTGTAATTTTAAACTGAACCAACATTCATCTCTTTATTGATAATATTCTGTGGAACAAACCAACATGCTTCACTTTTGCCTTCAGTCTAGTTTTCCAATAACTTGTAATGAAAGGTCATTGACCATAAAAGTTAACATTTTTTTCTCCAGAGATGCTGCCAGACCTTAGTGTTCTTAGCATTGTCTATTTTCCTTTCAGATTTCAAGTATCCACAGCATCTTGTTTTTGTATTGACCCAGTGTAAATTTCACTGAAAGCCAGACTTGAAAATGTATAATCACAGATAACATTTCATCTTATTCTGATAGCCTTATGCAGATCATGCCATATGAAGTAGCAATGGAAATTGTGCATTGATAGGTAATTGGAGAATTCAGTGGAAATAAAAAATCATCTGACATATAACGTCCAGAGTCACATTTGAAACAGCCTTTTAAATTAAAGCTAAAAATTACAATCACCTCTTCCCTAACACAGATAAGCATATGAAGAATAATTGTCGGCTCATGTTCTGTACTTGTTGGAGTACAGAAGGATAAAGGCCTGGACAGAGTAGATGTGGCAAAGATGTTTCCCATGGTTGGGGAATCCAGGGCAAAAGGACATAACTTCTAGATAAAAGGGTGTCTATTTAAAACAGAGATGCAGAAAATTTTCTTTAATCAGAGGGTCTGTGGAACTTGTTGCTGTGGAAGCAAGTTTGTTGAGTGTATGTAAGGCAGAGATTGACAGGTATTTGATTAGTCGGGACATCAAGGGTTAAGGGAGAAAGCTAGAGTGGGGCTGAGTGGGTGGATGGATTAGAATGGCAGAACAGGCTCAATGGGCCAATGGGCCTACTTCTGCTTCTGTATCTTGTGAACACCTCAATTCTATGGCAAATCATATGGATTGTGCAGCATCAGCTTCGCAAAAGATACATAACTTTTGAAATTATAGAGATTCCTTGGTCATTCTACTGGCATCCCAAAAAGTAACAGTTGAAGCCAGTGTAATTATTTTATGGAAACATTGTTAATGTACATAAGAAACACCATCAGTACAAAAATGTGGCTTATCTCTTCAGTGACCCCATCCATTTTTCAAAGGAGTTAATTAAATGAGGTGGGTTAAATTGAAGGATTCAACGTTATGGCAAGACAGACTTCATGAACATTGAAAACATATTAATTAATTAGGTTTATAACCTGTAAATAATTGTTAAGCCCTCAGCCTGTCAATTCATTGAGGATTTTGAAACTATTTGGAAAACTATAGCAACAGCATTAAATGCAGTAGGCACATGTCTCTTTCTCACGACATCCTTAATGTGTTGAAATTGTAACTCATTACCCAGGCAGCGACTCTTAACACATTGATTCCCAAATCATATCGTTTTGACTAGGCAGTCTTTTTTTTTGCCTTTAAAAGTATCTACAATTTCAAAAGCTATTTGATCAACCTCTGCTAATGTTTTGAACAGAGCATTCAATAATTATTAAATGTTTCCACAGTCTATGCCTCCACCATCCTGCTAGATGTACCATATGCCTGTTGATCACTGTAGGCCGAGATCTCAGCCCTCATCTTCATAAATTCATTCATGACATTTGTATTTTTGGCAAGGCTACCACTCACTGCACATCCTGAAATACATAACTTGCTGTAGAAACCAAGCTGCTAGAGAAACTCAGTGGCTCAGACAGTATCCATCAGTAGAAATGATCAGTCAAATGTTTTATCGAGATTCGATTATGATATCGAAAGACATAGTGAACAGATTAAAATCATGGATAATATATTGTCCAGAATAAAATAGGTCTCCTCAATTCCATTATTGATCTGAACATGAGCATAATTTCATCCCTTTTCTTAGCATTTGGAAGGCCAGTGCTTCCTCCAGTCGTAATTTTTCAGCGACCATATGCCAATCAGTTCACAGGGTACCACTTCCACTTGTGGGTGCCCATGACTGCAATGGTTGTGACAAAATACTATAAGCGAACAACTTGACTAACTTGTTCGTTACGAAATCTTGCATCATTCAGTGATCTGTCAGAATTCCAAAATGCAACAGATGGAAAAGTTGAATGTAGTATCTGAAAATGATCTGACCTGTTGATTCTGACTCGGAGAGGAAAAAAAAACTGTTGGTTATTGCGATAATGTTTGTGGAAACTCCATTTATGTATTTTCAGGGACTCAGGTGAAAAATAAAGTGATAAATGGAATTAATAGAATTATCATTATTTCATCAAATTGATACTTTCAATATGCAAATATGATTAATTGGAGTCCTATAAAAAGAAAACATTCTAAACTTGCAGTAAAATCCCTGTTATTCTGAGTTCAAGTAACTGGCAAAATAAATTGAGGAAAATAAATAGGTTAAAAGATACAGAAATTGGTACACCTCACCACGAGTTAACCAATCATGCCACACTCAAACTCAAGCTACCAGAAAATAAACTGATCTGGCATGTACCCCAAAGGTTTTACTCTATTATTCAACAGAAAGCTTTCTGCTGAACCACCTGTGTGCTCAATTGCAGCTGAAGCCTGGTTGTGCACCTTGTTCAGCCTTCTTAATTGACTGGTTACCTTAGTCTGATAGCTTTCACCTGATCTTTTAAGGGCAGATGACCATTCATTGACTCTAAATCTGCTTAAAATAGGTCTGGATCATTGTGTGTTAAAGAGTTGCTGGAACACATGGAGTTGTTCTATTAAGAGAATCATTAATGGATTGTGTGTCACAGCACAGTCAACTTAAGCAACTGTCTTATGCTTGAAAGCTAGCTGAAAAATATATGTTAAAGTCCCAAATGTCCCCTTGTCAATGGGAGAGCTAAATGAATACAACTAGAACTCTTGTGGTGTTGATTGTTCTATTCCACAAATAGGGAAAAGAAGGCGCATCAAATATTTGCTTCAAACTGCCTGAAGTGCTGGCGGTGCACCTTGTTAGCACTAGCTCTGTGGTGTACAGAACAAAATGCAGGAAAAAAATATGAATTACACCTCTGTACAGTTACAGCACTTAAGAAAATTGAACATTTTAGAAAAATTGGCACTTGGCAACAAGATGATGATAATCACAGAAACAGGATTAACAGATTTTGCCCCCCCTCCCCCAACCCTTTGCATGCAACTAAAGCTGGTTGAATGTCAAAGGTTAGGAATAAAGCTAATTCTCTGTATTACTAACCATTTAGTTTAAAATATAATTCCAAATGATTATTCAGGGTGCTTGTTCCCCAACCCCCCCCCACCAAAAAAATCAATGGTTTGTCAGCTTCTTAATGAAATTGAACAAAAAACTTTTCAGCAGATTGTAACAGAGATTTCATTTTTTTTAAATGAATTCAAATCCTAGACACTTCCTAATCACCAAATTTATTTTGGGAGTTTTTGCAATATTTGTCTTATCTGTTGCCTTCTATCCCCTCCTCCCACTTGTCTCGCTCTGCTTCTTTTCTTCACTCCCCTTGTTTCTTTTCATCTTTCATTTTTCCTTTCAAATCATCTCTCTGTATTAAATTATGTAGGATGCTGAAAACATTGAATGACAGCAACTTCAGAAGGCCCTCTCATCTTGCACCAGGTTGAAGCAATTATACAAGTAAATCTCAGCCCACAAATGTCACAAATTGTAAAATGTTGATCTTTAGCCAAAATGTTGCTAATCACAAATGGGTTGATGTTTTAAAGTAGTGTCAGAAAGCCATAAAAACTTCACAAACTGATCAGGTTGAAATAAGAACTATGAAATAAGAAGATGCTTTAATGGATCTGAGCAGTCCACAATTTAGTGACTCCCTGCTGCAAAAAGAAATTAAAAACATTTCCAGCTCCCCACCACTGCCTAGATGGTTCAAAAATCCAACCTGGAGTGCCATCAGGATGCACAGACCAGGAGGCTCCTATGTTGATCCCCAGCTTATCTCAGCCAGGCCAGCAGTGTGTCCAAGATTCAAAGAAACCTCAGCTGCGGGGAAGCTTTTAGAATCAATAAAGTAGGAAATTTTTTTAACAGGCTCATGGAGAAGTTTGGATAAAAAGAGTAATACAGCAAATTGGGGTTGATAAATATATTTGGTTTTTGATAATGTTTCAGCAAAAAGGGAATTCATTAGATGTTGTCTACATGGATTCTGCCCTAACTTTCTTGTTAAATATGATTTAAGCTGATAATAAGTAAAAAATGGTATTATTTGGTATATTATACTTATCTTTCAATTGGTCAAAAGTCAAAAAAAGGAACCTAAACAAAAATCATTTATCCTTTTTATTCTGCAATTATACCAAATATCAAAATAAACATTATTAACTGTAAAAAGTAATCAAAGGATTTTGTTTTAATAACATTTCCCTTTCTATATGTATTCCATTCCATATTTTAAGTATATGTTTCAAAATAGGTGTATCAATTTACCCTCTCAACAGTCTTTCATGCCATTTATACAAAATATGCTCAGAATTATGGATTCTTAAGTGATATTTGATAAAGTCCCATGCAGGAGGCTGGTTATCAAAGTGGAGGTCTAGAAAAGTAAAGTTAGTAATGTGGGGGCATGAGCAGTGGAAGAGACACAGCCACCACGTTGAGGGTCATTAATGACTGCTTTTATTCAAATTCAGCACGCCCCTTTAAGGGCAGCATGAGCTCAGTCACCTGGTGCATTGTGACATCATAATCGCTGCCCAGGGTGCGCACTGGAAGGGAGGCTGGAGTCAGAGAGAAACCTCTGTCAACACCATTTCCCCATGGCTGCCCCGCCACGTGGTGATACAAGCGGGGCCGGTTTGCCTTGAGGATGTGCGCCGCCACATAACACCCCCCCAGAACCGGCTACGCGTCCTGTCGCTTTGGCGTCTGGCGCTTGGGCGTCTGGCGCTTGGGCATGGCCGTCTGCACGGCAGTGATAAGTTCAGATGGGCCACCTTCAGGTGGTCCACTGTAAAAAGTTCCTCTCTCCCTGCAACATCCAGGGTGAAGGTTCCGCTGGACCAGTGCAAGACTTTGTATGGCCCTCTCGTACGGTCACTGTAGCGGTGCACCTTGTAGTCCCCTCCACACAAAAATGAATTGGGCCAAGTCGAGCTCTTTGGGGAGATGAAGCGGCTGGGTGCCGTGGCGTGCCAGGGGTGGGGGAGCTAGGGAGGCCAGTCGCCTGTGTAGGTCCGCCAGCAGGATTTTGTCGGTGGCCGTGGTGTCAGGGTCTGGGCCGAAAAACTCACCCGGCAGTGAAAGCGGTGTGCCATAGACCAACTCCGCTGCTGAAGCCTGCAGGTCCTCCTTGGGTGCTGTCCTAATCCCGAGGAGGACCCAGGGTAGTTCATCCGCCCAGTCTGGTCTGGAGTGCCTGGCCATAAGTGATGCCTTCAGGTGCCTGTGGAACCTCTCCACCAACCCGTTGGACTGCGGGTGGTATGCTGTGGTGTGGTGGAACTTGACCCCCAGGAGCTTTGCCATCTAAGTCCACAGAGCAGATGTGAACTGCACCCCTCTGTCACTAGTGTTGTGTGCCGGGACTCGAAACAGGTGATCCATTAGCTGACCAGAGTCCTGGCGCATGTCTCTGCGGAGGCCTCCTTAATTGGGATGGCCTCCGGCCACCTTGTGGCCCGATCCACTGTGAGGAGGTAACGAGCCTCTTTGGACACTGGCAGGGGCCCGATGACATCAACGTGGATGTGTTGGAATCTGCGAACCGCCAGGTTGAAGTTCTGGATGGGAGCTCACGTGTGTCGTCCGACCTTGGGGGTCTGGCTCCTGGTTGTGCCACCTGGTTGAGGGCTGCCTCGTTCTCCCTCTTTGTGCACCAGAGGGCATCCGCACGGGCTACTGCTCTCCTCGGGTTCGAGAAGTCCTTCTGTGAGGAGCAGCTGGATGTCCTCCAGCATCTGTTCCAGGAATATCTGGCGGAAGAGAAAACAAGGCTTGTGGTCTTCTGCCAGGGCCAGCATTTCGTCCATCAGCGCCGATGGACTACGGTCCCCAAGCCCATCTAGGTGAAGGAGCCTGGAAGCCCGTTGCTGGGGAATTAGCCCGAAAGTTCCAAGCAGCAGGTCTTTGTGGGCAGTGTACTTGCCCGTAGCTGGGGGGTGGTGGATGATGTCGTTCCCCCCTCACTGCCGTTTCTTGGTCCAGAGCGTTCATGACATGATAGAACATCGTGGCATCTAAGGAGATGTTGCGGAGTTGAAATTGTGCTTCTGCCTGCCCAAACCACGTTCTCGGTTGGTGGGTCCAAAAAGGAGGGGAGCTTGATGGAGACAGCGTTAACCTCTGCTGAATCCATGGTGTTTTGAGTCCAGAAAAACGTTTGGCCTCATCAGGGTCACCACTGTGGCGGCGTGAGCAGTGGAAGAAACACAGCCATCACGTTGAGGGTCGTTAACAACTGTTTTTATCCAAATTCAGCACATCCCTATAAGGGCAGCATGAGCTCAGTCACCTGGTCCATTGTGACATCATAATCGCTGCCCAGGGCGAGCGCTGGAAGGGAGGCTGGAGTCAGTGAAAATCCTCTGACAACGCTATTTCCCCATGGCTGCCCCGCCATGTGGTGATACAAGCAGGGCCATTTCGCCACGTGGATGTGCGCCTCCACAGTAGCAACATTGATAAGAAATTGAGTTATCAGCAGACTAGAGAGTATTGGTAGAATATTGTTTCTCAAACTAGGAGAACGGGGACATTGGTGTTTCTGTGCTGAATTAACTCCTCTCTTTGGATCAACGTTAATGACTTTGACGTGGGTGTTCAGGATAAATTGGCAAAGTTTTGATGATGCAAACTTGGAGGGAAGTAAAGTAATCTCTTTGCAGTCTGTTGATTGGCTGAATGGGCAGGTTAGTGGTAGATGAAGCTTAATATGGAGAGGTGTGTAGAGTCACAATTTGGCACAAAGAGTTCAAAGAGATATAATCTGAATGGCATGGAATGAACAGGTGTGTGAAAACCAAAGAAGCAGTGTATGTCTGTGGATTTGAAGAAGAGGTTTCCAGTAGAATAAAAGAATGTCCCACAAGAATAGAGATGAAAGATATTTCGTCAGCCAGTGGGTGTGGAATTGGTTACCACAGATAGCTATGGGGGCCAATTCATTGCGTAAATTAAAAGTGAAAGGTGATAAGCTGTTAATTAATAAGGGTGTCAAGGTTAAAAGGGAGGAGGCAGGAGAATGGGGTTGAGAGGAAAAATTTCATCAACCATGATTGGAATGACTCAGTGGGCCAAATGGCATAGTTTTGCTTTTATGTCATATGGTCTTACAGCATTTGATAGAAAATAATTTGCTTGGTTGTGGGAAGAGTGCAGAATAAAGGGATTAATAGCATTGTTTTATTTGGATCCAGCATAACTGGTCTCAATAGCCTTGGCCTCCTTCTGAAGCATAATCATTCTCCAATTGTGTGATTGCTTGACTCTAAATTAGTGGGTGTGGTGAAAATGCAAAATTGCTATGAGCAGAAGAAGGGTCAGAATATTACTAAATATAATTTACCATTACCATTCCTGTTGATAATCTCAGAAAATATGTTTTGGAAAGTTTGATGATTGATTAATGAGTATAGAATTGTGTCATTCTGCTGGTCTTGTCTAGCCAGACTGGTAGCAACACTTGGGACGGAGGTATGTAGAAACAATTGCACCTGAAATAGTGCAGGATGTAGCTCCAGGCTGAGGTAAAGAGTGACAATGTAATAGTAAACTTGGGACTAATTAGCTGGATATTTGTTAATGATATTATTGTAGCAGTTAATGATCCTTGTTTTAGTAATCTCCCAGTCAGTCTGAGTAACAAAGCTTTAACTTCCCATATTATACTGAAATATTTAGGGAATGTTTTGAATTCCCAAAAGATTCCATTAATATTTAATATTGTTCTTTTAAGGATTTATTATTCACTCTCATGATAAATGAAATATTATAAATGAATATTCATGAATGATTGCAAAGTAATTTTGAATGAATGCACCAAAATGCATTTAAAGGAAGTGGGCTGAAAGTTACTTGTATGAATTACCGGCAATCTGATAATTTTGCAATAACCATAGCAAGTTTCGTGTTATTTAGCAGAGTGAAATTTTCAAAATGTACTCTGAGGTATGATGTAGTGAGATGGTAAATGTAGCTTTGCCTCAAATACATGGAAAAATTGGCAAACATGCTTTTGATCCAAAAATGCCACAAAGATCAGATAGCTAGTTGGCTGCTTATAGCCTAGTTGTTTTAATGGCTCCCCATACAGATGTTATTTTTTTCATGTCTTCCAAGGAGAGGAAACATCAGTCAGGATTCCTGATCCAGTTTGTCATCCACTGAAACCTGCTGGGAAAAAAAAAACATTTGTATGAATACTACTGGAGGGAAGGTAACTTGTCTAATTTCATATTTAAGTCTAAGATGTCTTTAAGCAATTTGGTCATGTAAAATATTGCAGTTAACATTGCTCCCACTTTTATGTGCAAACACTTACTTGGTAGAGTACTGAAAAACATTCAGAAATAGATTTAGATGTATTCTCAGAGTACATATTATGACATAACATACAACCCCGAGATTCTTTTCCCTGAGGCCAAGCAGAACTACCACTTATTGGTAGTGCAAAAAACACTGTACATAATGTACACATGTGCAATACAGAGAGGAGAAAAAAAACAATAAAGGAAAAGTAAGAGTCCTTAAATGCGTCCCTGATTGATATTTGTTGAGGAGGAGTCTGATGATGGAGGGGGAGCAGCTATTTCTGAACCTGGTGGTACATGTCTTGTGGTACCTAGACCTCTTTCACGATGGTAGTAGCGAGAATAGAGCTTGTGCTGGGTGGTGTGGATCCTTGATGACTGCCATTGCTCTTTGATGGCAGTGTTCTCTGCAGATGATCTCGCTGATGGGAAGGGGTTTGCCTCTAATGTCCTAGGCCGTGTCCACTACCTTTTACAGAGCTTTATGTTCAGTTGGGGGTGGGGTATTGGTGTCTCCATACCAAACCATGATGCAGCCAGTCAGCACACTTTCCACGATACATCTGTAGAAATTTGCTAGACTTTTCGACGTCATACCAAACCTTCACAAACTCCTGAGGAAGTAAAGGCACCGACATGCTTTCTTCATGATGCCATTGGTGTGTGGATCCAGGAAAGTTCCCCCGAGATGGTGATTTCCCAAGAATTTAAATTTGCTCACCCTTTCCATCTCTGATTTCCCCCAATGATCACTGGATCATACACATCTGGTTTTCCCTTCCTGAAGTCAACAATCAGCTCCTTCATTTTGGTGACATTGAAAAGTTATTGTTGGTGCACCGTTCTGCCATGTTTTCAATCTCCCTCCTGTATGCTGACTTATCATCTCTTTTTATATAACCGATTACCATAGTATCATCAGTGAATTTGTAGATGGTGTTGTTGTCGTACAGAGTTACATAGTCATAGGTGAAAAGCGAGTAGAGCAGGGGGCTAAGAACACAGTCCTGTGGTGCTCTGGCACTGATGGAGGTTCTGGGGGAGACATTCTTACCAATTCTCACTGATTGTGGTCTGTAGGTAAAGAAATCAAGGATCCAATTACACAGTAGGGTGTTGAGTCCTAGGTCTTGGAGTTTGCTGATCAGTTTTGAGGGGATGATGATGTTAAATGCTGAAATGTGGTCAATAAAGAGCATTCTGATGTGTGCACCCTTCCTGTCCAGGTTTCCAGGGCATTGTGTAGAGCCAGTGAGATGGTATTCGCTGTAGACCCTTTTCTATGATAGGTGAATTGGAATTAATCCATGTCACCATTCAGACAGGAGAAGATATACTTCAACTCCAGCCTTTCAAAATACTTATAATCACTGGTCGATAGTTATTTAGGCAGGTTACAACACTCTTCTTGGCACTGGTATGAATATCACCTGTTTTAAACCTGTGGGTACCGTGCCCTGCTGGAGTGAGATGTTGAAGATATCCATGAAGACACATAGAGGTGGTTCTTTCTTGTTCTTTTGGTTGAATTGGCCTTAGAGGGCATTAAGTTCATCAGGGAATGTAGCTTTGCCATCTCTTACTGTCCCGGATTTTGTTTTGTAGCGGGTTATGTCATTAAGTCCCTGCCACAACTATCAGGTATCCCTCCTGATTTCCTTTTTTATGCCTGGGAAATAGCTTTCTGCAGGCCATACCTGCTCTTTCTATAGTGATCTGGATCTCTGGACTTAAATTCCTGTGATCTGGCTTTCAGGAGGTTCTGGATTTCATTGTTCATCCAGGGCTTCTGGTTGGGGAAAACCCTGAATGCTTTGGCAGGGATGCCCTCATCCACACTTGCTTTGAAAAAATCTATGACAGCCCTGGTGTAATCATTCAGATCCTCAGCTGAGTCCTTGAACACCGCCCAATCCGTTGAATTGAGGAAGTGCTACGAATGTTCGTTAGTCTTTTGTGACCATCTTTTAGCTGTCCTGATCTCTGGAGCCTCTCTTTTTGGCCACTGTCTGCATTAAGGCAGAAGGGGCATGGTCAGATGATCTGACTTACCAAAATATAGTCTTGGGAAGAAACAGTAGGACTTCCTATTTTGGTGTAGCAGTGATTGACTATGCTGGGACCTCTGTACATCAGGTTACATGCTGGTGGTATTTGGGTAGGGTTTTCTTGAGACAAGCCTGGCTAAAGGTCAATGTCTAAAATTTGTAGTCACATTTGTTGAATTCTCTTCCCTTCCAACTGCAGAGACAGCCAGACAAATTTCAGCAACAAGTATTACAATTAGTTCAGATTGTTAAAGCAAAGATTTATTTTTAAATAAAACTATGATCCATTTATGCCTCAACAATTATCTACAGTATTTTTTAAATATGTAAATTTATTCCATTCCTGTTGTGCGAGGCAAGAAAGGGGGAAAAGGTATTGCAAATATTAATGAACAAGAATCGGGTATTTATTTTCAGCTAATTTTATTGCTTCTGCACAATCTGTTTAAACTTGCTTTCATGTAGCAATAACTAGGATTTAAGTGAGTTGCTGAGTTATGTGCTTATCTCAAATTCCACTGTCAGTAATGAGACTGGAGTTAAAACAGTTCACTGGCATGACGAGTTATCATTTTTACCTTTATTTATTTTCATTTCTTTTTGATACATCAAGAACACCTACATCCTCCACTCTACAAAGGCTTGCATTCCCAGAGAACTGACTGCCAGATCTCTTTCATTTACAAATCTTTTCATGGTGATACAGCCTACTGGAGCATTCTTCAGCACGGGCTCATCCCTGAAGTCCTCACAATGGATTACCCTTCTCTGTGACAACTTTCATTCCATAGATGGACACTCATTCATTTTGCTCCTACTCTCAATGCTCTTTGACTCCCTATTGTTCTCTTCTCCAAACACTTTATTTAAAACTTCACACATGCTTACTGTGATTTCCTAGCTTGTGCAGTTCTTTGAGATAGTTTTGTGTTATAGTGCACTATGGAAACACAAACTATTGTTGGTTTGCAGTGATGCTCCATTTATTGGAAGGTTTCATGGACAAATGTTTCTCAAATCCAAGGTCAGCAGTTCAAGATTGAAGAGTAAAATAGTACACAGATTTAAAAAAAAAGAATTGACAATTCAATAAAATAAACTTTGACTGATTTTTTTTTTCGAGCAACCAATTTCTTCCCTTGATTTCAACAGGCTTGCTGCATTTGCACTAGAATAAATCTAGCATGGACGTAGAGGGATTTTTTTTCAGAGGTCCAAAAAGACAATACAGAAGACTCACAATGCGGGCTATCTTGTGTGGGAGACATTTGCTTTAGAATTGCCTAAATAAGGATAGACCTCTTGCCAGATTCATTTGTAGAACTCAATGAAAATTTACCTAGGTACATACATTCAACTACTGTGGTTTATAATTCTGATAAAGAATGCTATCTTTCAAATTATATTAGGTTAATTCCATATCTTCAGTATTATACCAGTTGTTCGGTATGTTAAGCACTGATTATTATTCAATTAATTAGCAGAACCAATGAAGACTCGAGCAAAAAAAACCCCAGATTCCATTTATTTAACTGTCCTTTCACAGTCCCTCAATCTTTTAATATGCAGATACTAATTTCCTTGCAAATTTGATATCCTTTAAAATACAATGTGATAGCGTTTACATGTAATTACTTTTGGTAGACAAGAGATTAGGATGTGTAGAAACTGCTTTACTTTAATACTATTCTCATACAATTTATAAATAAGTAGGTTAATTTCCAAAGTAATTACTGGTAATCGAAGTGTGCAAAGTAATGAGTGTGAAACTTTTATTTTAGAGGGAATTTGATTTTCTTTTATGGTTCAAAATTTTGTCTGACTTTAAATTACTTAAATCCTATTTTTTAAATTTAGTATCTCAGTTCTCTTCTCACCTACGGTGCCCAGATACACCCAACCCCTTCAACACACAACTCATGAAATTTTCAGTGCAAAATTTTGTTTTCTTGAAATGAATCAGTGTGAGTTAAACCAATCAGCAAAATCCAGCTGACTTCATTGGTTCAGGAAATCAATGATAAGTTATGCTCAAAGACAGTATATTTAATAAAATTGTATATAAATGCATGGCGACAATGCAATGAATAATCCACCTTGGGTGCAACATTGGTTGTTAAGGATTGTGGAATAATTAAGTAGTATAATTTCATTAAAAGTGAAGAGGCTACATAAGAGTTGATAATAGACAATGCATAGTGGTGGTTTTGTTGCAAACCACTGCATGGTATTGTGAATAAAAGCAATCTGTTGGATATTGATGAATGAAGTTTTCAATAAGTTAGCAAGAGCAATAAAATAATGGTCCTAATGTTCTGGAGTCAATTATTCAAGAACATCTGTACATTTTCCTACATGAGACAACATTACACACACATGGAGTGGGTGTGCGTCTGGCATTACAGTTTAAATTACGCACATTATAGAAAGGAGTGAGTCATGACAGCAACCAGGGAAACTGGCCAGTAAAAGTAAAAGAACATTCAAAATACTTCCTCTGTCTGACTTTTTTTTTCTTTAATCAACTGAATAACTCACTACTTTGGTCTGAGCTGAATGTGAATATTTGTGACAATAACAAACATCATGGTGAAAAATTTCGCAATCACTTTGCAGTATCAATAGGGACTTTTGTGGACAACAACAGGTTAGAATATATGGTACCCACATGCAAACCTGACACAGAATCATTAGATTAAATTCTCTCCAAATTTTGCACGAGATGAGATTGTGAGCTTCAGTCAGGAGAGGCAAAATGCTTACTATAATAAAATTGCATCAGTTTCTTTACCAAACTAGGCATTACTGATGATAACTTGTGTACCTCGTGCGGCCAACTTTTTCTGCTCCATTCTTAGCACTACTTTAGTGGTCATCTATTTTTGCTAAGAGTGAAACAGAAATAGTTAACCATACTGCACTTGATCTGGACACAAATATCTTCATTCTGGCAGATCTTTAGCTTCAGAGATGGGATCATCCAGACTGCTTTTAGCTCTGACTGTGACTGTTCGAAGGATTTAAGTTTTATTTTTCATAGCATTATGAAGAATTAGTTCTAACATTTCTTTTCTAGTGGAGTGACTCCAAAATTCAGCCATCTTTAGGTGTACTAATTTTATGTGCCTCAGACATGCTGTCTGAAATAATTGTGACAAATATAGTGGCATAAATCAACATCACAAAGAGAGGCTTTTGACTCTTTCTGTCTGTTTGACAATGTTGACTGACGAGTACCTAGTACTTCCACTATAGATATGTGTATCCATTTGAAATACAGGTAGTCCCTGACTTAAAACTGTAATAGGGACCAATGAATCAGTCATATCTTGGAATGGACCCAAGTTGGAATTTTGCCTTGCGCGTGGAGTACCGAAGTCTTAAAGCAAAATTTTTAATTAAATCTCTTGTTTCTTAGTACATTCGACAATAACAATTTAGTCAGCGTTTCAGGGTCTTGGGGTTGGGTGCGACCATCTTGATTAGTCTTCAGTTGGTGCATGCGAGAGCCTTCAGTGGGTTCGTGCTTGGAGTTCGGTTGACGCATGTGCGAGAGTTAAGCACCTGACGCTATTGAAATCACATCCTTAACTCTCGTGCATGCGCCAAGTGAACTCCAATACTTGAACCCACCGTGCGTGCGCCTACTAAAGACTTGCGCATTTGCACAGGAATCAAGATGGTCATCCCCAGCCCAGGGACCCCAGAACGCCGACTAACAAAGTAAGTACACATATTTTGGCTCTTGCATACCCTGTATCCATGTTATAGTTTGTGAAATACAAAATAAACCGTGTAAATGTTTTTTTTTATATTTATATTTTAAAAAATGCAGCTGTATGTGTGGATGGTCATAAGTCATGGAGCACCTGTACTCATTAGAATTACAAGAAACTAAGCAGTTTTATTATAGCTAGATAAAATCTTTTTATCTACATTTTGACATTAGCGTAATACTTATTGCTTTGTTGGGAAGAAAGATGGTGGGTGGAAAACTTAGTGAAACACAACAATGCAGCTAGGGCAGATTGCCAAGGCGGTGGTGGTATGTTGTATTTTTGGCAGTATTCTGTATACTAGAAGAAAGACATACTGCCCTGCTGTACACCCACTTGTAGTAAAATTTTTGAACTTTGCAAAATAAATTGTGAAAATTGTTGATGTTTCGATGGCAATGAGTTCATCTGAAAATTTGCTCAATGAAGCATCTGTAGAACTTGCTACATCTCAATGATGAGCTCTATGGAGCCAGCAGAATGTCTCAGTCCCAATTATGATGTGACAGCACTGAGCAAGTATCAATCTTTGCAGTTACCTGTGGTAATATAGCACAAATGAAGTGGGATTATGGAGTAGTAACAAAATTCAGAATCCAAGTTCACTGACATGAACAGGTCACAAAATTTGTTGTTTTTTTGTGGCAACATCACAATGCAAACATTCATGTCAACCACCTTACAACTATAAATAAAAATAGTGCGCAAAATGTCAAAGTAAGGCCATGTCTTTGGTTCAGGAATCTGATGGAAGTGGGGAAGAAGCTAATAGTTATGGTAACCAGGCACTGGCTGAAAACTAAACCCTCTAATGGTTGTTACCATATTTTTGTCTCAATAATTTTGATGCAATTTGGTGACTGTGTGAGTGTGTGTGCATCTATGATAATTTCTGATAATGGTGTGTGATGCCTTCATTCAATTTGAACGTATAAAAATGTGTTCTCTTTCAGTTTATCAACATTTTCGATGATGAAGCATACATGCACAGGAATGGAACTGCTATAAAATTGAGTCTAATCTACATTTATACAGTTTTTCAACAAAATGTTCCTTTTGCTTTGCTTGCAACCTATTATACTGAAAGAATTTTCTCACAGACTGTAGCTGCCTAGAATTAGTGAGCTAAGCACAAATTGTCCAGTCAAGGCTGCTGCTTAGAATAGGTCCTACTTTTACATGCCAAAGGCATTAGACTAATGCTTTATCTGGAATAGTTCTGGCATCAGTTATAAACAGGGAATTCTGCAGGTTACCAATCCATAAATCAAGGGATAACTAAAGACCTGTTTTTTGACACAATTGCAAGTTTTAAATTCTCACCTGCTGCGAACTACAAGAAAGGTCAAATGGCATTAGCCCCACCCAGAATTTCTGGTTTTTCAGTATTCCAGAATCTTTTGTTTCTTTTCCCTTTCAGACTTCATAATATCTTTGCTTTGTATTCTTCATCTTATTTCTGAAAGATGGTGGCTTATAATGAACTCCACACCCTTCATTCATTTTTTTGCTCATGTTGCTTTCCTTTAGATGTGAGTTTGAACTACAATAATGGACTATATGGCAGTTTTGATTTTTTTGGGGTGTGTGTGGTAAAGTCTGATCTTGCCAATGTTGTTCTTTGTATTTAGCAATTGATAGCACAAAATCAACAGGATCTGTCACCCAATTCTTGTAA